>NC_135090.1:1252142-1878214 GCF_051107435.1 Chaetodon auriga | reverse complement strand
AAAACCCCCTAGAAAGAATTAGGTTAATGGAAACACTTAGGCAACAGGTACAATAATCACACTCCAGATGCCAAGATAAGGTTCAGTATGACCTATGTGTGAGGTGAATGACAAAGTAACAGGTAACATGTAAAACTTAAAAAATTAAAAATGGGCCGCTCCTATAAAGGATTATGTATTACAATTTTTCATAATACTTTCTTTTATATTCTTCCTCTTCTGTTTTTAAAAATTTAGGAACAACTTCCATCTTTTATATCAATTCATAGAAACATTTAATTTGTCTTTTATGGCTATTATTAATAGGAAAAAGTAATTGATTATTTGAAATTGCTGACGTCTGGGCATGATAATTTTTCTAGCCATTACAATACTGATAAATCATTGAGTATATTTTTCTTAAACATGAAATATTCTCAGTTAAATGTGCAGGCCGAGACGTAGTGAAAAAATGGATTAATAACAAAAAGTCCATCGCCCTGGCATCGCTCTCCTGCACTAGCTCTGGCTCCTTCCCCAGGGAGGTTCCTTTACATGTACCGAGGACAAGATTCTGCAGTTGAAAATCAGCATGCCAAGACCTCTGCCTTTTTCCACCTCGTGGATAGGAACAAAGTGATAATGTTTCTTCTTAATGTGGCGTGAGCTAATATAGTGGCAAACCCATGGTGGATTTGGGGCTGAGTCTGACTGGGCCCCAGAGGTGCAGATCGCCTCACACATGTGAACTGCCAATCCAGGCCTGACTCCATGGAATTGTACACAGGCACAGTGAGGAGCAACTGTATGCTTCTCTATTATGGATCTGCAAGTATACAAATTTGGCCACTCTCCCTGATGGAGATTCCAGTGGTTCATACTTTCACAGGATCTCTCCATGTGTAAATGCTTATTTTCTCATTTAAGAGGAACTACATCAAATTAAGGTTATCAAGTTGTACTCATGTATGAGCTACCGCATATTAATTGTATAACCCAGTATTTTTCGATGTTTTACTTTTCATATATTTAAGCTGAACAGATGATCTTGTAATGAGGAAGCTGAGCAGTGCATCAGTCTACAAACATTACTGCGTTTTCCTCTGTGGCTCTGGGGAGAGTATCAAGTCTTTTTTTAGATGAAGGGAGTTTACTTTCTTGTGGCAGATTTAGAACAAGAAAAACGTGAAGAGCAGGGTGATGTACCACAACATGAGGGAATTTTTTCTTGACAATTTTTTTCAAACCCAAATTAAAATGAGATACAAATACTTAGGAAATGTATGCAAAACCATGTAGAGGGCAGTTTCTGGAAAAAGAACTAAAACATTTTAAGTAAATATTAAAAAAAATATTCACTCTGTTTGTTATTCTTATTTAAATAGTTTTTCTATGCTATGCTTTCTATTGGTGTTTGTCACTGCCATAAAACATTGTCCTCATGATAATCCAGGTTAAATACAGTCCTGTGATTCTGATCAGTGTGTGTGTGTGATTTCCCATATTTTCACCATCAGTGTAGTAAACAAGTACAGTTCTATGTGAAGCGCACGGGTTGAGAGAATCCCGTAATTGCAGTCTAAAATGAAATGTGATTATTGCAGCAATACAGAATAACAATGGTTGTCAGAAGATAACTGTGTTTCCACAGTAAATGTGCTTCTTTTTTTATTAGAACTCTGACACAGATACACATTATTTGTATTGTGCATGTGAAATATCAGCCTGTTAGCCTGTAAGCCTAGCATGTGATCAGCTAACTTTCAGTATCCAGTTAACACAGCACAGTAGTAAATCCATGTGGTAGAAGACGTGGGCGGGGACCACATGATGGCATGTTATCAGCTGTTTGAAAGTAGCTGATATTAAAAAATTCCAATGTCAGGGCTCATTCTTACAAATTAGGA
Organism: Chaetodon auriga; assembly: GCF_051107435.1. Taxonomy (NCBI): domain Eukaryota; kingdom Metazoa; phylum Chordata; class Actinopteri; order Chaetodontiformes; family Chaetodontidae; genus Chaetodon; species Chaetodon auriga. Next base: position 1,876,328 of record NC_135090.1, on the reverse strand, counting down.
ACTTCAGCAATATTGCTACTGCTCAAGTTTTACCATGGTCACATATTGTACTTTAACTATTTCTGAAATGATGATCCCGTTATATTCAGGTATTTATTCTGTTATAGAAAAAATGAGTGGAAAGTAGTCTACAGGTTATTCTTTATCTTATCTTTGACTAGGCCTGAATTAAACAAAAAGGAGCTGTGGGCCACACAGACAGCTGTTCCTCCCTCTCTGTGCATTGTGTATGTTCCCTGTCATCTTGAAGTGGCAGCACAGTGCACAAAGCAGACTACATTACATTTTGCCTGTCCTATACATACTAACCAGTTAGACTATGCTGGAATACTACTTGGACCCAGGTTTGCAGTGTGTCAAATTAATTTGTTGGAATTTAATAAAAGCAAAAAGAATTTAGGAAATTGTAGTTTTGGGCATCATTCCTAACAGTAATAACATAGACCTCTGACAGAATTCCTGTGCAACACAATGTTATTAGACATTGTGGTTACATTCACACTGAGTTTTACTCTCAAAAATAAAGTGGTTTTAGCTAATACAGCTTACCCCTTGTTAAAACTTTACTACCTGTCTGATCATCTGACTGCTCATTGTTTTTTTTTTTTTTTTTTTTTTTTTTTTGGTGATGTTTCTGTTTTTAAAGCCAATAGAAATTAAAAGCTAGAAGGATAAGATCTACATTGTATGTGATAGAACCCAAGGGCAGTTTTCAGTTAGCAATCCAGCTGTTGAACGGACCGTACACGCTGTATGTACACACTTTAGCTGTAAGATATATTTTAAACAGAACAAGCTCATCTTATCTGGCATACCATCAGTGACCTCATTCACCACCTTAAGGCGATACTCCACCCACAACATATTTAGAGTATGAAAGACTCACCCTCTGTAGACATGAAATGTGGCTGTTAAAATGTGATTACTGTTATTCTAACAAATGAAAAGACTGATCTTCCGCGAAGGAGTCACATGGCTGACATGAGATTTGTGATACAACCACGAAACCTCCTTAATATAACAACTGCTGATATTTTGCACAACCTTAACTTCATAATCTGTTACATATGAAAATGAAATTGTAATTCTAAGTCATCTATGATTAAATCACAATCTTTACATTTACATTATTTCTACCAAGATAGTTTAGTATTAGAGTGGCTTTCTGTGAAATATAGTGGCAGATTCTTTATGCTTGGAGCCAACTATTCGACTTTGGTGTTAATCCAGACTAGGACTTCTGCCATCAGGAAATAAACATCTGTTATCCACATGAAACAATGTGTTTGCAGGGTCAAGAGGTCAATCCAGCCTCAAACTGAGTGATAGTGTGAGATGAATTTCTTTGTGTTAGATAGTTTTGCAGATGGGAATGGCAAGTTCAGAGTGACTTTTCGACTTGCACTGTGATTTAAATGTTTTCTTCATATATTACTCTTATCCAAAAGATCTACGTCTGATATATTTGTGGCTTTTTTACAGTTACGGCAGTAAGCGTACAGTAGGTGGATGTTCCTCTTTCCAGGATGCGGGTTGCCTGTGATGAGAAAAAGGCGAGCAAACCGCTTGTCACACCCGACTTTTTCTTATGACTTAAGAAACCTGGAGTTATCTCAGTCTTACCCCAACTTTTCATCTTGTTTGCTGAAATGTATGGCAACAAATCTAAGCTAGTATTGATCTTCATTGAGTCAAACTCTGACTAACTCTCCTACACACACTCCTGTCTGCTAATAGACATGAAACATCCACACTCATTCTTACTCATCTGAGATGTTACTGATAGTTGTGGTTGCTCTGTGATGTTGTCATAGACACCATGTAACCTGAATGGCTATGAAAATTATTCAGTTTTTGGTTTTAGATTACATATAAAACTTAAATTCCAACTGAATGTACCAGTTTCTTATCAGATTTCTTATCTACATTGCACTGTATTTCTTTTCCCCCTATGACCTTGAGCCTAGACAATATGAATATATACACATGAGTATTATGAGAATTAACTTTGATGCTTGCCCTGGTGGTGGAGGGGTCCATTAGCTGCAATCTTGAGTCCAGCCAGATATTTTTGTCGCACAACATTTATATACTCATTCTTCCCTTGTTTGCTACCATCTCTTTACTGACTGGCCTAAAATGTCCAGTAAGAAAGTCAATTTCAAGTCATTTTTGATCAACTGAAATTAAATCTACAATTCCATAATTGGGCCAACAGCATCAAATATATAAACATAGATTAGCAGCAATTCTTATATACTTAGTTATATTTCAAGAATTGCTGCTATTCTATGTTTACATACTTCGTTATATTTTTTAAGAACATTATTTTCTCTTAGTTTTATTCTCATCCTTATTCTTTTTTATTGTATATATTTTATGTTTATGTGTATGTTTAACCTGCTGCTGCAACAAAAGAATTTCCCAATTGGGATCAAGAAAGTAAAGTCAAAGTCTAATCTGCTGATGAAGATCATGGGATGAGATTGAAAGCTCCAGAACACCTACTAAACAGGGCCTTGAGGTGACAATGTTGTGGTGAGATTCTTTTGTCATCTATGAGAATGATGTTGGTACGTAATCACACGTTTTTGGTCACCTACCACATATAGTTTTTGAATTCCAATATAATTCATCCTATTTATCATAAAAAGATTGAGTTTTATGTATTGGATCATGACTTCCTTTTTACAATCACCTTGTTGCAAGCCAGTACAATAGAAATATTACACGATTATCAAAACTCTTCATGCAGAACTACAAGGTCCTGCTTTACATCGGTCTATTTTCAAACTAAAGGGAAGTGACACAATGTGCTGCATATCAACAAGGACACGTCAGTTGCAGTTCATGTTTTACTTTAAGCGAGGGCACATTTTTGTCAGTGCTAGCAAAATGGTAGCTGTCGTGATGAATAACTGAATGATGTGCGTGTTCTACCCCACACTTTAACCTGGTTTCCATATGTTTGACCCACATAGAGATGACCAGTACACCACAACATACGCAAACACTACATTTGTTGGTATGATCGACTAAAATATTCAGTTTTAATCTAAACTGAAATACTAGGTGTGTTTTGTGGATTTTCTGTAGCTGTCTTGCGTATACAGGTGTATGGCAGAATGTGAGCATCTGTGTGTTTGTGAACTTGTGTTACTAAGTGCGTATCCATGTCTCTGTGTGAGTATCTGTAGGCTTGTCAGTTGTAAAAGGGTTTTCTACACAGGTATTTGTGTGTATGTGCTATCGGGATGATACAGTCATATAGATGCCATGTGTGTAGGAGTGTGTGGTCCCTGCTTCTGGGTCTCTCTTCCTCATCAAATCTCCACTCAGTCATAATGAGTGACATCACTGGAGTTTCCCCCCAGGAGGAAACTGTTTTTAAAAGAGCCACTCACTGAGTGTCAGTCTACAATTCAGAGCGGCAGTAGAAGAAGAAAGAAAGCTCACAAATAAGGCTGCTAAGAGCTCAGCTTGACTTGAAGTGATCAAAGGAACTCATACAAAACAATGGAGGGTGAATGCAAGGTACTACTGGACGCCACTGCCACCACAGAAGCCAGGAAACAAACAACACATAATATCAAACCCAGCTCAAAGCTAACCACAGCCCTGTTGGCGTTCACACTCTGCCTCGCCGCTGCTGCTGCTGCTGTTCTTGTCTTCAACAGGCATGCCAAGGTAAGAACACATCTTAGATTAGTCTGAATTATTGAAGGGCCTGGATGTCTCTCACAGTGAGTGGCCCAACTCACGTGAACCCAGCCACTCTGTAACATTCTCTTATTACATTTCTTCTTGAAACAGGGAACAGGACAAGATGAAGACAGTTTTGGTGAGTAAAACAAATCCATCTCTGAAATTCACTAGTGTACTTTTAAGGTTGATACAATAGCTTTGTAATCTTTGTAATTAGCTGATCTCATTAGACTCCAGTGTTTCTTCAGTTTCTATCTGTTGTAAAATCAATAGACACTTATGCTACTCTTATTCTGATACTGTGTGCACCACAGTGCACCAGAAAAGTGCACGTCGAAAAAAGTGGAGCTCTTGTGGTATGCTTTACTTTATAAACCTCTGTCTTCTCTTCTTTCCAGATCTTCATCACACATTGAGGCAAATTTCAAATGTAAGAGCGGCCATTCATTTACAAGGTAAAAACAAACACAAAACAATCACTAAAGAATATGTGGGTTTTTGATACATATAGTGAGCACAATATGACAAGATTGATGGCAGACATAATTTGGACAGGCACTCTCAGTGTATGATCTTAACTATTGGTTTTCTTAGTCAAGTGGTTCTGAAACCACTGGTCTTTGAGTTCTACAGGCCATTTAGTAGATCAGGGTGAGGGTTACAGTACCGTGAGGAAATTTGAATGCTTCTTGATTGAATTCTAGGGCCTCTTGTGGGAGATTTAGGCCTTCTTGAGAAAGTTCTCTGGGTTCTTAAGTGAAGAAAACGGTATAGCTTTGTGATGATGTCTGATGAAGGGGTTTTTGAAGGAATTCTAAGGACTGTTTAAGAATTTTTGGGGCCCATTATGGAAATTTTGTTCCCTTGGGTGGGTACTTCAAATACTTGAAGCAAAGTAAAGCTAAGGCTGTGGTAGGGTCCAACTGCAACATAATTAATTGTGTCATTTAACTGTAATGCATTTCATCATAAAATACTTGTTTATTCATGAGCCACATCGAAGATAAACTCCACATTCTGATGGATAATAACATTCGCTGGAATCCTCCTTGTCCTTGCTGAAAAATGTTTCAAACCTTTGCCTTAATCATCAATTCTTATTATACTCCAACTGTCAGACATTTGTGATCATCTCCATCACAATCTCTTTTTACTTGTCAACAGGAGAATACAACCCTGCCATGACCACCTCAGTGGAATGGAAAAATGAGGTGGATCAGTCCTACTCTCAAGGAGGGCTGGAACTTGACAACAACGAAATTGTGATTCCTAGAAATGGCCTTTACTTCATTTACAGCCAAGCGTCTTTCCGTGTCAGCTGCAGCAACAGTGACACTGATGACACCACCTCAAAGCCAATGGTTCACCTGAGCCACACTGTGAAGCGCTGGTCCAGCACATATGGGAATGATGATGCCAAGAAGTCCTACGAGACCATCCTGCACTCTGTCCGCACTGCCTGCCAAAAGACAGCCAGCAATGATCCGGATCAGGAGGGGAACTGGTTCTCAGCTGTGTACATGGGAGCTGTGTTCAACCTGAGCAAAGGGGACAGACTGAAGACTGTGATGGAGGAGAAGATGCTGCCCTACCTGGAGGACGAGCAGGGGAAGACTTTCTTTGGTGTGTTTGCCTTGTGAGGACAGGTGACTGATGACAACAGGTGAAAATATCATTGTACATGAAGAAAAGCCATCAGGCTAGTGTGAGACCTACAGCCTGCTGCCCCAACCTGAACTCACTTACATCATTGAATGAAGATGTCCACAGAGAGTTTACTCTGCATGAAACAGTCATTGCAACTTTCACTATAGACTTTACACCAAACTTTAAGTGATTGCATTAGCAAGTAAACTGAGTTATGCTAACAGCAATGAACAACAGAGCCCACTATTAAGTAATGTATAACCATAGATATCTCTATGAGTCTATAATGTTATGTACTGTGTACTATTGCCTTAATGTCAGTACCTTTTGCAGTACTGCAATGCTTCATCTACTGTCTTTGACATTTGTTTGAATGTACTATGATTGCTACATATTTATTGTGTCACTACAGGCTGACAGAAGTGGATTTTAGTGGATGTATTTACTCAACATAAGATTATTATATTTATTGAATTATTTATTGAATTATTTATTGAATTATTTATTTATTTATTTATTTCTGTGTTTCCATGTGTTATTCTGATGAATGCCCTAAACAATATTTGTGTGGAATTTTATAAATAATTTATGAAATCATTATGTAACCTGAATTTGAACCAGGTTTTTGTCAATGTAATGTTTATTGACATTTTCAGAAAATGCCATGGTGCCTGTGGTGCTGTAAAAATGTCTAAATAAAAAATCAGATTGAAAAGAAAATTCTGTCTGTGAGGCCTGTGTTGCTTCATTTGTGCTACAGGAGTAGCAGCCAAAGCTTCATTAGAAGGCTGTATGTGTAATTCACTGCATTTTTGAGGTGATTAGGACAAGCACATATTACAACACACTCATGTTTATCAGTCCAACTGACCAAATGCCTGAACAATAAAATTGGTGAACATTCTGGGAGGAGATTTGGCTCACTGCTGCAGAGGAGGAGTTTACATAATCAAAACGCTCACTGTCAAAATCTATGTATCGAGTATGTAACACTTGCTGGCCCAGAATAAGTTTGTAACTTGCTCTTTTGGAGCAAAAGAATGTGTCACAACATCCACAAAACCATCTAAAACTCTGCTGCTGTCTATCCCAATGCTGTCTATCCCAATGCTCAATGTGAACACGCACGTTTGCCAGTATACTGCATGTACATGTAGAAATACACTTGTTTGTCACTAACCAATCTATGAATCGTAACCAACTAAACACCCATGGAATGGAGCAAGCTTCAAATGTTTCAGGTGCGTCCACAGGGGAATAATGTTTAAAACCTCTGCTATATGAAGAAATTGAAAATTCAACAACAATTTCAATCTTGGTGGAATAATCAGTCACCAACTTCCCTACCTGGTGAAGATTTAGCAAGCTCTGAGCTCCCTGGTGTTCCAGGGGTTGTGTGGTGTAAAACTTTACTGACCTCAGTGGAAAATAACATTACTAAAGGTAGACAGTGGTCCACTTCTCCCACTCTCAAGTAGCCCAATTTCTCACCCTTCCAGTGAAAGGAGGGTCAGGAGAGCTGCAGTTTGACTACAAGGGATGGCAAATTGAGGAAAGGACAACACTAACCTGATCCCTGGAGAACCATTCATAAGTTCAACTAGGACAAGGAACTGGTGGAGAGGGAGCTTGCAGGAGGCATTGACTGCTGAACCTGGACTGCAGCTCCTGGCTCTGCACACAGGTTAATTCCATGATGGGCTTGAGATGGGCAGAGATCTCCTGCAGGCCACTAGTGATGTTCGTAAGCTGCTGCTTGTGGCAGTGGATGATATTGGCTTGAACAGCCAGGAACAAGGAACAAATTTGAGTTGAGTGAATCCATACAAACCAGATTGTTTTGTAATGTCTCAGTAAAACAAAGTATGGACTCAAATGCATGATTCAGGAACAGACTGTTACCATTCAAACAAATATTACAATATTGTTAGTTGGAAACAATCAGACAGCCCTAACAGGCAATCAAACCTAAAGGGCCTAAACAGGGAGGCAAAAATTCAAAAGAATGAATTGAATGCTAATGCTGGATGGAAGAACAGATGATCTGCCTGGGTGCAATCGTAAAGAGCAGGTTTACTGTATGTGCTGGGGAAGTAATGAGGGAATTGGGAGGATGTGTGAAAGCAGGTGTGGAGGTCAAGATGTGAGGAAAAAATGGGGGCAGCCTTGGGACAACTGCACAGGGAAAAAATGGCAGGGTTGAAAATGACAGAAGATAGTATAAACTGGCTGACTGACAGAACAAAAAGATACAAAATGTTGCACCATTAGGAGGATGTTTATTTAACTGACTGCCTATCAAAGTCAGTTGCTGTGGTTACTATTCACTAACTCACTTGCTCACCCACATCTGCGCAGGCCCTTTGCCCAAATTTGGACTTCCTGGCTGCTGTAGCTATAAATGGTGTTGAGCAATAAACCCAAATTCAATACTTCTCTCTCTCAACATATGAAAGATGTGTTCTTCTAAAGTCTATTGTGAAAGTGCAGCATTACTTTCTGTTGAAGTCTGACTTTTCATTTATGTTGATTAAGTGGGAGGATTTTAAAAAGACAATCAACGGCAGCCTTAATGAGGACAGTTCCTATCTCCACAAAAAAAAAAAAAAAAAAAAAAAAAAAAAAGGATTCCTGTTGATTTCAAGCATGATGGCTCTGACAGTATTTTCTTTACTCATGAAATGCCAGTGGAGGGGGGTTGTGCTATTTTCAAGTAAAAAGTCGACGGAGCGCCCCTGTGATCTCATCATCAGTGACAGTGGATAATTATAGCCTTGGTATTACAGAAGAAACCATGACTTGCCTTTGCTGTACTATTCATTTACAATACAGTTCTTACAATGCAGTGAGAAAGTTTCCAGTGGACTAACAGTTCCTCAGCAGCTACACAGAGTGCAAGGGAGGAGGGGAACTCCCTGCTCATCTGGTAATCCCCCTGCTTCCTCCTCCAGCAACCTACAGAGCAGCACCAGACACCAACAGTGGAAAGTATTTCTCGGCTTGGGAATATACTGGGCTTTCAATTTTTGTCTCCAAATCGTAATTTCATTTTCTCTTTGCTATATAAATAATTCATATAATCACTTTACAACTCTTCTGCATATATACATATACATATATACAACTATATATAGGTATAGGTATATATATATTTTTTATTTTTAATTTCCTTCATGAAGCATGAGGCAGGGGTGCTGCTGTTTGAGCTGAACCCAGACATTGTTATGACTTTATTATTTGCTTGCTGGCAGTTAGATGAGATGCCCATTAAATTTAAGGCTATTAAGACTCAAAGCGGTGGGGAAACAACTGGTTAAGTCCAAAGGTGGCCAACACCTCTATAGCTCACTGCCAAATAAAGACACCATCACATCTGCAATTACAAATTTGTGTTTGTCCTCAAAAACTGTTGAGAGGAGCTTTAGTGATATGGCAGAAAAAGTACACATCCAGCAAACTATTGCACTGACAAATGCACAGGTGTTCAGTCGGGCTGTGGATGATAGTGTGGACATCAATGACAACAGACAATTCAGAGGTATGTGTGTAGCTACAAGTATCAACATACAGACCAGGCATAACAAGTATAAGCAGCAAAAGGCAGGAACAGGGATTGCACTATGTCTGTGAAGATTCTCATTCATCCAGGTCATGGTAGTGACTAAGTGCTTCCAAAGGCAACTGGACCTTTTGGATAAGAGACGAAGCGTCCTCTAGAACCACAAACAAGTCCAGTTGCCTTCAGAAAGCCAAGTTCACATCTTACTTATTAGTATCTTACATCACAGCATGATTTTGTATGTATGAATGAGTGACAGAGGGGATCTTGTGAATACACTGGCCACTGGCAGATTAAAAGAAATTGTCGCTCATCACAGAAAAAAGTTGCTGACCTCTGCTCCAGATTCACAGTAGTAAATTGATAGTAACAGTTGATAACAGCGTGGTGTGTTCGGATTGTGCTGAAACACCTCAATGCTAGCTGTGTCAGTGTTGATTAATCTGATGTTCGGGCTACTTTCTTGTATTACCTGTAATGTCCTGGAGAGGACAGTCACTATGATGTTATAGACTAGCACTGTGACTGGTATAAATGTTATTGATGATGCTATTTCACATGTAGGCTGGTTATTTTGATGCACACTGACTTGGAATTGCTTGAATAAATGACATAATATAAATATGCAGACTTTGTAGTGGACACATTTCTTTATTCTCAGCTGATGGACCAACTGTTGTTTGGTTGCTGTCGGTTGAAGGTAAATATTAGCTTTTCTGGAGGTTGATGGATCTTGGTACTGAAGTGATATCTTACAAATAAACTTCTGTTAAACTGGGATGAGGCTGAAGATATCAGTAACTCATTGCTTTAGCTCCACCTTTTCATCTTGTTAAAGTCAGCTTTGAACACACCACTGTACCTCACCATCAGAAAACCAGAAAACTCGGTCTTTTTTTTGAACTGCAATGACTTCCACTACATTGCAATAGGACTGGATAATAAGACTGAAATCAGTGTATCAAGCCAATCAGCAGAATAAATGTCACCATTGTACGTTTCTAAGTATATAAATGTAAAATCACAAAATATTTAAAATTCAAGTTCTTCAGTCTACTTTGGAATGATTCAAATCAGGGTGTGAACGATTAGTATGAAAACTATACTGCCACTGCAGTGTGCTCAGTACAGTGCAAACAATGGAGCACCTCCCCAACCACAGCCTGAAGAACCCACTGTGGTTGAAACTGACATGTTCTCACCTTTTTAACTGAGTTGCTCCATATATGAGAGAGGATTGCCCCTGATGGAACCCTCCACTGACTGAATCACTATTTCTGCAATGTGTGTGCTAACATCAGCACTCTGTAGCAAATTATGTGGCAATCCATCTGGTACCATAGATATGTCGCTGGAACCAAAAATGGAAACTGGATGGTAGCACCAGTTGCAGCACCACATGTAGTGGTGCTCTTGGTTTGAACGGTATTTCACCATAGGATTCAGGTAATGTAGCTATTTGCAAAATCATAATGCTTCCAGCAGTAGTTTTGTACTAATGTCCAAGATAGTGAATTTATCATCATCATCATCATCATCATCATCATCATCATCATCATCATCATCAAGTACCTTATTATGCTAATTTTCAGGCTCATTCATTTATTTTGGCTGTCTATGAGAAATTTCATGCTTTAATGTTTTAAAAAAAAGACTGTCCATTCATGCAGCACTTAAATTCATGTCTGTCTGAAACACTAGTGTGTCTCTTTAAGGTCCCTGTGAGTGCTGCAACTGCTGCCACACAGCTTGCATGAATGTCAGTAACCCTCGTACACTCCCCTTAGTTTTCTTTACATTCAATTATTCATTTAGTTGGCCCTTTGACCTCATGACACCCACATGGCACATGCAGACAGCAAACACATAAACAATGACACATAGCTTTTGTTTTAATGCAACATATACATATTTATTTAGTATAAGTTGACAGTTCACTAGTTTCTATTTGTAGTGCGCACATTTAGTCTGTACAGTCAAACTGCAGTTTGCCTTAAGTTCTCATAGTTTGTCTTTTGAGTTACAAGTGTTGAGTGAGAGAGCGAAGAACATCTGGCCAGACCTGAGCAAAGAATACAGCTGCTGGAGGAGAGCTGCTAAATACAGGAAATGGCCAATTGGACTGTACCAAGTGCCTGCAGCATCGGGGGGATTAGAATGTTTAGTATTTTCATTATTTCTTTAATTATATTTAATTATAGTAGTTTTTGGTGTTTAGGTTAATTATCAGAATATTTCTACTGACAGACTAGTTGTCCTGTTTTGTTTTATTTGTAGTCTAGTTGGGAATGTTTGTTTTTGTTATCCCCTTTGTCTCACAAACGGTCTGATCAGTCAGTATAGGGTATGTTCCCCTGTGCAGTTTGTTAGGTAGGTTTAATCTTTGTGAAGTTTTTTTGGTCTTTGTTTGGCTAGTTCAGTCTGTTCAGTTGCTTTCTGTTTAAGTTATAATAGTCTGATTAGAGTTCTGTTTATTTAAATGTTTATGCATTGACTAATTTTCTTGTAAATAATTTTTTTTTGTGAAAATCCACCTTGATCAGCTTCCATAGCTCTGCCTGTTTTTTTTTTTTTTTTTTTTTTTTTTGGCAAACAAGAAAACTATGAAAGAGCAAAAGTTTATTGTGTCACAGTAACAATAACAGTTGTTGCCAGTGGCCAAACACACTAAAACATCAATGTCATATGACTTTTTCTGCCAAAATGAAAGAACACACACAGATTATTATAAGCATACTTCGCAGGACAAAGGCGAAATAGAAAAACAAATGCTGAAAATGTCCCTTGAAAATATATAGTATATTTACCATAAATAAATATTGTTAAAAATATATGCAGTCTTCATTACTTCTCCCATAGGCGTACATTTTGTCATCAACAAAAAATTACATTTGCTAACTGTTGCTAACCTCAGTCACATATGCATAAGAAGCTCCAGTCCATTATGAATCTAGAGTGACACTAACATAACTTGCCTGCAAATAAATTATTGAAATACAGCCCCAAGCAGCGATTCCGGGTTCACGCCCTTTTGTCTTTGACCAAAGGAAGTCGCTTGATTGACCAAAATTTTAACCACAATAGTCACCTCAGCTAGTTTAATTCTGTTTTAAAGGAGTGAGACCAATCACACACTTGTTCCATCAACACAAAGCCTGCTGCATTTCAATAATTGTGCACTCACTATGTCTGTTGGCGGATAAGACTCTAATGCCACCGGGCCTTACCCAAGCAGAGCTCCGGCCGACAGTAACCGGTTGTATTGTTGCAGCTCGGCTCATACTACGCAACTGGAAGAGCCCACATAAACCAGAGTTTGTGGAATGGTTTAAACTCATGACAGAGACTTCTGCCTTTGAAAAGATGATTGCCAGGGTTAATAATATTCAGAGTAAGATGAGTCAGGTATGGGATGTCTTTGTGGACTACATAAAGGATGTGATACCATAGAGGGGAAGGAATGATGGGAAGGATAGGTATTATTATGCCTGTAATTGTGTTTATACTGTATATGCTTTGAATGCGTATGAATCATGAGGGGTGCGGGGGTGGGAGCTGCCTTTAAGCTGTTAGATTAGTTTTTTTTTTTTTTTTTTAATCCTCTCATATCCTATCTATCTGCTTCTCCATTTATTTTCTTAAACAGACTATTAATTTGTTTATGCCACATCTGTGTCATTTGAAAATGTCTGTAAAGATATTATGTTAAAACAAATAAAAATTTGAATGACAAATAAAATAATTGCGCACTCAAAATTCCACCATTTGTCCCCCCTTCATTGGATTTGAACAAAACTCTGTGGGAATGTTCAGGAGGACGTCTCCAGTGAGTTTAATGAGGATTGCTCAAAGGCGTCTTAAGTCATGAGCAAATATGTGATAGGCCCTACTCACTTGCACCAATAAATATGGTACTTCAGATTTTGGTTCATATTAGTTGTCAGTGCCTGTACATGAAAATCACTGAAATTCTCGCCACTCAGTTTTGATGTACATAGATTTGAGATTTGTGGCACCCTCTATAAGTCAGGTTCAAAATGCTTCTGTGGGCCTTTTAGAATCATGGCCTGACGATATGTACCAAGATTTATGATGATTGGACAAATTAGTAATGAGTTATGGCCATTTTCCTGCAAAGTTGAGAGAGTTCAGATGATTCAGTTTTGTTGTGTGTGTCACCAGCTTTAGCAGCACTGAGAGAGAGTCTAAAGGTCAAGCTGGAAATCATTACTAAACGGGTTACAATGAATAAATTAGTCCTGAACATTTCTGTTACTTTCAATCATCTTGTTAATGCCTTTGTATATGGATATACAAGACTCGTCTGTTGCGTCTTGAAGATTCATTAAACTTTTACTTTTTACTCTTCTGCATTAGGGCCCGGTTTCTTGTTTGCAAAATGTAAGAAGTCTAAATGTGTACATGAAGTTTTGGTTGAGTGCTTGTTGGACCAACATCCCTTTTGTGACATTTCATTTTACATTATCTCAAGATGACACTTCTCTCTCTTATAGGAGGTGATAAAGTTCTACTTTTAAGAAGTTTAAAGTGTTCAGGTTTTGTCAGAAATGTGTATATCCAACGATATGTTTATGACTGAGGTCATAGTTTAAGGTGGTGTTGTATTGAACTACATTATATCATGAGGTGTTTCTAATTTATTGTCCTCCCTATTTACATACATGAGGGGCACGGATCATTAGAAACACCTCAGAATATAATGCAGTTCAGTACAACACCACCACCAGCTATGACTTTGATACTACATATAGTTGAATGAACACCTCTAAGACGGCATAAGTCCCCCCTGAACATTATATGAAACGTAAAAGCAGAATCAGCAGAGTTGGATTGGACACGTTAGATTGTAATTAAATATGTCCCTAATTGAATGACCACTGAGTGTATATCCCTGCAGACACAAGTCAAGGATTCCCCTGTGTGCTCCCCCTGCTCTGTGGTTGAGAGTTACAGCAAATCTCCACAGTGATGACCCACAAAATGCAGAATGGATTGTTTCAGTGTTGATACTTTTGCTATTAAGCTGACTGCTTGTCACCTCACCCGTCCGCATGGTATTGCCTAATGGTGGTCACACCTAGTGGGAACTGCTGAAATGTTATCAGGCCTTAACCCCTGATTCCTGATGTAAGGAACACACCCCATGTCCACAATGTCTGAAGCCTTGTAATTGAAGGAAAAAGAAGTTTAGGTGTTTGGCTACCCTGCAGGTGTAAGGTGAAAAGAAGCAATGATTAGGAGTTTAAAGTGCAGACTTTCAGCCTTAAGATGAGGATAAGAATATTCAACCAAGTGGTAAATGTGACCATTTTATTTAGATTTATAGGAACTTGTCCAATAACTTGTGGTCCTCTGAAATCGACAGTCTGTCAAATGGCTACAACTACCACATGATTCACTTGATACATCTGAAAATACCCACAAATTTAAGATGAGAGTTTGCAATTGAATTCCATAGTCATTATTTAATCTCAGATTCTGTACTGGAGCACACAGCCAAAATGTCTACTCTCACTTAGTGTACTCTCACTTTTGTAATCGCAATCTCATGAGAGTGGCTTTCGATGTGAAACAGTGACTATTTTGAACACTTGTATGCCTTTCCTGGCCTGCTTTCCACTGTCTTCCTCTTTCCATAGGAGTTTGCATGAATTTATTCGACGGCTGCCCAGAAAAACTTAGCTACCCTCTCCCTGGATATATTATAGAATAAAATGGTTTGTTGAATGCAACTGGCTTCCTTGTTTATTTTGCACTATTGACCAAACTTCTCTCTTGGATTAAATTAAGCAGTTTCTCTAATTCATTACATTGTCTTGTTTATGTGAATGTTTTAACATTATGATGTCAGTAATTATGACCATAGAAGCATGAGAAAAACTTTAATACATACATACTGTAAATCAGTAGTGAAATAAGTACTTAGATCTTTTACTTAAATAAAAGTAATAACACCATTTTAGAAGTACAGAAGTAAAACACCTACATTCAAAAAAGTACAAGTAAAAAAGTATTAGCATCAAAATGTACTTGCAGCACAAAAAGCAAAACTTCTCATGAAGAACGACCCATTTCATAATAATGTAAATTACATCATTGAATTAGAATTATTGAGGTAGTAATTAAAGGTGGAGCTATTTTCTATATACTATATAAACTGCTGGGTAGCTTGTGAATTTCACTCTGGTGATCATCTTATCCATAATATTACATCATATTTTATTTGTTTATATTTTGTACTATTCATCTGAATCTGCAAAAATACTCAAGTGCAAGTACCCTGAAATTGTACTGAAGTATGCCACTTGATTAGTTACTTTCCACCACTGTTGTAATTGTATTATAATTTATGTGAGCAGTTCCCCTTCCCTTGAACATCAACAGAGAAAACCGATTAATGCTGTCTCTCCACCACTCCCCAGAAAAAATGCTATAATGAATACCGGGAATGACACGTAGTAATTAATGCACATTATGTGTTAGTATTAACTGCAAATTGCTGCAAATATAGTTGCTGCTGCTGTGTTTCCCATTTGAAACCATCCAAACAGGCTGACAGAGAGGATTTGCTCGTAACTGTTGAGGTACATGGCGGTGAAGATGAATGCCTAGCAGCAAGATGGAAGAGTGTCGCAACTCTTCTGCTGTGCTGCATGGACTCTATAAAACATGGACATATTCTCTGTGATGTCACCCACAGGTTTCTGAAGAAGTGAAGCTCAGTGATAGTGACATTGGCCCTTGCCATCTTGCAGTGCCTGACTCCACCAAATTCCCAGCTAATCCAAAAGTGGAGTGTGGATGGAGTTTCAGGCAAGCCAAATGAAGCTATGTTGCTGAAACCCAGTCTCTAGCTGTCAATCAATAGCCCATAATTATGCATAAATTTAAGCCTTGATATAATTTAAGGAGTGCATTATAGAAATATCCACCCCTGTATAGCTGTCATGGATGAGGAAGTTAGCTATAGAGACATTGGAAGGACTGTAGTTTTAGACACTTCTGCATTGGCTTCATTTTCAGCCCTGGAAGTTTCTGATTAGTAGATACCAGATAAATTCTTTCTCACTTGTAAAGATAAGACGCCATCTTGTTGTGGGGGAGATAGAGAAATAACAGTCATACTGTAAGTGACTTCATATTTTCACAGCTTTTATTTTACACCTCTGAACTTACAAAAAACAGAATACAATCTAAATGCATTTTCAACATTGGACCCCTCAGATACTTTTTCTTTTGCCGTAGCTTAACTAGTTACAATGAAAAGCAGCCCATAGCTTCATGAGCCTGCATAAGATTTTGTCAATCTATTAAAGAGATGTTTAGGAAATTTGACGTGCTGGTGGCACTAAAAGAAAAGTCAGAGGATCACCAAAGTCAGTTGGATATTCAACTTGAATGTCTGCACCACCATAACGGCAATCTATCCAATAGTTGTTGACATATTTCAGTCCCGGACCAAAGTGGTGGAATGACTGATTCATACTGCTGATGTTGCTCGAAAGTCATATTCATAGAACACTGAGGATACAATCTGAGAAAAACATTAAGCTTTATTTTGCTTCTTGCATGTCTCTGTCTCTGATATCAGATATTACACCAGAAATATGTTTTGAATACTGTACCACATGAAATACAGCTTGTATATGCAAAGTTCATTATTTACATCGTCATTATTCACAGTCAGAGTGCATATTCTCATGTGTATCAACATCACTTACATCTTCACTGCTTTACAGACTCGACAGTTAAAATACATCAGTCAAACTTCCAGTAGATATTTACATGTGGTAACTTCGATAGAATGTTGCAGGAGCACTGCACAATGTTCTCATGGTTTCTGTATCTGCCTCATACTGTAGTCAATTCAGCAGTGCTTACAGCAACTTAGATTACACACTCTAGTGAAATAAATTGTGCTACCACACAGACAGCGCAGACAACTGAACGTCAAGACTGACTCTATACCTCGGGGACTGAGATAACACAACACATTTGTTATGAAAGATTAGGATAGTGAAAAAGGTGCTTGTGAGCACAAAAAGAAACAAACATGAAATTACAATTAAAAGCTGGACCAAACAAGTGTGACCAAAATCATAACTCAAGGTCTCCACTGACAAATTGAGCAAACCCCATTCACTGAGGAAGACGATAACATGCAGTTATAAGTGCCAGAAAACCTAGTGAGTGAAATTTGAAATTTGTTTGTTTTTTCAAAGGTCACACGAAAAGTTTTGAACTTAGCATTAGATTGTTATGTACAGAGGTAATGTGACAATCCCATCAGATAGGACATTTTGACTTTGTAAGGCAGAAAGGTGACATCACGGAGAGAAAATCTCTTAATTGGTCAAATTACAAACACAGAGGTTCTCGCTTAACTCTAGTATCCAGCCATATATGTGCAGTGCTATGCAAAAGTCTGGGTACCCCTGGACAAATCTTCTGTTACTGTGAATAGCTAAGTGAGTAAAAGTTTACCTGATTTTCTAAAATTACAAAGTTAAAGATGACAAATTTCTTTAATATTGGATCTTTTGGAAATTTTGAAAGTTTGGACAATCGAAAGTTGAGGTAATCCATTGTGAATTTGAGATGTTTAGGATCATTGACCTCCACCATTCCGGCCTTCTCTTGCTGAGCGCATCAATTATTTTAATTTTCAGAGTGCTAGGCAGCTGCTTAGAGGAGTCCATGGCTCCTGATTGTTGGGGTAAGGTTTGAGGAGCTTTATTTATAAAGTATTTATAAAGCTTTGAAATTTACATAACTTGGCTTTTCCTTACATTTATTGTGATCATGCCATAGCCCATCAAACTAAGGTCTGAGACCTTGGTAAAAATTATCCGAGAGCTCCAATCTCTTGTGGAGTCCAAACCTTTGCATGGCACTCCTTTCCTTTTTTCACTGTAAAATTGTACAAAACAAAGACAATGCATTAATCTTGCTTAAAATGTTCAAGTGAATGTTTCAACTTCATGAATTTTGGAGATCAGTCCATCTTCTATCACTTAACTACTCATAATAGTATACATTTTGACCAGGGGAGCCCAAACTTTTTTCATGCAATTGTATATATATATGCCCCCTCCAGTTCAGAAGTGGGCATCTGAGCAAACCACTGGCGCTTTCATTCTTCTTCTTCTGCCCTATATATACATATACACACACACATTCGGGTTTGAACAGCGGCTGTCCTCAGAATGAACGAACACATCAGTTGTTTATTCAAATGCCCACTCCTGAACTGGGTTAAGGATTGCCTATATTGGAAGCATGAATCATGACTCTTACTGTAAGGAACAGACCAAATCTTAATCAGAGGTGGCAGAGCAGAAGACACTAATATGAATCTTTTTGTAATTTTAATTTCTCTACTGTATAGAAAGATAATAACTGATAACTGTATGGAAATACATTGAATGGCTATTGCAGAAAAAAATGCATAAATAGAGTTAGAATGGGGTTTGATTTCATAGAAATCTTAAGGATTATAACTTTAAATGCTGGTTTTCTAATTACAGTAAATGCAAAACCGCTATGAGGGAAGTGAAATGGTGTACCAGCTTAGTTACTCCAGTTACTGCTGCTGATTTACATCCAACAGCCTTACAAGTGCTAAGGCTTCAGTTCAGTGCTGAAATACTGAGGGTTGCTTTAGTTTTGGCTCCTTTATGATGTTTTTTTTTTTTTTTTTTTCAACCAAGCAACAGCTTAGAGTGGAGTTAGTAAAGATTTGGGCATTAATCAGTCAGTAATGGCCTTTGAGTGTGGAAACCATTTCCTTATGAGTGAAAACCTACTTACTATAAAACCACTGCTGTATAAGCAGTACTCCTCATAGCCATCATAAACCCCCTCATTTCACTAAAGTCCATTTTTTTTTCTTTTTTGTGGATTCACAGCAACACAAAGCTCATAGACACATATTACAATTACAATTAGTCATTTAAGCTTTTATCCAAAGCGACATACATATGAATTCACGCACCAATGGAACAGCGTGCGGGCTGCCAGGCCAGGGATTGAACCACCGACCTCCTGATTGGCAGACGACCGCTCTACCTCCTGAGCCACAGCCAAGAAAACCAAAAGCCCCATGCTGTTATCTCTGTTAGTGCTAAGTTATCATCAATTATACAGAAGTCAATCACATGCTGTACTTTCATTTTCTGCCATGATACCCTTTCAATTGAAACTGTATCATGAACTTTCTGTTTGGCTACCAAAACCCCCACAAAAAGCTGTGGTATTTGGAAACGCAACCAAAAAAAACAGAACTGTGAGCATAACAAGTATTGAAATGCTACAGCGGTCGGTACAGGGGAAACCTAATGTCAGCCTGTAGGTTTTGTTTTCAAGAATAACCAGAAACTCTATTTATGTTACGATCTGCTAAAACTTGTCTGTTGGTAGTGTTTCCTCTTTCCCTTTTCCCTAGTGTTATTTGGCTGTCTGTCTGTTTCCCTGTCTGTCCTTGCTGGGTGTGTCTCGCACTCACCTGGCTCCGCCCTGTCAGCAGCACACCTGGCGTGCATCAGGCTGACTGGGGCACAGGATAAGATGGAGGCGCCCAGTGTTACCTGTTACCAGATTGTCATGAATCATCTAGGCTTCCTGGTTTGTTTTCCATGTGCGAGTACTCAGTGTTAGTCATTTCTCTCCTTGTGCTTGCAATCATTGTTGGTGTTCTTTTGTTTGGACTGCCACTTAATGTGTACTTTTTGTTTCAGTGTTTCAGTTCATCCTGTCTCGTCAGCGTTTATGCCTTGCCTCAACCCGTGTTACGGTGTTCCTTTTTTTTGTTCGTTTTTTCCACTCACTTTTGAGTGTGCTTTATTTTCTGGTTTGTTCCTGGTTTGAGTGCAGCTTTTGTTTATTCATTATTGTAAAAATAAATTTCTTTTGTTTAACGTTACTTCATCTCTGGTCTGCATACTTGAGTCCTAAAGAAAAACATTAAAAGTTTCACCAAACCTTAACACTTTATAGCTGTGGAGGAAATGTGTGAGCTGTTATTGAAACAAACTGAACTTGTAAAACTAGGCAGTATGACACTTTTGGGAAGACAAGAAAAACAAAAATCAATGATAAACCGCGTGGGGGTCCAGTGCAGTATGGGTCCATACTATAGTGCTGCCCATGTTTGAATCTGTATTGAATTTCCTATCTAAATCCAAATTTTATTTCAGAATGTGCAAAATTGGCGTTAGCAATTCTACTTCCAAGCAGTCCAGCATGATCTGCAGAGTATCACAAGGATCAATACATGCCCCGCTTCTAATGAATGTAAACATGCTTGTGTTTGGCCAGATTTCAAATCTACATCTTTATCTCCCCAGCTGACTATAGTCCTCTTCACTCTTTCTAAAATAAAAACTGAAGTGACTGTTTGGTGCCCCAGATAAAAGTCAGAAAGGTGTTGATGGTTGAAAAGGCTTGTGTAGGCTGAATCAGTGTTACTTTATCTCAGTCCCTGAAAATACTGTCTCAGACAACCGAAACCGAAATAGAAGCTGTGAATTTGAAAAGCATTGTGTACCTTCTGTTCAGACCATATCTGTTTGAAAATATATACTGAGAAAAAAACAAGTTAATATTATTAAATTGTTATTTATTGAATTACTAATTCAGGTTTCAAAATCTTAAATCCAAATGAAGCTCAGTCAGGAAGACTGTCAATAAAGTTAAGTCTAAGTCTAATCAGCTAGTCACATGTATCCGATTGCAAAGCGACACACCAACATTGTCAATCTATCATCTTGCTGTCATTTTATTTTTATTTTAGTTTACATTTTGATTTGCTGCCATCTTACGATGCCAGACTAAAAAACAGAACTAGACGCTGACGTATTTGAACCAGCTTCAACCTCAATGGCTGCTTGGTGCAGTGCTCAGGTTACTGCTCTTCCAGAAGACTCAGATTCAGTGATTCTGGAGATGTTAAAAGCTCAAGGCATTACTCAAGCTTTGGGTCTGGAGCTCTTGCAGCTTCACTTCCTGGCTAATGGTGTAGTTTGGAAAAACACCAGTCCAATACAAGACCCCTGCAACCTCCAGCCCTAAAACAGCTCCTGGTCACAAACGTACAAAGAAAATTCATCATGCAGTTCCTCAAGCCAAGTGTAAGAATGTCTCTGTCAGCTCTGCTCATCCTGATCAACCAAATGCTGCCCTATATCCATCAGAAAATGCCCTCACCTCAACCCTACAGTCTGTGGCAAATTCTGGTCAGGCAAATGATGCTTGTGCACAGCAACACTTTCTGCCCCTCAAATCCTGCTAGTTCCTTCACCGGCTCTGGCACCTGTGCCATAGCCATTCATTTCCACCTCAAGTGCCCTAGACATGCCATAGCATTCCTTGGTTTCTGCTGTCTCAGCTCCATTGTTAGGTAGGCTGTATGTTCCTTCTGGAGTCTCCTCACTTAAGGGCCCTAATTTTTGCAGGGAAAAGACATTAACCTCAGCAGTCTCATGCTCCCATCTCCAGGGTCTGAAAACAAAGTTGCCATGGGAAAAAGTTTACAGCTGTCGTTAAATCCCAGATGTCAAGACATATGTTAACTGGTGAATTCATAGTTGTTTTGGAATTTATCATAATGCTCTGTTTACCCAGAGTGTATACAACAACTGGTCACTTACTTGGCTCTGATTGGTGACCTCAGCTTGAAGTATTGGAGAAATATACTCTACCAATACTGTAAAGGTTTCTCCAGGAAAGCAGAACTTTACATCTCTCAATGTAATGCTTGAACTGGTCTGTCTTACACACTGAACTGTTGGTCATGCTAGTAGGCTGTTCACAACTGGTACCATTTAATCACCAGGAGCACAGAGCACTGCTAAGAAATATTAATGATCCATCTCAGTCTTTCATAAGGGTTTTGGTCAGTGGTTGTCTCGTCCCTGACCTCCTCATAAAACTTCCAGTCTGCTCTTACAGAGGCAGACATAGTGTCTTGATGACGGTTATTCAATTTGCCCTTACAACTCTTCACCATTCTCTGTGCCATGTACAAGGCCCTGAGGAGTAGCAACAAGAAAGTCTGTGGTCTTAGTTTCACAGATTCCCTTAAAATTGTTCTTTTCGGTTCAAAATGGGAATCCAGACTGTATTTTACAGGGTGCCTTCCATTTTTAAACAAATTTCTGAGGCCCTTTGCTGGAATATTTTAGACAGAATCTAAGTTCCCTCTCTTATTCACCTGTCAACAACTTTCTCCTCATTGACCCATTGCATGACAAATCTGGATCCTCACTGTCCAAATGGAAATACCTGTTTGATTGTTCTTTTCTTTCAGCTTTTAGTGGCTTTTTAAAGAGTGCTACATTTACCACTTCTTCAAATTAATTTGATCCACTTTAAGACGCGATCTTTTCTGATTAAACTTTTCACACAGATTTCCTTAGTCTTTTCCTCTACTACTCTAAAGCTGAAGTTGTGCTCTAGTTATTACTCAGTTCTGTCCTTAGCTATTCTTACTTATTCACCTATTCAGTTCTCTGCTGAATAGGTGAATGTATATATACACATACATACATACATACATATATGTATATACACACACACACACACACATAAATACACACACATACACACGTGCATATATAAGTGTACATATATATGTGTGTGTATATATATATATGTATGTATATATGTGTGTGTGTGTGTGTGTACACACACACACACACACACCCACACACCCACACACACACACACACACACACAAAAGAAGCTGTTAACATTGAAGGACACATTTTGTTTCTCTATTCATTTGTGGTACAAGGTTGATTTTAATCACGTGTTTTGCTCATTATTACGTGTTGTCTCTCATCTCTTTAGCAGATTAAGCCATCTTTGTTTGAGTAATTATTACTACTTGGTAAGAAAGCATTCTTTGGGAAATATTAGGCTGTGGTTTTCTTGGGGGACTTGTATTGCCCTTGTATTTTTGGGGCATTTATTTAGCTGTTGCTCAGGGCACAAGACCCTCGATTACAAATCTCTGTGGAGTCTAAGTGCCAAAGACTTTCTGATAAGACTTAATTTTCATGTGTCATCTTTCAAAATGAACAATTACATTTTCTTCATTCACTTGTCTTTCTGTGTTGAAATGAAACTCTTGTGACAGTTCAGTCAGGAAGACTATTCTTCTGCATGCTTAGCACTGTTCTTCTATTCCTCATTTCACTCCTCTCACACATGCTAATCATTTCTGTAATTGTAATTGTAATTTCCTGGCTGTCATTGTCTGTGGTTGTTGAGATATCAGCTGTTCTCATCAGCTAGTCACATTTATCCAATAGCAGAGCGACACCTGTACGTTATTAGCCTATCGTCTTGCTGCTGTCCTTTTCAAAATATTTCTCTCTCTCTGCCTTAGTGCTTTCACGCTGCGTTATGCGCTGCTCTCCACCTCCTGATCATCACCAGTTTTCACAGATTCTTCAGCTTCATCATTTCATCAGCCTCATCCCCCATCAGTCTCAGCATACTCATCGGCCACCACCACCACCACCACCACCACCACCAGTGTCACTTGTAGGATGATTAATCTGGCTGCAGCTCAGGGCAGATGCCCATAGATTACAAAAAAGCACTAGACCCTCCATCAAGCCTTAAACATCACATATCATCTGCTACGATAAACAGTTTACTTGTCTCTCCTGATTGAAATATAAAATACATAGCAAATTGGATACAAACTTCACACACAATTTTAAGTTATGAATTCAGATTCACCAAATTCAAATTCCACACCTGCTGCTACAGATGTCAGCTAATACTGGTCTGACCTGGAATATTTTTTTTGTTCCTTTGACCAGAAACCAATGTAACAACAACAATGTAAACATGCAGCAACTTGAACCAAGATACATGTATTCATTCAGACATGGAAATAGTTCCTAAGCTCTTGGCAGACAACTTAAAAACCATAATTATTGCATACTGACAAAATCTAACTGCATTAAGATTAGGTTTTCCATTTAAACCTTGTCAGTTGACAGCTAATCCTTTGTTTTTATTTGTGGCATTTATCTGTCTTGTCTACACGAAAATAAAACACCAGCTGCAGCCTAATGTTAAACTCATAAAGGTGAGTGGATTGCTGCTTTTAGCCTCATGAAATGCTCCATCAACTCTTGAGTGTGGCAGCCACAACAGTAAATACCTGACAGATGACAGAGGTGTCCTCTGCTTACATAGTCAGCACTGTGTTTAAACAGAGAACATGTAAAAACTGCAATCAAACATTTAGCACGAGGAGTTAAAAGGACAAAGCTTATTTTGGAATGGATACAACCAGTTACTTGGTTACGAAACTGGCATCATTCATCATTTCCTTTTGCCCAGCCTCTTAATACAGTACATAGAACTATCTAAGATCATTAGGAGGCAATATTGTAAGGTACAGATATGGTGAATGTTTTTCCATAATGTCTTGGTCCCCAACTGAACATTTTCTAAGCCCCATCCCTAATGAATTACTGTTGCTACCCTATCCCTGCTGGGCAAAGCAATTTCCAATGATTTACCATTGAAATTCTTAAGAACATTTTAAACTATGGTCTTCATTTCACATTTGTAGTCAGCAACTGTCGATTTTGTTGGTTGAAATGTTGCTAGCAGATTTTATCAACTGGAATTTGCTAATTAAGACGAATGACAGCTAAAGACTTGTAATTGTTTTGTTTTAAAAAGAGAGCCATGCATTCATTAAACATATTATAGAATTAATAACGATTTAATATAATTAATAATAATAATTTAAATAATAATACTTATTATTAAATGAAATAATTAGATATGCAAATAAAAGACTGTCTTGTTTTGTGAGCATAGAAGGACTACAACTTGCATGCTGTTGTACGACCCTAATATTTCTGGTTTTGGAAGGGGGTTAAAACCACCCTCCAAATACTTGGGATACATTTGCGTTACTTAGCGTAATGCCCAGTTCTCTGATATCAGAGTGAGGTGTTTTACTATGGGAATTACCTTGGCTTGACCAACTACAGAAGCTCCGATGACACCACATCTGTCAGTGACAGGCTGGTGGAACTGTGCTAGGGGCACTCCCCCTAATATCACAGTCAACCAGCCCCTCTCAAATCATTCTAGACCGGTTTCTTTTCATATCTATGGAAAGAGGGAAGTCATGGTGAAATACCTCACTCTGTTATCATATTGGCCAGATACATGGTAACTGAATAGGAAGAAAATTGTAAAATACTTAGCCATACTAGGTGTGCTGCAACGCATTGACAGCAGGATCCCGGGCACTCAGGTAACAAACTAATGCTAACCAAACCGTGATAAGATCACCATAACATGTTAGCTTGACGACATAATGTTAACCAGTCACGGGTACACCAGAAAACAAATGCTGGGTAAGTGGAGGAAAAGCTCCCTTATCCAAATTTTCTGACGGAACAGCAAAATATATTTCTTCCAAAGCTGGGAAGTGCATTCCCTGATGTAATCCTTAGATCATGTGTGAACTGTTCAACAGCTAACCAAACTAACCAAGATGAGCCAAGGGAGGAAGTTCCTTCACAGGAAGAAAACAAGAATGATTTGAGAAGGGCTGGTCAACTGTGGTAATAAGGAGGAATGCCCCTTGCACTGTCTGTCACTGACAGATCTGGTGTCATTGGAGCATCAGTAGTTAGTCATGACAAGACAATTCCCATAGTGAGGCACAGAACAATATTAGAGAACAAGTATCACACTTAATGGAGTCCAACACACACAGTGTGTTTATCTGCAACAATGTAATTATCAAATAAATCACATGATGAAATCTCCCAGTGATAGTTAGTTGATAGTCATTTCAACCAAAAAAATCAGTGTTTGTCAAATATGAGAAGCTGCTATTGTCCTCTTTCACCAAAAGAAAACAATAAAAGCCCATTCTTTTCATACATTACCTTGAATTTGGACAATCAAACTGCCACCACTGTAAACTGCATTATATCCACTGTTACAGTGGAAAACCTGACAGGTTAGCAACTGCAGCAAAAGGGGCCAGGGCTCAGCATCTGGTCAGTTCTGAACATTTTTTCCCCAAACTCTAGATGGCACATGATGAAATCACTGGCAGCTCACAGATGCAAAGTTGTATAATTAACCAGATGTATGTACATCTTTTGATCTCTGAGATTAAAGAAAAATAAGATACTGATCAGCTCACAAAGAGTGAAGCAACTGGAAATATAAATCCTCACTGAAGATTTCTTTGATATTAACCTTTACAGTGGTTATCCTGCAGTCTCTGCTGATTGGTGGAATGAGTTTTGGAGTCAGCTCCTCCAACACTGATTTATTATTCAGATGTATGTTCTTATTTCATTTTCTTCATCTCTATGTAGCTATGAACGTCATTATTGTCATCCCTCCAATGCTCAGCACCATCTCACTTGTACAGCAGCTGCAGTCGGCTGGTATGGCAATTATTTCGGCTGATCTTGCTGTCTGGTTGGTAGAGGCTGGATGAATTGGCGAAGGAGGGGGAAATGGAGTGGGGGTCAGGGGTGGGGACAGGGTAGCCCGGAGGAGGGGCCAAAGACCTGGGGTCACTTTGGGGGATGGTGAGCGGGGGAGAGTTGTGGTTCTGATTGGTGATAGTGGACGCTCTTCTCCTCGATCGCAGGGCCTGTCGCTCAGAAAGCTGATTTCTGAGCTCTGACACACGTTCTTCTTTCTGAGGGAACAAATGGTAACAAGAACTCAACAATCTTCTCAAGGGACAAGTCCTGTAAGACTGTTTTATGCTAGGCTTGCTTAATGTTTAAATTTATCTGACAGTTGACAGGAGTTGTCTGGAAAGACTAGGAAAATGTGAATAAGCAAAGCCCCAGGCTTGTTTTAGACTGATTCCCTAACCAGGGCTTGAAGGGTCAGCTCACCCAAAGTACATAAAACAAAAAAAACCCCTCAAGGTTTGCTTAATTGCTTTTTCTGGATCTTTCAACCACATCTCACATTCTTCCTCAGTGGATGGAGCTTGCTCAGTTGTCATGAAGATGCCCCAATCTTCATCACGTGGTGTGAGCATGGATAGGTGTGATGACAATTCAGCAAACCCAGAAGGAGGAAGGCTGTAAGATGAGGTTGAAATCTCTGGAAAAACTGAATAAATTAACATTTGTTTTTTTGTTTTGTCATACTTTTGAAAACTTATTTAAAAGTCAAGATCATTATCTTCATTTTACTCTGCCTTCTTGGCAGATATTTTAATCCTAACATGATTCGCTACCTACAGTACCCGCTACATATTAACTAAAAGAAGGAATTAAGAATCTGTTGAAAAGAGAAAGGATCTGGCTGACCTCCTGGATGATCTTTTGCAGCTCCTTGTTCTCTCTCTCCAGCTGTCTGGACTTCTCCTCATCGTTGTTATTAGTGGACGAGCCAGTCTTCATGGCTTCCTGGGCATCTGACTGCCACTCACCTCGTGTGATCAGACGCCGCATCTACAAATCATGCACATGTATTCCTGAATATACATATGAGGAGTTTTAATGAATGTTACCAGTTACTGAGAGAGTTCCTGTGGGACAATTTTTGGGCTGTACCCTTTAGCGCTTGAAAATTACTTTCATTAAGCCACAACCCTGAGATTCATTTTAAAAAGGGGCTTGTAGTCAATACTTGTGGAGTCTCTCCTAATATTGACAGTTAGCAGACAATTAATTGGTATGAATGGTAATGCATTTGATATACAGTATATAATTAATTTAGTTTAACATATTTTGTCCATGACCTGAATACATGTATATCATATTATAAATCCTAGGTATTTGTTATTTTCATCCTATCAATTTTGTATTTTTCTTCTTTTATTATTTTTCTGATTTTCCTGTTGTCTAATTGTATATTTAGAGAGTATGTACTTGTAAGTGTTTTGTGTGCATTTATACTTTCTGACTGCTCTGGTAAAACCCTGTTAATGCTTGGCTCTTCATGTCAAAGTTGAAACTGAGCCCACAGTATGCTGTTTTTTCATGTAATAATGTGGGTCTCTATGCTCCTCTCTCTATATCCCACTTTTACTGGTGAAAAATATCTACTCCAGAATATATTATATCAATGATTTAAGAGTAAGATGTTTCTATAAATATAGGAATAGTTTTAGTTCCAGAAACATTTTCCTAAATCCTAGAATGTATATTTCATTTTATATATTGTATCTAAAAGCCACTCAAGTTGGATTAGATTTGTGCTGAGCATGTCATTCCTGACGTGTGTGTACTATGAACATTCTGCTGACAATGTGTAGTTTGGACTGCTGCATTACAGCCCGTGAACTGCATTGCCACATTCACATTGCAAACTAATAACTTCTCCTCTGTGTGGAAAACCTTGGGTTGAGACACACAGATAGCGAGACAAATTGCCATAACAGTCTGCAGGATCAGCTTCCGTAAATCAGTCACAACAACTTTATGATAAAACCATGTGAGGAGAGAGACATGTACCCTCACAAGTACCCTCAAATAATGAGAAATTTAAACAAACAAACTACCAATCAATACAATAGCAACTGCTCAGGGGCCCCAGACCTCTAAAGGTCCCAAAAGCCACATACTCACTATGTGTCAATTGCTTGTTGGCCATTTAATTAACTGCACATTTTCTTAAGGAATAAGAACATATCAAGTACCTTATCAACTAAGGTGGATCCTGCAGTATTATTTGATTTTGTGACAGTGCCACATAGAAGGGTAGCCTCATGTTCCTAGATAAAGTGGTGTTTAAATAAATTACCACAGCTGGGACCAACCAGAACATTTTTTACCCTGAGACACGGGTTAATCTGGCCAGTTCAAGGATGCCATAGGTTTCCATTCATTTCTGTATGATATGGAAATTTACAATGAGAAACTTATGTGTGTAATCCATCACAGTGTAATTTAGTAGGGAAACAGATGTGACATGAGAGGTCGACCCTGAGCAGTGGACCTCCGCCTCTCTCCAAGAATGCAATATAAAAACATGCCTTGTGAATAAGAGGTCTGCTTTAATATTAATCAAGGACTTGGTTAATCTATCTTAGCATAACAACTGGAGTTAGGCAGCAACACCAAACCTGGCTCTGTCCAAAGTTCATAAATACAACTAATTAGTTCACAAATGAAAACATGGTACCTTGTCTGTTTAATCACTGGTGAACTGAAACGGAGACAGTGAGTCAGGCCTTATCAGTCCTTTACGTCACTATTGTTCTTGTGACTGAATGTGAACAAATCCCTCCAGTCACGGCAATAGTGTCAGAATCACGTTCAACTGTAAAATATGGGTGTAATGTTTGGGTGTCCACATACTTGAGTGTGTGACCAAAAACTCTCCTCTATGTGAAACATTAAAGAATCAAACTGGTCTCCAGAGTATCTCCATGTAACTATGACACCTGCATGGTGACAGAGCATAACAGACTGTTGAAGAATTGAACAAGTATTGATGTTGACACAGCAGGACAGGGTCATTCAACAGGTCACTGTGTGATATTTCATACCAGCCCAGATAACATTCTTGAAGAAAGGCAAATCATTACATCTGACAGTTAAATTGCTGCTATAATCTGCAGGGAGGAGATGATGAGAAGAGGACAGTCCTCTACTTTTACCTTGGGAACGAACAAAACCACCAGGGTGATGTAAACTGAGAAGACGATGGCCAAGGAGACAAAGGCGAAGGAAGCGTCCTGCTGAGAGGACAGGATCATGGTGACTGGAGCTGTGATCATACACAGCACCTGAGGAAACCAGAGGATAGAACATGTTCCTTTATGACAAAAGAAGAAACTGCAGTATTGTCAGGTCGGCATTGCAAATCAAAAAGGAACGGTGTGTTCTGTAGCCACTACAGACTAGATAATGCAGATTTTATTCTTTAAGTCAATAAATAATAAATAAAGATTCCCAATACAGTGAACAGGCCCAAAAGTTTCTACGGAACAGCCATTATAAGAGCTTCAGTGCTTCTCTCAATATTTTCTCCACATTAACATTAACTTTCAAAAAAAGGTAAATATAACTGTTTGTCCTGTGAATTTGAATGGATAGATTTAAGGTTGATAATAAAATGTATTTGTGTAAAACACAGGACTGGGATGAAGTGCTGGAACACCTGGAGCCTGTAAGGTGTCATTTGAATAAATTCAGCATTCATTTTAATTAATATTCACACACTGGTGGCAAGATGACACCTGCTCATTACAAGCAGTAATACTTTGCATGCACACACACACTGATGGCACAGCATCTGGAGCAATTTGGGGTTGAGTATCTTGCCAAGGGATACTTCGAGCGGCAGACAGCTGGGGCCAGGGATCAAACCACTGACCCACTGATAAGTGGATGACTGCTCTACCTCCTGAGCCACAGCTGCCCTGACAATGTGTACCTCCTTCGTTTTGATAGAAGAGTGACAGCTCCCCAGTAAGTGGCTTCGTGTGTGGATAACACTTTTTGTTATGACTGCTGTTGAGGTGCTTTGTTTCCATGTGGTAAAGTTATTCGTTCCCTGATGTTTGGTTATAATGATAATCAATATGATGGAACCATTAATGATGAGAGTTATACAGCAATGAGGAATGAGACCAGACCAGGTCACCAGGGAGGGGAGCAAGAGGTCCCCCCACACAGTCCCTCTAGCAATGCAACTGGCAGCCCCTTATTTTATTCATCTATTTTTGATCTTTTTTTGAGCTTTGGGCACTGACATAGAGGACTGCTCCCAGACTATTAGAGGGAGTCTGTCTGCTGAGGAGTGACATTCTTTGTTTTCCTAATTTTTAATTTGTCTATAATTATATATCTATATTTATTTTCTTTCCTCCCTCCTCATTTTCTCTCTATTTTTTCCAAGTAGGTATACTATGCCAGATATGTGTGTGACTGATGGAGTGCATATTTATTGTGGATGGCGGACAGGCAAAAGCAGAAAATGAGAGATGAAGCTGATGAGGAAATTGAGAATTTAGGGTGTGGATTTGACTCAAACTTTTCCCATTACGAATCCAGAGGAGGAGTGACCTGCGTGACCTCTGTTTGCATGGGCGTGCAGCTGACGAGTCATTTGTTATATGGAAGTGGACATGATTTAATCTAAACCGAGTTGGAAAAACCGAGTTGCATCTAAAATACAGCTAAATTGCACTACTAAGTTCCTCAAATGCATAGGTGCACAGTTGTCTCATCAGTTAGATGTTTATGTCTACACTTTAGGCTGTGATCGACTTATGCTCAATTAAAAATAGATATATATTTGTCTGAGAAATGTCTGAAGAGAAAAATACATTGATTTTAATTCAATTTTTTAATATTTTTATTCAGTGCTTTACTCCTGAGGTGAAATATCTTTTCTACAGGTTTGTTGCTTTGCTACTTAACTCTTTTCCATGCAAATACTGACAAATGTAACTGCTTAATTCGATTAATTTATCAGTATATAATGTATATAATTTGAATGCAATTTTTAATAGATTGACGGACCCTTAGTCGATCTGTTTCTGCTGTAACCTGATCTCTCAGAGTTGTTTTCTTGTGTGCAATTGTCGGCCTATTTTGAACAGATTTGGACTTTTGAATCTCGTTGTTATGTTCATCTCATTTCTCAAGTTACCATAATTGCTAGAAATACATCTTAGAGATGATTTTGGAGTAAACTATAACTGTTTTCTGCATATAGGCAACACATCACTACTCGACCCACCTACCACATAGACACAATATAAGGACAGTAGAGGACTCCCCCTCAGAAGTACAGCTTTGTAGCCTGATAAATCAGGACAACTTCACCTGTTGCTGTTATGATCCTACTGACCTGTTGTCTCCTAGTGTGTCTCCTTGCCCTTTTCCTGGTGTTATTGTTATTGGTCTTTTCTCCCCTGTCCATGCAGCTGGGTGTTCCCCTACACTCAGTCAGCTCCGCCTCCTCAGGGGCTCACCTGAGACGCATGTTCCTGATTAGGCACAGTACTTAAAGAGAGAGCCTCCTACCTGTGCTGGATTATTCCTCTATCCATGGCGGTGTCTGGTTGTTCCCAGTGTGAGTACTGCGCTTCTTTATTTCCTCTCCTTGTGAAGTTTGCTAATGCTAACTGTCCTTGAACTGCCACTAATAGTGTGCTCCTGTGTTACACTGCCTACCTGCCACTTCAGCGCGTGCCTTGCCTCAAACCTGCTTCGTCGGAGCCCCCTTTGTTCTCCTCCACTCCTCGTGAGTGCGCTTTTTTTTTTTTTGCAATTTCTTGTAAATAAATTCTCTTTTATCTGATTTCTGTTTCGGGTCTGCATCTTTGGGTCCAAACAAATTTATCAGGCAAAAGCCTTAATAGTTGCAGCCTTTACTAGTTGTACTATAATGTAAAATTTTTATGTATTTGTATTATGTCACATTGCTTGGTGTTCTCATTACGAAATACAACTCAGTTAGAGCTGTCCAGGCTACTGTCATGCAAAGCCTGGTGTTGGCACATCAACTGTTCCCTAACTGTTCTCTAGCTCCTCTTTCAGCCCTTGGTATTTTTCGAGCTTCTCATGTTCCATCTTCTTGATGTTGCTATCTCTCGGGATCGCTAAGTCTATCACTACTGTCTTTTTCTGTTGTTTGTCTATCAACACAATGTCTGGTTGGTTAGCCACCACCATCTTGTCAGTCTGGATCTGGAAGTCCCACGGTCATTCTCCACCACCTTAGAAGGAAGCCTTCCATTAAATATGAGATTCTCTGCTTGAGAATGATTGTTTCTGACAAAAATGGAATTTTCTCAACTTGTTCCCTGAAAATTATTTTTGACTAACATTCAATTGTTGATTTAAAAAAAAAAAAAAAAAAAAAAGAACAAATGACACTAGAATAAAATGTTTTGTGTATAAAAACAGAATTTCTATTCTTTCTCCTGATATATTCACTCTTTACATATTCATATAACCAAATGATGTGGGGTCAACTTCTTTAGAACAATTACACAAGTAATTGATCAATCAAAGAGTCAAACAATAGAGAATTAATCGGCAACTACTTTGAATTATTATTATACCTGCCAAAACAATGATAAGTTGTAATAAACAAGAACTATCGTATAGAAACTCCTGGAGGAATTATTACTGACAGTAAAAGCTCTAGACAGAATCCTTCATGAAACCCAAATATACAAATGACTTCTATGTTCTTATAAAGGCTAAGCGGAATAATGATGCCCTCTAGTGTTTTTATTTTGTGTATGCATTTATATTATTTATTTTATTTTTTTATGATTGCCATACAACTTCTTTATTTCAGCTTTTTTCTTTTTTTTCTTTTTTCTTTTTTCTTTTTTTTTTTTAAATTTGTTGAATTTAACTCCAGACAATATGCCAATAATATTGTTTCATTGCTACTCATAATTGTGGTAGGTATGGTTGCTTTGGCAACACAGGTTTCATTTCTGTCATAACAAACAAAATTTAATTTGAATCAGAGAGAGAATGGGAGTGTGTGTGTGAGAGAGAGAGGTAGCAGAAAGACAAGATAAAGAACAAAACAGAGTGAAATGACAGATGGAGGAGATAAATTGGAGGCAGTCTGAGATAGAATATGAGAGGGTGGAAGAGTGAGGGACAGAGACTGAGCACGACATCAAATTAAACATGAGAGAGGTGGAGGTGAGGATAGAAATCAATACACATTCATCAACAGTCAGTAATCTCTGTGCAAAAGAAAAAAAATCCAATCTAGGTTGGCAAATGGAAGCAGCAGGCCAACACCAGCATCAGCCATGTTTTCTCTGCTATGTCATTCCTTATACACAGCAATGCACACAATCCTGCTCCCCGCTCTCACACAACTCAGCAATTCATTTCACTCACCTCACTGGAACAAATAGCACTTCTGTACACTTGAAATTCTTTGGGAAGAGCTAACTCTTATCATTCCTGTGGAGACAAACTGTTTCCACACAGTCTGCAGTCTTTACAGTAACAACATTAAAGGAAAGTTCTGCTTTAATACATCATGGGCATAACTTCATTTTTGTCCACCATTCCTATCCTGGTTCCAGACCTTTGAATCTCAATTTGTTCAGCGATTCAAACAGTCCTGCTACTGTACTCCTCAGTTGGAAAGAGAAATTCACCATTCAGAGCTTTGTAGATGGGATAAAGAATAGAAATGTAGCTGGGAATTTAAAAAAGGGCTCAGAAAATGACCACAAAAAGGATTGCTGCCGCAGGTCATTTGAAAG
The DNA here is from genome assembly GCF_051107435.1 of Chaetodon auriga. Classification (NCBI taxonomy): domain Eukaryota; kingdom Metazoa; phylum Chordata; class Actinopteri; order Chaetodontiformes; family Chaetodontidae; genus Chaetodon; species Chaetodon auriga. Next base: position 1,842,159 of record NC_135090.1, on the reverse strand, counting down.
TCAATTTACTGAAATAATAACTCCAATATTGACATATTCTTTGATCATTGTAAAAAAAAAAGTAGCAACCAATGAGTCATTTGCAGACGCATTTATCCAAAGCGACGTACATAAGAATTCACACACTGATAGCACAGCATCGGGGGCAGTTTTTGGGGTTCAGTATCTTGTCAAAGGATACTTTGGCATGTGGACTGCCGAGGCCAGGGACTGAACCACCAACCTCCTGATTGGCAGATGACTGCGTTTCAGGAGGTAGACTCCTGAAACACAGCCCTCCACCACTACCTCAGTTTCTGTGTCCACTGAAAATGATGTTGATGAGATTGATACGTCTGACACCAGTGAGACATGATGATGAAATGATGAAATGATCAAATGAAAAAAAAGGAAATTGTGTCCAATTGTTAGGCAAATTAAATATAATATAATATAATATAATATAATATAATATAATATAAAGTAAGAAGGGAAACCTTCCTTCCTGACACTCAAGCCCCAATCCAGGTAAGTCTCAAGTCAGTCAAGACAACAAATCCATTTCCTAGTTCCTCACCAAACATTTTTTCCCCAACCCATTTCCTACTTCCAGTCTACCTAACCTGACACACCTGAATAAAGCCCCTCCTTTCCCCATGCAATTGTCAACACAAAGGCCAAGTGGGGTACTAGATAAAAAAGATAAATGAATACAATTGTAACATTAAACAATCCAAAGTAGCTATAGTAGAATAATAGAATAAAGAGAATAAAGAGAATAGTCCAAGGGCATAATGACTGCGAGATAATGGCTCCAACAGTTTCTCTATTGGAAATTAATTTTTTCAATATGTTATTTTACACACACATGCAGATGGCGGCGCTAGCATCAAACTAAGTTGTTTTAAAGAGAAGGGCACCTGACAGGGCACTCATTCATGAAAAGCGTACCAAAGCAGGAGGGAGAGGAAACACAACAATATACACATGTAGATTCTCCCCCTATAACAATTTGCATTTCACCCACTAAGTGTAGGCTTAAATAATTGGGTTCAGTGCATGATGGATAATCCTCTGAGATGAATTAAAATGCAACTACAGTAATGAAAATCACAAAATCAGCCATCCTGGAGATGTTGCTGATTAAAACGCCACTTTGAGTATGTGTGTGTGTGTGTGTGTGTGTGTGTGTGTGTGTGTGCTGATGTGTGTGTGTGTGTGTGTGTGTGTGTGAGACTAGCTGGAAAGACAGTGGCATTTCAAACCACCAACAGATGCCAGACTTGTCTTTTAAACACTTTGCAAGTGAAATTAGTTGCAGTGAATGGACTACTTTCACACATTAGCAAGCTGAACAACTGACTATTTTATCTGGCTGTGTGACAGAGCAGACAGGCCCAGCAAATTATAGACACAAAGAGAGTAATGATGTCATTGAATCACTCTTGAGAGAGATGAAAATCCTTCAGAAACCTGGTCACAGTCACACCTTGCCTGTCAGATAGAACTCAAACAAATTTCAGAGGCAGTGTTACTGCATATAGAAGCACAACTGAGAAAACAAACAGCCAATGCTGGTTTTAGCTGCAGATATATCAGCAAGGGTGGGTAGTAAGTCTTTACAAGAAATGCAAATGAGTAAAAAAGTATTTTTTTAGTATTTTTTTTTTTAGCATTTTAGTATTTTTTTTTTTTTTTTTTTAGGAAAAGTAGCTTTTCACATCCCTTTTCAATAGTGTACTTTTACCTTGACCATGCCTAAGTATTTTTTTTGGATGAGTAATCTATTTTTAACTTTGCTACATTTGTCTTTTGTAGCTTTGTTGCAGCTAGTCTGTTATCTGCTATACATTTTGCTACATTAACCAAAATGAACTGTCATCCAAGCTGTGTGCACACAGTAATTCAGAAGAGCTTTAATTGGTCTCCCTTGTGGCACAAAGAGACATGTATTTGTGCCACATATTAATGAGGTAGACATCCATCCATCCATCCATTCCCACCCGCTTATCCGGGGCCGGGTCGCGGGGGCAGCAGTCTGAGCAGGGACGCCCAAACTTCCCTCTCCCCGGACACTTCCTCCAGCTCCTCCGGGGGGACCCCGAGGCGTTCCCAGGCCAGCCTAGCGACATAGTCACTCCAGCGTGTCCTGGGTCTTCCCCGGGGCCTCCTCCCGGTGGGGCATGCCTGGAACACCTCCCTAGGGAGGCGTCCAGGGGGCATCCGGTACAGATGCCTGAGCCACCTCAGCTGACTCCTCTCGATGTGGAGGAGCAGCGACTCTACTCTGAGCTCCTCCCGAGTGACAGAGCTCCTCACCCTATCTCTAAGGGAGTGCCCCGCCACCCTGCGGAGGAAACTCATTTCAGCCGCTTGTATCCGGGACCTCGTTCTTTCGGTCATGACCCAAAGTTCATGACCATAGGTGAGGGTAGGAACGTAGATTGACCGGTAAATCGAGAGCTTCGCCTTTTGGCTCAGCTCCTTCTTCACCACGACAGACCGATACAGCGACTGCATTACTGCTGCCGCTGCACCGATCCGCCTGTCAATCTCACGCTCCATTCTTCCCTCACTCGTGAACAAGATCCCAAGATACTTAAACTCCTCCACTTGAGGCAGGATCTCTCCCCCAACCCGGAGGGAGCAAGCCACCTTTTTCCGGTCGAGAACCATGGCCTCGGACTTGGAGGTGCTGACTCTCATCCCAGCTGCTTCACACTCGGCTGCGAACTGTCCCAGTGCCCGCTGAAGGTCCTGGCTCGATGGAGCCAACAAGACAACATCATCCGCAAAAAGCAGAGACGAAATCTGCCGGCTCCCGAACCGAACCCCCTCCGGTCCCTGGCTGCGCCTAGAAATTCTGTCCATAAAAATAATGAACAGAACCGGTGACAAAAGGCAGCCCTGGCGGAGTCCAACATGCACCGGGAACAGGTCCGACTTACTGCCGGCAATGCGGACCAAGCTCCTGCTCCGGTTGTACAGGGACTGCACAGCCCTCAGCAGAGGGCCTGCAACCCCATACTCCCGGAGCACCTCCCACAGAATGACGCGAGGGACACGGTCGAATGCCTTCTCCAAGTCCACAAAACACATGTGGACTGGTTGGGCAAACTCCCATGAACCCTCAAGCACCCTGTGGAGGGTATAGAGCTGGTCCAGTGTTCCACGGCCGGGACGAAAACCGCATTGTTCCTCCTGAATCCGAGGTTCGACTATCGGCCGGATTCTCCTCTCCAGTACCCTGGAATAGACTTTCCCAGGGAGGCTGAGGAGTGTGATCCCCCAATAGTTGGAACACACCCTCCGGTCCCCCTTTTTAAACAGAGGGACCACCACCCCGGTCTGCCAGTCCAAAGGCACCGTCCCTGGGGTTGGGGATCGCAGGCGAGCGCCTGGTGGCCGGGTCTTTGCCCACGGGACCCGGCCGGGCTCAGCCCGAAGGAGCGACGTGGGCCCGCCTTCCCGTAGGCCCACCACCCGCAGGAAGGACCAGAAGGGGCCGGTGCTTTGTGTTTTGGGTGGCAGTCGTGGGCGGGGGCCCCGCCGACCCAAACCCTGGACAACGACTTTGGCTATGGGGACATGGAATGTCACCTCGTTGGGGGGGAAGGAGCCGGAGCTAGTGCAGGAGGTTGAGCGGTACCGACTAGAGATAGTCGGACTCACCTCCATGCACAATTTGGGCTCTGGAACCCAACTCCTTGAGAGAGGCTGGACTCTCTTCTACTCTGGAGTTGCCCGCGGTGAGAGGCGGCGAGCTGGTGTGGGCTTGCTTATAGCCCCCCAGCTCAGCCGTCGTGTGTTGGAGTTCTCCCCGCTGAGCGAGAGGGTCGCTTCCCTGCGCCTTCGGGTCGGGGATAGGTCTCTCACTGTTGTTTCGGCCTATGGGCCAAACGGCAGTGCAGAGTACCCGGCCTTCTTGGAGTCCTTGGGAGGGGTACTGGAAAGTGCTCCAACCGGGGACTCCATCGTTCTGCTGGGGGACTTCAATACCCACGTGGGTAGCGACAGTGATACCTGGAGGGCGTGATTGGGAGGAACGGCCTCCCCGATCTGAACCCGAGTGGTGTTCTGTTGTTAGACTTCTGTGCTAGTCATAGTTTGTCAATAACGAACACCATGTTCAAGCATAAGGGTGTCCATCAGTGCACGTGGCACCAGGACACCCTAGGTCGGAGGTCAATGATCGACTTTGTAGTCGTATCATCTGACCTTCGGCGGTATGTCTTGGACACTCGGGTGAAGAGAGGGGCTGAGCTGTCAACTGATCACCACCTGGTGGTGAGTTGGATCCGCTGGCAGGGGAGGAAGCGGGACAGACTTGGCAGACCCAAACGTACTGTGAGGGTCTCTTGGGAACGTCTGGCGGAACCCGCTGTCAGGGAGGTCTTCAACTCCCACCTCCAGGAGAGCTTCGACCAGATTCCGAGGGAGGTTGGAGACATCGAGTCTGAATGGACCATGTTCTCCACTTCCATTGTTGATGCAGCCGTCCATAGCTGTGGCCGTAAAGTCGCCGGTGCCTGTTGTGGCGGCAATCCCCGAACCCGGTGGTGGACACCGGAAGTAAGGGATGCCGTCAAGCTGAAGAAGGAGTCCTATCGGGCTTGGTTGGCTCATAGGACTCCTGAGGCAGCTGACGGGTACCGGCAGGCTAAGCGGGCAGCAGCTCGGGCGGTTGTAGAAGCAAAAACTCGGGTCTGGGAGGAGTTCGGGGAGGCCATGGAGGAGGACTACCGGTCGGCCTCGAAGAAATTCTGGCAAACCGTTCGGCGCCTCAGGAGGGGGAAGCAGCTCTCCATTAATACTGTTTACAGTGGAGGTGGGGAGCTGCTGACCTCGACTGGGGATATTGTCGGGCGGTGGAAGGAATACTTCGAGGATCTCCTCAATCCCACTGTCATGTCTTCTGCAGAGGAAGCAGAGACTGGGGACTTGGAGGTCGATTCGTCCATCACCCAGGCTGAAGTCACTGAGGTAGTCTGCAAGCTCCTCGGTGGCAAAGCTCCGGGGGTGGACGAGATCCGCCCTGAGTACCTCAAGTCACTGGATGTTGCAGGGCTGTCCTGGTTGACACGCCTCTGCAACATCGCATGGCAGTCGGGGACGGTGAGGTAGACAATTGCAAAAATGAAGGGAATCTGACAATCTTTTCAGTTTAAGGTTTGGTTGTTCTGCTAATGTAACCTACATCCAGTAACTGTGCACTATGCCACAGGTGACTGTGTTGGAAAGCAGCCTGCAGCACCCTTTTGCATGCTGAGAGAAGTTCTTTCACTTTCCATTAATGGTGTATTACAAATATATTTAATCTATGCAGAACAAATCACCATCTTCTAAGGTTCTACATACTAACTGTGACTGTTCTGTATTCTCAGCGGTTTTGAGATATTTTGCTTCAAAGTTTTTGCATTAGAAATAGCCGAAATGATATATGGATCAAGTCTTTTGTGTTTAACTTAATTGTGTTGATGCTACATGTGTTTTATTTTCTCACCAAATGATACAGAAATAAGACACATCATTAAGACACACAACCAAAGCAATAAGCAAACATTCTGTTAAGCAGTTTGTTTACTTGCAAGGGGGCTTCACCTTGAGCTGCAAAGATGTTGTTTTTTGGTGGTCACTGGGAGAAAATTTGGTGCATGTTTGGCTGGATGTGGTAACCACTTTAAAAGGTTTAAAAGTTTGGTCCCCCTCCCCGATCTGCCTTGACAATTCACAGACCCACTTGTATCTGATCCAGGGGCCTGCTTGTAACTGTAACTGGGCACCAGCATGCCTGTCAAGCTTTGCATTTTGCTACAGGCTGATGTGGTGTGCTTGAGGCCAGCAAAACTTGATATCTAAAGAGTATGGAGGGTGTCATAATTTTGGTGGTCTTTGAAAAACCTAAAACACAAGGACAAAGATGTACAGAATGGAGCCTTTCCTATAAAAACTGGAGCTGGAGACAGAATTATCAGCTGCATCATAGAGTTTAAGTATTAGCATTAACTTACATAAGCTAGCTATACTTATGAAAGTGAGTCATCATTTTTAGCAGACAAAATCCATGGTTGTCAACTAGAAATGAGAACCTTGCCTGGCATCAAAAAACATGGCGATTTACTCCCTGGCTTAGCACATCTCACGTCTTGGTATGTTCTTCTCCACATATGATGCTTATGTGTGCTACAAGCATTAACTGATGTGCTTAAATGGTACATTGCTATTTGATGTACATTAAAACAATGGCATTATATTGTTAATCATTTTAAAGTGCAGCAGAAAGAAGCCGAAACAGTGCCATGAACTTGCAAAGAAGTGCGCAATTAAGCAGCGACCACAAGTACTTGAAATCTGTACACCCCATAAGTCCCATCTAGGGATTAATTTTCAGAACTCTCAACTTTTTTTTACTGACTCGAGTTTACAAGTAGAGCTCCAAAGATTATCTTCATTAATCATTTTCATGATTAATCGTATGGAAAATTTGATGCCAACCAGTTTCCCACAACCTAACACTTGTCTAGCTATTAGTCAAAAACAAACAAAAAAATTATTCTATACGAAATAAAGAAAAGCAAAAAATCTTTGCCATTGTCAGAACTACATGATATTTTGCACTGAATATTATTTGTCTCCAAAGTGACCCAAACAAATAATGGATTATCAAAATAATTGCAAATAAATATTCTGTCCATCAATTAATGGACAGAAAATCATCCATAAATGGCAGAGCTTCCTCAGCAGTTCATGAAACAAGGGAGGAGAGGTCAAAGAAAAAGTCAACGTGCTGCTGAGAGATGCTGCTTTGGTGAAGGATTGGAAGTGAAAGACCAAGTCTACAGTCTAATACAGAGCTTGCAGAAAGGCACACTACTGACAAGCACATTAGTCTGGCCAACGGCAGCCACAACCACACACTTTCATATGCTGAATATATACTGTCTATGTAGACAGGCTGCCTTGGCATAGACGTTAGTCCACAGGAACATTTTGTTATCAGATTAATTTCTGAGATTACCCTATAGTAATACATACAACATCCTGTGGTTGTTTGCACCATAGCAGTGAATGAATGCTGTTCTGTTAATCCTCTTGCAGTAATTCTCACGACACTGAAAGTCAAGGTACAAATATGTGTTTAATTTAACTGGAATACCCTCCATGATTTGTTAAAGGGTGTTTGGAGCACTGTGGGGTCTCTACACATCTCTCAAAGCAGTGTTTGAAGGAAACTCAACCATTTAACATCTAATTTTTTTCAAACTTCATGTCACCCTACTTAAATTAAATGATACAAAAACTACAATATAAATTTGTAGCTTTGGTGACTCCAAAATGATTGAGAATCAATTGCAGTGGTCTTTAAAGGGCCAATCCTCTGATTTTACACGTAACACCTGATGATGTCATCATGGTTATCATATATTGAAATCTTCTCTTCAATACAGTATTTTCAAAAATTAACATTGTAGAAGGCCAAAAACTCTGATGAAACAATGTTTTTTCAAATTTTCTCCACTGGTGTGGACTTGCCTTAAGTCATAGGTTTTGGTAAAAACACACACACACACACACACACACACAACTAACTGAACTCACAGCAACATTATAGATGGCCATGCCCACAGCTCGGTGGTCATTGATCTTCTCTGTGGAGATGGACTTGGTCTCATAGGCCAGGAAGATGCCAAGCAGCAGCAGTAAGCCTTTGTAACCATATACCACACCTATAGAGAAGGACAAGATGGCAGGTGTGAAGACAGATGGAACTGTTTGTACTGCTGCTCATTTCACACAATACTTGTTCTTACCGTACTTATTACAAAGTTTTATGTCTTAAAAGACTATACCAGTGATGTTACACTTTCCAAATCATATGTATGTTAGACTGATTTTCTCACTCCATGGCACACATTTGTGTCAGTTCTTATTGTTATGCAATGAAAATTGACTAGAGACTTGTTTGAGATCTATCATAAGGAACAATTTGTGTCTTTTTTTTTCGCTATAGTTGTTTTCATCATTTAGTAATGAACCTACATTATCTGGGACCAAACCAGTGGGCTATTAGTAATGGAAAGGAAAGCAGTTTGATTTGATAGGGCATGCAGAAAGACAGAACTGTTAAAAATTTGGAATGACTTTATGCTGATCTCTCGTTCACCTGAAGCAAACCCTGAGCAGCTCATTAAGCAATGCTGAGCTTAAGTTCTCTCTTGACCTTGGAAACACAAGCAAACAGAGAACTCCCTTCAAAGTCCATTTAGCTGCAGTTTTGAAAAGGTGATATGATGAAAAGCTCTGGAACAGCTACTCAGTTTTGTTGGATAGACTGATAATGCACTGCCATTGTTTAAAGACATGTATTTGGCTAAAACATGCAGGACCACTCTATGGTGACCACTCTATGGTGTTATATGCAAAACAGAGAATTAACAAAAATAATGATGCAGGAGTTGGTTGGTATTCCACTCACCCAGCCAGGTGTTCATCTTTTCAGAGCTGCAATGCTCCAGTAAGGGCTGTATCAAAACATCCAGGTCTCCTTTGGGGGCTTCTTTGGTGAATTTCTGGTCACATACACAAAACATAGAAATATAGGTGAAGAACAGCAACACACTACAACTTCAATGGCAAACACATATGGCAAAATAAATTCAAATTTAGGTAAAATAAATTTACTCATGTGAGTCTATTTTTATGTTTATTTATATATTTATGTATATGCCAATGTTAAAATGAATTCATTCAATCAAAGAATGAAAAGAATTTTTTTCTCATTTCATTACAAATGATGTTTGATAATACTAGAATAAACATTTTTGAAATCATTTTGGTATTCATTTTTATTTACATGTCTGAAAATAGGTGATTACATTAGGAGAATCATTTGATTAATCAATCATGATTTGGCAGAAAATCATCATGAACAATTTTTAGAATTGATATATTGCTTAATTAATTTACTAAGCAGAATTTCCCAGCTCCAATCTCTCCAGTTAATTTTTTTTTTTTTTTTTTTTTTTTTTTCCCATATTTTTCATTCTGATGGGCACTGTTGTGTGACATTTTAATAGAAATGTTTAAACTGGATTTTTACATTTGAATTGAACCATTATGAAACATTTAATTTTCAATGAAAATAAAATGGAAAAGGCTTTCTTTCATTGTCATTTTCATGATTTACTTTTTCACAAAACAGGCCTCAGAGCCATTAAACAAATTGTCATGAGAAATATGCAAAAATTACATAATTCCAATTCAAGTACCATTAAATTTGTACGGAGTTTTTGTTTTAATTTTGAATTTAGAAGAAATTAAACATTTTCAAACACGAAAATTGTTTTTTGAAATTTTGTTTCTGTCAAGTGAAAATTAAATTTCAGTCCATGATGTCATACTAATATTAGCAGCAACATCCATAATTCTTTTGTCATCTTTTAATTTGATTACTTTTTTAATTTCTCCTTGTCACCCCTTTTACTATAATTTAAGCAAGTAGGTTCACCTCATAAATGCATTACATTTAAAGAAATTGTATATTTTCTGCCAATTTAAATATCCAAATAAGTGAATGATCATACCTCCACTGTTATATGTAAAGGATCCACAATCTGCCAGATCATGAGAGACAGGATGTCGATACCGAGCAGAACACCGACAGTCACGTAAAGTTTCCATGGTTCCAGGTGCTGCTGGGAAACAGGGGGGTGGTGGTCACTAAAACAGCACCGTGTGGGATCAGCAAAAGGCACAAATCCTCTCTTTCTGATTTTGTGAGGGGGGGATTTATGAAGCCATAAATAGACTAGCCTAAGCTGGAAGACAGAACAATGATCCATCACTAACTGCCAGTTCAATTCAATCTACCCTCAAAGCACTGGTTCATGACAGAAAAAGAGACTCAGAGGCCATACTGATGAAAGGGCACAGTAAATAAATGTGTTCCTTTATGTATTCTGCTATAAATAAAGAAAAAAAATGTGAGAACAAGTTTAGCACCAGGAAGTGGTTATAGATTTTGCTGCATTATTCCACAAGATGGTTATTCAGCTAAAGAGAGCTCATGGTGCTCTTACGTAGTTACCTCATCTCATGATTCCAATAAAACCTACAGCCAAATGGTTCCTATTGCTGACTTCAGCACCTGATGTCAGGGTGTGTGTGTTTTTGCCTCCTTTTTTCTAAAAAACAAAAAAAAAACAACAAAAAAAAAAACGTCCTCCTTGGTTTTGTTAAGGATGAACCGTGGGCTGTTCTCTATGCAACACACTGCAAGATTGTTGATTTGTCCTGACATGAATTCTCGATTGTTTGATATCCCGGCGATGATCGTGGTGTCGTTCGCCCACTGCACAAGACCGATAAACAGAACAGCACAGAACAGATAAATTGCACAGTCAGCCATCACTCTTTCTGGTTCTGTCCACCTGTACACCACTTCTGACTTAAGGTAACACAACAGAAATACATAGCAAACATATGTTCATCAACATTGTTGCGACTTGCCAGGTACATTAATTAATAACATTGCCATATTTTGGTAATCCAAAATGTAATTCAGTTGGCATTACATTTCCTTCAAAATGTATTTGCTGTTGCTAATTAATCATATATAAATGTAATTTCTAGGAATTTGCTATTTAATTTATATTTACTACCACTGTATAACCCTTTGTTCATTTATATTTCTTTTCTGTCTCTTTCCTTCTCCTCACCACCTCCTCTCTGTTTTTCCTCCCATACTATCACTTGATTGCTGTACTTGGCATCTATCTATCTATCTATCTATCTATCTATCTATCTATCTATCTATCTATCTCTGTTATTTGTCTGTCTGTCTTGCATTGTCATGTGTTCTACATATCTTCTTGCTAATTGCTTATTTTGCACTATTAATAAACACCATTAAAAAAACTAAACACACTGTTTGGAAATAGGGTTGCATGTGATAGCTATTCTGTTACAAAACTTGCCCTCACTCTGTCCTGACTGGTGTGTGCTGGGCTTGAACCAGCTACCCTCCGGTTCCCTGGCCCAACAGACTGTGCAGGTGCCCTAGGAGTTTGTCATGATTAAATACAGCCTAATACAGTCTATAGCCATATATGGCTTGGCAGACAAGCTTGCAGTGGACTTAATTATTCATTACCGGAACATAAATCCATAGTCACATTCCCTGTGACATTTACCTTTCTCTTATCCTTCTTCTCATCCTTCTTGGTGAAGACAGTGTGGACCCACCAGATCTTGGTGAACATACTGCCATATGCAAGGCTGAAACCAAGACCGAGCAGCCACAGGCGAAACTAGCATAGAAAAAAAGAAATGAAAGATTGCATAATTAAATTGATTAATGTATCAAAAAGATTAATAAAATCAGCTCCTCAGTCATTCTCTATCATCAAGCCCTGATTGAGTTTAATAGAGTTTCATGAATGACCTTGAAATGAAAATAACCTTCTCTGAGGATTTCTTACCCTCTTCTATACTACAGCAGTGATACTGTATGCCTGTCTTTACTGTGGTGGACCACAACAGTAAAATAAGAGATAAGATAATAAGATAACTACATTGACCCCACACCAGGGGAAATTAAGATGTTAAAATGTTAAAAAGATTAAAATAGACAGCAATAATAAAAAGGAGATGCAGAAAAAAAACAAATTGACACTAAAAAGGGATAAAAAAAAAAAAAAAAAATCAAATATATGTACATTATATACATATGCCTTGAATATTTGAGTTGTGCATGGAATATATGGATAACAAAATACAGTGTTTTGTACTATAGTCGAAAATATGTAACAGTGGAAAAAAGAATATACAGTATAAGCACAATAAAAAGATATGTAATATTGCACAAGATATTTGCACAGATGTAATGTATGCTTGCTTAACATAAATAACACAGTAGTGCAGAACAGTAGGTTTGTGACGTCATCAACACAATTCTATAGTTAATGATGTTGGAGTTGAACAGTCTGACAGCCGCTGGAATATAGGACCTGTGGTAGCGTTCCTTCTTACACAGTGGGTGCAGCAGTCTGTTGCTGAAGGAGCTGCTTAAGACCCCCACCATCTCATGCAGGGAGTTAGAAGGGTTGTCCATGATTGATGTCCTCTCACCCACCTCCTTGATGGTGTCCAGAGGGCAATCCAGGTCAGGGCCAGCTCTCCTGACCAGTTTGCTGAGTATTTTTCTGTCAGTCTGAGAGCTCCCACAGCTGCAGCAGACCAATTTGTAGAAAACTGCAGATACCTCCAAAGTGTCATAAAATCTACTGAACAGTGTCCTACACATTCCAGAGGACCTGAGCAAATAGAATCAACTTTGGCTTTGGAATCGACTTGTAGAGGACATCTGTGTTGTTTGTCCAGTCCAGGTTGAGGTGAACACCCAGGTATTTTTACACGCCCATGATCTCAATGTCCAAACCCTAGATATTCACTCATGTAGTCTGTGGGTCTTCTGATGAGTGAGGTGGGGGAGGGGTATGTAGTCTCTGATGTGGAGTGGAGGAGGGTTAAGTGGTGTGAGGAAGGTGCTGCTGACGTCAGGAATGTTTCAGGGGGGAAGGAGGGCATGTGGTGTAACGGGCTAGTGGAGGACCCAATTGCAGTGCCGGCCGATTTACAGGGAATACGGGGAAACGGACAGCCAGGGTAACACTGTGCCGTGCTAAGTAGAGAGCCGGCTCAGAGGAGGAATTTGTTCTTTAACACTACCAAGGTGGTGAGATCTGCACACCCGCAGACACAGGGATTTGACAGGCAGAGTAGTCAGGAACAAAGTCCCCAAAGGGACGGTTCCTCACGTCCCAAACTCTGGGCCAGGATGGGCCGGGACATCATGGTAGAGACTTTGGCAAGATCCATCTTGATGCTCCCGGGGGAAATGATGTACCCCAAGAAGGTGACAGAGGGTGAGTGGAACTTACATTTCTCTCCCTTAACGAAGAGTGAGTTCTCCAGCAGGTGCTGAAGAACAGCTCAGATATGGTGCACATGTTTATCGTAGGTCTGGGAGAAGATAAGAAGGCCGAAAGATGAAGGTGGTGGTGTTGTTGCGTAGGTAGGCGTTGTGGAGGTCCAGCTTGGTGAACACTGTGGCCCCCTGCAGGAGTTTGGAGGCTGTGGAGATCAAAGGCAGGGGGTACCTTTTTTTTACCGTTATCTCGTTTAGTCCACGGAAGTCTATGCAGGGTCTCAGGGAACCGTCCTTCTTGCCCACAAAGAAGAACTCCGCCCCCGCCGGTGAAGACAATGGCCGGATGATCCCTGCCCCCAAGGAGTCATTGATGTAGACCTCCATGCCCTCCCTCACAGGGCCGGATAGGGAGTACAACCTACCCTTGGGCGGGGTAAAGCAGGGAGGTGGCTTTGGCCTTACTAAACACTTCTCGAAAGTCGTGATACTCTGCTGGGACATGGAGAAGTCCAGGGTTTCTGGCGGGGGTGCTGCTCCATGTGGAAAGCTGGCTTCCTTTCAGCAGACCTGGTGACACCCCGAACTCCAACCCAAGATGGCACCTGTCTCCCAGTCAATATGGGGTTTATGCCTTCTGAGCCAGGGGTAACCTAGGATAAGAGGGATCTGTGGTGATGACCGGATATGAAACTGCAGTGTCTCATGATGGTTACCCTAAAGCAAGATATACAGAGGAACAGTTTGATGGGTTACTTGCCCAAGTATGTGGCCATCCAAGGCGCTAGCAGTGATGGGTTGGGCTAGGGGCGTGAGCCCCACCCCTAGCTGGCATGCCAGCTCCATGTCCATTAGGCTGGTGTCAGCCCCAAAGTCCACGAATGTTGCCAAAGTGTGTGTGGAGTCTGTCAGCAGGAGTCGAGTCTTTAGCAGTGGGCATGATGAAATGGAGGAGGATGATGTGGAGGTCCGGCTCGCCAGTTCTCCCCCCTCTATTGGTTACTTTCCTGGACATCGGGTTACAAAATGTCCTGCCTCCCCACAGTACAGACAGAGGTTCCCCTGGCGACAGCGCTGTCTCTTCTCAGCGCCCAGATGGGTACGCCCCAGCTGCATAGGTTCCGGAGCCTGGGCAGGAGGGGATGGCGAAATGATGAAGGCGGAACTGGGGGCAGGGCCAGCGGCCCCTCCCCCGGGGCGCAGAGGACTGTGGCATGTAGCAGCGGTGTGGTGTCTCTCCCGTCGACGAGCCTGAACTCTGTTGTCAATTCTGGTCGCCAGTTCGATGGCTCCATCAAGAGTCGCCAGCAGGTCATAGGAAACAAGCTCATCTTTTATGTACTCTGCTAACCCGTGGAGGAACGCGTCACTCAGGTGACTTTGAGTGCGGAAGTTGATGGAGTAGTCGGCGACAGATTGCTGCCCCTGGAGCGAACTCAGGACCTTGCAAGCGCCGTCGGCAGAGCTCGTCAGCGAAGGCTTGGAAAGAGTTGCAGGCAGGTGTGTTCCGCTCCTACTCTGCTGTACCCCAAAGACACACCCTCCCAGTCAGCTGATTAACAACGAATGCCACCCAGGTCCTTTCGGAATGAATGTCTAAGGCTGCAGCGAGAAGAAGATCGAGCAACTGGTTATGAAGGCGTTGCACGTCTCAGGATCCCCATCATAATGCTCGGGAGGGTTAACTCAGGGCTTAGGATGGACAGGTACAGTGGCAGCGGAGGCGTCAGCGCATGGCAACGCCCCGTCTGGCCAGATTGTACTGTAACTGGCGAGTGGAGGACCCAATCGGAGTGCCGGCCAATTTACAGGGAATACGGGGAAACGGACAGCCAGGGTAACACTGTGCCGTGCTGAGCAGAGAGCCGGCTCAGGTGGAGTTACTGCGATGAGAGTGGATCGAAGGTGGAAATCACTGACAGATTTCGGCGTGGTCGAAACCACTCTTGGAGGAGGAATATGCTCTTTAACACCACTGAGGTGGTGAGATCTGCACACCCACAGACACAGGGATTTGACAGGCGGAGTAGTCAGGAACAGGCAAGGTTGAATACCGGAGATCAGGTTGGCAAGGAATGCTGGAGAGTCCAGCATGACACATAGACAATCTGGCAACCGGAAAGAAGACAGCACTGCTTAAATACCCTCCTGATGAGCCTAATAGGCTAGTTTATGTAGTCTGTGATACAGGTTGTTAAACTGTCGATGTCCTCCCCATGTGGGCTGCACAATACATGCCAGTCAGTTGTGTCAAAGCAGTTCCTCAGCGCGATCCAGGTCTCCTCAGACCATGTCCTCAGATACCTTATGGCTGGTGCTTGTTCATTCAACAAATATATGTCCGCAGGGAGCAGGTTGTGATCGGGTTTTGAGCGGCCAAGTAGGGGGATGGGTGAAGAACTGTCAACGTCCTTTGTGTTAGCATACAGTAAGTCCAATGGTCAATTATCTCTGGTGTGGCATTTAACATACTGGGTGAAGATGGGGAGAACGGAAGACTGGGAAGCATGACTGAAGTAACCAGAGATGAGGAGGAGGGACTGGGGGTGTGATGTCTGCAGCTGTGAAACCCTAATGTGTAGACGCCTGCATGCTGCTGCAGCATCAGCCAACAGGGGGATGTACACCCTTATTGCAATGGTGTGCAAGAACTCCCTCTGGAGGTAATATGGCAGAATGCTAACAGCTAGAAGCTCTATGTCTCTCATGCAACGTTGCTCCTTTACACTGATATGCCCTGGGTTACACCATCTGTTGTTCACAAACATCACTATGCCGCCACCTTTCCTCTTACCCCTCTCCATTGCTCTTGGGTCAACTCTTGAGCAGTTAAAATCTGTCCAGAGTAACATTTGCATCCAGAGTGAGTTTATTAAGCCACGTCTCTGTGAACACAGGATGCCACATCTCACGTTCCCCAAAATAAAAGATGGTATCAATAGTTTATACTGTCTTTTCTTCTCACAGCACTTTGCTCCAGCCCTGCAACCCCTCTTCCCTCTCAACTGACAACAACTAAAACTACAGAATGGTGCTGGGGTATAAATTTAAGATTTTCACAGCTATATTTTGAAGGCATTTGTTTGTCTCTGATCTATTTTTTGGGGGTGTGTGTGTAAATAGAGAAAGTAATCCACAATGACAATAACATGTTCTCAAAGGGAACATACCAATTATGCCACCTAGATTTGATCAGCCATCCGGCACTCCCCCTGTCCAGTACTCCCTGCTGCAACCCGCATCGCCTGTGTCCCATGTATACTGCCTCACTCCCACTTACACCCCCCTTTCCACAACATTCAGCCCTCAGTCACCACCACACTTACGGTCGAATGCCCTACACCCCAACTCACAAGCTCCAGCACACAGCACCGCTGTCCAAATATGTCACTCACAACAGACCAGGTGAGCAAAGAATTCAGGATCAAGGCGAGAAAGGCTGCAGATGTGGATGACATCACCTCAAGGGCTTTCAAGCCCGCTGAACACATTCCATCTTCATCCCCTGGCGAGACAATGAATAGACATGCTATTGTTTGTCTGTCAACCTGGCATTGGGGTGGATTTCTGCTTGAAATAAGTAAAGTGTGGCTCATGACATACAATGGGGATTTAGGGCAAATGCATTCAAAAAACAAAAAACAAAAAAAGAACAAACGAAAACGAAACCAAAATGGCTGTTTGCCCCAGGGGGAGAAACAACTTACCAATCAGAATTGAGAATAGGGGCATCATCTTCCTAGACAAGTAGCTATCTTTACAGCTACGTCCATGAAAAGTAGCAACAGAAAAATGACCACAAAAAAGTGCAATAACAATTCTAGTTGCATACCAGAAATATCTATGAGATATGCTGAGCATATTCATGGCCTGCAGAGGATGATTTTCCAACAAAATTCTTAATAGACATCAAAATCCTGTCTCTTTCCAATTAATGCCTAGTAAATTGGCCCTCAGGAGAAACAATTTTAGACCCAGTGAAAACTTAGTAGGCTGTCGCAGGTCTGTTTCATCCAAGACCTTCATACATTTGGGCATACTATAATTGTGGATACTGGGGACCTCAAGCAGGGATTTTTTCTTATTTTCTTTGAAGGAATAGTTCAACATTTTAGAAAATAAATGCCACTCATTTGCTTCTTTCCAAAATTGACATGAGAAGGTCAGTATCAATCTGACGCCTGTGTGTTCCATACAGAGCTGGGGATGTGGTTAGTATAGCTTGGCATAAAGACTAGTAGTAGCAGACAAAAAAAACTTGTATTTTTCTTCTTTTTTCATACATTGTGCAATGTATGTTTTCCTGAATTGTTTTTGTTATGAGCTTGTGAAAGTTGAGCACAACTTTTTTCTATCAGACCAAGAAAGCTTACAGAAACAGTTTGCCATGTTGCCCAATGCAGGGGTGAACAACTTCTGGCTCTGTCCAAAGGTGAAAAATACACCTACCAACAACTCTTAGGCTCACTAATTAACACTCTGTTGTATAAACAACCATTTGCAGTTTAAGGGTGAGTTAGGTGCTGAAGAGTTATACATCTGAACTCCTTTTTCCCATTGAACAAACCATGCAACAACTGGTGATGACTTCTACACATGACCTCACTCATGTAAAGAAAGACAGACAGTTCAGTTTACCTTTCGCCTTTACAAAGCATCTACATCAGGGTGCTGGCTGGAGTAATTGTGAAAACACTTTTGGGGATGAAAAAATACGATGTTGTGACTCCCTCAATACAATCAGGTCAGACATACAACTATATAAGTTCACATTTCAGCAGATCTGTCTTCATGACAATTGGAAAAAAAAAACTGCCAGTGAAGGCCATGTGATATGCTTAAAACAAAAGCTGGAAAGTGGACCTTAAGAAAGGATTGTTTCATTAGACTACTACTGGTAATCTGTCATGGCCAACGGTCATCATTTTTGACATTGTATAAACAATTAGTCAAATTGACAGTGACAATAATCATTATTTGACTTCCCATGGTAAACTAATATTCAGTTTAAGCTGTTTTTAAGTCTGGAATTATATCATAGAGTTTGGAGCAACTTTCAGATTGTACCTGGCAGACGACAGGGAACTGCCTCCTGTGAACATGAAGGCCATCGATGCCCAGAGGGAAGACAGCAGCCAAAGCCATCATGCAGCCCACTGCTGTCATGTTGTTGAGGTATGGCTGAGAGTTCTGAATGTACCTGGACCAAAAGTAGAAATAGATACATTCATGGAAATAACCATAAACATGTAGATAATCAGAAACAAACACCAACAATGGACTCATACCATAGTACGGTATAGTATGAAAGGTAAATTCATTCATACCGGAAATATGGATCTAGAATTTATATATGCAGACTTATTGTTTTTGAGATTTGGTCCTCAAGGCAACAAGTCATTCAGATGTATCATTATCTTACACAACTGAAATTTCAAGTATTTTTACCTGCACTTTAATGGCTGGCTCATTTGCTTTCATCTATTAAATGTCAACTGAAACAAACTTCTTCTTCAGCTTACTTTTGAATAAAAAAGGGTTTTAATGTCTTACACTTCAACTGACATTTTATGTAACGTCAGTACTTCCATACCAAATGACATCTCAACAGTTCATGGTGCAGACCATTTAACTGTCTCCAGCACTTCACTGTACTTGTACACAAGGTACCACAGAAAAGGATTCATAGACATACAAACAGCGTGTGTGTGTGTATATATACACACACACACACACACACACACACACACACACACACGTGTGTGTGTGTGTGTGTGCATACATGTATGTGTGTGTGTGTGTGTGTGTGTGTGTGTGTATACATATAAATATATATATGCGCCTTGGAAAGAAAAGATATGTATCTAGATAATGTGTATATAGATCTTCTTACATCCTATCAAAGTGACGCATTACACAAGAAATTGTGGGTTCGAAATGTGGATGTCCGTGCTTTATGAATTACCGCTAATAATTTTTCCATCAAAGTAATATCCCTAAAATGATTCAACCATTGTCTTAGCAACGGTGGCTCAGGGGAGAACCATAAGTATATTTTGGTCTTCTTGGTGGCAGTTAAACCTGCAATATGATTTTCCTAAAAGTTAAACTGGTGTTATTACTGAGTGAAGACCCATGGATAGACACAAGGTAGGCTGATGAGGAATTGGAACATTCACAATATTTTCATTTAGCCAAATTAGACCAGAAATCACATGTAGAATGGCATTAACAGAAAACATGAAGGTATGTACCCACAGTATTATGGCAACATTCACTACAGTTTGGATTATCTGTGAGCTTCATTTTGAAATGCCCGTATGGTGTGGTCTAAAATTTAGGCACAAACTTGTGCATAGGCTTATGTGCCGGATTTTGATTAAATAAATATGTTAATGGTCAAGTTCAAGGCCCTGCCGCTAAAGGTCTCGATTCTAGGACTCAATCACCCCCAGAAGTTTGGCATTTTTAGAGATTAAATCATGATAAATTGTGTAGACTAACCCAGCAGATGTTAGAGGGTTAACCCAAGTGCTCAGTGGATGAGAGGATAAAGGCAAATTCCAGGGAACTCCATGGGCGCAGATTCCTGATCTCAAATGCAGGTACAGGAATAACATTCTCTAAACTTCTGGAATGAGAGTAATTGATTTCTTATGGATTCCCCTAGAAGCAGAACTATTGTTGAAATCTGGTATCTATATTAAATTGTAAATCTACCACATTGGAGAATGGTCATGAAGTTTGACATTACATTCCATGTATTTCTGGGTATCTGTCCAAATTTCCAGAGAACTGCCTATGAATGGTCCAAACACTGTACGCGCTGATCTGTATGGGAGGATTATTGATCATAGAAAAGGAAAATGTAGTTGCCCAAGAGCATTCATTTGTCCTATTACAATTCTGCCTTACAATTACATTTTAGGAGTGGACCATCTCTGGATACAGGATGAAATTTCCAGTTTGAGATTATCATAATTTGTTTGTGATATATCAGATAATTTGGTTATATCTAAACCTAAATATGCGAACACAGAGTTGTGCAACTCAATATGTGTAACAGCTGGTGATGTGAAGTGTTTTGCTAAGGCATTCAGAGGAATGAGAACAGATTTTTCCCAAAGATTTTATAACCATAAAATTAACTGAACTGGGTAAAGGTTAGTAGTATCTGAGGCAAAAACTTAGAAAAATTAGGAAAATAGAGTGGAACATAATCTGCGTAAAGATAAATTTTATCTTGTGTAGCTTACACACTAATGGGTAAAATGTGGGAATTTGTTGGTGAATTAGCTTGCCCACATATGGCTCCAGTCCTCTAATTAGAACTTTATCAAAGAGCTTCAGTTCTTTTGCAATGAGTGATATTAGCCTGTAACTGTCAGATCTCAGAGGAGGTTTACCATTTTAGCAATACAGATAAAAGTGATGCATTTTGGTTGTAAAGAAAGCAGGTCTGATATTATAATAGGAAATATATCCATAGACTCAGTACAACGGTCATTTAAATCAGGGTTGATCATTTAAATCAGGGTTGAAAACATTATTATTTGCTACAGCTATTACTTAAAGTAATCATTCTAAATGCTAAATTATTGTCTTTTACTGGCTTCTGTTTTTAATGTTCCTTTATTTGTATTTTATTTTTATTTTTCTATTCTTTCTTTCCTTCTTTCTTTCATTCTTTCTTTGAAATGTATGATTTTAATGTATTTTTATGCTTCTGTAAAGCACTTTGAATTGCCTGGTGTATGAATTGTGCTATACAAATAAATTTGCCTTGCCTTGCCTAACGGTTCAGGTGAGAAGAAACAAATATGTACTCTCCTTTGTGCCTTATGTTATGTAGAAAAAAGAAGAAATATTTGTGTTAGAAAGGTATTGGTCACACAGGGTAATTCCTGAGTTGGACGTATATTTAAGTTCATTCATTCATTCATCTTCTATACTCGCGTATCCCTTTCGGGGTTGCGGGGGGCTGGAGCCGATCCCAGCTGGCAATGGGCGAGAGGCGGGGTACACCCTGAACCGGTTGCCAGCCGATTGCAGGGCAACATAGACAGACATACAGACAAACAACCATTCACACTCACATCTATGGACAATTTAGAGTCACCAATTAACCTAATGGTCTGTGGGAGGAAGCCGGAGTGCCCAGAGAGAACCCACGCATGCACGGGAAGAACATGCAAACTTCACACAGAAAGGCCCTGCCCGACCCAGGGATCGAACCGGCGACCTCCTTGCTGTGAGGCACGCGCACTACCTGCTGTGCTGTATATTTAAGTTGATTAATCAAAATTTATATCACACACCTGATTGAAGGCACCCCCAACTATAAGCTGATAGTTTGTCATGTCTATGAGAGTATTAGAAACAATGCTGACAAAACTTGGGTCATAAATATTTGGGACATATAATGCTGCAAAAAACATGTCTTTGTATTGTTAATTGTAATGTAGATGAAAAGTATGTCAGTCTTCCAGCATTGTCTACCAGAAATGTCAATACTCACACAAATTTCCTGACAAATACAATATTGACTCCTTGACATATTCACAGCAGAAGAATAAGAAACACACTTTTGAAACCTATTCTGAAATCTATGGATGTCATTCATTTTCAGATGTGTTTCTTGGCTTAGAGCAATGAAGCCCTCTTTACATTGGAGGAATTCTAAACACTTGTTGCATTTAACTGCCCAGTTTAGTTCCCATACATTTCATGACATTACACTTAATAGTTAATTCATTACCAGCTGTGTGTTACAGTCCAATGCAGGGATGGGCAAACTAAGGCCCGCGGGCCACATCCGACCCATTGGTCTTTTTAATCTAGCCTGCCGAGGATTGGTGCAGAATTGCCCAAATCAAATCATATCATAATTATCACTGCATTCATTTGACCTTGTCCTGTAATGCCTGGCATTGCACCAGGTGGCCCATTAGGCGCAGCGATAGATTGACTTGATTTTGCGGAGCCCGGGCTACTCTCTGTTATTACTCTGCTACTGCTCTAAACCCATCTGCAAAAATGAGTGAGCCAAAGAAAAGAAAAGTCAATAGTGAGTGTCGAGTGTTTAATAAGGAATGGACAACTAAATACTTTTTCACTGAAGTCCAGTCAAAGGCTGTATGTCTTATTTGCTAAGAAACTGTTGCAGTTTTAAAGAAATACAACATCAGCCGCCACTTTTCTACCAAACATGTTAATTACGCTAACAACCAGTCAGTGCAAGAACTGACAGCTACCGCTCAGACGTTGGCAGCTAGTTTAGAGGCTCAGCAAGAATCAAGCACGAAGGCAAGTTGCTGGCATTCAAATTAGTATTCGTGAGGGAGCAGGTGAAGAGAGAGCTCCTGGAAAACTGTGAACTTATCTATGAAAAATCTAAGTAATCCTTTGTAGTTTTTCAACTAAAAGGATACTAGTGGTTTAGTGGTTCTTTATGCTGATACTCTTCTCAACATTTTTGACAAGAAGTGGAATTTGTGATTGAATTGGAAGTAAGCAGTGTAGCAGGCCTGCTGGCCAGGCCCAGGCCTCTGGAGGAGCCCAGCTTTCCAGCCAAGCTACCTCCACTCCAGCCAGGCTCTGGCCCTTTCAGCAATCCAACATCAGGTTAGCTTGCTTCTTAAGCCTGCTGTATGCAGTGATTGCTACAATGGCATTGAAACAACTGCAGGCGGAGGTAAATGAAATGAAGGAGGCTATTAGTATGCTCTCAAGTGCCATAGACAAAATATCCAACCAACAACAGGTCATAAATAGCCTGGTGAAGGAGATGGCACAACTGAAAACACTGAATGCAGAGCAAAGGGACAGGATTGAGACACTGGAAAATAGGGTTGATGAGCTGGAACAGTATTCGAGACTTAATGACATCATAGTCTCAGGATTGGACATTAAACCAAAGACCTATGCCAAGGCTGCTGCCAAGGCCCTCGGACATGACATGGAGACCAGTGAGGAGGAGAGACTCACAGTGGAGGAGGAGGTGGTGGCATTCCTCCATTAGCATTGACAGAAATAATATTGAGACTTGTCATCCCCTGTCACGAAAGAGGCAAAAGGCTGAGGAAGGACTATCCAGACGAATGAATGACAATCCAGCTGTCATCCTGAGGTTTTTCAGCAGGAAACATAAGATGGACCTGTCGCACAAGGGAAAAAACCTGAAGGGAACGAAGGTATACCTGAATGAGCACCTTTCACAAAAGAACGGTGAGATTGCAAGGAAAGCAAGATTCCTTAAGAAGAAAAACAAGATCATGGGAACTTGGACTGCAAATTGTAAGGTATTTATTAAACTGAATGGCCATTCCCAGGAACAAGCTAAAGTCATAGTGGTCAAGAAGCTGGATGAACTGAGCAAGTATCAATAAGACTATGCGAGTATTATCACTCACTGATTTTCCTGGATTTTAATTTGAGCTTTATTTTGTTTTTATTTTTTTACAGTAGTTTTTCACTTGAATTTCCATTTTGTATATGTGTATTAAATTCACAAAAAAAGGGTTGAGATTTGCACATTTGAATATACAGTATGTACTTTAAGGAATAAGGTTACTGAGTTGTGTTCAATTTTGCATGAAAATAATATTCATGTGATGGCCATCACAGAAACACACTTAGATAAAAACAGACAAGATTCAGAGTTAGCTATACATGGCTATAATATATTTAGACTGGATAGAGATGGAAGTGGGGGAGGGACGGCATTTTACATCCAGGACCATATCCCTTCAAAAATGAGGAAAGACCTGAATATGAAAGGTGTGGAAGCACTATGGCTTCAAGTACATTTACCATATATTAAGCCAATCTTAAAATGCTGTTGTTATAGGCCACCTAACTCTGGTATTGAATACTTAGATAATATTTGTACAATGTTGCAAAATGTAACAGACTCTGACTATGACCTCTGACTTATTTGCTGCTGATATGAATGTGGATTGGTTTGCTAATTGTTCACTGAGAAGAAAGTTAAGTGATGTAATCGCTGTATGCCACTTGTCTCAGATAGTGAAACAACCAACAAGAATTCATATTAATCGCGATGGTTCATATTCATCTACATGTATTGATCTTTTTTTTTTTTTTTTACAAATGCCCTGGAAAAATGTTCCAAAGCTATCTCTGTATCTGTAGGTATTAGTGATCATAATTTAATCGCTACAACTTGGAAAGCAACGGTGCCTAAAACTGGCCCTTCATAGAAGAATGTATCAGAGATTTTCAGAGGATAATTTTGTTGAAGACATAAAAAAGGCACATTGGGATTTGGTTCTTGAATGTAATGATACAGAGTCTGCATTGTCAATTTTCACCAAATTATTTTCAAATATTTGTGACAAACATGCCCCAATGAAAAAGTATACTGTTAGGAAGATCAAAGCCCCCTGGCTGGATGATGAGCTAAAAAAGAGTATAAAAGAGAGAGATTTGCTGAAGCAGTCTGCAGTGGCATCTGGTTGCCATGCCACTTGGCAAGAGTATAGAGCTCGTAGGAATAAAATAACTAAAATGAATAGACAAAAGAAAAGAGATTACTATCCCCTTACAGAAAAACCACATGAATTTCACATGTGATTTTGCACATGTTGGACACATGTTATAACATGGTACGCATGATACCACATGTGATCACATTGGGTTTCACATTGGAATTTACATGGGTTTCACACATTACACCATGAAAAATGTTCCAAAACCACATGTTTCCTATGTTTGACATGTGCAAAATCACATGTGAAATTCATGTGGTTTTCTGTAAGGGTCAGTGCAAATTTGTTGAATGTAAAAATGACTGTAAGAAAATGTGGAGATCACAATGAAGCAGTTGGTTGGAATAAAACGGGCAAAGTGCCCTTGTTCATAGAGGTAGAGGGTGTTTTTAAAACTAAACCAGTGGATATTGCAAATTACTTTAATAATTTTTTCATTAATAAAGTAAATTTGATTAGAGATCAGATGATAGATGTTGATGGTAGGCTGTCAGATTCTATTATAAAGAATAAGATTATGAAGAACAAACTATGTAGTTTTCAATTTAAGAGGATAAGAGTAGAAGAGGTAGAAAAACTTTTGCATTCCATTAAAACTGACAAGCCATGTGGTGTTGATAATTTAGATGGTAGGTTACTGAGGCTGGCGGTTAAGTCTATTCAGGAGCCGAAATGCCATATCTTCAATTTAATTATTGAAAATGGTGTTTATCCACAGCCATGGAAGATTGCAAAGGTTGCTCCACTGAAAAAAAACAGCAGGGAGCCTTTTGCAGGTCCAAATAGTTGGCCTGTGAGTATTTTACCAGTTTTAAGCAAATTAATGGAGAAAATAATATGTAAGCAAATTCAATGTTATTTTGAAGAGAATAACATCAACTCTGAGAGTCAACATGCATATAAAGTAGGCTATTCCACGAGCACAGCACTAACATTGTTAACTGAAAATTGGTTTGAGTATATTGATAGGAAGTCTATGGTTGGTGCTGTGCTTTTAGATTTTAGCGCTGCATTTGATATTATTGATCATGAATTACTACTTAAGAAACTTGTG
Organism: Chaetodon auriga; assembly: GCF_051107435.1. Taxonomy (NCBI): domain Eukaryota; kingdom Metazoa; phylum Chordata; class Actinopteri; order Chaetodontiformes; family Chaetodontidae; genus Chaetodon; species Chaetodon auriga. Next base: position 1,816,688 of record NC_135090.1, on the reverse strand, counting down.
GCATATAATTTCAAAGCAGAAGCTATCAAGCTTATGAACAGTTATTTGGTGAATAGACAGCAATGTGTAATGTTTAATGGCAGTCTTTCAGATATGTTAACCCCTCAATGTGGTGTCCCCCAAGGGAGTTCCCTAGGTCCGTTGCTCTATTCTATATTTGTAAATGATTTACCATATGTACTTAAAGTGCATGTATGGAGATCTATGCAGTTGATACTACAAAGTATGTCTCCGCAGAAAATGTAGTGTGTATTAATAAGTTGTTGCAAGAGGAGTTGATGATGGTCTCTAACTGGGTTACTGAAAACAGGTTAAAGTTGAATGTTGTTAAAACAAAGAGTATCATTATGGGTTCTAGATATATGCTAAGATCTAATCCTGAAATAAGTCTTGTTTTGCATGGTGTCGCTATTGAGCAGGTGAGAAAGACCAAGTTGTTGGGTGTGATCATTGATGAAACACTGTCCTGGTCTTCACATATCAATAAAATTGTATCTAAAATGAGTAGTAATATTTCAATGATCAGAAGAGGAGCTCATCTGCTGACTGCCTCAACAGTAAAATTGGCACTACAATCTTTAGTTCTATCCAGTCTTGATTACTGCTCAATGGTCCAGTGCTACAAGGCAAGATTTAGATAAACTCCAGCTTACACAGAACAGGGCAACACGCCTCACTCTCCGCTGCTCTGGGAGGAGTAGTGTTGAGTGGATGCATGCAGCATTGTCCTGGATAAAAGTTGACCAAAGGCTGGCATGTATCCTGGTAACATTTTTGTTTAACATCTGGCATATTGGTAAACCAAATAAATTGTTATTACATCTAAAACCCATCAATACTCAGCATGGCTATGCAACCAGGTATGCTTCTGGTGGTCACTTTACTCTGCCTCTACCAAGAACTAATGCACTAAAGAGGACTACAATGTATAGAGCAGTAACATATTGGAATGAGCTTCCACCATATTTATCCATGATAAATAATAAAGCAAGATTCATAAAATAAATTAAGAGGAGCAGTACTTAGCAAGGAAGTCAGTTTCTAGTTAGTTGGTTTATTCTGAAATTCTGAGTGTGTAAAATGGAATAATTTTTGTTGTTTTGGTTCTGGTTGTTTCAATAATTTAAGGGTTGAATTCCATTACATCTCAGATCATTTTTGTTTAGATTTAGTTATGTTTAATGGTAATGGTTGTATTTTTATTGTATTATGTTTGAAGTTTGAAATGTAAATTCTTGGACCCCAGGAAGAATAGTCTTCACTGCAGTGAGGACTAATGGGGATCCGTAATAAATAAATAAATAAAAAAAGTAAAGACCAGCAAGCCTTTCTCCGAAGAGAGGTTTCTCAAAGAGTGCATGGTAGAGACAGCAGGTATCTTGTGTCCTGAGAGCAAGAACAATTTTGAAAAAATTAAATTATCATACAGGACAGTGACTCGTTGTGTTGAGCTAATTGACAAAGACTTACCTAGCAAACTAAACAAAAAAGCAGAGCCATTTACATTATATCCCTTGGCACTGGACAAAAGTAATGACATAAAGGACACCGCTCGGCTTTTAATTTTTATCAGAGGGATTAATGACAATTTTCAGATAACGGAGGAGTTTTTGGCCATGGAATCCCTGAAGGGGAAAACGTGGGGAGAGGACTTGTATGACAGCATGTCGGGGGTCATCAAGAAGCACAAGCCACCTTGAAGTACGCTTGCTAATGTTACAGATGGATCGCCAAATCTGACTGGAAAAAACGTCGGGTTGTTCAAAAGAATCCAGGAGAGGGTGAAAGAGGACAACCCTGAGCAGCAGATAATTTTCTTACACTGCGTAATCCACCAGGAAGCACTCTGTAAAGTAGTAAAGTTTGTTGTAAAACTTGTTAACTTTATTCAAGTGAGGGGACTTCAGCATCGTCAGTTTAGTAAGATTCTTGAAGAAACTGACGCTGATCACCAGGACTTGCTTTACCACTCCAATGTCCGCTGGTTAAGTTTGGGGAAAGTATGTCAACAAGTGTGGGAACTCAAACAGGAGATTATCTCATTTTATTTGATAGCACTTTCCATACATAAAAAAATGTAGCACAAAGTGATTTACAGTCAAAGATAAATAAAATTAAATAAAGAAAATAAAGACTCTGCCACATCTGCCTCGTCCACACACACCCACACAAAGCCACACATAAAATCACAAACTCACACAATCAACACTCATGTTACATCATGATGAAGTACATACTAAGGGAATGCCATCTTGAATTAAAAAGAAATGAAATTAAATGAGGAAACACAGGAGATAAATTTAAAATATTAAAGCAATAATAATAATAATAATAATAATAATAATAATAATAATAATAATAATAATAATAAACTTGAACAAAATGTAATATATATAATACAATAAAATAAATACAATGAAATAAAATACCTAAAATTGCTAAAATTAAAAAAGTAATTAAAAGCCAGTAAAAGAATTTTAAAATCAATTCTAAAACACACAGGAAGCCAATGCAGAGACTTTAAAATCGGTGTAATATGAGCTCTCTTTCTGGTCTTTGTCAGCATTCGAGCAGCTGAGTCTTGAAGTAATTGTAGTTGGAAAATACTCTTTTTAGGGAGACCAGAAATAAGAGCATTGCAGTAATCAAGCCTGCAGGTAATAAAAGCATGATTAAGTGTCTCTGCATTGAGAGAGAGAGAGAGAGAGAGAGAGAGAGAGAGAGAAACTGGCGTACTTTGACAATGTTTTTAAATGATACAATGCCTTTCTTGTGACTTCCTTTATATGAGCCTCAAAATTCAGTTTTGCGTCAAATGTTACGCCAAGATTTGTGACTTGTTGACAAGGGCTAAAAGAGACAGCTCGTATTTTGCTAGCCAGTTTCTCTCTCTGGTCTCCTGTACCAATAACTAAAACCTGAGTTTTGTCCTGGTTGAGCTGTAGAAAGTTCTCTGCCATCCAAGATTTAATGTCTGTAATACAGTTAAAAAGGACATCAAGTGGTCCTGTGTCATCAGGAGACACGACGATGTAAAGCTGTGTGTCATCTGCATAGCTGTGAAAGTTGATGCCATGCCTCCTGATGACATTTCCAAGTGGTAGCATGTATAGGTTAAAAAGGGTTGGACCTAAAATTGACCTCTGGGGAACACCGCATTTCATTTGATAAAAACTAGGAGCGTGTTCACCCATGCTGACACAGAATTTCCTGTCAGTGAGATATGATTTGACCCAGTTAAAAACAGTACCAGAGATGCCAATTAAATTCCGGAGTCTGTTTAAAAGAATGGTATGATCTACTGTGTCAAACGCTGCACTCAAATCTAAAAGCACCAAGACAGACAGCATTTTTGTGTCCATGTTTGACCTAATGTCATTTTCACTAGTGCTGTCTCTGTGCTGTGATATTTTCTAAAACCAAATTGATATATTTCAGCAGTGTTTGTCAAGGTCATAAAATCATTTAATTAGTTAAAAACAAGTTTTTCTAGGATCTTACTTAAAAATGGCAAGTTGGAAACTGGTCAATAGTTCTCTGGTATTGATGCGTCCAAATTGTTCTTCTTCAAGAGAGGTTTAACTATGGCTGTCTTAAAAGCAGTGGGGAAAACGCCAGTCTGTAGTGAATGATTAATGATACTCAGCAGATCATTTTTTTTTAAAAACTATAAACGTCTTTAAAAAATGATGTTGGAATGGGGTCTAAAAGGCAGGTTGCTGAACTTAACTGGGAGATAACTTTCTCAAGCATGTCAGCATCCACCAGGACAAATCTCTCCAGTGTTTCCTCATTTAAAAGCGCAGATTCTGAAAAATTAAAATGCGTAGACTGACAATGTAGAAGATTAGATCTAATAGTATCTATTTTGCTTCTGAAGTGGACTGCAAGATCTTCACATGAAAGATTTCATTCAAGAGGTTGGTTAAAAACAGGGTTAATTAAATGGTCAGTGGTTGAAAAAAGGACTCTTGGATTTTTGTGATTATTACTAATTAATTTTGAAAAATGCTCTTTTCTTGCATTTTTAACTGCCTTGTTGTAGATGGTCAACTGTTTCTGAAAAATTTGAAAATGAACTGTTTGTTTTTCCTCCATTTTCTCTCTGCTAGCACGGTGGCACGGTGGCACGGTGGCAACACGGTGGCACGGTGGCAACACTGTCGCCTCACAGCAAGAAGGTCCCGGGTTCGATTCTCCACCATGCCTTCGGTGCCTGCTGCTTGAGGAAAAAGGCCTTTCTGTGTGGAGTTTGCATGTTCTCCCCGTGTTCACCTGGGGTATCCTCCATATACCCCCACTAAAAACATGCAAGAAGATCACCACCTGACCAATGGTGACACAAGGAACTGGGTCCCCGGGCGCCAGTTGGATGGCAGCCCACCGCTCCTGGTCTGCCGCGGAGGAAGGACGACCAGGATGGGTTAAAGGCGGAAGATAAATTTCACCAGTGCATGGCGTGTGTGTGGGCATGATGCATGTATCTGTGTGACGAATAAAGGGGATTGTCCCTCTGATTCTTCTTCTATTCTGCAGTTTCTCTTCAATTTTATTATGTCTCTGTTTCGCCAGGGAGGTTTTGAGTTTGTTTTAATCTTTTTAAGTTTTACTGGTGCCACTATGTCAAGTGCTGACTTGAGGTTACTGTTAAAATTATCAACAATAAAATCACAAGAAGAAGGTAAAATCTCTGGAGGAATATCACGTAAAATATCAATAAAACTTGCAGCCACCTCAGATGTAAGATAACGTTTCCTTACAGTATGTTCTGTAATTTCCTGTTGCTTAAAATCATTTACGTTAAAAAAGACACAGAAATGATCTGATAAGCCCACATCCACAACAGAGGAAACCTGTACTGAAAGGCCATGTGTTATGACCAGTTCTAATACATGTCCTCTGTTGTGGGTGGGCTGTGTAACATGTTGGATAAAATTCATGCAGTTAATTAAGATTAAAAAATCTAAACTCAAAGAGTCTGATTTATTATCCACATGAATGTTAAAATCACCTAAAATAATAATCCTGTTATATTTAGCATGGATAATCGAGAAGAGTTCTGAAAATTCTGTGATAAAAGACATGCATCATTTGGGTGGTCTGTAGATTGTCAAACATAGTGTGGGAGGGCTGCTAAAAAGAAAAGACTGATATTCAAAAGACATGTATTCACCAAATAAAATGTTCTTAAAAGCATGTGCTGCTAAAAGAATTGTGGCTGTCCCTCCTCCTCTTCTACCATTTCTCGTAGAATATGAAAAGTCATAATGGGGGGGTGAAGCTTCAATGAGGGTTGCAGCTCCATCAGTACCAAGCCACGTTTCAGTTAAAAACATACCATCAAGATTCTTCTCTAAAATAAGGTCATTTATAAGAAAGGTCTTATTTGAAAGAGATCGCACATTCAAAAGTGCCATGTTCAGTGACCTTTGCGATATTTGGGGAGGAACAGCAGGGGGGTCACATATGTTTATATATTTCAAGTTATTGAGATTATGGCCAGAGGAAATTTCTTTGTTCTGGTATTTCATGTGTTCTCTGGTGGTGATAATGACAGGGATAGATGAATTGTTGGAGAAGTCTGAGGGTACCAGTCCTGTAATGCAGCTTTCACTGTTAAAGGTGGAACTAAAATAATAGTGACTTGGACCTGGGGGACATCAATCACTGACGGGCTGGTCAGAATGTGTGGGTTCGCAGCGAGGAGAGGTGGACGACGTGTGCGTAGGGATGCTGTATGTCAAATTAGCGGACAACAGACGGCTGCTGGATCTGTTCAGGTGCAGTCTGTCTGCCCCAAAAACGTGCCTCCTCTCCCAGAAGGCATCAAAGTTGTCTATGAAGCCCATATTGTGGGATCTACAGGCAATGGAAAGCCAAGTGTTCAGGCTGAGCAGCCTGCTGAAGCTGCCGATTCCTCTGCCACATGTGGGGGTGGGGCCAGAGACAAAGACACCTGAGTGAAACTGTTTGAGTGTATTGAAAAGGCGAATGAAGTCCCGCTTTAGAAATTCGGACTGCTGTTTGGAGATATCATTCCTACCTGCGTGGATGATGATTCTGTCGGCCTCTGGATAAGATCTCCTGATGTCTGAAATTTTCCCTGTTATGTCTGTGACAGTGGCACCTGGGAAGGACAGCGTGAGTGCCCCCCTCATTCGGATGTTGCTCACCACGGAATCGCCAATGTTGATAGTGGTTGGAGGGGCTGTCAGCTGGCGAGTAGGGGGGCGTGTGGTCGTCTTCCTGGCAGGATCCCGCTTTGTGACGGATCATGATGGACTCTTCCGCCGGTTCTTATGGAGCTACGCTAAGCGGACCCGGGGAGCAGTGATGTCAGCTGGTTCAGGTGCATATCTGGGTGATGACTGCAGGTGGTTTGGGTTGGAGCCTTTTGGGAGCGGTGGGAATTCCTGATCGTCCAGAATGTCAAACCTGTTGCTCAATTCGAGTGCACAGGGAGGTGAGCATTTAGATGGCAACTTTTTGCTCCAGTTACTCCTCTGGACTCTGGACCACGGCATCTCCGCCGGTGTGGAACTGACCAGCAGCTTGGGTTTGGCTCCCTGGAGAAGCCAGCGGTCCTGGTCTAGATGTTGAGTGACAGGGATTGTGGAGTCGAGCTCGAGCTTTATGGAGTTCGAGGATGGTCTGCGATATGTGGAGGCAGTGATTACACCCAGATGGAGATGTAAGTGGCGGCATGCTCGAAGACAGCGAGTTTCTTACGGCTCTTCAACAGCAGGTACAGCTAGTTTTAGCTATAGTTTAGCCGGTGTTGATGGAGGTGGTTTAGAAACTTGCTAGCTTTCCTGCTAAAAACAAGTCGGTCCTAGCTTGGTGTTAGTCACAGTGAGCTACCACTTGCTGCTTCTACTGTTCATATAGCTCTTTATAAGTGTGTTATTAGTGTGATGAACACCAACAAAGCATCCCACAGATCCCAGTTGAGTGATGAACACCTCAGATCTGTTCTGAGAATTGCCACAACTAACAGCAGACTTCGATGCACTGGCAAAAAAGGGCGATCAACAACACTCAAAAGTGAATGTAAGTATTAACACTGTAACGCCTTTTTCTATGATTATGTTTGATATGTATGGATCTGGTGCTGGCCCGGCCCATCTGTCAAATTTTAAAGGTCAATGTGGCCCCCGAGCTAAAAAGTTTGCCCACACCTGGTCCAATGAATGGGATATGTAGGTCTACACAAGAAGATACCTCTCAAATCAGAAATAAAAAAAGTAACATAAGTATAAAATGGTTCTTACATAAACAGTGAGGCTTTGGAGAACGATATGAAAAAACTAGAACAAAATTTTCCATCTGCAAGAGATAAGAAGTTTTCTTATAGGCTGGAGAGAAAAACTAAAATCTCTAAGCTGGCTTTCAATAGCAACACATACCTCCAGTCCGAGTATGTAGCAACAAATAGTTGAAATGTATCAGGTCTTATACTTACACTGAGATATTGACTGCTGTCAGTGCTTACATATCAACACTTCCACTTCAACTGAAATTTCAACTGCTTTAATCACTTATGCTTCAACTAGTATCTAGAGGTTATTGATCAACTGAAATGTCAATTGCATACATTTCTTAGTCTACTACTGGCATTTCAACTGCTATCACAGCCTTCTCCTCTACTGATACCACACCATTTTACCTTTGCAGCTGTCCTCATTTTCTCGAGTTTACCTTGTCTATATGCTAATGAGGACATTTGGTACGGTGGCCGACGAGGGCAAACGCGTCGCAAACGGCAGAACGCTGCAAACACAGGAATGATGCAAAGCCAAAAACACACAAACACATCAAACAAATGCAACAGAAAAACGCTGCTAGAGAAGAATGCTGCAATCACAGAAACGAAGCAGAAACAAAAACTTACAAACACACAAAACAAATGCGAAAGAAAAACACTGCAAATATCAAAACACACAAAACCGCAAAGCAACTGCAAGAGAGAAACGCTGCAAATTCACTCGACAAAACGGAAGTGTGCCAGGCCACTAGGGGGACTCGACCTGAGGGATGGACCGGTTTTATAGAAGAGCAGCATAGTCACGTAGCTAATGTTAGCGTGTTTTAATTTAATTTAGCTTTAGTTTTCACTCAGCGACTTCTATAAAATTGCAAAAGGTTACGGCCAAGTCTTGGAGTGGAAAACGTACCTTTTTCACTCTCCTCTCCAAAACTTAGCCAACTTTCTTCTTCTGCATGTCTTTCAAGAGGGTCTGGTCCCACGGTCCCACGGTCCCACATGTTTTGTGTGTTTGTAAGTTTTTGCTTCTGCTTCGTTTCTCTGATTGCAGCATTCTTCTCTAGCAGCGTTTTTCTGTTGCATTTGTTTGATGTGTTTGTGTGTTTTTGGCTTTGCATCATTCCTGTGTTTGCAGCTTTCCGCCGTTTGCGGCGTGTTTGCCCTCGTCGGCCACCGTAATTTGGTCCTTCTCAGTGTAGAAATATATGACAACACACACACACACAAGCACACTCACACACACTTACCAAAATAGACAAAACATGTTTTAAAGAAATCAAGCTTGGGTTCACAGTGAAAAAATTAATTGGACAGGCCTGTTCCAACACACTTACACTCACACTACCATGCACAGAAGGATATTTGTGTCTGTCAAAGGTTCTGTCTCCCAGTGCACATATACAGATATTCAAAGCTCCTCAATGTCATTCTCCTGCTGTCAGAGTTAGACTGCCACCAGAATATTAGCTGTCTGTCGGGAATATAAAGTGAAGTAAGTCTGTATTCATGCCTTTTTTTTTTGTCACTATCAACATTCAACTGAGCTCTGTGAATATGACATAGATTCCTCCAAAATGCAGTCCGACAACCACTCAAAATGCTTTTACAACATAAGTCTGCATTCACCCAGTCACACACATTCATATAATGGTATAACACCACATGCACACTACAAGCTTTAACCATTCACACACCAATGGCAGGGCAATTTGGGATTCTGTATCTTGCCCATACTTCAACATGTAGACTACAGAGGCCAGGGATTGAACCAGGGGATTATAGTTCTACCTCCTGAGCCACAGCTGCCCTCAGTTAACATCCCTTATGGACAAATTAAATTGAATAAACTAGGAAACACTGTGAAAGAACCAATATTGAGTTGTTGAGGAGATTCTTCTCACATCAAAACAACCACAATAATACTCTGACAAGCAATGCCTCATCTATAGCTTCATATAGTGATTCAAGAGACTGCATCCAGGACACGGTCAAACCATACAGCTGAGCCAAATCACTACACTCTACTACCAACTTCTTCATTATGAGGGGGATCCAGCTACTGCTCAACAAAATCATTGTTTGCTACCCTGGCTGTCCCTTTGCTCTCCACTGACATCAGGAGAGCAGAAACTATACACATCTTCTGTTGCAGGCTGAAGACTCGACTATTCAGACATTACCTCAGTCCATTCAAAAAATCTTAATCTCTACCTCTTATTGTATTATTGGTCTAAATGTAGCAATGTTGTGAATGTCAGACTTGCACAAGCACTCCAGTAATGTTAAATGATGAAATTGGTGCAAAAATGTATCAGTGGATTCACTGCTTATGGTGGTCATTAATTACTGCTTCAATGCAAAATACGTTTCAGTGATGCAGCCTTTGAAAGTCCAGAAAACAATCTTCCAACATATTGTAAGTGTGGTGCACTTTGTCTCTTTACATAAATGTCATTCATTCATCTTCTTTACCCGCGCATCCCATTTCGGGGTTGCGGGGGGCTGGAGCCTATCCCAGCTAGCAATGGGCGAGAGGCGGGGTACACCCTGAACCGGTCGCCTGAATGAATGGAATGAATGGAGCTAGAAGGAACAGTCACATAAAAGATGCCTTTCACTTACAAACAAAAACCGATAAGATATGGATTTATAATTGTTTAATGGATATCATGGATAGAGGAGAGCATAGATGATGAAGGATAATACATTAGGATGAAGGTCGAGGGATGAAGGAATGTGTAGGAGAACCAGAGACAGAGACATCCAATTCACCTTTTTCCCCTGCATTCCTTCAGAAGAGCTGAAGCACTGAACCATTCACACTCACACTCACACCTATGGACAATTTAGAGTCACCAATTAACCTGATGAGCATGTTTTTGGTCTGTGGGAGGAAGCCGGAGTGCCCGGAGAGAACCCACACATGCACGGGAAGAACATGCAAACTTCACACAAACCCAGGGATTGAACCAGCTTTGCTGTGAGGCACGCACACTACCTGCTGCGCCACCGTGCCGCCCAGGGTTACCTAAACAGTTAAACTGTTTTCATGGAGATGCTAATTCTTTCTTCCAGCTCCACACCAGATGAGGGCATTAAAACTGTGGAGAATTAACATTTCTCCAAAAGAGGCCTCAAGAATCAGATAACATCAACAAGTCGACATCGACATTCCTGTAGTAAACTGTTTTGTGTGTCTGTGTGCTTTCTTTTCTACTAAATCAGGAAAATGCAAATGATAAGTTCAATTCAACTTGTTCCCACAGCACTAAACTCACAATTTGTATGGCATCAATGCTTTTCCTGTCTTTCTAGCTTGTAGAATGACGCAACTATGATCTTAACTCTCATTAGTCTGCGTTTCTACCATGGAACCATACTGCCATCTACAGACTAGTAGCGGCTAGGTTTTAGATATTTGACATGAGACAATTATAATTAGTAGTGCTCAATTCAGCAAATATAATCTGCCTTTCCTTGTTTCTTTGTTCTATTAGTTAGTTATACAATTAGTCATCATATGAGTTACTAGTGGTATCGAGGAATGTTGCCATTAATCAATGAAATATGTCTGATGCATGTATATTGGTGTCAATATACATGTTGTAAGCAATATTGATGTGTGATTGAAATTTGATTATTTAGACTCTGTGACTGAGCATAGTGAGAAGCAGATGAGTCCATCGCACGCAAATGTTAGTTAATGTTTTCTCTCTATAGGATGCAATAACAGCGTTTTCCCATTCTAAAGCCAGTGAAGTCCCCTCAGCCCATGGCAAACGCTCATTTCTCTTCCTCTCTTGACTCCTTACTTTCTTTTCTTTACTTCTTTACTCATTTCACTTCTTCAGCACCTCAGCTTTTCTTTAGTTTTTTGTAACTTCAATTTTTGCTCGTCAGTTGTCTTTTGCCCGCCTATTGGCGCGTTATTGTAATCTTTCGTCTACTTTTGCTCTTTCTGAACAGTGTCTCAAACATGAGAATTTGTTTTATTTCTCTCAGAGTTTCAGCTTCACTTCACTATGAAGTCCAGAGTGTCTTCCAGATCTGGATAAGATTTTTGCCAGAGGTGGTGGTGAAATCACAGGCCACTTGGCCTGTTCCTGAGACCATCTGCGGATCTTGGGGAAGCTTGACTGGCTAGGCTTAGTTTATGTAGTCATCGATAGGTTTGTGTGGTTTGGGAATGAATCTAGTCAAAGACGTGGACGGGTTGAGGTAAACAAGATTGGTTAGTCTAGCTGTATAAGATTTGGTACGCAAGAGTCAGAGGACTGGATGGAGATGTCGAGACGTAGCTGTGTGTCGAGATGGTTGGTAGCAGAGGACATGGCCATGAACTCTGTGCAGTATAGAAAGCCGAAGAACATAGAAACATGGATTCTGAGACTTTGTCTAGGAATGGAGATAGATAATCTGAGCAGGGTGTAGTGATGCAGCAAACGAGGAAGTCTGGGGTGAGGGGCAAACATTTTAGACGTAGAGTGTGGTTCGGCCTTGCAGAAACCTTTGATTGACGTGCTGATGGAGGGGTGGGATGAGGAGGGATGCCCCCGTGGACAATTTTGTTAAGAACTTAATTTCAGTGACGTAGACTTGTACAGTGAAAGTTTTAATCTTGAGGATAAATCGGAAGAGGGTAAAAGGCTGGCGGCAACTGTGTGAGTATTCTGGAATGAGAAACAGGAAGGTGAGTCAGCAAACGTGTTTCTGTGGCCTGGGATATGGAAAGCATGGATGATGAATTGTTGATGTTGGAGTCTTCGGTCTTCTTGGACCAGTCATGCCCCGAAAGAATGGCTGCTATGATGACTGGGTACATTTCACAGATGGTGAAGGAGGGAGTAAGAGTTGTAAATTCAGGTGGTCATTGAGAACCACCTGCTGCCATGGTAGCCACCAAAGCCGATGGAAGGGGTTGTATCTGTGAACAAGTGGATGTCTTCTGGCTTGGTGACATGGTTGTCATAAAAGAAAGAGATCCATGTGGACAGAACTTGTGCCATGGCTTTAGCTCCATCTTGCATGCACTGTAAAGCGTGATGGGACCATGGAGAGATGGAACAGAGGAGGCAATGGAAAGGAGGTGTAAGAAAAGCATCAACCTTGAGGAATGATGCGGATGACGTGCTGAGGTGGTCTAGCAGTGAAAGGAGTTAGTGTCTGGTGCATCTGTCGGCCATAAGGAAATCTGAAATGAGTAAGGGAATCTGTGGAATATATCTGTTGGTTATTATTATTATTATTGATTTGTTTATTCATTTTTCTCTGTCGGCAGCGATGCTAGGATTAAGACAGAGTTGAGGATCATGCTGAGAATTCTATAAATGTGTTGAGACCTTCCATTTGTCTGAGGAGAGGGGGTTTTTGTCAAGATCCAGCAGAGTTTGGGGGTGATGGATGGTGGGGTAGCTGCGGGGCGCAGGCTGCAGAAGATGGCAGAGATTCCCCAGTAAGTTCCTTGGTTGCTGCGGGTGTCCAGCGGCTTGGAATGCAAAGATAATGTGGTATGTATAAATCTGTCACCACTGAGCTGCGCTACTCACTACCTGTACATGATGTAATATACATTCATCATTTTTAGACGAGAAAAACATGAATGACGAGAAATGTTTGGACGGCAAGCCATCACATTGTTACAGGGTTTGGCTGATGGTGCCACCGTGTATTGCTGTTGAGGGAGCAGTCTTAGTGGCTGTGCTGACCAGTATTAGGGTGGGAGGAGGTGAGGTGGCTGAAGAAGAGGGATAGACCTCAGAGAAGAGGGAAGGGTGCTGGGATGGAGGGATGCATGTGCTCAGGTTGTTTGTGAATTTTTGGGGGAGAGGACAAGACAGCTTTGAAAAGGGGAAGCTCTTCTCTAGGGCTTTGGTATGACCTGGCCCTCAGAGAGGGCTGATGTGGATGGCTGGGCTTGGTGTTGGGCTGGTAGTGTAAAATGGCTTTTTAGAGCTGTTTCATCAAAACAAAACATGAGCCAAAATATGCTAAAACACTCATTGGACCTGTGTGGAACTACACTTTTAGGTAAGAATTTTCCACACACAACTTGATCTTGATTGACGTCCGGTGAAAGTGAGCTTTTGTACCTGACATTGCTGTTGTAGATGTTAAAGGTGAGGCAGATAATTCCCAGCAGGATCCCCAACCCAGCACAGACAGACACAGACACAAAGAGCTTCTGGGACAAGTAGCGAAACTCCTCGATGACTACAGTCTGGTCTGCAGGGGGTCCGGCGCCTAGTAAAACACAGAGGAGATGATAAGAAGGATAAAGAGAGGATAGGGAACAGAAGTGATGAATGAAAGAGTTCTAGGAAAACCTGTGAATAAGTAGAGCAGAAAAGCTAATTGCATCCTCACTGTTTGATCTGACCACTGGTCTAACTATTAGTGCAGTGTTTAGCTATGCCTCCATCACCATGTTTCATTGATGTTTGTAGTAAATCACACGCAGTCACTTCATGAGTGGCTCTATTACCAAGGTTCATTTAACGTTCAGGTCACAACCAACATTAACAGGTACACAGACACAGCTCAGTACGGAGAAAAAAAAAAAAAAAAACTAAGGCTTTTCACTTCTTGGCTCATTTAATTCATTGACCTCTATTGCATTATTCATGAGCTATTTCCCAATTTTTCAAAGCAGCATTGGTCTGCTAAATGTGATGAACAAGGCTAAGTCAAATGAGGCTGTAGAGACCTGAGAAATGTACACTGACATGCTTTGCAGTTATGTGTAATATAAAATTACTGTTCGTGATACAAATCTCTAGATTGTTCCAGAAGAATTCATTCAGACTCTTATCACTTACTGATGTCAAAGCAACTGCATGAAAGGCTTCAGGCAACTATTTCTACGAGCGGAGAAGATAATGAAGCATTACATGGAGGCTGAAGCTAGACTGCAATTAAAATGTAACAAAAATAACAGGAATCATTACCTAATATGCTGCTTAAGTGGGTAATTTACAGCCCAAAAAAGTTCAGTGTAAATAGGGATATTACACAGGGTTTGAAATGATAAATACGATAAATGGCCCCAGTGTAGCATATGAATATAGATGGCTTAAATATTGTTTTCTGAATATAAATAAATTGTGTTTTCCAACTAATAAAGCCCAAATATAGTCATCTGCAGGCACCTACTTGCCAATAAAATAAAAACCTTCTAATACTCAACGGCAGTAGAACTTACAGTGATTCTCATTGCTACCAAGACTAACAAAGTTTAAAACCACCTCGCAGCAATCTAATATTTTGGATTACTTACTTTGGCCTTCACATCTTAGTGTGAAGACCAAAAGGGTGGATGGCTATAAACTATAAATAAACTATAAACTATCACTATAAACGTGGACACATCTTTACACGTCGTGCTGCTCACAGCTCATAGTGCCTCTTGGAAAAATGACTGTAAATCACTCACTCAATCAATCAATCAATCAATCAATATTCCTTTATTTGTCCCGCGAGGGGAAATTTCAGAATACAGCAGCATCAGTAAAGATTAGTAAAGATTAATATAAGAAGTGCAATGCAGATTAGAAACAAAACAGTATATACAAGAGAGTACTCACATTAACATTTCCCCTCAGTATTAAAGCACCAAGTATGATGTTCGCAAAAAGCAGAGCTGTTACAGTGACTCATCCCAAGGAATGTCACTCCTTTGAATATGTTGCTATGAAAATAATGAAAGCATTGGTACAGATGTTGTGCACTTTGCTACTGTTCTAACATGAAGAAAGACTGAATGAGATTTAGCTTCCGTTAAATTTCAATTCTGTTTACATCACGGGCTCTGCATGGCATAGGATGTGTGAGAATAGGACTGTGTGTGTGTGTGTGTGTGTGTGTGTGTGTGTGTGTGTGTGTGTGTGTCAGTGCTGCATACTTAGAAGTACTTTTAGAGCATCTCAAGCTTAAGCAGTGACAGAGAGATCTGAGAGTCTTGGCATGTTTGAATGAGATGTTAATAGTATGTTGCCTTGGTGTCTTAAGGTCAGAATAGTAACAGAAGCTTTGGCTCACAAATGTATTGTTATGGACGCTGCTGGTTCGTATGCAGACCTTATGTATGACATTCCAGAGTCTGATGTAGAGGATGACTTTGAGAATCTTACTTCAAAAGCTTAGGGTTTCTTATTCACACAGCAGCTATTTTTGATTCACACAGGCTCATTTTCAAAGACACAATTGACATTGTAAATGGTAAAAAAAAGTTTAATCAAAATCATTGGACAATCAAAAAGAAAAAACCTCATGTGTGGTGATTTGTGATACGTATGTGTTTTATGGGTTTCTATGTAGTTGTGAGGGGCTTGTTTTTCATTTGTCCTCTTTCGGCAGAGGTTGGACGGGGTTTGGGAGGTGGCCCTGACACAGCTTTGAGTTCAGCTCATGAAAAATGGGAGCAAAAACAAAAGTGTTGTGTTTATATTTGTGTTCAGTGTACATTTTGTCATCCTTGTGATATCTCATGTGTGCTTTTGTCTCTCGCCTCCGCAGATCGATCTCACTCAGCCAACAGCCTCGAGCCTGCAACTGCCACCAGTACTTCTCACCAGTGCCTCACCACCACATGTCATCCCGCCCAGCCTAGATTCATCCATTTGTACACTGTTCTCAGCTACATCCTCTGGATCCACTCATCACCTCCAGATCCTGTGCCTTCCTCGCCACTCACAGAACACTCAGTCCCACCATTCATCTGAGTATCTGAAAGAACACTGTTGTGCAATAAACTGTTAACCAGTCACTCCGCATCTGAGTCTGCGTTTGAGTCCTAATTACCACCACCGAACATAACACTCGAACCATGTTTCTTTTGGTATAAATGTGTAAGGAGAGCCTGCAAGGAATTTGCTTATCTGTGTTGAGATATCTTGCTTGAGAGGCTGTTTAGTTTCCCCTGTATATAGGTCTTTGCACTCTTTGGACTCCTCACTGCACATGGCCACACATACAACATTGCTCTTGAGATGTTTGTGATTGGGTTTTGATGAATGCACACTGTGGATAATCACGTTTCAATATTTGTTTGATATGATTATGTTTCTTCTCTCTAGCCTCAGAAGTTATGGATACAGTGTCAGCCTGATGTTGTCGGTATGGATGACTCCCAGTGTCTGTTCCAGTGGATGATGAGTGTCAAACATAAGATACTGGTCAGTATGGGAATACCTCCACATGAAACTTTGCCTCTTTCTTGACCTTTATCGCCTAGTCCAAAATTGGGAGTTGGTTCCCACTCATCTCCTCCTTAGTGAACTTGTTCAGCCTATTTCCTGGCTCTTGATTTTTACCCAGGTGTCATCCACATACTACATACCTGCAGCCACATAACATCATATGACACCATTCTCTCACCTGTTTGCAGCAAGAGTGGGTAAAAGAATTTAACTTGCATTAAATTCATCTTGGAGCATCACCAATAGAAAAGGCAAAATGATAGCCAATTAATTCGGTCTCAATCTGGACATGATGCATAGACCACCCATATACCCAATATACCCATAGACTGTAAAACATGGACACAGTCTGCGTGCTGTTATCCATAGGTTTCTGTGGAACCATTGCGAAGTGACAGTAGCTCTGGCCATTGCCATCTTTGTACTGCATCACTCCACCAAACTCCTGGCTAAGCCAAAAATGGGTAAAGAGAATGGGTGGAGCTTTAGGGGGGAAATTAGCTATAGTTAACAAAACAGTTTTTTGTACCAGGATGTATACATTTTCATTTCTGCTGTAAATTTTAATATGGGGGTCAATGGGGATTGACTCAGTTTTGGAGCCTGCTTGTAGTGGCCATTTGAGGAACCGCAGTTTCTGGCACTTTGTGTAGGCTTCGTTATTCAGCCTCTAAGGTTGCCACTAGGTAATACCTCATACACATAAACCACAAACCATGTAATCAACTTCTTTATAAATGAAAGGTTTATTGAACTATGAATCAACACAAACAACTAATAACTACATACATGTAGTACATGCACAAGAATGAATAAATGCAATGATGAATGAAGTGATGAATACAGACAATGATAATGAAGCAATGAGGATCATTCTTGTATTCCGTTCCAGTGACTACCAGATAAAGCAATGGCTAATACCTTGGCAAGATGGTTTATGAGTTTACGAGGAGACCACCACATGGATGAAAACATGAGCTTTAACTGGGTAAATCCATTTAAATGTAAAATTTTAATATGTTTTATTGAGCATCAAGAATACAAAGTGTCCACAGAGTGAAGACACATGAAAAACATGAAATAGTGCTCACATTTTCAATTTTTTCAATGCACCCTCCCTATCCCCTTCCTGAGACCCCACCTGTCTCTAGGTGACAAACACAATACAGAAGTGGAAAAAACACAAAACATGATGTGAAAGGAAAGAAAAACAAACAAACCAAAAAATAAACAAACATGTGTCTAGTGAGACTATGATGGAGAGCAAGGGGTTCCAAATTTTAGCAAATTTCCTCAAGGAACCTCTGAGAGAAAACCTTAGCCTCTCTAACTTAAGATTATATAGAACTTAATCCAGTGCCTGGCCAGTAAGGTGCAGAAGACCATAGATGGCCATACATAATGTTGTGTTTCAGCTGATGTTGCCATGTGGGATACCACAAAGGGCAGAAGGAGGATGTGGGTCTGCCACACAACTGTAAGCCATGTGAAGAGTGTCAAATATTTTAGACCAAAAGTCTGCTAAGTTTGGACATGACCAAAACATGTCAATAAGGTCTGCAGGAGACTGGGTGCATCTGTTACAGGCATCAACAACATTGGGATAGACCTTAGACAATCTATGATTACTGTAGTAAATTCTATGTATGAGTTTACATTGAATTAGTCCGTGCCGGGCGCAAATGGAGGACTTGTGAAATATTCCCTCTCTGATTGGGCTTTACTATGAGAAGATTGTCTAATAGTGTCTGTGGCAGGAGATTTGGAAAGTCAGGATAGTTTTTCTGAACAAAATGCCTCATTTGAAAGAAACGAAAAAGGTGGGAAGATGGAAGCTGAAATTTAGCCGACAGGTCGGTGAAGGACATGAAGGTACCATTGTCATAGAGGTCTATTATAGATATGATACCTCTGTCACTCCGGAGTTGAAAGGCAGAATCCATAGTAGATGGTTTGAAACTATGATTGTGGGATACTGGGGCAAGGATAGAGAGACGCTGCAGGCTAAAATGCTTTCTGAATTACAACCATATTTTAAACGACTGAGTGACTACTGGGTTAATGCTAACATCAGTGGCTGACACTGGAAGCTGAGAACATAGCAATGAATGAGGTCTGAGAGGAAGAGAATTGTATTTGGACCCAAGCAGGCTGGTTGGTAGTAGCTTCGTCATTCCAGTATAAAAGTTTTGGATTGTTAGCTGCTCAGTAGTAATGTAAAAAATTGGGGAGGGCAAGTCCCCCAGGAAGCTGCAATATCTTTTTCCGCATGTTCACTGGTTTATTGCCCCAAAGAGCATGTGAAATTGATTTGTCTAGTTTGGCAAAAAACTTCTTTGAAATAAGTACAGGGATATGTTGAAATAGGTAAAGGAACTTTGGCAGAATAGTCATTTTGATTAGGTTAACCCTGCCAGCTAAGGAAAGGGGCAAAGTAGACCATCTGTTAAAGTCTTCCTCATCTTTTTTAATCAAAGGGACAAAATTGCTATTGAAAGTGTCCGTCCACATGCTGAAGTATCCTTCGGCAAGATACTGAACCCCAAAACTGCCCCAGATGCTACGCCATCGGTGTATGAATTCATATGTACGTCATTTTACATCGATAAAAGCGTCTGCCAAATGACTAATTGTAACTGTAAGTTAAAAAAGTAAGTACTAAAACAACTCAAATTGTTTCTGTATTCATAGAAGACTTTACTTTTAAGCAAACCCTCTCTAATTGCCCTAATACTGTAACATCGACTGTAGAAAAAGTAGGAAAAAGTAAAATTTCACCTGGTGTTTCAGATGGTCTGGGGAAAGTTACACCAGAGAAATGGGGAAACTCTATTTTGCCCACTCTCAGAAGCTCTCTGGCAATTCTTGTGAGCTATCAATTCCCAGAGAGCAACTCCGTCTAAGTCTCACCATCTCTCTCTTGCTCTCTCTCAGTGGGCAGCAAGATCAGGAGATTCCTTTTCAAAACCACTTTGGTCGTAATGGCAAATGCTGTGTCAGCAGTTGTCAGATGTTGGTTTGGTTCAAAGTTTGTTACAGTTCTTGACTTACAGTCAAGTGTGGTATTGTTAGAACACAGGCATTGAAACAGACTGCAGCAGGTCCCTTTCAAAGTACAAGCAGCAATGTTGGAGTGCTAGCAAGGTATTCTATCTGACCCAGAGTTCTGGGTGAGAGACTTGTTCTTTACAAAGTTGACAGAAGTGTCAGCAGCATAGAGCAGAAACAGAAGGAGTGAAGAACAGGTGGCGCTCTATGGATTTCTCTGCTGTTGTAGACTCCATTAGGTGGGCAGTGTCCGATGCCAATGGCATGAAACTTTACTCCTCAAATCCCCAAATCTCTCCTGTTTCAATTATTTTCTTCCAATTTTTTTTCCCCAACAAATTGATGATCTTTGCCCACTTGTCTAATACTCCCATGTTTGAAAGTTTGGATTTGGCTGATTGGCTGCTGGAGGGTACCCTGGATATCTTATCTATCTACTGATAGATCCATGGACCCTTGCCCACACGATATTATCCTGTGATTGTATTTGATAGTGTTACCGCGGACTCACAGACAACAACGTCTGTCATTATGGCCCAGAAAATTAGGTATAAATTCACCACATGCATCTACTCATCTATCTTAAACACATACTGTTTATACCTACTGTATATGCACAGCATGAGTGAATAGAATAAAATGAATACACAGCACCCAGTGCTCCTTGTATGAATTTGTCCTGTGTGTTCCCCCTGAGAGGGATGAGAAGACTGGGGCAAACAAGCACATTCTGAGGACATGCAAGATTTTGCATTGCAACTTAAATTTTGTCTTACTGCAAGTTATGATCACTAAACTACTTGGACCTGTACATGTTTGCATTGTTATCTACGTAAGAGTCTAAACATACTGTCTCTATATTTTCCAATTAGTACATATGTATTAACAATTCATCTTAGTTCAATTTCTAGTGTTCCTGTAGCAAAACAGAACACTGAATAATAGCTTCATACTTAACCTATGTTTCTAAGTAAGCATCAATTCATGTATATATGTATATTAATGTGAGACTAGTCCTGTTGTAAATTGGTCATTTGTCACTACACCCTCAATATCCACGTGTGGAGATCTGCGGCCTTCCTTTTCCCCATTGTGTCCCTGTGTTTTCCTCTCCTTTTGTCTCTCCCCTGCCTGTCACGTCAGAGTCTGTGTCGCTGCAGGGTGTGGCCGACAGGTTGGGCCCAGCCTCCTCTCCTCCTGTGCACAGCTGCGCTCAATCAAGCTATCAACACTCACCTGCCACATTTAGTTCAAAGCCTCACAGAGCCGCTATTTCTGTCACCTTGAAATATCATAACATAATTAGGGATACACCAATGCTGCTACTGTGCACATGCACTGGTACCTGATTCTCATACAGAAACCTCTTGTTAGATGAGCAGGTAGGAGGAGGAGCAATGTAAGCAGTTTGGAAATATTTTAAGACAAGTAATGATAACAAAAGTAGACTGCACACAATGCTCTGCTAAACTGTAAAGAGGAAAGGTGAAAAGTAGCTCCGTTAACAAAGCAATTTGAGAAAACATCTCAAGAATCACAACAACACAGAGTTCAAGGAGTGTGCTAATGTTAGCAGTGGGAAACAGCAACAATCAACTTTGGAGCAAATGCTGGAGAAGTGAGAGGAAATGTCCACAGGCAACACAAATAATACAAGCTCTTACCAAGTACATTGCTCTTGATGACCAGCCATGAGCAGTTGTAGATAATACAGAATTTCAGCATCTTTTCGGTGTACTGTCGTCAAAGTATGACATTCCCAGCCATCATGACGTCACAGACAGAGTATTACCAAACATTCTGTCATTGGGCAGAAGCAGGCACTGGGAATATTTGGGTCCAAATATGAACTCCCTCCCAGAAAATCTCACTGCTCACCAGTGGACACGTCTGGAAAAGACTCTATCTGCTGTGGCTCCATTTGAGGCGTTAACTGGAAAAGTGAGTTCCTCTGATGCTTTGGCATCAGATGTGACTCTTGCTGTGACTGTCCTTCAGAGACTTTTCACCAAGGAAACAGATGGGGCCATCAAGAGGCCCTTCACTGACACACAAAAAAAACTACTACTGCATTGTAACTTTACTCAATCTGATGCAAAATCTGTGTGCGTGTGCGCGTGTGTGTGCCTGTGTGTGTGTGTGTGTATATATATATATATATATATATATATATATATATATATGTATGTATGTATGTATACTTTCGCAGCTATCTTTGTGAGAACCAATGTGAGTTTTAGACCTTCAGAATGAGGACACTCTTGGTTTAATACTTTGTTTTAAGGGTTACATTAGAATTTAGGTTGAGGTTATGGTTAGTCAGGGTAAGGGTTGAGGTTAGGCATTTAGTTGTGATGGTTACAATTAGGGGAAAGGTGCTGCATGATGTCAGTGGGTGTCCTCGCGAAAATAGAAGTACAAACATCTGGGTGTGTGTTTGTATGTGGGGGGTGGGTTGTGTGTTGACATGAGAGAACTGTACTGATATTATTAAGTATTTTGTATTGGTATTTACTATCAGTTAGTACTTGTACATGCTTAGTATGACAAAGTGGTATTGGTGCATCTCCCAATGATGAACTACCCAACTACACAATTTTGCCTATTTCCATGCATTTTTCATGAGATGTTTCTCAAGCAGTTTACAACAGCAATGCCCAGTCAATAAAGAAAAGTGTTTGCAGGTTAAAAACAAAAAAAGAGTTAGGATCCAGAATCACATCTTGTACAGATTACTCAGTGCATGTGAGTGGGTGTAACTGTTTGTTCAAAGCAGATACAGAGTACACCTGTGCATGTGCGTGGGCTACAGAGAGAAAGTGAGCATGTATGTGTGTTTGCATATGTGTGCGAGTGTGTGTGTGTGTGTGTGTGTGTGTGTGTGTGTGTGTGTGTGTGTGTGTGTGTGTGTGTGTGTGTGTAAGCTAGTCTCCTTTGGGATAATGTGTTCTCCAACACTAATACCTCTGCCTGCCCTTGATGGTGGAATCGGGACAGTATGTTACCATGGTGACTGGCCCTAAAATGGTTACCAAGGCAATATAAGAGAGAGGCAGCGATGCAGGAGTGGTTGTCAAGGAGACTGAAAGATTGAGGGAGGAGAAGAGAGGAGATTGTGAACAAACACTGAAAAATCAAAGTGAGACAGTGGTGGAGAGATGAGAGGGGATAGAAAAATACAGACCAGAAGTTAAAGAAGGGATTAGGGAGGAATGAATTATAAAGAAAGGAGATGAAAAAAAAGAGAAGGAAGAAACAAGATACAAGGGAAGAAGAGAAATCAGATTTGAAGAAGAGAACTAATATGTCTTGAAGTGAACCAAGAGCTAAGACAAATCAGCATGTACAATTACAATTAGTCATTTGGCAGACACTTTTATCCAAAACGAGGTACATATGAATTCACACACTGATGGCACAGCACTGGGGGCAGGGATTCAGTATCTTGTCCAAGATACTTCAGCATGTGAACTGCCGAGGCCGGGGATCAAACCACCAACCTCCTGATTGGTGGACAACCGCTCTACCTCCTAAGCCACATCTGCCCATTAGCAACCAATCTACAGCCAAGTCCTGGTCACCTCGAGGAGGCCTAATGCTGACATGTCATCATCCCAGCTATTTTTGGTGTTCACCGCCAGAACAGATGCTGCTGACCAACTATACCAGCACAGAGGAAGGAGGACATCCTGACTAGGGCAGCAGGGTGACTCACTCTCACGCACATGAAACTGGCTTCTTGTACAGAATCACTTGTCCACTGTCTCAAATCATCTTCTAACTTCAAAATACTGTCCAGATGGCCCAGACAGCCTCATTTGAGGCAGCATCACCACAGGGTCAGACATTAAAAACACGGGAGGTCAGCACTTTTATTGGTCCTCCCTTGGGTCTTGTCATACCAGAGTGAGAGGCCACTTGGATGACATTGCTGTCTGTTGGCTTGGTTACAAAACAAGTTTCTGGCACACAGCCAGCGATATATCAGTGCTTACAGTTTTTCAGTGACAGTAGATGAGAATGACTTCACTACCAGGGACATCACAGCTTGGCTCATGTCTTCACAGCTGAGATGTTGACAAACACTTAGCAACTTGTTTTTCAGGGGACTGGTTGCAAAATGACTTGCTGTAATCATGGATTATAGAAAGCAACACTGAATGTTGATTTTCATACCATATTAAAGTGAATAGAAACTTTTGGTTGTTTATACAGCTTTGGAAAAAAGTTTAAAGACTTTGGAAAATTATTATCTGATATATAAAATACACAAGATTTGGAGGGAAGCACTAAAGGGACATTCAAAAGCACTGGAATGGTCCTTTAAAATGCTGTAAATTGTTCAATAAAAGCCAGTATTCAGATAATAATGGCTCTAAGGAAATGCAGCTTACTGTACATTTAGACAGTACTAATTCAACAGCAGTCATGTCAAATGCACCATTGTGCTGAGAAAACTTTATCTTTTCATTCTTTAATTGATTTTAGTCCCTTCTAATTTGCCATTTCTCTGATTGCTACTGAGTTACTGTAAGTGAAATTCACCATTTACTGCAGATGTTTCACATTAAAAGTCTATCACAAAAGATCCCTCCCTTTCGTGGTGGTGCTATACCCCCTGAGATGCTTGATGGCTTTTAACAGGATACATCAGTGCAGTAGATACAATTAATTGATGGAATTAGTGCTGTGGAAATGTAAAATTTTCAAGACAACAGGTAAACATGGAGTAGGCATAACAAAATATGCCTATAAAAAGAGGGAAAATTATAAATAACAGCCTGGATCACTCTTCGACTGAGGTAAATTCTGAACACCATTTGAGAATTTGCAGTACATATTAACAGCATTTGGAATAAATGGAATAAAGGGACTTCTCTTATCTCATCTTATTCCAATGGAATGCAAAATGACAACTGATAATGAGAACAATGTAATTGTTATCTCCCAAATAATGATTCCACCCCCTCTGCCAGTCATTAACCAATGTCTCACCTTGTTTAGTTCTAGAATAGTTGTCCTTCCCCCACCTTGAATCAATTGATGTAATGTTGGGATTACAGGAAATTCAATCAGCTATGTCTGAGACAGCACTTGTGACAGAGAGTTGAACATCCAAGCAAACAGTATAAACAGTTGAAGGTCAATTTGCATCCTCCGCACCCCTTCCCCACCACTGGCCATTGTATCACTCAGTTTTGTTTTCCATTTCATTTCAACAGTTTTCAGAGCATTAACCATTGTTAGATTTGCATCTTGTCAGTGCTCAAGGAGGCAGAACTGACATGGACGCACACACAGCTCCCTGTGAACTGCTTAGGGAAAACAATTTAATTCCTAAAAGCCAAGGTCATGGAGCCCAATCCCATTACACCACTATCCAGATTGCTTTCTCTTGTTTCTTTTTTTGCTTGGTCAATTAGCATCTTCTATTTACTGCATTGCTGTCAGGACTTTGAACTGGTTATCATGTTTACTTAGTAAATGGAATGAAATTGCCACTACATAGCACATCGGTTCATCACAGCGCTTTTTTGTTTAGATTGTTTTTAAGCTTTTTGCCTTTATTTGAGCGTGCTGATAGTCAAAGACAAGAATGGCAGAAGAGAGTGGGCATGATGTGATGCAAAGGATTTCAGGCTGGAATTGAGCTCGGGCAGGACACAGCCTTAGTACATGGGGCTCAAGCTCTACAAAGTTAGCTACTGGGGTGCACCACTTAGATGTCTGCTGAGCTGTAAAAAGTGAACAGGGGCACTGATGTTCTTGCATGCCAAATAAAACCTGGCTTGTATATATGCAGCCAACCTTGTATGTATAGAGTGGAAGGGGGAGAGAGAGGAGAGGGTAATACAAGAGGAAGTTAAGAGGAATCAGAGGGAGACAGTGTGAGGTTGCAGGATCAGAGAAAACAGGAGATACAAGGTAGATGGAAGGCAACAGACAACAGTGATAAAGAGAAAAATAAAGGGGCTAAGGAAGATGAATGCCCCTCACCTATCCACTTGTCATTCCCATACCAGGACAGATTGCCTTTCGTGCTGTCGTAGTATCCAATCTTCTTATAGCCCCCTCCTGTGTGAGAGAGAGAGAGAAAGAGAGAGAGAGAGAGTCACGCTGGGTCTCTGGTGTCTCTTAAGCCTTGTTTCCAACAAGCAGTCTGGTTCAGTTCAGTTTGTTACACATAACCAAGAATGGTTATTTTTCACTTTTGTCAAAATTTGTGGATGGTACCAATAGGATCACTCCATTCTGTCACATTTTTCGTTACCCCTCTGTTAAGGTATCTACCACACTGATCCGGTACTTCAAGGTGGAGCTAAACACACGTTTCAGGACTTTTGCCTGGTCAGAGAGAACCTGAGCAATCAAAGTCGTCTCATTGTCTGGGCGTTGTCCAATTTTTTCAGCATTCTATTGTCTTGCTGTCTGCAACCTTTTCTCAAACAAAGCTGGTCTCCTTGTAATAAACAAATGTAGAAAAATGCACAAAGCTAAATGTGTATGCTTAGTGAGTGTGTAGTTGAACGATTGAGAGTAAGTGCTGGGCAGAAAAGTGACGTGTGAGCGAAGTGGAGGAAAAGGTTTACAGGAAGTTATCAATGTGGCAATTAATGTACAGTATAGATTACAGTGTGTCAGTTATTAAAAGGCCAAGGAAAGTCTCGTCTATTGTTTCTGACCTGCAGAAAAAGTGAAAGGGGTCAGCCCCAAAGCCCCAGTGACAAACCTGCATACATTTAAGAGCACTGTCTGTTAATGCAAAACAATACTATAATAAATACTGTTATAATATAAATATACATAATAAGTACTATAATAAACAATATAATCTTATCTTACAGGGAAATCATGACAGATAGATGCCCTGCATTCCTTTCCCTCCACTCCACTCCAAGAACAAATACACTTCATGAAATATTTCATTAATGAAATGCACGCCAGATGGATCCCTGCAAGCCTGTTTTAATGTTTGTTTTTTGTGTCCAAAAACCAAAAACATCCATGTGAGAAACTGGCCTGTCATCAGTTGTATCACATTCTATAACACTTTACTATCCCAGTGCATTAGTACGGAGAGGCCAAGCCCAGGGGCATCGGGCCACCAACCACTAGATTCCACTCCTAATTGTCATGTAATCAATGGGCATTATTCCTGCAGTCAATTAACAGGTCTCAAAAGCACGTATGATGTTTTACATCAAAAGTTAAGGCAGCTACTGTTTTTTAGGATGCGGTTTCTTTTTATCCCACTCATTTGTATATACTTAATTTTCATGCACTTGTTATACTACTCTATCTGCTTTATTGATGCTGCTGTAAATTGGAATTTCCCCTCGCGGGACAAATAAAGGAATATTGAATTGAATTGGGCACCGCATGGCTACTTATGCAGCCGGTCCTGCATATAAAGTACGAAGCTGCATGTGTTTTCATCATTGAATGAAGATGGACATGGAAAAAATGCATTGCTGAAGAGCTAAATCGTGGCTGTTACAGTGCAAATCTGCACCTTGGGGATGCCCTTAACAGTGCACACTACAAACACTACCACAGAGCTGCTGAAGTTGACCATTGACAATTCTTGTGGCTTCAATGCAACCCTTGTACAACATCTGTTCAGCCAGCACCCTTTCACTACTCAGCCACGCCCACCTGCCCTATCATCTGAGTACACATCTGAGACTCATCACCAATTAGTGCAGTGCTCCACCCTTGCCACGTCCAGCAGGAGGGGCTTGAACCCAGGTTGTCCCCTGAGGAGAGAGAGAGGCATCGCCAAACCAATCTCTGTCTGTACTGTGGCCAGATTGGCCATTTTGTCTCCTGCTGCACAGCAAAAGGCACATCTCCACTCCACACGCCTCCTTGTACCAGCAGCCACTGTTCCAGTCCAAGCTACTCGTCCTGGAAGGCTCTCACATGCAGAACTGGTTCCTCTTTCCACCAGCACACTCGATGGCTACCTTGTGGGAACAGTAAACCACCAGACCACCCCTGTACATGCCTTGCTTTCCGGAAACCATCATGAGACCGTCCACTCCCACATCCTGAGATCATCCTGGGCTACCCTTGGCTACGACGTCACAACCCTCACATCGACTGGACAACAGGGGCCATCCTGGGATGGGGTACTTCGTGCCACCAGGTTTGCCTCAAACAGACCACAGCTCCACAGCACTCTCCAATCCCAAGCTCCGTTCCTGACCTGTCCACCTTGCCACCTGAATACCATGCTTACCGAGTTTTCAGCAAGGCCAAAGCCATCTCTCTGCCTTCCCACCATCTGTATGACTGCGGCCCTTTGTCTCGAGGCCTCTGTGTGGAGTTTACATGTTCTCCCCGTGTTCACCCGGGGTATCCTCCACAAAAAACCCCCACTAAAAACATGCAAGAAGATCACCACCTGACCGAATGGTGACAACAAGGAACTGGGTACCTGTCTGCTCCTATGAGAGAGGTGATGGAAAACTGCATGATTGACTCTCTGGTGGTAGACATCATCTGACTGTCATCTTCACCAACTGTGGCAGGCTTCTTCTTCGTGAGAAAGAAGGATGGGATGCTGAGGCCGTGTATCTACTACAGGGACCTGAATGACATCACCATCAAAAATCATCACTTCTGCTCATGTCTTCCGTCTTCAAGCTCCTCCAAGGGGCCACAGTCTTCACAAAATTAGATCTCAGCGACACCTACCACCTGGTTTCCATTGTTACGGCCACCGACGCACCCCCCCTCCATTTAACCTGCCATGCATCAGAGGAGTGTGTATGCGGAGCAGGCGGAGCAGACCTCAGTGCGGGATTGGCTCGTCATGGAGGTGTGGTCTCCCTCTGCCTCCCACCTTTGGCTGTCCACTCGCTGGATTGGTGCAGTGTCGGAGCCCCTTCACCAATCCCCAGGTGCCAATCGAGGACTGGATGCTGAAAGGCTCGAGCGGACCGGCAGTCGGGGTGGCTGGAGAGCAGTGTGCCAGACATGTCTTTTGTGTGTGGCTGTATTGTTGGTGTGAGAGGCATTTACGAGTTATGAGAAGGACTGGGCCAGGGCCAGTTTCAGCACTGATGCTGATAGTTTACAAAGAGGTAATGAAGACCTTCATTAGTCACATTAGGAAGAAGGGGTGCTAATTTGTTGTTTATGTTAAATTCTAGTTAAGCAGAGAGGGTTTTGTTTTGGATTGCTTCTTGTCAAGTAGCTTTAGTTTCAGAGAAGTACTCTTTTGGTTTTGATTGTTTTTTGATTTATCAGCACTCGTTGGCCTATTTCCTTTTAGTTTTGCCTCAGGTTTTGTTTGTAAATATAATTTTCCTTACCTTTATAATAAATAACTTTGCTTTAACCAATTACAATTGGTCTATGTTGCTTCCCTTTTTCCACCATGAGCTAGGGGTCGTAGCAACATTCAGGACAGAGATGAGTGGAAGACGTCCTTCAGCACTGTTATGATTTACTAATCAATATATTTTTAGTAGGACCCAAGGGGCAGACAATGAGCACGGAAACGAAGGAAGCCGTTTAAACACAAATGGTTTATATACCAGAGCGAAAAGATAACCTACACTAGTACAAACGTGAACCAACAAAAACACAATCTCTGAAACACAAAAACAGCCCTTCAACAAAAACATCAACTACACCGTGGCAAGTGGGTAGGAACAAACGCACATCTATGGCAGGAAAAACAAAATGAGGAAAAAACATTATGGAACTAACAAGCTAAACAAAACGAGATACGCACACAGGGGACTAGGAACAAGACAAGATACTATGAGAACAAGAGATAAGGTAAATGGCTGGAAAGTCTCTCATGAAGCTTGAACAATCTGGCGGCGAGGCATAACCGCCATGCCGCTTAAATAGCAGAGAGATCAGTGGAATCAGCCTCAGGTGTGCCGTCTGCCCTCAGAACCACCAGGCCACACCTCAACTGCAGAAATGGAAAGAAACTCACACACAGCACATACACAGAAAAACATGTCAAATGTAATAACAACACACAGTATAACAAACACAGCCACAGGCCACTACGAATATCTGGTGATGCCCTTTGGACTAACCGATGTCCCGGCTGTGTTTCAGGCCCGGGTAAACGATGTCCTCAGAGACATTTTGAACTGCTACATGTTCGTCTACATGGATGATATCCTGATCTTGTCCTGGCCCCGTGAGGAACATATCCACCACGTCCAAACCGTCCTGTAGCGCCTGCAGCCCGGACCCAGCGCCTGTCCACAGGACTAACTGTGTGTTCCTCGGACTCTATCATCTGATGTCCTCCAATGGGGCCTTGCCCAAAGCTCACCTGTCACCCAGGAATCCAGAGGACTCGAGATGTTCTCCACCAACACTGCCCTCGTTGGATGAGACTTCACCTTCAGTCCAATGGCCAGACCAAGCGGATTAACCAGGAGATGGAGACGGCCCTCTGATGCATGGTCTTTCAGAATCCCTCTTCTTGGTCACAGGGTAGAGTATGCTCACAACACTCTGACCAGCTCTGCCACAGGTCTGTCACCTTTCCAGTGCGCCTATGGGTTCCAGCACCCCCTCTTCCCAGCGCTGAAGAAGGAGGTCTCCTGCCCCTCCGTCCAGACCTCCTCTGCTGCCACACCTGGTCCCGAGCCAGAGACTCTCTCCTCCATGCTGACCTACGCTACCGCTGCCGATTGTCATCGCACTCAGGCACTGACATATCACAAGGGCCAGAGGGTGTGGCTTTCCACTAGGGACCTTCCCCTCAGGGTGGAATCCAGGAAGATGGCGCCCAGGTTTATTGGTCTGTTCACCATTTAGAGGGTCATCAGTCCCACAGCATTAGGGCTGAGACTTCTGGCTCCATGAGGGTCCACAGTCTTGCTGCATTCTGCTGTAGATGGGCAGCTGGTTGAAGGTGGGGGTGACACTATGACACAACTGGGAAGATTGCACTCTGGAAATAGAGATGGATATAGAGCAGGAACTCTGAATCCAAGATGGTGCCGCGGACGGCTGCCTCGTGTTGGTGCACATTGTTTTGCTTTGTTTTGTGTTTTAAACCTGTTTTTTGTGACGGTATCCGTAGCCCTTTCACCAGAGAAGAGCTCATGAATATCAGGAGAGCAACACCAGAGGATTTATTTCCTAAATTTCTGCTCCCAACGGTGGAAATTTTGGACATCCTGGTCAAAGGTGCGCTCACCTTTGCTCACGCAGCGAAACGCCGGAGGAGAGGAAAACGGGCCGGCGTGTTCCAACTCCACGGAACAGAGACACAGAACTTTCAGGCAAAACTAAAGGTGGAGGAATCTGTTTCTACATCAACAGTGGTTGGTGCAACGACGTGACAGTGATCCAGCAGCACTGTTCTCCCGACCTGGAATCTTTCATCATTAACTGTAAGCCTTTTTATTCACCCCGTGAGTTCGCTTCATTCATTCATTCTGGTCGGCGTTTACATCCTGCCACAGGCCACCGTGCAGGATGCACAGCGTATGCTCGCCGACCAGATACTGTGTGTGGAGCGGACCAACCCAGACTCTTTAGTTATTGTCCTTGGCGACTTCAACAAGGTAACCTCACGCATGAACTCCCTAAATATAGACAGTTTATTAAATGTCCAACCAGAGAGGATATCTGGTCTGGTCTGGTCTGGAGAGGATCCAGAATATTCTGGATCACTGTTACACCACAGTCAGGGATGCTTATCACGCCGTCCCCTGTGTTGCACTGGGCCACTCTGACCATGTCATGGTACACCTGATTCCTGCATACAGGCAGAAACTAAAGCTCAGCAAACCTGTAGTGAGGACATCAAGGAAGTGGACCAGCAAGGCTGTGGAGGATCTCCAGGTGTGTTTGGACTATACTGACTGGGATGTGATCAGGACTGCTACCAACAGTCTGGATGAGTACACGGAGACTGTGACGTCCTACATCAGCTTCTGTGAGGGCTGCTGTGTTCCATCATGCACCAGGGTGAGTTACAACAATGACAAACCCTGGTTCACAGCCAAACTCAGACAGCTAAGGTTGGCAGCTAAGGAAGAGGCCTTCAGGAGTGGGGACAAAGACAGATTCAAAGAATCGAAGTACAAGTTTAACAAGGCGGTGAAAGAGGCTAAACGACTGTACTCTGAGAAGCTCCAACACCAGTTCTCAGCTAACGACTCTGCGTCTGTCTGGAAAGGGCTCAGGCAGATCACCAACTACAAGCCTAAAGGCCCCCACTCCATCAACGATCGATGCCTAGCCAACGACCTGAACGAGTTCTACTGCCACTTTGAAAGACAAAGGGACAGTCCAGCAACCATCCCCCACGACACCTCCCAACAGCTCCAGCTCCAGTCACCTCCACCAATAGCCACCTTAAAGCCCCCCCCCCCCCACCTCAGTGACGACTCTTTCCATCCATGAGAGGGACGTCAACAAACTCTTCAGGAGACAGAACCCCCGGAAAGCATCTGGACCGGATTCTGTCTCCCCGTCCGCCTTGAAGCACTGCGCTGATCAGCTGTCTCCAGTGTTCACAGACATTTTTAACACCTCACTGGAGACATGTCACGTGTCAGCCTGCTTCAAGTCCTCAACTATCATCCTTGTTCCCAAGAAGCCAAGGACCACAGGACTTAACGACTTCAGACCCGTCGCCCTGACCTCTGTGGTCATGAAGTCCTTTGAGCGCCTTGTGCTCTCACACCTCAAAGACATTACTGACCCTCTCCTGGACCCCCTGCAGTTTGCCTACAGATTCAACAGGTCTGTAGATGATGCAGTCAACTTGGCCCTCCACTTCATCCTCCAGCACCTGGACTCCACAGGAACCTACGCTAGGATCCTGTTTGTGGATTTCAGCTCTGCCTTCAACACCATCATCCCAACTCTGCTTCAGGAGAAGCTCTCCCAGCTGAGCGTGCCTGACTCCACTTGCAGGTGGATCACAGACTTCCTGTCTGACAGGAAACAGTGCGCGAAGCTGGGGAAACACGTCTCCAACGCTAAGACCATTAGCACCGGATCCCCCCAGGGCTGCGTTCTTTCTCCTCTGCTCTTCTCCCTGTACACAAACAGCTGCACCTCCAGTCACCAGTTTGTCAAGCTCCTGAAGTTTGCGGACGACACCACCCACATCAAACTCATCTCTGATGGCGACAAGTCCACCTACAGGTGGGAGGTTGACCATCTGGTGACTTGGTGCAACCAGAACAACCTAGAGCTCAACGCTCTAAAGACAGTGGAGATGGTTGTGGACTACAGGAAGAACTCAGCCTCACCTGCCCCCATCACCCTCTGTGACTCCACTATTGACACTGTGGAGTCTTTTCGCTTCCTGGGAACTATCACCTCCCAGGACCTCAAGTGGGAGCTGAACATCAGCTCCCTCATCAAGAAAGCACAGCAGAGGATGTACTTCCTACGGCAGGTGAAGAAATTCAGCCTGCCAAAGACAATGATGGTGCACTTCTACACAGCCATCATTGAGTCCATCCTCACCTCCTCCATCACCATCTGGTACGCTGCTGCCACCACCAAGGACAAGGGCAGACTGCAGCGTGTCATTCGGTCTGCAGAGAAGGGTGACTGACTGCAATGTCCCATCTCTTCAGGACCTGTATGCCTCCAGGACCCTGAGGCGTGCAAGAAATAGTGTGGCTGATCCCTCTCACCCCGGACACAAACTCTTTGAGACACTCACCTCTGGCAAGAGCCTGCGGACCATCAGGACCAAAACCTCACGCCACAAGAGCAGTTTTTTCCCGTCTGCTGTCAGTCTTATCAACAAGGCCCGTAACCCCCCCAACACTCCTCACACTCCACCTCTGCCTCAGCTTGTCACATTGACATAGACACAACTCTATGCCTTACATTACATTAACGCTCAGCTTGGACTTCTTTCTGAAAAAACAGACTGTGTTTCCAGAAAAAAACAAAAAAACAGACTTGTGTATGTATATTTATATTTATATTTTGTACTTCTTTATAGCTTATTTTTAGTAGATGTGTCATACACCAACTTCACCAAAACAAATTCCTCGTATGTGTAAAATCGCACCTGGCAATAAAGCTTTTTCTGATTCTGATTCTCTGGAAACATCGCAGCATCCAAAAGATGTGAAAATGTGGAAGATCCAACAACAGAGCATGGGTACTGAGCCGCAGCAGATAATGTCATTGTTGCAGCTCTACACAATAACCCAGAGCAACACGGATCAGTTCATCCTCTAAAGTGTTTTCTGATTTTGTATCAATTCTTTTTCAGTCTACTCTTGTTTTTTTTTTTTTTTTAAACAGCGTTTCAATCAGCTGGCTATTAACTTAGGTAACGAAAATTTAAACAGATCTACCAAGCAAATAAGATACCTTCCAATGCCTGAAAATTCGCAAAGCATCACCATTGTGCCCAAAATAAGTACTACTTTGAGCAAATTGCACAATAGGCTACCCTATTAACAAATAATGATAATTAGTGATGATAAAGACAATAAACTTCATTAAAAGTGCATGGGAAATTATTTCATTTAGGATGTATGATGTTTTTTTTTGTAATACTCGCTGGCTGCAACTAACCCAAGTGGATTTCTGGAAAATGTATGACATGTTGGGTGGGCAAACACACAACCACGCCTGCTTTAGAGGAACACAAACTTCCACTACTTCCTTGCTCTTTTCAGAGCCTAACATCGGCTGACAAGAGGCTTGAATGAGATTTTATTTTCATGTCTATCTTTCCATGTAGCTTAGACTCGACTAAAGAACTGCCCAGGGCAAGCACGGTTCCAATTATCATCAAACAAAATGCA
Organism: Chaetodon auriga; assembly: GCF_051107435.1. Lineage (NCBI taxonomy): Eukaryota > Metazoa > Chordata > Actinopteri > Chaetodontiformes > Chaetodontidae > Chaetodon > Chaetodon auriga. The sequence continues at coordinate 1,782,399 of NC_135090.1, read as the reverse complement.
GGTCATCACTGACCCTCCCCTTGTGGGATGACCGATTTTTATCAAGAACCAAGAACACAGAGAGCCTCAAATAGTCACAGATGATCGCAGCACTGGCAGAGAAGCACAAAGCACAGACAGACTGAATAGAGAACACAGGCTCAGTGATCAAAAGGCAGCCAGCCAATCAGAGCCTCATGCCACAACAGATAAGTCATTATCATTGCCATTTGATCACACAGCCACCTCTATCGTATTCCATGATTATTGTAGAGAAGTTTTTTTTTCCCAGAGGCTGTAGAGTACTGCTGAACAATGCAGACATACTGTTATTTGCCTTACATATCCTTATCTATCTATCTATCTATCTATCTATCTATCTATCTATCTATCTATCTATCTATATATGTGTGTGTGTGTGTGTGTGTGTGTGTAATATAGAACATATAGAATTCATTATTAAACAATTCCATACAGTGTCTTAACATTAAATATGTTTTTGTGAGTCAGAAAATTATAGACACAGTAACTGTATTATATCAATTGATTCTGACACGGTGTTCATTCTAGCAGTAGTTTTTCCAGCCAAATCAAGTCATGCTGCCATATACACAAAAAAACAAACAAACAAACAAAAAGCAGCAATCTATGATGTCTTGTATTCTAAGTCTCGAAAATAAGAAAATCATGTTGTTATCAGTTTCAGCTACTAGCATTTCAGTCAAAAGAAGATAAAAAATTAATCCTCTGCACTGTGTGAGCTGTTATACAGCTAGTGCAGCCATCCTAACCCCAGACATGAATATTGATATTGAACAAAGTTGCAAACTCGGGAATATATTACCGTATTTTCCAGACTATAAGACGCACTTTTTTCATAGTTTGGCTGGTCCTGCAACTTATAGTCAGGTGCGACTTATATATCAAAATATATATCATTTAACATGTTTTAAATGTTAATTCATACTGACTGACATGAACCAAGGAGTAAACATTATTGTCTACAGCCACGAGAGGGCGCTCTCGTCTTGGGATGACTATATGCTACTCCTGTAGCACTGAAAAAACTGAATGCTGAATGCCGAGTCTAACGACAGCCTTGCACAAGAAGAGGCGCTTCATCTTCCTCTGGAGTTGGCAGAGTTGCTCAGAGGGGACACCAAGGATGAAGAATTCAATGGATTCAGTGATGTGGAATGAGATCAGGAGCTTGGTGAACTTGCGTACCGCTAACTTGCTTGTTGGACTCGCTGGCTTGTTATGTTAAATTACTATTTTCAGCCTCCCAGTGATGTTCTTTATGCTATTGTGTAGCTGAATAACTGTTAATGTGTTTCGTTAACATACCGGACACCTACTCAGCCTGTTGTTCTGTGTGCTATTGTATAGTTGAATAACTTGCCTTTCCAGATTAAATGTCTGTTCTTGGTCTTGGATTTTGTGAAATACATTTTTAAATAAATGCGACTTACGGTCCAATGCGACTTATATTTGTTTTTTTCCTCTTCAAGACGCATTTTTTGACTGATGCGACTTATACTCCGGAGCGACTTATAGTCTGGAAAATACGCTATATTATATTGTATTACATTATAGGCATGAGACAACTTTGGTGTCCTGCATGAAAGTCCGATGCACTACACACCCATTCACCACCCTGACCTCCATAATCTGAAGCTTCTTTTCCCCAAATCATGAGGTGAGAAATCATTCAATAAAGACTTCATTCCTGGGGATAGTGTGCTGACCGTAGATGTTAAAATGAGGGTTACATATGTAACTACTGTTGGTTGAATTCTGGACTGCTACAAAATGATTATCTATGCCAGGGATACCCAATTGCTTCTGAAATCTTAGATTTGAAAATTTTCCACCACCACAGACATTTATTTGTTGAGTTTACATGTACTCCTTATGTCTGCATGGATGTTCTCTGGCTTCCTCAGGTTAGGCTAATTTGTGACCCTAAATTGCAACACAGATGTGGATGTGAATGAGAATAGTTATTGAAATGAATTCAATTTAAAAGCAGGGCCATGTGCTGTGGCATACCTTGAAGCTGTTCGATAAGAGTCCAGGCCATTCGAGATCCTTGAGCATCAAATACAACATGGCCCTACAAAAAACAAAGGCAGAACTTTAATGTTGCCCCTCCCTCCTTCTCAGTGCTTCTCTCTCTCTCTCTCTCACACACACACACACGCACACACACACACACACACACACACACACACACACACACACACACACACACACACACACACACACATTATTATCCAAAACTCTCAACCCTCTCTCACTTTCTGTGTCTGCTCCCTCCTCTAGGCTTTGTACTTACTGAAACTCCTTCAAAGGAACTGGTGTTCATTGCTCGGTATATCTCAGCGGTGATATCTCGGTTGTTGTAGTTGAAATCTTCTAGCTGATGACCTTTGGCCTTTAGGGGCCCCACAGTCTTGTTGAGGGCCAGGGCTAGAGCCCACACAGCATCATAGGCCAGTGGGGCCTCTTGAAAACCGCCTGTCTCCTCTGGATTTTTACCCCCAAGTTTAGACATCAGCTGGGCCAGAAACTCCTGAGATGTCTGGAGAAGAGAGAATATTGGGGTGGATTGTGGACATACAAAGTGCAGGACGGTGACACCAGAATCCATGGATTGAGTCCAGACTAATGTCTGTTTTAGGTTTAGGTGACAAAGCACTTTAGTTACGGAGGTTAAGGTTTAGGTTAGGGAAAGATAATGATTTCAGTTAAATGTTCATACAAAGTCTTACAACTCACCGACTAGTCACTTACTGCTGTCTTTTTCAAATCAGAATCTTTCTCTAATCTTAACCAAGTCCTCAAAATAGATAGGTAGATAGATAGATAGATAGATAGATAGATAGATAGATAGATAGATAGATAGATAGATAGTCACTATGAGTTGATTAAAAAAAATGTTGTCAGTGAACATTGTACTGATAGATTCAGTATCAAAATTTTTGCAACTTGCCAGGTCTGTCATTAACATTTTGAAATTATGCTAACAGAAAACATAGTTTGGTTGGCATTATGTTTCAGAGACCACATGTACTATCTTGTGGTTTTTAACTGCTACCTAAAACTCGCTCTGAACGTCCTCCTCTTTACAAATGCTACGGAGGGCCAGGACATGCTGTTTTGTCCAACAAGTATTCTCCACTGATCATCTTTTTTAAAGTATTGGTTACTTGCATGATACAGATGCAGTAGATACATGTTGGCTACTGTTGTTGTCACCCTTGGTGTGACATTACATATATAATGCCACCAACTCTACAATTGATGGCTTTCCCACTCTGCCAACTAAGCCCCATATGGTGTCAGTACAAAGATTTAATACAATGTATAATTTCATTCAGTGATCAGATGAGTGGTCCAGCCAGAGGAAGCGTGATTGGTGATTGGTACGTTCTGAGCAGACACAGAGCTGAAGATAAAAGAGAGGCAGCAACCTGTTTTTTCCTAAAGGATGTCTGTGTCTCACTCTTTCACAATTCAGCACTCACAAAAAGTTTCTTAACACTGTGGAAAACTGTTTCAGGAGAATGTCACTCATATTTAACAAATTCACAGTAGCAATTATGTTGAAACAGAATGGTACCTCAATGATGTTTTTTTTTTGCTCAAGATAATGTGGAACAGCTTAATCTGCCAATGTTTATCAGCAAGAAATAGACCAATACACATTACATGCTTTAGAGTAATGTGTATTTCTACCTCACAGTAGGGCTGGGCGATATGGAAAAAAACATGTATCACGATATGGATTACTTCATATCACGATAACGATATATATCACGATATACCACAATTGCGTATGTTTTCAGTTATTCTCTTTATTTTCAACTGTAAAACAAAATAAATTCTCACTTAAGTGCACAAGTTTCAAGTTTCTGAGACAAAAAAACAAGTTCAGCAGCCATTAAAAAAAAAATCTTTTGAAATCTTCCTTCTAGTGTCAGTGCATAATGCACAGCACTGCTCACGTCCCTCTCCACTTCAGCCCGACATTTGTTGTATAAGCGCGGTAACTCCACCTTGCTGAAGTGTTTGCGACTGGGCATGACATACTTCAGATCCAATACTTTCATGAGGTCACGAAAGCTCTCCTTTTCCACGACATACACGGGAGTCATGTCTTTACAAATGTAATTCAGTATTGTGCCTGTGATTTGTTTGTGGTGCGGAGACGTCTTGTCATACAGCGTGCATTGGGCGAAAGACTGATCAATTTTCGGCTGGCTATACTTCTTCTCGGAACTTGCCCCCGCGGTTTCATCCTTTTGTTTAGATCGTATTCGGATTTGTTGGACTTTTTCGTATTCTCGCTCATGAACCTTCCTCAAATGATAGAAGAGGTTGGTTGTGTTCGAGTCTGGCGCAGGGATAATTTTGCTGCAAAGTTTGCATACAGCCTGCCTTTGCTCCGTGTCGGAGGGCTTAAATCCAAAATGCAGCCAAATCACAGAAGTGCCCCCTCTTTTCGGCGCAAGTGGCTCTTGTAGGCCTACCGGTGCAGCTGTCTCAATCTGTATAACAACATCTTCATTCTGTGTTTCCATTGTCCATTCTTCAGCCAGAGAAACTGAACTGAACGCGGGCTCCTTCAGCAATGATGTCGCAAACGTATGCCGCACCCACGTGACCCACGTGACGTAAAGCAGTGTCGTGTCGCAAAACCACGTTTCTGTTTAAAATGAAATGAATCTTTTTATTTTTCCTTTCCCCCCCAATTATATGAAGTTAGAGCGTGCATAATGACGATACAAATTGTTATTAAATTATATTAAATTATATATTAACTGTAATAATGTAATAATTAGTAAATCACGATAGAAACAATAGAGGACAAAGGGCAGGATAGACACTTTTCTATTGTCCTCACGATATATATCGTCATATCGCCCAGCCCTACCTCACAGGGTGACTTAAACCAAAACAACTTTACCTAACCTTACCCAAGTGTTTTAGTAGCCTAAACCTATCAATAATCTCTATAAAGTATGAGGATGTCACACCTCCTAGGTTGGGAAAAATGTAGTTTGTGAATGCAATACAGAAAGCATGCCACAACATCACAATCAATCACGTTGTCCAAACCTATCATGCAAAGTGGAGTATTAGCACTTTGAGTGCTCATATGAAAAATCGCTCCTCTTCATAATGTAAGGGTCACATTTTATGACCCTTAATTACTAATAATTTCATCGAAACTAGCACAGTAAAATTTTTCCTCCATTATGTCCATTGCAGTTTTCACTTCCGGCCCTCCATCTGAATTTAATGTAAAGTACATAGTTATTTTGCAGCTGCAGCAAATTATCATAAATTCCCAGTAGCCTCTGCGGCTGCAGGTGATTCTGTTGAAAACAACAGATAAACATTATAATGCCTGTCTTACCAAGTTGGAGGCTCCTCGCACTGTCTCAGGGTTGAGCATGACAATCTCAGTGGTCACATGACCCTCCACAGCCTCTGTCATCTGCTCCACAGTACAGTTAATGGATGGGTCCTTGATCTTAAACCAGTTGTCTGCGTACCAGCCGATGAGGAACCACACATACTTTTTCCCATACAGCTTCTCCTTGTACACCTGCAGAGGGACAACGGTGCAATGACAAGAGTGAGAAGAAGGGAAGGGAAGAACAAAGAGGTTAGTATTTGATATTGATACACTGATTTTGACATATTTCATATGATGGATGGATTTGATGAACAATTTAAATCCATCACGCACATTGAGGCTGACTGAAATTGTTGGTGATAATTCATTGGATGTGTTGCCCACATTGGGTCAGTCAGTCTTAACATTGGAATTATACGACTGTATGTGTAATCTGGTGTTTTGCAATAACACTATAAAATGGTGCTTTCTCGATGAGGTGGATTTCAGAATCAGAATCAGAATCAGAATCAGATGCCTTTATTAGTCTCCCGCAGGAGAAATTCCATTTCAGTTACATCCCGTCCAAGAAACACAAAAAAAAGACAGTGACACAACAGGGGAGGACAGGAGCGGGAGAACTGTGGGTCGCACACATGGAGAGCGCCCCGTTTACTTAGATGTGAAAGAGGAAAAACAAGAGGGAAGAAGAGGGTAAAAAAAAAAAAGCAACTCCCAAACTAAGCTCCTGTAGGGGGGGCAGAGTGTGGGATTAGGAAAAAAAAAACACCTCGGCACATAAGCAACATAGTAAGACATTACAACAAAATCTCAAGGACTTGCACATGTGGGAAGGGTGGGGGGAGTTGGGGAGGGTAGGTGTCGCAGCACAGACACTGGGGGCGCGTGCACGCAGCCACATTTAAGTGCCTCGCAACTGCGACAAGGGAGGGAGGGGGGGGTGGGAGCCACGAAGGCGTTGAGTTGGAGGTTGTGTGCATGTCATATGTGTCTTCGTGTGTGTGTATGTGTAAGCCCGTGTACTTCATCTCCACTCAGTCCAACCCATTGTCTCTGCCGTCTGATAACTGATGACAAAGACACAGCCGTAGCTGTGGTGACGACCTCGGAGAGTCCTGATCCAGAAACAAAGTTCACAGGAGTAGGGGGGTTCTGGGGGAGGAGATGGGGCCGGAGCATCTTGTCTGCATAACATCCAGGAGAGTGGAGAGACACCGGCCTTGGAAAGGCCAGCTATCTCAGGGAGCCAATGAAGATAACAATTGTTTTGGGGCAGGCCGACACTGCAAATTTTCCGTCTGCCTTTGAGTCTCTCTGCGTCTCCCAGTGTCTTTGTTCAAATATATCCAAATTCGGTGGCCAATTTCACCCGAGCCGAGCTGAAAACTTCTCCAAGTTGGCATCCATCCTGCGAAAGAGTTCAGGAATCGCATCCAGCCTGCGATTTTGATCAAGAATTGCATCCAGCTTGCGATTTTGATCAAGAATCGCATCCAGCTTGCGATTTTGATCAAGAATCGCATCCAGCTTGCGACCGAGCTCACACATCACTTGAGTCTGAGTGTTTACAGCCCTGCTCATTCCCTCAATCGAGACTGGCAGCTTCTCGATTGCCAAAAGTGCTGCCAACATCTTCCGAACTTTGCGATAGATCAGGAAACTGCCAACTCCAGACAGCAGAAAGCCTGTTATCATAAATCCAATTATGAAGATGTCTTCAACATCCTCAACGGAAAGGATCGACAGGCACACGATCCTCCACTTCTCCCAGGAGTCCATCGTGTATCCGGCTGCAAACGTTCCGTCAGGGCAGGCGGGCTCTCCTTCACCCTGTCTCTTAGTTGAGAAAATTTGGTCAATTGCGTTGAGAGACCAGCTGACCAAATCCATGATTTTAGGCTTCGGAAAGAAATGCAGAGAGAGGCTCCAATAGATCAGACAAAGACAGCACAAGACAAAGAGCAGCAGCAGGACAGATAAGGGCAGGGAGGGAGCAACAGAAAAAGCGTCCGCCTTCGTTGAGAGCCAGAAGAAATGATGAAAAGAACCTTTTAGCGTTGAGGACATGTTTTTTACAGTGAGGAGCTTGGTAGAGTTTGCATCAGATGACCAAAATGTTTTGCAAGGGGACAACTAGAAATCTGCTTTTATCTCAGATTCACATTTGTCTCCTCTAAATAGGCTTGGGCGGTATTACGGTAATACCGTATACCGCTGGTGTTTAAAAATAGCTACGGTATCAATTTCAATACCGTCATGAAAAAATGCAATACACCTATATAGGAGATAAGGATTAAATATTAAATAAAAGTCATTTAATGCCTAAAATTTATTCTATGTCCAGTAGCACTTATGTGTGGTTGAATTTTCAGTTTTACTTAAATAGTTTAATATGTTTTAGCCTACTTTCCATAAAGTTTATGAACGTGATGTCATCACGTGACAGCGCGGAGGAGAGAGAGACGCACCGAGAGAGAGAGGGGGAGAAAGATGGCAGGTCGCGCACCAAGTGACTTGGTGTCAAAAAAGAACACAACTTCTGCAGTTTGGGAGTATTTTGGGTTCAAAGCAAACGAGAAAGGAGAGCCGGTAAATACTGATGAGGTAATTTGTAAATTGTGCAATAAAAAGGTGACTGCGAGAGATGCAAACACCTCTAACCTAAGGACGCATCTCCGAATCAACCACCCACTCACTGCTGCAAGGATGAATTTGGCTCCGAGTTCACTCAGTGCAACAGTTTCAACGCAGTTTCCCACTGACACCGATGCAGGACCAACAACAACAAAGTCCACCGCCAGTTACACGCAGCCGACGATAATGGGGGCCTTCGCCAAAAAAACAAAGTACAAAAGGGACAGTCTCCGTTGGAAAACCTGCACTGATGCTGTGATAAAATACTTGGCGAAGGAAATCGTCTCTTTCCACACGATGGAAAAAAAGTCCTTTAAGGACATGGTAAAGGTCCTAGATGCCCAGTACGAGCTGCTTGGATGGAAACATTTCTCACAAACAGCGATCCCAAGTTTGTATATTAAAGTTAGAGACGAGGTTCAGGCATTGCTGTCAGGGGCAGATAGTTATTCCTTAACAACTGACAGGTGGTCGTCAGTTAATATGACACCATACATGTCCCTGACTGTCCACATAATTACACCTGACTTGAATCCAAATGCCTCCAAACAGCATATTTTCCTGACATACGGCGGAGAATCTTGCTGCTGTGCTCAAAGCTGCACTTCAGGACTGGCAACTTGACGAGAAAAAACTTAGCCATAACCACTGACAACGCTGCCAACATTTCTGCTGCAATCAGGTCCCTGCAGTGGCCGTGGCTTAACTGCTTTGGTCACAATCTAAACTTGGCTGTCACAAATGCATTGCATGACCATAAGCAAAAAACTGAGCGCACCCTCGGACTATGCCGCAGTATTGTCGGGGCCTTTTCACGCAGCTGGCAACGTAAAAGTGAACTCCACAAGCAAGTGGAGTTGGGACTATACTATGAGACTATGCTCCCAGAGCATAGTCTCATAATGGTAAGCATAACTTTATATCAGAATATCTGAATCTGTTAACGTTAGATGACGTAACTAACAATAGACTGGAATAATAATGAACTAATTTATTTATTTATTTGTTAGTTTGTTATTTATTTATTCATGTATTCGTTTATTCATTCATTCATTTTTTCATTCATTCACTCACTCACTTATTTGTTTATTCATTAATTTATTCATTCATCCATCGGCAGGACTGCGCAACTCACTGGGGCTCCAAACTGGCAATGGTGGAGCGTATCCTCGAGCAGGCCCAAGCCATCAAGCTGTGAACGACGCACTGAAACCTGTCGGTGACTTCACTGATATTTTGTCAGGGGAAAATTATGTGACCAGTTCCTCCATCCTCCCCATACTCCAGCTCTGCAGGGACAATGTGTTGGCTGTGTCAGAAAACGACCTCCAGCTAACAAAGTCTATAAAAACTGCAATTCTAAAAAAGCTGGAGGCCAAGTATGAATCCGATTCAGTGCGCAAATTGATGAAGTGCACTTTCCTCGACCCTCGTTACCGTGGAGGATATGAGACTGATGACAATGCACTGGCTGAAATCAAGGCTGAATTACAGACTGAGACCGTGAGCTTAGAGGGGCAAGCAGCACCAGTAGCAGTGGCCATCAGAATTGAAGAGGAAGAGGCACAACCCGAACCCAGACGAAAAAAGATGTCTCTGGGAACCCTCCTGCAAAAACGACCCGCTGCAGCGGCAGGTCCCGTCGGCACCGCAGAGGAGCGAGCCGGAGCTGCAATAACAGCCTACTGTTAGGAGCCTGTCATTCAAGGAGACGAGGACCCACTTCTCTGATGGAAATATGCTGCCAGTTGTCTTCCCCAGATGTCGCGACTGGCCCGAAAGTACCTGTGTGTCTGTGCCACAAGCTCACCATCGGAGCGGGTTTTCAGCACCACAGGTAAAGTAGTCGGTCCACAACGTGCCGTGTTAAAGCCGGAAAAAGTAAACATGCTGGTTTTTCTGGCAAAAATCTTCACTTGATTTGCTGCCACTTCCCATACAGTTCCAATTCGTACAGTGTGTGTGTGTGTGTGTGTGTGTGTGTGTGTGTGTGTGTGTGTGTGTGTGTGTGTATTTTCTTTTTAGTATTTTTTTTAATGTAATTGTTTTGGTTTTCGTTAAAAAATATATCGGAAAGAAGACTGGACTGTGTTGCAATAATTGTTATAATATGAATGTTTATGTTTATTCAACTCTGCTTGACTATTATGGGCTTATTTGCACTTTTTTCTAAGATGCTGCTTGTTGTTAAAAGTCGTTCAGGTTGTGATTTAATTTAATTGATCTGTGTGCGTTGCTGTGCGCGAAAACTGTTCTGGATGTTTAAGTTAATTCTATTTGACTGTTGTATTTTGCACTTTTTTCTAAGTTGCTCTTTGTTGTTAAAAGTTGTTCAGGCTGTGATTTAATTTAATTGATTTTTGCACGAAAACTGTTCTGGATGTTTATGTTAATTTAATGCTGTTTGACTGTTGTATTTGCACTTTTTTTTCTAAGCTGCATTTGTTGTTAATAAAAGTTGTTAATATTATGCATGTCATGTTGTTATTGTTTCAGTAATAGTGTTTGGTATTCAGTTTCTGAACGGTGAAGGCACAAGCCAACAGTTTGGTAATGCCACCTGAGGCTCACGTCATAATTTTTAATTAGCCACGGTAATACCGTATACCACGGTAAAATGTGGAGGAAGTTTTACGGTATCAAAATATCAAAGTTATTGTGACTAGTCACAATAACTTTGAGTTACTAATAACACCTTATTCTGGTTAACAAACATCAGCATGCGCTGTGTCATCACTGAATTTTTTTTTTTTAGATTTCTTAAAAACTCTGAGCACTTTTCAGATTCTTTAACCCCAGGCACAGAGCAGTGAGGTGACATGGTATAGATTTCTTTTCAAATGATAAGGCCATTGGTGGATAAAACTAAAACTAAACCTGAACAAAATAATAACTTGCAGAATGTATTTTTGTGACGTTTGTTGTCTGTGATGTTTAAATTCATGTCAGTCAAGTCTGTCAAAAACAAACAGGAGAACTCATTACCTCACAGAACACCTTCCTTGCCTCTGTCTCATAGAACAGGCCGACAATAATTCTGGCATCTTGGCGCTTGAAATTGAAAAAGAAAAACAGTGTTACACATGGGGTGAACATAAAAAGCATAAGTTGAAGGCCTAACAGTTTGGACAGGAAACAGAGGAGCCAACCCTCCTCACAGTCCCTGCACCACACAGCGGTAGACTTCCTCTTCACTGGGTTATATTCATGCTGTTACTATGGTTTCTCCTGCAATGGCCAGTTAATCCTGGACATCAAAACTAGGCCGGCATGCCGGGCAAGGTCACTATAGTAAGTGAGTGTGTACCAGGAAGGGAATGTTAGGCTGACACAGGTGAACGAAGGAGCAGAGGAGAGAATGGAGAGAAGAAAGTAGTTACAGGACTAAGATAAAGTATCTCTGTGCTTTCATTAAAACCTATTTGTGCTCATATTTGAAATAATAAAAAAAAAACATGACAGAAACAACAAAAAAAACATGCTTAATACACCGGATTGCCTAGAGGAGCTCAGTCCCTTGCTTATGGCTGGAAAAAAAAAAATGTCTCTTAGTTTTTTCTTCAGTGTTGCACTGTAGTGATGCAGTTAGCCAATCACAAGCTGCCCTGAAACTGTGAACTGTGCTCTTTTTAAACTCAAGTGGAATTCCATGATTGTTGAATGCTTCTACTTAAAGTCTATAGTTAATTTCAGCTTGAAATGTACATAGGGTATCTCTAATTTTTTGAAGGAATGGGCCAACATTTTAGGAAGTATGCTTATTCACTTTCCTTCTGAGAGTTAGATGTTGACTCTGTGCAGCTTCATGGAGTCTTGTCACAGTGAAGGTTAAGATTTTGTACCATTGTGCATGTACAGGGAACAAAATCAAAGCCTGTGCTCATCAACTATATCTGGTATCCTGTGCTATAGAAGAGTGCAAGAGACACTTGTAAAGAAGTACTGGATGGATGCATAAAGTGTTGTTCATCAATAAAGTATCGTCAAGTTTTTACTTCTTTTCTGTTCTGTATTTTTAAGGGGAACAATTTTGCAATCTAATATCCATGTAGTTGTAAGGGTGAAAAGCTTATAATATATAAGACTAGCTAATGGCCCCTTAGTCTTGTTAAGCAACACAGCTAGCTGGGCTGGATTCCACTGGGCATGGTTTTGTTCCATCCTCTGCTTGGCTTAATACCCCACCCAGAATGATTTGCCTGCCCTATTTTATTGGCATGGCAATTTTTCCTTGATGTTTGTGTTTCTAGTAAGCTATGTAGTTAGATGTTCTTCTTCATCTGTTTAAATATTGCTGGTGTACAATTGGGAGTCTGCTCTGGGTGTTTTATTTTGAAAACTGATCTGATCATCTATGCTGTTCCTATGTCTGGCTTTCTGCCCAGCTCAATCTGATCTGTGCAGCTTGATGGGGCTTCTGCCAAAAATAGACTAGGCACGTTTTTTCAGCGGAGCAGAGCTGAGCGCTGCTTCTGAGACACTTCTGAAATGCACTGCGGTGCTTCTGCTGGAATCACAAGCATTGTCTAGAATGGCTACCATCAGCTCTGGCAGACATGTCACAGCCGGAACGTGGTGCAGCCATATCCGGTGAAGTCTATGGGTAACTGTCTAAGCAGCCACAAGCCCAGAGTGAGTGAAATGCTGATCTTAACTTAGTCCTTACAATGTTTACAATAATGGAAAGTTTAAACATTTGCAGTTCCATGACAACCAGACAATCTCCATCTGCTGTTGAAAAGTATGTGATATGCAGTCAAATGCTTCAAAGGAAGTCAGTAAGTGAACCATGAGTTTAGGCTGACACCGCTTATTGAGACCATAATGTCTTGTGAAAAAAATGAATAAATTTAAATATGTACCTCAAGAGAGAAGTTGTCACTTTCTGAATTGATGTCTATTGAGCCATAATGAGATATATTTTAATGATCATTAATGTTCTGTATATGACAGCACTTTACTATTGACTTCAGCATTTGGACCACTGGGTAGCTTGACTAGACCTACAGAGATCCTGCTGAATTATTCCACATTATGGGCATTGGCGAGTATCCAGGAACTCTCTGTGGTCAACTGGCCAAGCAGGGCATGGCTGATGGTGTTCAGCTGCTTGGTATTTATAATAAGAATAGAGAATCTGGCACCTTGAGGTTTTTGACAGCCACAGCAGGGTCGGTGAGGAAGCTCTGACGAACGCTGATTTCAATCCCTGCCTCCTTCACCCTCTCCTCCAGATCATCCAGAGTCTGTTAAACACAAAGAGAAACACATACAATCATGAGTATGCAGAAGATGACAGAACAGTCATTTACCAAAATAGGAGTGGGATAATGGAACGGGTGCTATAAGTGAGGAAGAGAAATGGGAAATGAGGAAAGGGAAATACTTTTCTTACTCATCTTTTGAGCTGTGTAAGAGAAATCAGCCAATCCACTGTTTCATTTCCAGCATCTGGATATTCATGTATACTTCTCTAATTCGCTTGAAACATGCCTTAACTATATTTTGATTGACACAGTATAGTTTTAATTCTGAAACATAAAGGCTTAACATGTACGGGCTGTGGTATTATATTCAAGATGTCATTAATGATGCATCATGTTTCAGATAGTATAGATCAGTGATTCTCAACTGGTGGGGACCCATTTTCAGTGGGTTACGGCCCTTTGCCTGGGCAGAAAAAAAATATTAAGAAATAAAATGTGTGTGCCGTCTTTTTTCCTCAATTTGGGTCGTGGCTTGTCATTAAGGGGTGAAGGTGGGTAGTGAAGTAAGAACCACTGGTATAGGCTATAGTCCAAATTGTAGAGGAGAGTCGGCAAACATAGCACCTCTATGACACACAAACGAAAAATGAAAGCAAAAAGTAGAATGAGGGACCGGGGTTGACATACTGCAGGCTACATGTGTAGTGGACGAGTGGAATGGCAGCAGGTGTGCAGATGAGAAAGCCGGAGGAGGAAACTAGGTCACCATATCGTGATTGAAACAGACACACTCACGCACACAAACAAGAGGCAAACAAAACTCACTAGGGTGTGAAAAAAGCAGAAACACAAGGGATGAGGGAAGAATCCTGCAAGACCCCAGCCCAAGATTTCCACTGGGCGCACCTCCATGACATCGTGTATGCAACCCATGTTTGTTCTGTTCCCCCCCAGTCCTGTTTCAGAAGCACAGATGCTCAAACGGAGACCCTACGCACCCAGTGGAGATACACTCATTGACTAGAATGGCAGTGATGAACTCCATCATAGACATTGCTGACAGAACATGGGCATTACATGCCTGGTGGAAATTAATAAATAAATTAGCAAAAAAAAATGTTTTAAGTGCTCTCTCACTTCCTTAGATAATTTCATCTCATTCGGAGTCATGCAGTTTCTAATTTCTGGTCCTGCAGTCAATTCAGTAATCCTCAACACAACACTTATTCAAAATTCAAAAACTACCAGTCTCTTTTAATAGTAACTGTCTCTCACATTGCTCCAGTCAAAATCAGAAAGCCAAAATCAAACACCTTTCCCTGGGTTTATGAATACTTATCATTGGAATTTTCGTTGACAAAATTAACAATGGTAGAGATCATAGTCACTGGTTCAACAAACTCTACCGGCCTGGTTCACATCAGGCTAAAATCTAACTTTGATTTACTTTTCATGCTTTGACTACTACAAAGCACTTTTTTGCTGGTAACAGAAAGAACCTCCTTTACTTATTTCAACTGGTGCAGAAGGGTGCTACCTGAATTTTAACAGACACTGAGAAATATGAACTAGAGATGCCAGTTTTGGTTAATTTTGCTTTCGATAGCCTGAAAGCTTTTATCCAGTAAGTAACCAGTTAATTTTGTGGCGAGGAGCATGTTGGACTGCACCTCCCAGTCATTCCTGTCCTGGAAGATTTCCATCTGAGGGAGAAAATCCTGTCAAATATTATATACACTTATAGACCCAATTTTCATATGTTTTTGTGCCTAAGCGACTTGAGGGGATAACAATTTTTCAAATTGGTCCTGTATTGAACAGGAGCACTGCAGCTATCAGCTCCAAAATGTGCTGCAGACTCTCCTGTCTGCATTCTCCTCCCATCTGAAAAGTGCGAAGTCCACTTATTATCAGGTGAAAATCAGTAGCGCCAAAGATGCTCGGAAACTATTTCTTGACCCTTGAGGTATCCACAGGGACACCTCAAGGGTCAGTACTTGGACCCCTTCTCTTTTCAATATACATCACCACACTTAGTGCAGTCATCCACTCACATGGCTTCTCATACCATTCATATGCTGACAATACCCAGCTCCTTCTTTCATTCCCGCCAGACAACCCCACAGTCTCGGCACAGATATTGGCATGCCTTGACAATATCTTGGCATGGTTGAAGGAGCGCCACCTTTAGCTTAACCTGTCAAAAACTGAACTCCTTGTCATCCCGGCCAGTCCCTCTATACAACAACAGATCAGCATCCAGTTTGACTCAGCTCTGCTCACTCCGACAAAATCTGCCACAAACTTGGGTGTCATGATTGATGCCCAACTAACTTTTTAAGAGCATGTGGCCTCTGTTGCTTGGTCATGCCAATTTGCCCTGTACAACATCAGGAAGATCAGACCCTACCTGTTTGAGCATGCAACACAACTGCTAGTACAAGCGCCTTGACTATTGTTATTCCTTACTGGCAGGGCTACCAGGATGCTTGTTAAAACCTTTGCAGATGATCCAGAATGGGGCGGCTTGCCTGGTCTTCAACCAGCCCAAACGAGCATGTCACTCTGCTGTTCATATCCCTCCGTTGGCTCCCAGTTGCTGCCCGCATCAAGTCCTTGATGCTCGCCTACAAAATTGCCACCAAAACCATTCTGACCTACCTGAACTCCCTCATTCAGGTTTATGCTCCCTTTCACTCCCTATGCCTTGCCCAGGAATGGCGCCTGGTGTTGCCAGCTCAAAAAGGCCCTCGGTCTAGCTAGACTCTTTTCTTTTGTGGTTCCCCGGTGGTGGAACGAGTTACCAGTCTCAATCTCGTTCTGCAGAGTCCCTCTCGATCTTGAGAAAAAGACTAAAGACAAGCTCTTTACTGAACACCTTCTTTCTTCTTAAAACAAAAAAACTCTCTATTCACTCTATGCACTCTATGCATTACTTTGTAGCACTGCCTCGTAGCACCTATGTCCAATTGGACCAGAAATTTGTGTTAGGGCACTTTCTCTTGTTCTCTCCTGCCCAGAACCTTGCTTGTGATGTATGAAAATCTCATATATACTTTGGATGAAAGCGTCTGCCAAATGACAAATTGTAATTGTAACTGTAATCAGAAATGTTCAGCACTGCAAACCCCACCCTACCCCTGAAAAGTTCCACCCCACCCTAAAAGAACCTCTACTACCCTCATACTTGGGACTTTTTGGGGATTAAAATAATGTCCCTAGAACTTAATCCAGACCCTTGTCCCTGCGGTAGAAATGCAATCAGTTCCTAGTTCCTGGGGAAAGTTCCTGTGATGGAAACCTAGTTTATGACTGGACAATTACTGTTCAGGGGATGGGCTTAGCAGAAGGGCAAGTGAGCAAGTGCTTTTGTACGACTGCTACTTTTCAACACTTTCAGGTAAGTACATGACTCACTGATGTAAAAACTTCTGTTGTTTGTTGAATGGTGGCAATCTTGGTCCATTTCCACTTCTGGAAGAGTTGCACTCGAGTGGGGTTGTGTAGCGTGGCAGACGGATGAGTACGGAAGAAGGTGGGAAAACGCTGGCGATTGGACAGAGCCGGCGAGCTGGAGCCATACGACAACTGATATACAGGGAGAGAGGGGAGAGAGAAACAACCGTGTTAAAACTCGTGTCACACTGCTGCAAAAAATGGAGAGTAAAGAAGAAATTAAAAACAAATAAACAACAAAGTAGTGTTGAAAAGGTGTTGAAAAAAGTAGCTGGCAAAGTATTTGCAGTTTTCAGAACATAAAAAACAGCACTATTAGGGGCAGATGAGACAACAAAAGCAGCAAAAAACAAAGCTCAGAAAAGAGATCAATAAAAAGGCATACCTGCAAAAGTATGTGTAAGTGGAAGAAAATTAAACTGTGACTTAATTGTTCACGATTTGTAGAAGACAAGATTATCAGAGCCAAGAAAAGAATTTGTTTTGTCAGGGTTTGGATAAGGGGAATTAAGGATCTGTGTATCACCCAGAGGAAGTCACCTCTGTAAGTCACCCAGAGGAAGTATGTACACTGAAAAAAGGATTGGTCCATGGACTGACCCCTAAGGGACACCACACAGCAGGGGAGCTGAGGAAGACACGATTGTTCATACAGAAATTAAAATATCTATTTGTCAAATAGTAATGAAACCATTTTAAAGCTGTACAGGAAATACCAACATAGAAGTGGCTGAACACTGACAGAAACAGACCCAGATGTGAGAGAGTGGATGAAAATAAAGAACAAGCTGGGACCTAAGAGAGGAAAGATGGATTTTAGTCAATTTTGTAGGAATTCTGTCACATGGGCTAGAGGAGGGACACATATGAGTGTTTACAAGGATGTGCAGGGAAATGTTTTTGTTTTTGAGAGGACAAAAAAAAGACAAAATGTATCTTGATAAACTGCAAGACAAAATTCATAAACTTGAAAACATCACACAATGACTCACCTAGAAAAGACTTGAACTCAACAATTTGACAACAAAAAAGGGCAGAGGTGGACATGGCAAGAACTCATTATCATGAAAACAGATAAAACAAGTAAATTACTCAGTTGTCAAATGAAAAAAAATGTGAAATAATTAACTCTATAAAAACTGCTTAACATATATCTGCTCAAATTATCAGAAGATTTAAACGGAAAGTTTGATGAAATCATCACAATAAATTAAATCTTAATGGCAATGGACCATCTACAACAAGGGAAAGCCCTGGGTCCCACTGGCTTTGAGTTTTCTGAAGGAATTCTGAGATATTCAACCCATATTCATATATGCTTAAAAAGTCTTTTCAACTACCCCCAACACATGAATTGGCAATGATTAAAGTTTTCCCACAAACCCCTGCATCCCCTCCCAAGATAACAGCATGCCATCAATGTATCATGTGTCAAGATTTATCATTGAATAATATGAGTTGTTATTAGGGTCATGTATAACAGTTTCTTCTCATTTTCCTTCTGATGGATGTTGGTATTAATGACAATTTGAGGGGATAGTGAATACGTAGGTGAGTGTGTTGTGATGAAGGGATGGGGCAATGGAATGAGTACATGTGTTTCTTAATCATCAAGCAAAATAAAGTAAAAAACAAACAAACAAACAAAAAACATTCCTTGACCTTATCTTTCACAAAACAGAAATTCTATTTATGGACCCAGATACTGTTACACACAATAACTGAGATGATATTTGGCTTTGTTTTGATTGCATAACTTTTTTTGTAAGTTGCGCACATATTTCTCCTTCCTTCTCTTTACTTCAAGTGAAGCATTTTGCAACCTCTGTTCTGTTTTTAAAATGTGTGTAGGTGGCTTTTTAAACCAGTCCTAAATTAGCCTTATCATATTGAGTATGGTCTCAAGTAAATATCATCCACTGTAGTCTGAATCTGAAGACATGTATACTTCAATATTTCTAACTGAGAGTCAGTTCACTACTGTATTTAAGTCATTGAAATCCTGTTAAAGGCTAGAATTTCCTTTGCTCAGTTTAAGACTGAGGGCCTGCAGTCAGCCTTGATGAATAAATGAGAATGGAACAATCATCATGACAGTATCTGAATGTTTGTTCTTCAGACAAATCACACTAAATCAAATTTCCTCAATTACTCAACATTTTCTCTAATTTTAGGCAGTACATTATTAAGTGGACAATGAAGACAAAAATATAGGTCACAGTCTTACACTAGGAACTGGAGTAAAAGCTCTTTCTAGCACAAAAATAGCAGTGCGTATGAAAAATGGAAGAATATATCTGACACTTTTTTTTTTTTTTTTTTACTGGCAGTCCCGAAAGAGTAGAGATACATTAATGCTGTACTTTGCTCTAATTTCAGAGATGTTAGTCTGAAAGGGTCATGACCTGCAGACAGCCACAATGATGTGTAATTAATCTGGTTGTCGGATGCTACATTGTGGATATTTTCAACAATGTCTAAAATCCCTACCAGTGGCCCCAAGTTGTTATGCAGCAAAAAATAGATTTGGACTTTTGTACTGTCTTACATTCAGTGGAGCTAAAGAAGTGCTTGTCCTATGGGTGTGGCTAGGAAAAAGCTCATGGAGTGGGACTAGAAAGGATTCATTCCTATGTGAAGCATCAATTTGTTGCTCATTAGAATTTGGAAATTCTAGTGTATAAGCAGGGCTTATTTTTCACAGAAAATTTTAAGAGAAATTGTAAACTTTCAAGTGGTCTGGTCATCTAACAGAGCCTGAAACCCCTTTGCAACAGTGGAATTGTGGAGTCCAAAATGTCCAAAAAGAACTTTCTGAAATAGGCATTTAGAAAATCATGAGCACGTCTTGCAGTGATAGCTCAGGTGTGTAAATGTGAGAAAGAAGGCTTCACTCTTAAGCTCTCTCCTCTTCTTTTCTTCACACAATGACTTCCGAACATTTATGTGTCCAACTGAGTGTTTTTTTTAAATTTTCTTTCTCTTGTCATGGTGTATTGGACTCCAGCTATCCAAGCAGCGCGGATATGTTGAAGATCTGTGTTTTCTGTTCATAACACTGTGTCTTGTCCTCAAAGTGATCCACATAACAACCATCTGCAGCTAAGTACCACCATATTGCAATACTGTGGTGGAATGCTACTGAGTACATTTACAAACATACTGTACTTAAGCACAATTTTGAGGTACCTGTACTTTACTATGAGTATTTCCTTTTTATGCTGTCTGTCCCTAGTGTTTTCCTTTTTCCTTCATATTATTTGTCTGTCTGTCTGTTCCCTGGTCTGAGGCCTCGTATACTTCTGCTTTCAGCCATGCCTGTTGTTACTGTATGTGGTCATGATGTAAATATATCAACTACATTAACATTATATTATGGTTAATATCATGATATGGCAAATTTTCATCACAGAGAAATGTATATCATATTATAACAAACATATGACATGGCACATATCTAGAGGGGGAAAGAAACACTGGCATACAAATAATAATAACAACAATTAAAAATAAGAATAAAAATAAAAATAATGTGTTTTGGTGAGAAACATTGAATGCTAACAAGTTACCATGCTTCTGTAAAACCTATAACATCAATTCATTATAATTTCAAAATTAGTCATGTTTATGAATAATACTTGGCTTAAGTGGCATGCAAGTGAACTGCAAGATTCTGAAAAGAAAAGAAAAGTTGCTGGACTTCCTCTTAGAGAGGGGCTGTGGTATAATAGTGTCCCTCTTAATCCCTAACGCAGTGAAGTAAAACATACTGTCATGCATGAATGATTGAATGAATCAGTATCACAAATGTAACCAAGTATTCTATGTTTGCTTCCCTCATCTGAATCTGACATCTCACTGTAACACCCCTCAGTTCCTCACTTCACTGTCTTCAAATGTCGATTTCTGGCTCTATATCTTTGGTGTTAAGAGTGTCTTCCTGATGTGTCATTTTTGTGTTTTGTTTCCACCTCTGGTGTGAAGTGCTCTCTGTAGTGTTTTCACACAACAATAGCCAGAGCCTATTGATCAAATAAACACTAGACATGTTTCCAACAACATTTTGAAGTATCACATTTAGAAAAGCAAAAACTCAATTTTGCAAAAAAGTTTTGCTTGAGGTGGTATTTGCCTTTTTAGAAAAAGAGTTAATGAGCTTAACGGGCAATGGATGACTTTTTCAAATGAGTTCTGACAGTAAATATTTAACTCACTTGACTGATCAGCTGTTTCCACTCCAAGAGAAGAAGCAGAAACAGTTTCTGCTGATTAAAAATCTTCACAACAACAGATAATTGAATATATTTCAAGTGGTAACCTTTTATATGAACTGCAATAGGTTTTAGAAAAACTCATTTAATTGAAACATGCTTGCTGTATCTAACAGACCTGATTAGAAGATAGGAGGATGAATGGAAGTTTTGTGGTGTCGTCATGCAAAATTTGCAGACAGTATTTGATACAGTAGATCACAGTATTTTTCAAATGAAATTAGGTATGGGTTTCCGCAGGCAGACCCTAATTGGATCAAATCATACCTATTAAATCATACTCAAATGGTTGACGTTAATAAGAAAGATATAGATATAGACACACACACACACACACACACACACACACACACACACACACAGTACCAGTCAAAAGTTTGGACACACCTTCTCCTTCGATGTTTTTTCTTTATTTTTTTATTTTCTAATTTGTAGATTAATACTGAAGACATCCAAACTATGAAGGAACACATATGGAATTATGTAGTAAACAAAAAAGTGTTAAACAAACCAGAATATGTTTTAGATTCTTCAAAGTAGCCACCATTTACTTTGATTACAGCTTTGCGCACTCTTGGCATTCTGTCAATCAGCTTCATGAGGCAGTCACCTGAAATGGTTTCAGTCTTTAAAGAATTCCCAGAGGTGCTGAGCACTTCACTTCACTTCGCAGCACTCCATCGCTCTCTTTCTTGGTCGCCTTCGATACAGTAGACCATCACATTTTATTAGACCGGCTGAGGCACTTGGTCGGCCTCTCAGGTACTGCTTTTAACTGGTTCGTCTCATACCTCACTGACTGACACTTCTTTGTAAGTTGGGATACATGTTCCTCAGGAACCCATGAGATCAAGTGTGGGGTTCTCCAGGGGTCAATTTTAGGTCCAACTCTTTTTGATCTTTACATGCCACCCCTCGGGGACGTCATCAGGAGGCACGGCATCAGCTTTGATAGTTATGCTGATGATACGCAACTGTACATTGCCATGTCTCCTGATGACACAGGGCCAATTGATGCCCTTTTTAACTGCATTTTAGACATCAAGTCATGGATGGCAGAAAATTTCCTTCAGCTCAACCAGGACAAAACCGAGGTCTTAGTCATTGGTCCTGAAGGCCAGAGAGAGAAACTTTTACCAAAACTACAAGATCTTAAACCAACACATTCTGTAAAAAATCTGGGCATGATTTTTGACTCTGAGCTTACTTTTATTCCACACATCAAAAACATAACAATGATAGGTTTTTACCATCTTAAGAACATAACCAGAGTCCGCCCGTTTCTCTCTCAGGCCAGCACAGAAGTGCTGATGCATGCTTTTATCTCCTGTCGCTTAGATTACTGTAATGCCCTGCTCTCTGGTCTTCCCAAAAAGACTATCTCCAATCTTCAATTACTACAGAATTCAGCCACACGAGTGCTGACGGGGACCAGGCAGGAGCACATTACAACAGTTTTAAAATCGCTGCATTGGCTCCCCGTGCATTTCAGGATAGATTTTAAGGTTGTTTTATTAGTTTTTAAATGTCTTAACGGTCTTGGGCCTTCTTGTTTATCTGACCTACTTTTACCCTACCAACCCTCGTGGACCCTGAGGTCCTCCGGTACTGGCCTCTTAACCATACCACTTAAGGCGGCGGAGGCGGCTTTTAGCTATTATGGACCCCAACTGTGGAACAGCCTGTCGGAGAGCCTCAGTGCCGCAGAGACTGTTGATGTTTTTAAAAAGAGGCTCAAGACCCACCTTTTTAATCAGGCTTTCAATTGATTTGTTTATCTTATTCCTTTAATCAGGCTTCTTATCATATTTATCTTTGTTCGTATCTTATTTTAGTTGCATGTTTTTACGACATGTTTAATTGCTATTTATTTCATTTACTCATTTTATTTTATTTTATGTTTATGTCTTAGTCCCTTGGTTTTTAGCTCCAGTGTTTCCTCATGGGGGTCCTTGGTTTTTAGGTCAAGTGTCTCCTCATGGGGGCCCCCCCACACTGGGAGCTGCTCCTGGTCTACTGATGGGGGCACTGCTGAGGGGATGGCTCTGGCCTGGATGGCTGGAGGTCTCTGCACCTTGGTGTGGGGCCTCCTGTCTGCCTGGGTCGGGGTGGTCTTGGGTGGCGCTCCCTGGTCATGAGCCGGGGCCCTCTCAGTGTGGATGGCCCCCAAAGGTGGCTTATTCCTTATCTTGTCCGTATGGATGTGTGCACAGGTGTGTGTGTGTGTGCGTGCATGCGTGTGTGTCTGTGCATGTGTGTCTGTATGTAGTTATGGGGGCTGGAGGGCTGGGTTTTCTTCTTTGTTGTTTTTAGCCTCTGTGAGGCACTTTGTGTTGCTTTTTAAGTATGAAAAGTGAAGTTTGGTACTGTATATATACACACTCACTGACTCACTTTATTAGGTACACCTTGCTAGTCCCGGGTAAGGCTCCCTTTTGCCTTCAGAACTGCATTAATTCTTCATTCTTTGTGGCATACTTTCAACAAGGTGTTGGATACATTGCTCAGAGATTTTGGTCCATATTGACATGATAGCATCACGCAGTTGCTGGAGATTTGTCGACTGCACATCCATGATGCCAATCTCTCGTTCCACCACATCCCAAAGGTGCCCTATTGGATCGAGATCAGGGGCCTCATTTATAAAACATTGCGTAGAATCCATACTAAAAGTGTGCGTACGCCCAAACGCTGAAAATGGCGTACGCCAAAAAATATTCGGATTTATAAAACGTGCGTACTCACACCTGCACGCAATTTTCCCTTTATAAATCACACTCCACCTGAAAGATTGCGCAGGTGGATTCACCTCACATCCCGCCTCCGACACACCCACATTTTACCATGAATGGTCAATGCAAAGTACCTCATGAATGTCTTTGCATATAAATATGCCTGCTGATCAATGGCATTTTACGTTCGATCATGGCAGAGAAAAGAAAAAGAAATTTTACGGAGACTGAAATCGAGGTGCTTGTGGGTGAGGTGGAGGCCAGAAAGGATATTTTGTTTGGTGGTCACAGTAGTGGCGTCACGAATACGATAAAAAAAAAAAAAAAAGATTGGCGGCACATCGTCACCGCAGTGAATAGTTCCAGTGCCACAGAGCGATCTGTGGCAGAAATTACAGATCCCTACACTACTGTGCGTCAGGATGAATGAGTCATGTGTTGACCCAGGCCACCGTGCCACTACATTCGTCAATATCATGTCCGAGGTACAAATAATTTGTACATTGAGTGAATGCACATTTTTTCGATTCACATAAGCAAATTCATTTTCACTCTGAGCCCTTATAGCAATGTGAGTGCAGTCAATTGCGTCGATTATATTTGGGAAACCGGACATTGCTGCAAATATCCCAGACCTAAGGACACAATTTAACTGAATTATATCATACCCAAAAGGGGCTTTAGACAGACAATGTAACATTATATAATATTAATCATATCAAACACTTACCTGTCGGCTAATTCCCACTGAAAGGAGCCAGTCGCCAGAAACCCCAGAGTGGTCAGCACCTGGATATGCGCCGGGATGGCGCGGTTCCGGCGGGTGGGTCTATCTAACACTGGGCCCAGTTCAGCACATAGATCCAACAGCACCGCTCTAGGGAATCTAAATCGGCTTATTAGCCAGTCATCATCATGGGCCAGCAAATCTCCGTGGTCCCTAAAATTTCTCTCCATCCTGATCCTACCATTTGCGTGATCTTCCAGCAGTGCCAGCGCATCCATTGTGCAGCATTACGCACGAGTGTCACCGCACTATTTATATGCTTACTCAGCAAATTGAATGATTGTTACACACCTTGTCAGAATTACTACTAATCCATCAGTGCCACCCACCGCTCTGTATCATTTGAAGATGGAAGTATGATATATGAACATTGTGCATACAGTAGTAGGCCTAACGGCTCATTAAAGGAACACATCTATAACACTGCAGACTTGGGTGTTTATGATTACGCGGGTCTATAAGTCTGATATGTGATGACATTAAATGTATGAGATCAATCTGGCTTCAATTCACCACCTCACCATCTGCACCGCCAGTTTCCCCGTCTCCAAAATGTTCGTACGCAAGCATCAAAGTTGGCGTACCGGTGCGCACATTCTCACGCTAAGTTTATTTTTATAAATCACAACCTTTGCGTAGGAAGTTTTATAAATGAGGCCCCTGGTGACTGTGGAGGCCACTGGAGTACAGTGAAGTCATTGTCATGTTCAAGAAACCAGTCTGAGATGATTTGAGCTTTGTGACATGGTGCATTATCCTGCTGGAAGTAACCATCAGGAGATGGGTACTCTGTGTCATAGAGGGATGGACATGGTCAGCAATAATACTCAGGGAGGCTGTGGTGTTTTAACAATGCTTAATTGGTACTAAGTGGCCCAAAGTGTGCCAAGTAAATATTCTCCACACCATCACACCACCACCGGCAGCCTGAACCATTGATACAAGGCAGGACGGATCAATGCTGTCATGTTGTTTACGCCAAGTTCTGACCCTACCATCTGAATGTCGCAGCTGAAATCGAGACTCATCAGATCAGGCAACGTTTTTGCAATCCTTAATTCTCAATTTTGGTGACCCTGTGTGAATCGTAGCCTCAGTTTCTTGTTCTTAGCTGACAGGAGTGGCACCTGGTGTGGTCTTCTGCTACTGTAGTCCATCTGCTTCAAGGTTCAACGTGTTGTGCATTCAGAGATGGTATTCTGCATACCTCACATTTTTCCTGTTTACATGTGCAATTGTCATTTTTAAATGAGTAGTACGTATAAGTAAATAAGTGTGTACGTAATGTATATATTGTAAATTACCATAGGGTATATAACACTTGTGCAATATTTTCTTGTCTTCTTGTCCTCTGACTTCTTGCACTCTGTCTTGTTGCTGCTGTAACACGTGACTTTCTCCCCATCTCATCTTATCTTATCTTATCTTATCTTATCTTATCTTATCTTATCTTGGCTATAACGAGTAGTTATTTGAGTTACTGTTGCCCTTCTATCATCTCAAACCAGTCAACCCTATGGTTGTGGTTGGTTGTGCGTAAAAATGCCAGCAGTTTCTGAAAGAAACCATGCCACGTTCATAGTCCCCTTTCTTCCCCATTCTGATGCTTGGTTTGAACTTCAGCAAGTTGTCTTGACCACGTCTACATGCATACATGCATTGAGTTGCTGCCATGTAATTGGCTGATTAGGGCATCAGAAGAAAATGTGGCTTTGAAAACCCTCACCAAGATAACTCAAATAATAACATTTCTAGCCAACGCACAACTTCTCACACACTAGCTGGAGCTCAAGTACAAAGTAATTTGATTATGCTGCTATCTCCTGGTACATGGGATCATTCCAGAACCTCAAAAAACAAACTACAAAAGGCTCTAAATAATCTGATAAGAGTTATATTAAAACTAGATCCATACACATATGTATTTTGATCCTATACATTTTAAAAATTTTAACTGGTTTACCTTGGAAAAAAGAAGCATTTATATCAAGATGTTGCTAACTAGCAAAATCCTAAAAAAAATATGGCACCAAAGTACTTCTTATTTTTCATTACTTAGAGACAGTCATAGCTACTTTACAAGAGGTAACTTGACAGATTTCAGACCTTTTCGATGTAACAGCCTTATGGGAAAAACTAATTTCTCTACAGTGTAGCAGTACAGTGGAATAATTTGCCCACAAATCTGAAATTGAGTGTTTCACAGAACACATTTAAAGTGGCCTGAGAGAAATGGTAAATGGACTGCATTTATGTAGCGCTTTTGTAGTCTGACAACCACTCAAAGCACTTTTTACAAAGCAAGTCTGTATTCACCCATTCACACACACGTACAATAGTAGCTAGACCACCTGCTCATTACGAGCATTAAACATTCACAAACACTGATGGCACAGCAATTTGGGGTTCAGTATCTTTCCCAGAGATACTTCAACTTGACAACTGTAGAAGCCAGGGATCAAACCACTCTACCACTTGAGCCACTGCCACCCTAGAGAAATAGTTACAAAGTACCATGTAGCATGTTAAACTTTAACTTTAAGAAATCGTGAGAATGTTGACATTTCTACCCTGCTGCCTGCTATTTCTATGTTGATTTGGTTGTCTTTGCTTGTCTTGTTTGTTGTTTTGTTTTTATCTTGTGGTGTCTTAAATGTTGAGGACTACAATGGAAATGAGATGCCAGGCTTTACTGTGTTTTCATCCTGTGTGATTTTTAGTCTATGTAATTACTGCAGTGCAGTCTTAGGTGTTTTCAACTGTCCAATAAATTCATTCACTCTTTCATCTCTACACACAGTTCTAACATAACCTTCCTCACATTCATACATGAAACACATATTTCAAATGTCATATTTCTTTTGTCTTTTCTACATTGTTTTTCACCATTTGAGGTTCAACTGTTGTTCTTTTAATTATGCCATCTTGTTGCACCCTCTTCTTCTGCATTGGTATGATGGTTTTCCATTTCCACAAGGACCACAAGGAGAGAAAGGAGACAAGGGTGTTGGAGAGATGGGAGATGTAGGACCTCCCAGAGCACCAGGTAACGTTCCTCACTGGTGCATGGATCAGTAAGTTGTGATAGGTTTAGATTAGTGCTGGGCGGTATACTGGTTCACACCGAATTTTTATTATGATATAAATTTTTAATATACTGCCATACCGGTGTATTTGAGATGGGACCCTTTTCAATGTTGCACTTCTAAACGCATTGTGCAAGGCGTGGTGAGGGTAAAGTGTAGTGCTCTGGTGTTATGATACGGTGAAGATGGGTGGGATAGACATTGAAAGTTCCAAAATCAAAGCTGCAGAACTAGTAGAACATGATGACACATAAGAACTTGTGCCAAAAAGAGGAGCCCTGTCTGTTGTTTGGAGGTTTTCTGGTTTCAAAAAATCTGATGTCGACCAAACAACTATTTTATGCAAGTGTTGTCGGGCTGAAGTTGTCGCCAGAGGCGGAAACACAAGCAATTTTCTCCACCACCTCAAGCATGTCTTGGAATATCAAGAATGCATGAAGTTCAGATCAGGGCCCTCCACATCAGCAAGTAACACGGGAAAAGCAAAAGAAAAATTGAGCCAAGTTTGCTAGAGGGACTCCCTACGACAGACATAGCAAACAGTAGATTGAGATTACAAACTCTACCACTATCCACCTAGCCAAAGACATGGTCCCACTTAACAGGCAAAAAGAAGGCATCAGGCAGATGATAAAGACATTGGATCTCAGGTATGATACCGAGCAGAAAATACTTCAGCCAAGTTGCAATCCCCGACTTGTACCAACCCGTCAATACAAGCGCCCCCTGTACAGGGGGCAGCGTGAAATGCCTGCAGTTCAGCTGGTCTATGCTCACGCTAGGAAGCACCAATCCTAACTTGTAGCATACCAGAATGACGGGGAGAACCTCAGCTAAAAGCCTCTACCAAGCATTGCCACCCAAATGAAACATAATTCATACAGCAATAAAATATATGTGCATATAATAAAAGACATAATAATAATAATAATAATAATAATAATAATAATAATAATAATAATAATAATAATAATAATAATAATACATTTTATTTATAATGCACTTTTCATTCCAAGAAATCTCAAAGTGCGACAACACACATTACAGTAAAAACATAAAAATTTTAAAAAGAGTACTTAAAGTATATTAAAAGCCTCTTTAAAGAGAAAGGTCTTTAAGTGTTTTTTAAAAGCATCCATCGTCTGTGGGGTCCTGAGGTGACTGGGCAGGGAGTTCCACAGATGTGGTGCAGCAGTGCAGAAGGCCCTAGATCCCATGGTCCAGAGCTTGGTTCTGGGAGTGTGGAGGAGGTCTTGATGTGCAGAGCGTGTATTCTGGGTTGGGTGTTTGCTGGGTGAGGAGTTCTTTCAGGTATGATGGGGCGTTTCCATAAATGCACTGATTGGTGATGAGAGCGATTTTGTAATTTATCCTGGCAGTGATGGGAAGCCAGTGAAGTGTGTGGAGTACTGGGGTGATGTGTTCATGTTTCCTGACTCTGAGTAGGATCCTGGCTGCAGTGTTCTGAATTATTTGCAGCTTGTGGAGACTTTTACTGTGGGTCCCAATGAGGAGGGCATTGCAGTAGTCCAGCCTGGAGATGAAGGCATGGATGAGCTTCTCAGCATCAGATACAGTAAGGGAGGGGCGGAGTCTGGCAATGTTTCTTCAGTGGAAGAAGCAGGATTTACACAGATGTTTGATGTGGGTCTCGAAGGTTAAAAATGTCCATGTTTAGAGCGTCTGCTCATTTCACCACTTCACACAAACCACACAAGCCTGGTATCATATGAAAAGAGAGAGTCCATTGATCATGAATATGTCTGCCTCCTCACTGTGTGACGGAAACTCTGCAAACTAGCAGCCAAAGAGTAACAGAAAAAAACTTCACTAAATCATAAAGCATGTCTTTCCTTTGCTGTTTTGTGGTCAAAAGTTATATTCCAGCTAGATCAATCGCGAAGGTCCTGGTTGTTTACATAAAGAGGAGGAGGTTTCTAGAGTGGAGGGAGTGCTCTTCATGCGATATACTATCTCTGGGGTTACTTCCTTCTCGATTGTCATTGGTGTTACTATGGTGAATTTGGGTGCTGCCCCTCGATTCTCCTGACTCTGACTGGTTCATAGTGTCGATCGTCAAAATTTACCAATGGGTTGCTGAGCTACTGACCAACGTAACTGTGCTGTTACTTTCACCTCTCCGTCTCATTTACACATGAATGGGCTGAGCACTCACAGAGGACACTACTGACCAGCCTGAATGTTATTTTACTGTTTTATTTGCATTTCATCCTTTTGAGAGATAAGAACAATAGCAAGCAGAAAGAAGGCTGAAAAAATGTTTTCAACAGAGGAGCTTATCCATATAGCCTGGACATACCTGTCTTAAAACATCTGTAAAACTGCTCAGGTTCATTTTTTTAAGCATGTACCTTTGCACACTCACTCATCAGATATTAATTTACTTATTCCTACATGAATTTGGGTACTATTCCATGATTTAAAGGTGGTTTTCACTCTAAGCAACGTTTTTTTTTTTTAGGCGGAGATAAAAATTTTAATTTTCTACAGTTTTCCAGATGAAATTGATAGATAATTGAAAAATACCGTGATATACATTTTTGGTCATACCACCCAGCACTAATTTTGATAGAAACCCAACTACTGTGGTCAGCCTTTCTTCTACCTGTGAACGAGTATTTCTGCATATGGATACTGACTACCCAATTCATCTTCTGTTGTTTTCTTTCTATCTATAAATGTAAATACATCGCTTTCCTGATATCATAGAATTCTTCCCTAGAAAGACCTTTGAGGCAGTGGCAACAGTCGTTTCAGTGTTGTGTTACATCGCAGTAAACATAAGTCAAGTGAAGCATGACAGCTCTGTGCTGAAGATCAACAAACAAAACGGGCTCTTACCACTATGAGGTTCCACATGCGAGCAGCCTCAGCCACCAATGTGGACACAGAGCTACAGCCTGGCATCAGTACGACTTTAATGGGCTCCGTGTAAAGAAGATCATAGAGCAGCTTGGTAGCCTCCCCTGGATCACACTGTGGACACAAAGACAGTGGGACATTCAGCATAAAAAACACACTGTACCTAACATCCTTACCTAGGTAATACAGCTCATCATTTGTCGCAATTGGATGAATACCAAGGACCCTTGAGGAATTTCACAGCTTTCACACTGAAAAGACATTTAAATGCCACCTGGAAGGGGTTTAAAAATCATCAAATTATATGGCAGAAATCACATTATTTCCAGTTACTTACAGCCAAACAAAGGTATAGCATTATAATCGAATAAGAAGAACACTACCAAGAAATTGACTGTATAAGAAATGAAACAGTTAGGGACATAAAGCCCAATGGTGTATATTTGAGAGGTTCTTTATCCAAACGGGGATAAGGCAGATAATGAGACTTAATTGTTAGTCTACCCTTATGGATTAACACTGTGTCCATGTGACCCAATTTCTGTTAAAGAGGGGTATAATGTTGTTTTGCCCTAACCAATCAGTAGTGAATTGTGTATCTATCTCGCCACTGTCATAGTCAGTGATGTGGTAGTAGTTGCTGGAAGCAGTAAACTTAAGGTTTTCACAACAACCACAGAAATATACAGATAAAGAATAGTTGTTTCTCAAAGGAGATTTACAACAGCCTAATTATCCATCCATCTCAAACATGCCTTTTTGTGGCTATTTACATTAATTATGTTGGAAGAAGACAGCTTCATTCCTAATTCCTCAAACAAAGTTCTGATTGGTTAATTGTTTCTTCAACTACTTAAAGAGCCATCAATGATCACAATGCTATAACTATTAGAATCATTGAACAAATCAGAGATGTGGGTGATTATTAAGAGGTCTGGAAACAGGCAAAATGAAGAGCATACATGTTTGTTAAACTCACTGTGTCAAACTTGAATAGAAATTATGTCACACAACTTGCGAAGATAAATCTTACAATGAAAATATACAATTCGTTACAATTAAGTAATTTCACAATACATTACCAGTGGACGCAGACATTTGTCACTGTCATTTATTTTTTCACCTACTTCAACATGAAACTGAGAAAAAAAAAGACAAATGGATAAACTAAATTTATCAAGCTAAACCCACCCATCATATAAAACTACACCTGACCTTTAGCTAGTGTGGGTAGCAAGCAGAGCAATACCTTGTGAGGTGTATATTTGGATTTCAGCTGCCAAAACCTTTGTTTACATTTCCAAGGAATATGGTTAACATTTAATTTATTCATTTAGCCCTTGTGCTCCTCCAGCTGATCTCACAAAGCAGGTGAGGGAGGTATGGGTGGAGGTGAACAGTATAACTCAATATCTCTCCACAAATCTACATCTCATGATATTCACACAGATTTGATTTAAATCCTCCTCGAAACTAAACCCTGCCCACGTGTACAGTTTCACTCAGAAATACAACCCATTACTGAAGCTAAAGATGCTCGGATTGTCATTTCACTATGACTTTACAGCAAGCTTATCCTTTGCCAAAGACTGACCACTGTGGTCACAAATGGCAACTAAAAGATAATGATAAATGCTCAAACTTAATATGACAGTAGCACAAGTAGAGTCATTAAGACATTGAACTGACTCATCAATAACAGCACACTGCAATATCTATGTTAAGTTTACTAATGTCTACTGTGACATCAGTCACTGGTCATATGAGTACAAGTACAACTGTAGAGCAACAAAGCCCAGAGTGCATTGATCTGAGCAGGAGTGTGTTCTATAACTTATGTATTCAACCTTTAATTTGTGAGACAGAGATTGCATTGTATCTTCTTCTTTCAAAAGTTAGTCTTACTTTAAAGCCACCATTCTGTAAGTTTAGTTATCATGTGATTTCAGCATCTTTCAAATAACTCAAAAAAATACACAATACAACTGAAAATTGGTGCAGTCCATGTGTTACTTTAAGTGGTATGTATTTCTGTGTCTTTTTTTGATACTAACACTGGGGGGTTGCCAAAGTCAGAAATGTTGAAATACTATACGTACAGGTTTTTCAAGGACTCATAGACACTCTGTTTGGTATCTGGGGTTCTGGTGATCCACTTGGAAAACAAACCGTGATGCTCTATTAGGTATATATAGCATGTGTAAGTATGTAAGTATATTTATGTACGTACTGTTTAAGGCACGGAATAGATGAATGTGGGGGAAAACTGAACTCAAGAGGAGAATATATAATGCACACCCCCACTAAAAGAAGTGTAGGTATTGTAAGTGTAAGTGCACATGCTACATATAACAATATACAGAGTGGGGAGCAGAGGCAGCAGTCAGGGGGGCAAGGTGAGGCACGTTCCAAGGTCACCTCAACCTGATTTTCCAGACAGGCTGTCCGGGGAGGCAGAGACAGCATTTATCTGCGTAATGCTGGGGAAAACATTTATCCCCCAGTCAGGCCCAATCACCTTGATCCACATGTTACAAATGGTGTTCCTCAGTTTCCATTTACAGCCAGTGGTCAATGATGAATCAATAAACTTTAAATAACAATGGTGAAGGAGTGGTGACCATTAATTGTTCAACAGAGAGAATGCGGCATTGTTTTTGTCATCATGTCAAATTACTCCACACAGACCATTCAAAGCTAAGTAGAAAATAGAAAACTCTTTATAATTTTTTCTGGATTTTTCATAAGTAACCTCACTCACATTTTATTACATCATGATGCAGAATCTTGAAGAGTCAAATATGATGCAAATGTATGGCCAAATTTGCCAAATGACATGCAGTCTAAACTGTACATTACATGCATGTTTGAGATAAATGTATTGTGGTCTATTCTTCAAAGGCTACAAGCAACACACATTTTTCAGTTCATTGTATTCCTGTTTCAAAGATTTTTTTCACTGATATCCTCAACAAAGGAACACAAGAGTCTTCCATATGATGCAGATTATATGTTTATATTATGGTCACCTTCAATTTCTATCTGAGTTTTTTTTCTTTTTTTTTACCAGTTTGAGCCTTAGCTTCTACTACAATGGAGAGGAGGCCTGTTGGGTATGTGGACCAGCTGCAAGAAATTCAAAAGGTTTTGGGGTTTTAATTGTGAACAACACACCTAGATGCATATTTATCTGAATTTGACCCAGACTCCAGAAGTAAACTCACCGAAGTTGCAGATTTTATAATCAGATAATATAATCTAGAGTGTGATTGGATGTTTCTTAATGGAATTTTAAGTCATAGTCTCTACTTGGACACATGCTTGTACCTTTAACTTTTCATCACATAATCAGATATTTTCTTACATACCATATTTTCTGGACTATATGTTGGTCCTGCAACTTATAGTCAGGTGCGACTTATATATCAAAATATATATAATCTTTTAAATGTTAATTCATACTGACTGACATGAACCAAGGAGTAAACATTAACGTCTACTGCTGCAAGAGGGCGCTCAAGGCTTAGGATG
Source organism: Chaetodon auriga (assembly GCF_051107435.1). NCBI lineage: Eukaryota > Metazoa > Chordata > Actinopteri > Chaetodontiformes > Chaetodontidae > Chaetodon > Chaetodon auriga. The sequence continues at coordinate 1,748,405 of NC_135090.1, read as the reverse complement.
ACTATATGCTGCTCCTGTAGCACTGAAAAAATTAACTGAATGCTGAATGCCAAGTCTGACGACAGCCTCGCAGTAGAGGAGACGGTGCTTCATCTTCCTCCGGAGTTGGCGGAGTTGTTCAGAAGCGACACAGAGAATGAAGAATTCAATGGATTCAGTGATGTGGAATGAGATCGGGAGCTTGGTGAACTTGCTTGTTGGACTCGCTGGCTTGTTATGTTAATTTAGCCTATTCAGTCTCCCAGGTATGTTCTTTATGCTATTGTGTAGCTGAATAACTGTTAATGTGTTATGCTAACATACCTGACACCTATTCAGCCTGTTGTTCTGTGTGCTATTGCATAGTTAAATAACTGTTAACAGTTACGTTAACATACTGGACACCTATTCAGCCTGTTGTTCTGTGTGCTGTTGTGCAGTTGAATAACTTGCCTTTCCAGATTAAATGTATGTTCTTGGTCTTGGATTTTGTGAAATAAATTTCTAAACAAAGGTGACTTATAGTCCAGTGCAACTTATATTTTTTTTTTTCCTCTTCATGACGCATTTTTTTGACTGATGTGACTTATACTCCGGAGCAACTTATAGTCCAGAAAATACGGTAGTTGCTTAAATCATCCAATCAAAGCTTTGTAAGAAGGTTTAAGAATGGTGACATCATCTCATTCACAGCCTGCTAGCTAGCTATGTACGTCTACAACAGATAGCAACATAAAGTAGCAACACGCGTGGATGGTGCACTGGCCTACCCCTGGCTGCGCCATTGCATTTCTACCTTTATGACTTAAATAAGGATACTAGCTGGGACTGCAGCTGAGCATATCTGGCCAAGCTAAAATATACTCAAAGATCAGCACATGCATGGATAGAAGTCTGAACCTATGGGTTTTAGTAGTATGATTGTTTTTTATAGCAAAATCAATATACTATACATCTCCTTGGTGTTTGTTTGGACTTGTGTACTTATTTGGCTAAAATTGAAAAAGAAATGAAAACTCAAATGTATGTTTCTGCAGGGACAGTGCCCCCCACAGAGTATCAGTGCTCTCCAGTGGGCATGAATTTTCAGTACTGACTAAAAATGTCTGGTCTGTAATTCCACTGGTTCAATATCTGAGTGGGAGGGAAATAAAATTGGTTTGGGAGGTGTGGAGGCTGTGTGGTGATCGGTTATGTCTAAAGGGAAGGACATGAAGAACAAATCACGCTCCGCTGTTCATCTTCAATACATTACACTACAAGCTAAAGGTTTGCCCAAAGTGTAAAATGCTTCTGACCATGTGGATACATCTTTTTCTTCTGTTTAAGATCTCCCTAACTAGCCTATAGCCTGACTGAGTTTGCTTTTTTGACTAAAAGGTTGTCACTGTTTTCTGACCTCCTCTCCTTCACCATTCTTTGTCAGCTATGCAGTCATGATGAGTTTTATGCAATGTTTAAACTCATCTCTATAACAGCAAGGACTAATAAGTTAAGACTGCATTGTCTTAAGTTGCAAGGACTGTCACTATTACCTGTAATTGAGTAAAGGACAGATCTTTTTTTTTTTTACCACTACCATCACATTAAAATGTTTTTATTGTAAATACATGCAGGTAGTGCTGTGTTAATATTAGCAGTGACTCTATCTTTATCTTACCACAACAAATGAATGTTCGAGAAAGGAAAGAAATTGGGCTCCTGCTATGATGAAAATACATGAAATGGCATTATGGTAAGGCAATATTAGGCATGAATGAATGTAGTGGAAATGCCGCATGTCACTCCGCTGTTCATATCCCTCCATTGGCTCCCAGTTGCTGCCCACATCAAGTATAAGTCCTTGATGCTTTGCATATAAAATTGCCACCAAAACTGTAAAGATCAGGCCCTTTATGGTCATTTCATGTGTTCTCATGCTCTGATCTTTAACCTACATGAATATCCTTCATAGCCTAGAGCCGTAAGGATAACATGGCTGGTGAGAGCCACTTCTCATAACAAAAAGGCAGGTGGCACTCTGGTTGTTGACAGTCTTGTCTCCTCTTCTCTGTTTGTGATGTCTATTGCATTTAGATCTGGCATTCACGCCTTGACCAATTACATTCTGTAACGTATATCTGATTATTGTACTGGGTTTGGTCAAACCCAACATGATAAATGTGAACTTTTGTCTGACAACTATGCTCATTCTGGCTGAGATCCTCAGGGAACTCTGACTTTCTGAGACCAGCGCTGTATTACTTTATATGTGACCTCAATAAATACTTTGCCTGTGAACTGAAGATTGTTTCGGACTGTTCTTGGGCTTCCAACAAAGAACCAAGTGCTAACAAAACCGCTCCAAACTACCTGAACTCCCTCATTCAGGTTTATGCTCCCTCCCGCTCACTACACTCTGCCCAGGAAAGGCGCATGGTGCTGCCACCTCCAAAAACCCCTAAGTCTCTAGCTAGACTCTTTTCTTCTGTGGTTCCCAGGTGGGGGAACGAGTTACCAAACTCCATTCGTTCTGCAGAGTCCCTTGCGATCTTTAGAAAAGACTAAAGACCAAGCTCTTTACTGAACACACTGTTCTTTAATAAATAAATAATATCGACTCTATGCACTTTTTGCACTACTTCGTAGCATTGTCTTGTAGCACCTATGTTGGATCTTATTCTTGTTGTTCTCTCCCGCCTAGAACCTTGCTTGTGTTGTATAAAAATCTCATATGTACGTCGCTTTGGATAAAAGCATCTGCCAAATGACAAATTGTAATTGTAATTGCATATATATGGGCATTCATGTTCTATATATTAATTTCTGTGATACCATTAACATTTTCAAATTCTTCTTTAAAAGATATATTGTATCAGCTACATTGTATCAAGTATGATATAATCTTTAACCTTTACATATACTATAATCTTTTTTTCTTCTTTTTTTTGCGTTGCCTACTGTAGCCAGTTTGACATGTTTAAATGAAGAGGAAGGCCAGTCAAAGTTATCTCAACAAACAATAAAAATAGAAAATAAAATAGCTCAGCCAAAGCACATGAAACAATAAAGCAAATAGCAAGTATCATTGAAATATGTCACCAAAAGCCAGCACTGCAAAAACTCAATTCTGTTTACATTAGTGTATTTCATAAAGCAAGCACAACAATATTTATCATAGATCCCCGCAAAACCAAATCTCATTGCAATTGATTTTTGATTTAGAATCAAAATAATGACACCCCTAATAGAGTATACTCATATTCAATAGTCTGAGTTGAGCATAAAATCAGTTATGAAGAGATGTTTTTAAATCAAACAATGTACCACACCATTTGAATTTTCTTCAAAGGGCGAATTATATTTTGAAAAAATGGCAAGAAAATGCTGCTACATTTAATGGCTCACTGAATTCCTAGATGTTTTCAACAGCCCTGTAAGGGGGTCATGACGAAGGTCAGAAGCTGTTTCACTTAAGAGCATACATTTAAAATGGGCTTGATTTAATTACCTGCTCCAGTGTTTGCCAACATCAATAAGTGACAAGAAGCTGTTTCTGAGCAAACCACTCCTGAAGTGAGGCTAATATCCATTCCTATGGAGTTAAAGGAGGATGCTGAGGCATGTGCTGGATTTGCTTGCCTCACCAAATGACACTGTGGCAATAGGCTCAGTAAAAAGCAGCTCGGAGAAAGCTGTCCTCGTCAATCCTGAATCAAACAGATTGGTTTGTAAAGTAATCCAGAGTTGCATTCCTCACAACTGACTCATTGATTAACCCTGGCACTCAGGGGAAATCACCAACACATTCAAATGAGAAATTGTAGCTATTCTGCCTCCTGCTGCCATCCAATCCCATCCCACTCTGAACCACTGGCACCTGCCCAGACAAACATTTAATCATCTTCTTGCAAAATCTTGTGAAAAAGCTTGATAAATTTTCTGCTCTGTTCACCACCTGATGATGCAGACTTTTTTTGGTGTGGGTGCTTTTCAGGCATCACAGCAAGTAATGCTGGACTGCTCCGCAGCAGATCCATCAGTCCACCTTCACTAAGGCCTGGCAGAGCGGTGGAGTGAGGTGGAGGTCTGTGATCGAAGACCACTTCTTACACTTGGCTAACTACGCTCAGTATGGCTTTCTCGTACATCCATCTGCTCCTGTTTGTGCAGCGATTCTAGGTGGAAAATCTTGCCTTTATCCTGGAGCCAAATATATGTTTCTTTGAACTGCAGTTATATTGGTTACTGGTGTCATGCCAACCTCCCCACCCCCCTGACTCTAGGCTTTTGAAGTGGGTATTCAATGCAGAGCAACTCAAACCAATCTGAGTGATGCTTTTAAGAAACACCAGCTTGTCATTGTGTACTTAATTGTTGATATACTCTCTCTCTCTCTCTCTCTCTCTCTCTCTCTCTCTCTCTCTCTCTGTGTGTGTGTGTGTTGGTATACACTGTGTTGGAAGGCTCAGATGAGAAGAGGCAGAATGGGATGCTTAGAGACAGAAACTCAGGGCTTCCAAGCTTAAGCAAATAAAAACAAGAATATGAAAATTGTGGTCAGTGAGGAGTTCAAAGATATCAATAAAGTTTTTATTTAACAAATTGCAGGTGAGGAGTAACAAACCTGAGTCCTGACCAGTCAAACTGAATGATACTGAAAAAAAATCCTGTAATCCCTGATATATTATTACTTCTACTCATTTGGTTTTGGCTTTTGAAAAAAGAGCAACATGTAATCAACCCGAACCTTGAATCAATTCTAACCCTGCATGAAAAACAATAATTTGACTTCGAAGTGTCTAAATCAGCATTACAAGTAGTGCTCCAAAGGTAGCTCATATCAGGATGCAGTTTATATATCATATACAGTGGTGTAGGAGAACAGAGTCCTGCAACTGACCTTTTTCCCTCGCATTCCTTCAGGAGAGCTGGGTTGGAAAGACCTTGCAATTACAAAGGGTTACCTATCAGTTAAACTGTTTTCACGGAGATGCTAATTCCTTCTTCCAGCTCCATACCAGATGAAGGTGTTAAAACCGTCAGGATGGACAATTAACAGGTCTAAAGAGGCCCCAGACCCAGATAACATTGACAAGTTGTAAATTAGACATTCCTGTAGCAAACTGTTTTGTGTGTCTGTTTGCTTTCTTTTCTATCACATCAGGATAATGCAAACAATATGTTTGATTCAACTTTGGATGATCCCACAGCACTAAACTCACAGTTTGTACGGTATCAATGCTTTTCCAATGTTTCTAGCTTGTAAAATGACAAAACTATGATCGGTTAGGTTTCAGATATGCGACATTAGACAGTTATAATTAGTAGTGCGTAATTCACCAAATATAATCTGCCTTTCCTTGTTTCTTTGTTCTATTAACTAATTATACTATTAGTTATCATATAAGTTAGTATTGGTATTGAAGAATGTTGCCATTAATCAACGAAATGTGTCTGATGTATTTATAATGGTGTCAGCATACATGTTGTAAACGATGTTGATGTGTGTTTGAAAATTTGATCATTTAAACTCTGTGATTGACCATAATGAGAAGCAGATGAGTCCATTGCACGCAATCATTAGTTAATGTTTTCTCTCTATAGGAAGGAATAACAGCGTTTAGCTGTAAATCATTCTAACGCGAGTGAAGGCTTGGTTGTCACAGACACGCCCCAGAGCGCCAGAGGGTATACTCCCTGCAGCGCGCAGCAAGCACTCACTGTTCTACTTCTTTGTTCTATACTCACTTTTCTTTTGTTCTTTACTCACTTCACTTCTTCAGCACATTTTCAGCAGTTTTTCTTTAGTTCTTGCAACTTCAATTTTTGCTTGTTGGTTGTCTTTTGCCTGCCTCTTTTGTCTACTTTTGCTCGCCATGTTAAACCGTATAACTTTTTCAGAGTTAAAGCTGAACTCTTCTTTTCTTTAGCCATTAAAGCCATTAGCCATTAAAGTAATAATATTTTTGTAGATATTTTCGACCGGCCATCGGAAGTATTCTCAAGTTTATTATTAACCGAGAACTTTTGCCATACGGACGTCAACTTCTTTGGACCTGTCCTGCAGCCAGCCTCAACCCATATGTCTGGGTCAAACAGCCGGCGACAGAGCCGCTCCTTGTCTGTTACCGACACCGAAGGGCCAGCCCCTGAAGCGTATCTGTTCAACATTGGCTCTCAACACTGCGGTTTAACTGGTCCCCCCCCGTTGGACCGCAGTGCACATTGGAGCCACCTGGGGCCCCCACTTCGTGTCCGTTCGGGAAAGGCCGTCATCAGCATCACCTGCTTTGAATCAAGAGTTGGTGTTGTAGGCTATAACAATCTCAATTTTCATTAGACTCACTTAGTCATTAATCCAAGAAATTAACACTACATTTGCATCCTCATTTTTCTTCAAAACTACTTCTCACTATTGCCAAACCCATTCCTTTTATTATTAAGGTATAGCTTCTTCATCCAGTTGTTTGTATTACATCATATAATCCATATCATTTGTCGTATCATTCATTATTCATATCCATTGTCATTATTGTGTCAAATAATACTTTTCATTTAAGTTGTTGCCAGAGAGTGTCCTTATGAGGTGGAAATAGGCAATCACTGTATCGAGACCTTACGCTTTAGATGACGAGACTGATCAACCATTAATTCATTAATTATTATACAATCATACAATCAATCAGAGTGCAAAAATTAAACCCAAAGGTTTAATGAACTAATTCCCCTACAGTGGCCTGCAAAAGAATTCACTCCCCTTGGTATTTTTCATGTTTGGTTCCTCACAACATGGAATAAAACTGCATTGTTTGAGGGTTTGCATCATTATTTTCGGAACATGCCTACAACGTTGAAGATATGATTTTTGTTTTTTATTGTGAAGCAAACAACAAATAGGACAAAATAACAGAAAACTTCAGCATGCATAACTGTTCATCCCCCTAAAGTCAGTACTTTGTAGAGCCACCTTTCGTGGCAATTACAGATGCAAGTCGCTTTGGATAAGTCTCTATGAGCTTGCCATATCTTGCCACTGGGATTTTTGCCCATTCCTCAAGGCAAAACTACTCCAGCTCCTTCATGTTGAATGTTTTTCACTTGTCAACAGCAATCTTCAAGTCTGACCGCAGATTCTCAATTGGATTGAGGTCTGGACTTTGACTGGGCCATTCCAACACATTTAAATGTTTCCATTTAAACCACTCAAGTGTTGCTTTAGCAGTATGTTACGGGTCATTGTCCTGTTGGTGGGTGAACCTCCATCCCAGTCCCAAATCACAGGCAGACTGAAACAGGTTTTCCTCAAGAATATCCCTGTATTTGGCACCATCCATCTTTCCCTCAACTCAGACCAGTTTCCCAGTCCCTGCTGCTGAAAAACCCTGGTCCTATGGACAGATACTCCACTCTCTGCTGTGGACCTGTGCTGCCTCTCTGATTAATGCCCTCCTTGCCCGGTCTGTGAGTTTTGGTGGGCAGCCCTCTCTTGGCAGGTTTGTTGTGGTACCATGTTCTTTCCATTAGAAGATGATGGATTTGATGGTGCTCCGGGGCTCTTCAAAGATTTGAATATTTTTTACAACCCATGACATAAAATTCAGATTAAAAAATATTTAAATTACAGGTTGTAATAAAACAACTGTAACAAAATAGGTAAAAAGCCAAGGGGGGGTGAATACTTTTGCAAGGCACTGTAGGTCTAGTGTGTCTCATTGATGGCTGTTTCTGAAGGTTGCAGAAATAATGGAGAAGTTATTTTACTACATAGCTAGCTGGCTACCTAGATATGTAATAATAATAATTATAATAATAATAAACTTTAACCTTTCATACAGGAAGTTTCCTTTACAAGAAAGAAATCACATGCACTGAGTGCTCTGCATCGAAAAGACAGAGTGGACATAAAAAGAGAAAAAAATGAATGTAAAATAAGATGGCTAATAAAATCCACTTGATAATGGTAAATGGACTGTATTTGCATGGTGCTTTTCTAGTCTAGTTTTCTAGTGATAACCACTCACAGCACTTTTATCAAGATATCAAGTTGTTACCTTCCTACTTTTCTATTGTCAATCTGTATTCTATTCATCTGTGTCAACCTCTGTTTCAATGAATTATCTGTACTTGTATGATCTCTCGATGTAGGTAGGACGATGTGGCGATGGTGCTTCTCAAGTGAGCACATAGACGTTATAATATGGACACTATTTGAAGGATTATGATTCTTCATGCAAGAGTGGTACAGTGGAAATTGGACAAACCTTTATGCTGAAGTTCCTAATTCAGTCACACCAACACTGCCTTGGGCCCCCTGTTTTGTTTTGTTGTATTTGTTGTGTTTCTGTTTGGTCATTGTGCCCACTGCTCTTTGTTTATGGTTGGAGGTGGTTTGTCTTTGTATTGTAAAGACAAAAATCATATTAAAAAATGAAGTCATAAAAAAGATATCAAGTTGGCAGCGAATGCACAATGCAAGGCTTTGACAGGGACAACACACAACCAGCCATCAAAACTGCTCCCCACCCAGATGAACAGCCCTTCACGCTCTCCATCTACGATGTGCTTTCTGCACTCAGCAGGGTGAACATCCGTAAGGCTTCTGGCCCTGATGGCATACCTGGCCACGTGCTCAAGGCCAGTGCAGAACATCGTCAAGCTGTCACTGGCCGAGGCAGCAGTCCCCACGTGCCTCAAGACCACCACCATCGTGCCGGCACCGAAGCAGTCAGCTGCAGTGGGCCTTAATGACTTCCACCCCGTTGCACTCACCCTCATCATCACCAAGTGCCTCGAGAGGCTGGTCTTCGGCAATCTCAAATGCTGTCTTTCCTCCCACAATGGACCCTCATCAGTTTGCCTACCGAGGCAACAGGTCGACGGAGGATGCCATCTCCACGACACTGCGCTCCACCCTGATACACCTGGACAACAACAACACCTACGGAAGGATGCTGTTCATCGACTTCAGCTCAGCATTCAACACAGTCATCCCCTCCAAACTGGTCAACAAGCTCAGTGACCTCAGCATCAGCATCTCCCTCTGCAACTGGAACCTGGGTTTCCTGACCAACAGGCCCCAGTCTGCTAGGTTAGACAACCACCCCTCCGCCACCCTGATCCTGAACACCGGCATCCCACAGGGCAGTGTGCTGAGCCCTCTTCTCTACGCCCTCTTCACCCATGACTGCGTGCCTGTGCATGGCTCCGATTCCATCATCAAGTTCGCAGACCACACTACAGTGATAGGCCTGATCAACAACAACAGCGAGTCAGCCTACAGGGATGAGATTCAGCACCTGGTGACGTGGTGCGCCAACAACAACCTGACCCTCAACATCAAGAAGACCAAGGAGCTCATCGTGGGCTACAGGAAAAGCAAAGGCTGCAGTCACACCCCCATTCACAACGACGGGCCTGAGGTTGAACCTGTCTCCAGCTTCAAGTTCCTGGGCGTCCACATCTCTGAGGACCTCTCCTGGACCCTCAACTCCTCCACCTTGATAAAAAAGGCTCAACAGAGCCTCTACTTCCTGAGGAGAGTGAAGAAAGTTAACCTGGCTTGTCAAATCCTAGTTAACATCTGCCACTGCACCACGGAGAGTCCTCAGAATGGTACAGCAGCTGCACAGCCTCCGAGCGGATGGCCCTGCAATGGGAGGTGAAAACCGCTGAGTACATCACCAGTGCCCAGCTAACTGCCATCACTGCTGAATTTCATAGCCTAATATCAATAAACTGTGTCTCTTGGTGATCATGTGAATAATCAAATAAAATTAGTAGTGGCCATCATGGAGCAGTTGGTAAAAGCCTTAATAAATTTGGAATCACATTTGGCTATGAAAGCCAATTCTAAACATAATTCACCCAGTTAGCGGAAAAGGAAAACGCTAGTTGCATGACCAGAGAATAGGAGTCACAGAGTCTGTGTGGATATTTCAGGAGTAGACTGGGGGGCATTTCAGTATGCTTGGGAAGTGCAGGTGAAGATTCAGCAGCTGGAGTTGAGGTTAAAATCAGAGGGTATCCTCGTACCAGTAAACAAAAGAATCCATAAAGAAAACAATTTGTACACAAAAGAATCTGCTTTGCCCGTTCGATGATGGCCTTTTGTGCCAAAAGTGTAGCAAGGAGATTCCAAAGGTCTCTGTCCAATCTGAGGGCGGCTTGTCCGCAGGGACTTCTTGATTTGATTTTCGCATCATGTTGTTTGTACAAGGACTTGTTACTACTCGTTACCTTCCACAGTTAGCTACGATAGCCATTTACGTATCTCTGCGTGCATAACGTTTAGAAAACCTCTTCAGAATTTTTTTCCAGTAACTACTAAGACTGTGCTTATGTTGGATTTTGTTTTTTGCTTTTGGACTTCTGCTTACATGTATTCTCTTTTTCAGTGCCTCCCAGCCACGTCCAGTGTCTTGCTCTGCCTCAACCCCTTCAGTTATGTTTGTTTCACTCCTGCTCTTTAAGAGTGCACTTTCTGTTTGAGTTTTTTCTTGTTTAAGAAATTTTCTTTTGTTCTTTCATTTTGCCTACTACTTCCGCCTAATAAAAGATGCATGTTTATAACACATTATACGTATCCTGTCAGAAATTTTCTTCAGGCATTCAAGTATAAGTGAACCTTTTTATAAATTACACCCCTGCTTAACTGATATCCTATTTATAGAAAGGTGGGCCTGCTGGTATTGGTAAGAACATTTCTGAATACATTTTTTGGCAATGTTCAGTACTAATTGGTTCATTTTCATCCATTTAGTAATGGTATGCAACTTGACATGTTGATTCTCTCTCAGCTCAGCTTGTTAGTGACACATGAAACAAAATTGAGTCCTCAGCATAGGGCTGGGTGGTATACTGGTTCACACCGAATAACGGTGTATATTTTTGTTATGATATGAATTTTTAATATACCGCCACACCGGTGTATTTGATTACACAACGTCCGGAACGCTCTGCCGCGCGACACTGTTTCAGACGGGACCATTTTCAATGTGGTGCTTCTAAACAGGCATGGTACGGGGCATAGTGAGGGTAAACTGTAGTGCTCTGGTGTTACGTCGCGGTGAAGATGGATGGGACAGACATTGAAAGTTCCAAAATTGAAGCTGCAGAACTAATAGAACATGATGACACAAGAACTTGTGCCAAAAAGAGGAGCCGAGTTTTTTACTCATGTTGACACCGGACATGGTCCCGCTTAACACTGTAGAAAAAGAAGTCTTCAGCAGATGATCAAGACAGCGGATCTCAGGTATGAAATACCAAGCAGAAAATACTCCAGCCAAGTTGAAATCTCCAGCTTGTACTATTCAATACGAGTGCTGCCTGTACAGGTATCAGATGGTCAACGCTCACGCTAAGAAGCACCAATCCTAATCAGAATAAGGGGAGAAACTCAGCTAAAAGCCTCTATCAAGCATTGCCATCCAAACGAAACATAATTCATACCGCAATAAATTATATGTGCATGTAACAAAAAGACGAAAATAGTGTACGTCCACTTTAGTGTGTCTGCTCAGTCGCACAGTTTGAAATGAAACATGCATCTTGGCTGAAAGCATCTTCACTACAGTTACACTTGAAAAGAGTAAAATAAGTAAAAAAAAAAAAAAAAAACTTCTCAAAGCAACATTTTTTATTCTAAACAAACAGAAAACATTTATTTTATCTCTTGCAGTAATTCTGTATTTATAGACGTGGAGGCCAATTTGCTTTAGTGGTTCAATCAATTCTTTGCTTTAATGCATTTTCCAACCAGAGTCCCAAAGGCACAGTCCATTCAGGCTCCGCTCAATCACTGACCCCAATACTTACGGCGAGAATTCTAGTTCTAATTTAAATATGTTCAAAAATTAAAACATTTACAAATACATATGGGCGACAGACCGGCCTTCAGCTCTCGTCTCTTTCTTGAACTCTTGAGTTGACGGTGGGACGCCTTGTGGCAGACAGATCGAAGGACAAGACAGATGAAGACACCACTTCACGCAAACCACACAAGCCTGTATCATATGAAAGCAGAGAGTCTGATGATCATGAAGATGTCTGCATCCTCACTGTGCGACGGAAACGCGGCAAACTAGCAGTCAAAGAGTAGCAGGAAAAAACTTCACTAAATCATAAAGTATGTCTTACGTTTGCTGTTTTGTGGTCAAAAGTTATATTCCAGCTCGAAAAAACGCTGCTAATGTCTGCTCCTATGACTCTGTGTTAGTTTGAGATCGACCGCGAAGGTCCTGGTTGTTTACATAAAGAGGAGGGGGTTTCTAGAGTGGAGGGAGCACTCTTCATGCAATAACCTACCTCTAGGCTTACGTCCTGCTGGATCGTCATTGGTGTTACTATGGTGAATTTAGCGCTGCCCCTCAAATCTCTTGAGTCTGACTGGTCGATGGAGGTGTCGATCATCAAACTGACCAATTGGTTGTTGAGCTATTGACCGGTGAAACTGCACAGTTAGTTTCGGCGCTCCGTCTTATTTACACATGAATAGAGAGAGCGCTCACAGAGGACTCTGCTGACCAGCCCGAGGTGTTATTTTACTGTTTTATTTGCATTTCGTCCTTTTATGAGCGATAAGAACAATAGCAAGCAGAAAAAAAGGCTGAAAAAGTGTTTTCAACAGAGGAGCTTCTCTGTATGCTTGGACGAGAAAATGGTACTCTGCCCGGATGAGCGCCTGGACAAACCTGTGTTAAAACATGTGTCTTCCAGATGAAAGAAAAAAAATACCATCATACCGTGAAACCGTTATAATTTTGAAAAATGCATTTCACATATACAAATACATTTGAAGTATACACTTTTGGTCATAACACCCAGCACTACCTCAGCACACATAACTACATCTGCTTTTTTAAATGTGTGCTGCTACTGGCAAGCAAAACATTTTTTACTTTGAAAAAGCTGCCATTGAAGATCACTCGTTGTGTTCATCCAAGCAAGAGGTAAACATGAAAAACCATAACATTTGAGCTTGGCAATTAGAATCCTGCAGTCCATGACATCAAAAGCTGCAGTAAAATCCATGAGCACAGTCCAAACTCCTTTCCTTCCATATGTGTTCGATCATGTGTACTCCAGACTAACTTTTTCCACTAGTAGCACTGGTGCCCCCTACTAAGAATTTCATGAGCACCATCACAAAAAGTAGCACCACTTAAATCAACATGCAATGCAATACTTTGATATTTTTTCCATCTTTTACTTTTAAACAAGTCCCTGTTGATTCATGTAACAGTACTGTCACAGACCCGCAAACTTACAGAGTCAACTCATAGTCAAGAGTCCATAACCTGCTATCAGCCTTTCAAAACCATCCAGCAGCCCCTCCCCTCCATCCTGTGTGCATTTTGTCCTTCATCCAGTTCCCTATGATGGTGATTTAGTAGCCCACAAAGCCTTTTTAGTGCAGCGCTCAAAAGTTTTTGAACAGCCCCTTAAATGTGCCAAAGGGAAAAAAAAAGACAGACTACAAGACTTCTGTCCCTCAGTCAAGGTTACTGGAGTGTCATTGAAATAGTGGTTGAGCTTTGCACTCTCTCTGAAAGTGGTTGCAATAATCAATGCTCCAGGTGGCTTTCCAGTTCACATTGCCCAAAACCATCAAAGGATGAGCCAAGCAGCCTGGACAAGTCAATCTCTCTGGCAAACCAAGTTGGGGGGAGAGGACAGGTAAGAGTATGCCATCTAATATGTCTCCTGTATTTGCCACTGTTCCAGAATCTGACCTGATGCAGCTTGGCCAGGCCCTTCTCTTACCCGAAGAAAGACAGCAACGTGACCACAATATAGCAAGTTGCCTATATTGTGGTCAGGTTGGCCATTTCCTCTCCTCTTGTCCCCTTTGTCTTATGAAAGAGAAGGCTTGGCAGCAGTGGGAGATACTCTACCTGTTCATTTCCCTCCAGAGATTTGCTGAATGGCAGCCTTGTGTGGAGAGGCTAGTCCTTCATCCTGCCTATGCTCAATGATTCTGGAGTCACTATAGATCATAGGACTGCTATTCATTTTAGTGTTAACTCCATCCCAGTGCTTTCACCCATCAAGATTAATGCCCTCAATGGTCAGTTCCTTGGTCAGATCAATAAAAAATGTTCTTGGTCATCCCAGGTAAAAGTTGGGCAATTCTCATATAAACTGGTGTACTGGAAAGATTGTTTCTTGCAGTGCCTCATGGGTACCATAACCAGGCTCCTCTGCCATACAACCAGTTGTACAATCTCTCTTGTCCCTAGCATGAAGCTACAGTAAAGTACATTCAAGACTGTCTGGCTGCTGGTACTAGAAGACCTTCTTCTCCATTGGGGTTCTTGTTTCTTTGTTGGGACGACAGATAGAATTTCAAGACCATGCAATGATTTCTGTGGAGAAAGGGGAATGACTGGAAAGCAGCCTTTAAGGCCACTGTGAGTATCTGGTAATACCAGTTTGTCTTACTAATGCCCCTACACTGTTTCAGAGTTTTTGGTTTGATGTTTCGCTTCTGTCTATTTTTTTGGATGATATTCCAATCTTCTCCATGAACCCTGAGGTACACCAGCAACATGTGCTGGTGGATGTTGGAGAATAAGGATGTTGGAGAATAAGTTATTTGTCAAAGCAGAAAAAATGTGAATGGCATGTTTCACCTGTATCTTTTTGGGGTGTGTTATCACACACATCACCTGAAGCAACTCTTTGGGTTGCCCATTTCTACAGGCATGTCAACTACAGTCTACTACAACTACAGCCTTCTGGCAGCAGCCCTTCCCGTTCTCACCTCCACCTCGTCTTCATTCCACTGGATCCCCAAGTCACTCACTCAAGCAGATCCAGATCTCCACTAGATTGTGGAGATGGATGCTTCTGATACCAGGGTAGTGCATTGGTTTCCCCTTAGATGCCTTTGGCAGAGAGAAATTATGACATTGGTAACCGTGTGTGTGTAGACAGACCACAAAAACCTCTCTGCATCCAGACCGTCAAACATCTGAACTGACAGCAAGTCGGGTGGGCCTTGTCTTTTGGTCAGATTAATTTATACTCACCTGCTGTTCAGGTTCTAAAAACATCAAGCCCAACACCCTTTCGCACTAGATCACTGCCAATAACCCGAGATTCCATCCTGTCATCCACTTGTATCAGTGCCACCATTTCCTGTGAAAGTCACATGTCCAGGAAGACCAACCCAACCCAGGTAATGGTCCCATTAACTCATTGTCTGTCCCTGTCTCTGTGTGTTCTGATGTTTTCCAGTGGGCCTACTTCACCCATTTGACCTGTGACCCTGGTGTGAACCAGACACTTGGCTCTGGGCTTTTGGTCCCTGCAAAGACAATGATTTTCGCGAGTTTGTCTCAGCCTGTCTGGTCTGTGCCCAAAACAAAACCTCTACTAAACCCGCTTCGGTCTGCTTAACCCTCTCCCTATAACCAGAAGTCCCTGGTCACCGATAGCTCTAGACTATGCTTCTGGTCTCCCCCATCTACCAATAACACAGCCATCTTCACCATCATCAATAGATTTTCCAAGGCACCTCACTTTGTTCAGTGAACACTTATCAATCTCCTCTCTTCTAGAGGGCAGGGGTTGCAGTTCTGTCTGTCAGGATCGTGGACAGGAAAGAAGGCTCGAGCTGCCATTTTTCAGACTTCCATCCAGCTCCTGCCCCAGCTTACACCCCTGGCCAAAAGGCAAATGGGAAATGGACTATTTATATAACGCTTTCCTAGTCTGACGACCACTCAAAGTGCTTTTACAACACAAGTCTGCATTCACCCACTCACAAACACATTCATACAATGGTAGCTAGGCCACCTGCTCATTACTAGCGTTAACCATTCACACACTGATGGCACAGCATCTGGAGCAATTAGGGGTTCAGTATCTTGCTCAAGGACACTTTGACACACAGACTGCTGAGGCCAGGGATCGAACCAATGACCTTCTGATAAGTGGTCATCAAGGCCTCATCATTTCATTGATATTAGGGCTGGGCGATATGGCCTAAAAATAAAATCTCAGATTTTTTCACAAAAAACTCGATTTACGTTTTTTTCCGATTTTTTTTCCTACTTTTTAAAGAAGACAATAAGTACAAATGACAGTCAAGCACGTGTAAGAGATTTTTATAACCTGGCTTCTCCACAGTGCTCAGCGGGAGCATGTCTTTAGCTATATGATATGCCACTGCCTCCGTTAAGTTTTTGTGCCTTTTAGATTGGTCATAAGGCACTGAAGCAGAGCACCTCTGCATGGTGGTCTGCTGCGGTAGAAGATGTTATTGGACATTGGCGAATACGGCTGCACTCCGAGGGGTGACCGCGGCTAAGGTGGTTAAACAAGTTTGTGGTATTAACTGGTCTTGGTGGGGACGACGGTCTTGCATACTTTACAGACCACATTGGTCTGACTACGGTCCGACTTACAAAATCCAAAAAACTGCCATACTGACGAGCTGACGTTCCCTGTTTTATCGACAATTTCTTCACTCGCTGCAGCGCTCACTTAGTACTGCTCATCTCACTCCTCGTGAAGAATCAAACACGAGACAACGCGATGGCGCAACCGAACTTATACTGTTACATGGCTACAGAAGCTCCTGGAGGGCAAAAGGCGCGTCGTAGCAAGAGGAGAAAAAACTCGAATTTTTTATTTTTTAAACCGTCCACAGCAAAAAAATTTGAATTAATCGAAAAAATCGATATATCGCCCAGGACTAATTGATATTAGTGAATTCAAAGCACCATCAATCCCTCTGCTGTATGTTTGAAACTGTTACATCTGCCCCTGGATTATCATCTAAACTGGAGTAACCAACTTGTTTCCCTCTGAGCTTTTCATCTCTCTCTCTCTTTCTTCCTCTTGCTCTCTCCCCATGTGTCTGAGTACACCACACTGTGATTTCCTGAGTGGAGACTAGGGCTGTCAAAACTAGCCAAAAATGACGTTCAATTATTCTGTCTAAAAGAAAACAGATTTTAAGTATTCAAAAATTTATTTTTGCGCATTACATTCATAAGATGGCAAACCAATACAATGAGAGGCATACTACCAGTACATTATTTCATGTACAAGTACTTTGATGTGAATATCTCTTTTAAAAGATCTACATACCTACACACTGCAAAATAAACATGGATGCCCTGGGGCATGGTCATAATGCCCCTTCTTCCACATGACCAGTTTGCCATGGCCTGCCTTGAACTGGCTGTTGTGCCCTTAAAAGAAAGTTGTGGATTTCCTTGTTCAAAACTACATGCAACTCAGCAAATAAGCAAATAAATGCTTCCCAGTGTCTCACTCTCAACTCATTCAGAGGACATACCCTATTTTCTCTCTGATGCTACAAGGTGAATTGAAAGAGTCAGTGTTAATTCGACATTTATCTGATACAGAGACTCCAAGTTGACTGCATCATCTACAGACCTGTTGGCTCTGTGGGCAAACTGCAGGGGGTCCAGGAGAGGGTCAGTAATGTCTTTGAGGTGTGAGGGCACAAGGCGCTCAAAGGACTTCAAGGGGCCTTTAAGGTGGCTATTGGTGGAGGTGTCGTGGGGGATGGTTACTGGACTGTCCCTTTGTCTTTCAAAGCGGCAGTAGAACTCGTTCAGGTCGTTGGCTAGGCATTGATCGTTGATGGAGTGGGGGGTTTTAGGCTTGTAGTTGGTGATTTGCCTGAACCCTTTCCAGACAGACGCAGAGTCGTTAGCTGAGAACTGGTGTTGGAGCTTCTCAGAGTACAGTCGTTTAGCCTCTTTCACCGCCTTGCTAAACTTGTACTTCGATTCTTTGTATCTGTCTTTGTCCCCACTCCTGAAGGCCTCTTCCTTTGCCAACCTTAGCTGTCTGAGTTTGGCTGTGAACCAGGGTTTGTCGTTGTTGTAACTCACCCTGGTGCATGATGGAACACAGCAGTCCTCACAGAAGCTGATGTAGGACATCACAGCCTCCGTGTACTCATCCAGACTGTTGGCAGCAGTCCTGAACACATCCCAGTCAGTAGAGTCCAAACACGCCTTGAGATCCTCCACAGCCTTGCTGGTCCACTTCCTTGATGTCCTCACTACAGGTTTGCAGAGCTTTAGTTTCTGCCTGTACGCAGGAATCAGGTGTACCATGACGTGACCAGAGTGGCCCAGTGCAGCACGGGGGATGGCGTGATAAGCAACCCTGACTGGTGTAACAGTGATCCAGAATATTCTCCTCTCTGGTCGGGCATTTGATAAACTGTCTATATTTAGGGAGTTCGTGCGTGAGGTTACCTTTGTTAAAGTCACCAAGGACAATAACTAAAGAGTCCGGGTTGGTCCGCTCCACACACAGTATCTGGTCGGCGAGCATACGCTGTGTGTCCTGCACGGTGGCCTGCGGCAGGATGTAAACGCCAACCAGAATGAATGAAGCGAACTCACAGGGTAAATAAAAAGGCTTACAGTTAATGATTAAAGATTCCAGGTCAGGAGAACAGTGCTGCTGGATCACTGTCACGTCGTTGCACCAACCACTGTTGATGTAGAAACAGATTCCTCCACCTTTAGTTTTGCCCGAAAGTTCCGTGTCTCTGTCCGCGCGGTGGAGTTGGAAGCCAGCCAGCTGCAGCGCAGAGTCCGGTATTAATCCACAGAGCCACGTCTCGAAGAAGCACAAAACCGCAGATGAAGAAAAGTCCCTGTTTTTACCCAACAGCAGTTGTAATTCCTCCAGTTTGTTGGGCAGTGAACGCATGTTAGAGAGAAATATTCCTGGTAACGCCGTGCGTAGTCTGCACTGGCGAAGGCGCACGAGCGCGCCGGCCCATTTTCCTCTCCTCCGGCGTTTCACTGCATGAGCAAGGGTGAGCGCACCTTTGACCAGTATGTCCAAAATTTCCACTGATGGGAGCAGAAATTTAGGAAATAAATCCTCTGGTGTTGCTCCCCTGATGTTCATGATCTCTTCTCTGGTGAAAGAGCTCCGGGTACCGTCACAAAAAACAGGTCTAAAACACAAAACAAAACAAAACAAAACAACGCACACCAACACACTGAGGCAGCCATCCACGGCGCCATCTTGATCACCACCATTTTAGTGAGAATCTTAATTTTCGAAACGGTTCGCCTTTCATTCCCACAGTCATCTCCAACTAAAATAGCACAGCTACGCAACAGAGGCTGGCAGACGAAATCCAAAATATGTTTAGTTTGTACAGAAATACAGTTCATCTTTATGGATTATATTGATGCTGAATTGACAAACCTGTTCACATTTCTGTATTTCTCGAGTAATGAGTTTCTGCTGACATGTAAAGAATTGCTAATAAGTCTAATTTCTCAATGGATTCATGGCAGAGTATTTTTTCCCAGGAGCACAGGGAGCTTCCGGAGCAACAGGTGAGCAACAGGTGACTAGAGCAACAGGTGAATCCAGATGTGTTGAGGAATCAAGAGTACTGAAGTCAGGAAGCAACAAGTCCAGTTTCTTCAGGTGAGAACAGACAGGCAGGGCACAGACAAAGACCGGTGTGGGATTGGCACCAGGACTCAGGGAATCCCTGCAATACTGTCATGGCATCATCAAGGATTTAAGAGTCCATGCTCCCTACTGTATTTCACCTTTCCACTGCAACGTGAAGTTGCAACAGGAGATGTATCATTCCTAATCAAATGTTTGTATTTTGAGTCCTGCTGTTCCTGTTTGAAATAAATCAGCCATTGTGTTTGCTGCTTGTGTCTGTGTGTTTAGCATGTTACATTGTGTCCTGTGCTGTTGGGCCTTGGTGATAGTTCGCTGCCACTGCAGTAAAGCCAGTAAGTTGCACTTGATCAGTTTTAAAGGTCCCATATTATGAATAACCCACTTTTTCTGGGATTTGGGGTGTTATTTTGTGTCTCTGGTGCTACCACACGCATACAAAGTGTGAAATAAGACCGTCCGTGCTTTTTTGAGTGAGATACGGATTTGTGAAAGCACCCTTCCAAACGAGCCGTTCGAGTTCGGGGAGTACTGTTACATAACAAGCCCGCACATTTGCATGCTCCCACCCACCAGCCACCACCCCCTTCTCCTCTCCCCGGTGTCTCTCCACCCACCAGATACGCTACCTTCTCACAGATCTGCAATGTCGTTATCGAAAGCACTGTGTTAGGAATCATGTCGAGCCGCCACACCCAGTGTTCTGCTGGTGGCTGTAAATAGGAGTACAAATCACTCCATCGGCTCCCAGCTGCAGAAGACAGAAGAGCGGCATGAATTGAATTTTTGAAGGCAACGTCCCCGCTACAGTTGGCAAAAACCTGCTGGTGTGTGCTAACCACTTCGAGGCTGACTGTTTCTCCAACCTCAGTCAGTACGAGGCAGATCAGCTGGGAGACTTTCTCTAAAGGAGGGCTCACTTCCAGCTTTGCGTGGAATACGTGCAGACGAGGGACATGTAAGTATATAAATAATTACCTGTATGTTTTTTTTGTAGATTATATTACACAGACGCTCGCAGGGTCTAGGCTTCGGGAATTTGAGAAAATAATGCATTTGGAAACATTTTTTAAACTGGAGTATGTTAGAAAAGCCCAGGGCAAAATGAGTGTATGGTTGAGACTACTACATCCCAGCACAATTTACACTCCAAGCGTTTTTTCTCTTGGAGTTTTTTTTATGAGTGATCCTTTTTACGCTGTATGTAGCTGTTGGCATAGCTATACATGTAAGATAAGGTTGATGTCACTTCTCTCTTTTTATATAGGCCAGTACATCATTACAGTTACCTGATGTTGATCAAGTGTAGCAGTGAGCTGTTGGAGCCTTTCGTGCTTGAATTTACACTGTAACAGCGCTGTCATGTTTTACTCCTAAGTATGCCCTGTTATCATAAAAATATACTGTTTTTACAGCTGTCCAGGCAACTGTGTCCTGCAAGGACTGCTGTTGTTATGCAACGACATTGCTGATAGAGGACAAGCCACCACATCATCAGGGGATCCTCTTTTCAAACTGAGCTTTCCAAAGTCCAGGAAGGGAAAGTGCAGAGGGGAGTGAAGTTGGTTATTATAGGTGAAACTCACTGTTCTGTCCCCCATAGCTGTAAAGGACTGTAATCAGCAGCAAGAACACATATAGTCAAGCAGGTTCTAAACCTGGATGGTTGATCATGCATGGAGGCCTTTCATCCAGCTGCTGCAGCCGTGTTGTAGCCTATTATGCATAACATAAGGTGAGTATGTGCAGTGGCATCTTATCTGCAATCATACACTGCGATCATACTGTAAGTGCAGGTAAAGATAATGTGACCTGTGGCACCTCCTGGCAGCATATGTTCTCAGGCTCTGACTGCATTGTTGCACAATTTCCACGTGTGCACTGATACAAACAAATAAAAAAATCATGCATGTATAAAGCTAAAGAAATAAGAAACCTTGCATACCAACATTTTCAACCAATAACAGCACCCACGTTTTAGATTTGAATGTGTGTGCTCTAGCTGGCTACTTTTTCTCAGCCTGAGGTGAATGGTCAGTAGTGCTGCTCAGCAGTGTCACCCGTGTGTGCTCTGCCCGTTCATGTGTAAATGAGATGGAGCGCTGAAACTAACAGCGCAGTTAGACAGTCAATGTCTCAGCAACCCAGTGATTGCTAGAAACCCCCTCCTCTTTATGTAAACAACCAGGACCTTCCGACTCTGCTTTCATATGATACCAGGCTTGTGTGGTTTGCGTGATGTGGTGAAATCAGCAGACGCGCTAAAGTGGACATACGCTATTTCCTTGTTTTCGTTACATGCACATATCGTTTATTGTTGTATGAATTATGTTTCGTTTGGCTGGCAATGCTTGGTAGAGGCTTTTAGCTGAGTTTCTCCCCATCATTCTGGTATGCTACAAGTTAGGATTGGTGCTTCCTAGCGTGAGCATTGACCGTCTGAACTGCGGGCCTCACGCTGCTACCTGTACAGGCGGCGCTTGTGTTGAAGAGAAAAAGATAGAAAGACGTTTTTTGACTAACCTTTCAGAAGCGTCCTGTTGATGAATTCTCTGAGGTTCTGTAGGAGCCTCCCCTCCTTCAGGATCCGATTCAGGTTCGAACATGTACGGTTGAACTACTGAAGAACTCGGTCTGTTCACTGCCGCCATGTCCGCTACTTTCACACGGGTAGTGCTACGTGAGTCTACATTCTCCCCGTTACCATGGTGACATGGGTGGGACAGCAGCAACTCATTTGCATTTAAAGCTACAGACACCAGAAACAGCACATTCTGAAAGGGACTGAAACAGAGGGATACAGAGGGGGGCGAGAATCTTTTCCTAAAAGCTGTTTCCAGCAAAGAGCTTCAAAAACATGTTTTATGGAAATCATAGACCTATGTTACTTATTGAAAAAGCTTCATAATATGTCACCTTTAAGACCAGAGCAACAGCTGATGAACTCAAGTTCGCATTCTGTGTGTGTGAGATAAAGAAACGGTAACTGTGTCTTCCTGCAACAAATAGGATCTTTTCTGATTTGCTTTGAACACCGTTCCCTCTTTCGTTTTTACTAACCCACACATGCATTCATACATGTCTTTACAGGCACACACACATAAACCTTAATGGCGCGAACAGTGGTAGTATAACTCAGCTTTGCTTCCCACCAGTTTGTTGTCAGGGATGTGCAAACATGACCTCCATTGTGTTTGTCACATCTTTGTCAAGCCTTGCTGTCTTGAACCTCACATTGACATAGCGACATACAGCAACTTGGCTTCTCTCTCTCAACCTCGCGCCCCTCTCCCTCTTCCCCTCACTCTGTCTTTCTTTCACACACACACATTCACACACTTGCTTGCTGCCTTTATGCTTGTTACTGCAGTTGCTTGTGTTATAGCTGGTTGTGTAGACAATTTGACAAATAAATGGTACTGTATATTTAAAGAGCAGTTGTCTGTGATTCTTTGTGCAGATGTGTTGTGGTAACAGTTTGCTGTGAGGGTCAGTGCTTGGACTCAACCCTTTATTGTTCACCTGATAAATGTAAAATAGTATTTTCAACATTTACATTTTTAGTGAAAAGCCTCTTAGTGAGAGTGCATCCACAGTTTGATTATTGGTATTACATTGGTATTACACACTCCCCCACCCCCCAACACACACATACACACACACACACACACACATTTAATTGTACACCTGCTAAGAAGACTGAGGTCTTTTGGAGTATGTAGGTCACTGTTAAAAACATTTCATGACTCTGTGGTGGCATCTGCAGTTGGGGGTTAAGCAGGTCCTTCGGAAGCAGACTGATGCATCCAGTGTGCAAAAAAGAACGCTACTGCTGGTCCTTCATTCCTACAGCTGTCAGACTGTTTAATGGCAGCATCATATAATGTAGCACTGTGTTGATGCTGTCTTTCCCAATTCTACATCATAAACCTTTCTTGCATTACTGTTACCAGTGCTAATACATGTTTAAATTGTCCATTTCATTTTCCATTCTGTATCCTGTATACTTTTGATCTTGACCCTCCAGTGCCACTGTTTTTGCGTTTTTGTAACACTTGCTTACGCATGGTATTTGGTATTGGTATACAGTTATCAATAACTATTCCTGATATTTGCTAATAACCAAATCTGTGCCTACTAGATCCCAACACTGGATAATAGAAACTCTGGTTTTGTGATTCCTGTCTGTCATGCAGTGCATCTAGTGCAGTCGTAGGAGCATTGCTGCTTTTTTCCCACAATCAAATATCAATTTTCATTATTGAATGTAACAATCTGATTATATATTTGAATTTAGAATATTTGCTGACAGCCCAAACGGAGAAAAATGTGTCAGAGCAGAGGCTCTCCAGCTGCATTCTATCCTGTAATCAAGACTACAAAGACTCAGCTCTGCCACAGCCATGCTGCCAGGTAATTTGTGCTCAGTCAGTCTTTCAAGCCTTACCTTCCACTAATACTGTTTCTCCTTTTATTGCAGATCTGTCTGCTTGCTTGATCTCTGTCCCCATCCCTTCATCTCATCAGGCCTGCTACTTAACTCTGGACATCAGCAACCCCAGCTATGCACTCTCTGAACGCTCAGTTCAACTCAGCTCCAGCTTTCCTTCTGCTCAACACAACCAGCCACCAGCCTAGTCCCCGTGCTTCCAATCATCCCTCCTGCCCAGCCCCTCTCCAGTTCTTATCCCTTTCCATTTGGCCCTGCAATAAATTCTTCTCTTTATTCAAACTCCAGCCTGCTGGCCTCTCTGTCTCTCACACTTGGGTCCACTAGCTCAGCCTTAACACTTTAGTTTACTCAGCACTGGGAGTAAGATGACAGGCCTACAATTCAAGCCAATGAAACCCGCTTTTCTGTCTTAAAGTAAAGCTAGAACTTCAGACTTTTTCCAAACCTGCGGAAAGGCTCCAATGAGTAAACATTTACTAAAATTATGAAAGCTGCTCAGCCATAATTTCATGTTTTCCATGTTTTTCAATAAACTGATTTCCAGGTTATCCATACCAAGATATGTTTCATCTGAAAGAGAGAGCAATATCTCCTCAAACTTTGTCCTAGCTAACCTTATCAAATGCAAAAATGCATGTTTTACCCTTCAGAATACTCTTAAAATACATACATTTGCATTGCATTCAACATCTCAAATTGTCCACCTTGTTGATAAATAAATAATTAGCAACTTTGTTAATGAACTGACCTGCACAGTCCACACATTTTCGAGAATTGTCTGACTTCCTGACTACACATTTCAAGCAAAGTTTTCCACTTGCAGAGCTGCATTTTTTAATTTTAGCAAATATTCTTTCTTTTTGAAGTAATTTGACTTGGTGACCTTGTTTCTCAACTTGCAGTAAAGGCTTCTATGTAAAGACACCCTGACTTCTGAGCATCAGCATTGGCATTGTCCCTTTGAAGCATCAAAGATTTCAACTCATTACTTGGTGCTGGTAATCATGGTGCACTACTTCCATTTACAAACCTTTTCCTAAGCGGAATATGGATATCCACCAACTTCACTAACATCCATGAAAAATTTTAAAGCACCGTTTACATAACTTTCCTGACATATTTCGAACCACTGTAAATCTTTGCATCATTCTGTAAAAATTCTGGTAGGTTGACAACCTGGGTAAGATTGCAAACATTGGCCATAGAAATCTGCTTTAGGTAACAGACAATTTTCATGAAAAGAATCAATATTCAGATCACCACAAAGGAAGATGTCCTTTCTTTCATCTGTTATTATATCTAGGGTTTCACATATTATATCCAAGTAGTTCACACTAGAACTGGGTGGCCTACAACCAACTACAGGAAGTTTACAGTATGGAAGGTGAATCTTTATATAAGTAATATGAAAACATGTGTTCAGCCATCCTCCTGACCATCACACCTTTATTTGTCACTGCAATGACATCAATCTACATTCTGTTTCTAATTGTGTTTCTTCTACCACATCAATTCCTGGTCTATTTTCCTGCACAGATCACATTTGAATTTAAGATACTTCAGTGACATTTGGAGCTCAGGTCGAGTTAAAGTCAAGAGATTTAGATGAGTTTCTATCTATGGTGAGTAGACAGGGTATACAGTTAGTGTGGTGCTGTTTGAACATGTGCAAGCTGTTCTAATGCAAACACACACAGAGTTATTACGCCACCACACAGTAGGTGGAACATTTCTCCAGGGCTGCGACCCATTTTATGACCTGACTGCTGCATTTTAAAACATACAATGCACAAAGGACTGTCAAATATTCTGACAGTAGCCTAAGATGATGTGAGAAAAGTAATCATTTTGGAGATATAAATAATACAGCCACAGTGAAACAGTCTTGTATGTGAACTCCAAACATATGAATATGATCGGTACATTTGGAGATGCAATCTATACTTTCACTTCAGACATGACAACCTTACAAATCTGGATCTGGAATTTCCCCTCGCGGGACAAATAAAGGAATATTGATCTTGATATTGATCTTGACAAATAATGTCATTTTCACAAAAGTCTAAAGGTTAGCTTTTTCTCTACCATTTTTGTGACTAATTGCTTTACTAATTGCTAATAAATCTTAAAGCTCTAATTTGTTATTGGTCCGTTGTATGTCATTGATAAGTACAAATTGACATTTCCAGGTTGTAAAAAACTGCCTGATGTTTATTTCTTATTTATTCATTGGCAAGCCATTACTAAATGCTTGTGGGTCTCACACTTTGTAATTAGTCTTCAAGTCTGTAATTATAAATTATTGTAACTCTTTAATGGAGGGCTGTAATCATTACATCTGTAGTATGTAAGTTGTTAATAATTAATTTTGGTGGAGATCCTGTGCAGCCTTTTACCAGCAATTAGTGGTCAAATCATCTAACCACTACAAGGGACTTTTCACAACCTGGCAACCACAACATTGTTCTCATTTATGGCTTTAAACCGTTCTATAAAGCGTTATGATGAAAAAATATTTATTAACCATTTATAAAGCCAATGGTTTCAACTTAGAGCTCTTCATAACGGGTGCCTTCTTTGAAAGTGGTAGACTACAATTTTTTTTTTTTTTTAATTCCAAAATTTCAACAACATAAACACATGAATCTGCTTTTTCAAGCAATCTTTGCTTTCATTTCATAAAGACGCATTTAGTGGGTTACAACTCAACATTTAAAGTGATGCTACTGATTGCGCACTAAAATAGTGTCTTAATCATTGTGTTGTGCTGATCTTTTTTGTTGATAAACTGAATTCCTGGTAGGCCTACAGCACCTGCAGTCTCATGTGACTAATCCAACCAATTATGATTCTGATTAACAATGGCGTGAAAGAACTGATTCTATACTGAAAATGAAATAAACTGTGCGGTATCCCAGTTTGTTACTCACCATACTGTCGTAGTGTATCAGCTCCAGCTCGTAGTCCGGCAGTATGTCGGTCCTCTTATTCACCAGGTCCAGAGCCATCTGAGCGGCGGGGAGGCAGGCTTGTCCCCCGGGCCAGCCTCCACTCATGGGGAAAAGGGCTCCGATGTAGAGCTTCTTCTTGCCTAGAGCCGGACGGGAGCAGGAGAGGAGTACAGTGAGGGTAAGAGTCAGAGAGTAGCGGAGGACGGAACTGCTGAGGAGGCCTTGGCAGAGTCGAGCCATGGCTGATGGATGCGGGAGGCTCAGGAGAGCGATGAGGTCAGTTTATTCCTCCAGCACTGATCAAGTGTGAGTGTGTGGCGTAGCCTGCGATGCGCGGGTCAGGAGCTTTGACTTCCCATGAGCGACACAAGTTGATTTCCGCCACAGATGGGAGCACGTTTAGAATAGACTATTCATATACATAAAAGCCATAGATTTTGTTTGGCTGCTTTTTTGTTGCAAAAAACCCCCCAGACATTTAACAGCTGACAAACATATATGGTTAGGGTACTCTTCAACAACCTAATTCACTTGCTGTGAACTCCTGCTCTTCAACCGAAATAGCACTGTGGAAATTCTCATCTACTCTAAAATGTTTGAAGAACTTAGATTCGCCACTCATTTAATGCTATCAATAAACAGCAGAATAGAAGTTAGAAGTGGTAAGCAGAGGTAGTTCTTTTACACACGAACAGGCAGATGATGCTGTTTGCTAACAGAAATTTAATAAGAAGTCGAGATCCGTGATTAAATCCGGCCTGAAGCTCTGTTCGCTGCCCAAGGAGCTGAAACTGAACTCGCTGACGCTCCGCGATATTCAGACGCGTTAAACGGGATCCAGATTACACCGCCTCCCTTTTCAGCCTTATGAAATACTAACAAAAATCCACAGAGCTCACGAGGAAACACACGGAGAGCTTTACTATGTCCAGATCCTCTCGTCACCTGTCTTCCTCATATGTCCGCCTGCATACAACGCACCTAACATGTTGTATGGGAACACCGCAACACACGAGCAATGTAGGCTATTATTGTCAGTAATCCAGTGCAGTCTAATTGGAGAGCGGTCAATTTCGAAGGAAGGTCGATCCCAAGATGAAGAAGTCGCGAGAGTGTTGCTGGAATGCGGTTAGCTTTCCAGGGGGAGCGAAATGACGGTACCAGTGAGGAGCTCGCAGGTCTGTGCATTACTGTGGCTGACTGCAGCAGCGCGTGAGGAGGGGGGCTCGTCTCCGTTTCAAACACCACTCTGAATTTGCAATCCCTTAACACAGCCTCGCTCATTTATCTTTCCTCCTCCCGCCTGCTCCTCCGACAACAGCCCCCGCTCTCCGATTAACACCCTCAACCAGTAACTCCACCTTGTGGATCAAGGAGCCCCCTCCAGATTTCTGGCAATACTACATTGTCCTTTCACGTTCACAATTGGATTACTACAGTTACAATTCTTCTGTTTCCATCGTGGAAATGACCATTATGGGAGACAAATACTGTCCATTGAAACTCATTCATTCATTTCAATTCAATCATTTAGAGACCAGGGCTGGATTAACACACTGTGGGACCTCACAAGGCAACCGTTCTCCTTGTGCCCACATTGATCCCTCAGTTCCTTCCACTGTCCTTGCACTGTGTTTGCAACCTGTGGCCTTCAAGTGACACAACTGCAAGGAGACTGAAATTCAAACCCAGAAAAAAACATTATTCTTCTTACTTCTTTCACATAAATAACTACATAAAGTGCACTGCTGACAATACAGTCAGAGGCAAGTCTCGGTTTGGTATGACCAGTTGCTCTGTGGTGGTTAATGTTGGCAAACTGCTGATATATATTGCTGTGTAACTGACATCGAGTCTGCTTGCTGACTTTATGACTCTGTGTTTTGCAACAGTGGCCACTGTGGCTGCTGTTCAGTAAAAATAACATATAGCTTTCTTTACCCATCATGTACAGTGCACATGCACTAACCCATAATTATATTATACCCTGGTTCAGTTGCCCTTGTATTGGTAACACAATTGGCTGATTTTAGCTTATCACACCTGTATGTTTGGTGCCCTTATCAAACTCTTATTCAATGCCAGATTTCCCCCCTTGCTCTTCTTCCAACTTAGGCAACTAGCTTTATACCACAAACTTCACTGTATATTGGTACTGGCAAAAACTGTATGTCAGACCACTGAGTAACAAGAAATGGTAGCCCTGAAATGGCAAAGACTCATTTGAGGTCATTTAGAAACAGTCTCTCAGTTCCATAGTTTGTTCACCAGAGATTAATGCTGTGCTCACCACATATTGTAGAAAATATTCTTTAATAAATAAATTCAAGGGAAGCTCATAAAATGTTTGTTTATTTAGTGTTTACCTTAAAAATGCATATAGGCAAATATACTGTTTGATATTCTATTGTTGAACTACAAAATAATCTTATCAGATTTACAAAATCCAGAGTCAGTCTCTAATGAATACAACAAAAATGTCAACACAAGGTCCACTTTCTCAAGAACTTGCAATGGCATCTCACAGTTTTCGTCAGAGGAAGGAGTTTGTTCAGTTGCCACTGCCAGGAAAAGGCTGGAAGTGGAAGTTATTAGGTCAAGAGTGAACTTGAATGTTAGCATTCTCAGTTCAGCTCTGACTGGGGACCCTTGATGAATGTCATACCCCTCTCTCATTATGTTTGCTGCTTGTAAAATTCCCCCCACAAAAACGAGAAAAATGCGAACTTTCACTCTCAAAAACTTTTGAGAATTTGAGTATAAATATGCTTAACAATATACTTAACAGTGTTCTCAATAATATTAATATTTAGCAATATTATGATGTGTCCTAGCGTTGCATTTGCAAAATCTCTATTTTATATCATAAAGTTGAGAGATTACAATTCTCAACTGAAAAGGCAATTAAATAGTAGGTAGTAGTTAAGGTAATACATATATCTGTTCTTGTGGGGCAAATCTCAGCTTTTTTGAATTTTTTTTAATCTATTCTGCTTCTCCATTGTTGTCTTCCTCATAAGCCAATACAATCTTTTAATTTAGCAAACTACATTTCAGAAATCTCATTGAGCCATAATGAATCATGCTCTGCCTCTCCCCCACATACTCCCACATTTACACTTCTCTTCATTGCTGTCTCTTGCTGAGAGTGGTGACGCATGTGCGTTCATGTATCTGAACGCTGAGTGTATCTTTAATAATGTATTACCACGGTGGTAGGCTGACACTGATTCTTCTCTCTTCATTCTCATTATTTTTTTCATTCTTTCCTCTCATTTCCAGCAGCCACAGAGCCTCTGCTGTTCTTTCCTTATATCTGGTGCTGCAGCCCGATGTCTATCTCTCTGCTCCATCCCATTTCTGTTTCCAGGCACAGCTCTCTACCTGACCGGCTCTCATTTTCTCGGGTGGGTTGATATGTATCTCTCTGTGCCTCCTCATATCTGGTTCGCCATCTCTTTGGGATTATCCATGCTGCTTGAGAAGAGGCATATATGCCTCTCACATCCCTCAGCTCCAGCTCATTTCTATCAACAAACTGCGCTGTCATTTACTGTCAGAGCAGATAGCTCTGCACATAGAACTTGTTAAACTGGTTTCCATGGACATGAAACTGGGAAGAAGATGCAGCGCTATTATGCATCCTGATGCATTTGGAGATCCCCCCCCCCCCCTCCAATAAATTTGAATAACACTCTGAGCAGAGCTGATAAGTGATTTCCTGGCTTTATAAATAATAGGCTAATTTTATTAAAAAGGAACACTCAAGATGAAGTGGGTAAAGGCAGAGCTGATGGTGTTCAATGAATATAGTTAAAGAGCTTAGGGTAATTTACTCTTCTTATCCTGTTCCACATCTTAAATGATAAAAGAGTCAAGGTCATTTATGTGCTATGAATTGTAAAAGGCATGATTTGCTAAAAAGCATGTTCATATCCAGGGTCAAATTGTTAAGGCACTGCTGGGCAAAACTAAGCTTTGAGCCACGATTTAGCCACATACAGGTAAACTCAATCTATTTGGCCCATATTGCACTACCTTTAACTAGCCAGTATTTGAATAAAACTCTGCCTCAGGTGTGCTGGATGTCAGTTAGTTTGAGATACTTTGATTAAAGATACATTTTTTAAGGTTGCATACAATGTAAGCATAATATCAAGCATGTTTTGAGGTTTAAAAACTAGATTTTCACACTTGGTCCCTTCATAAGATAGGTTCTCAGCAAAGAGATTTTGCAAGAAGCATAATGCTACCCAATTTATTTTTTTATTTTCTATAATGGTCCAGTATCTCTGAGAATTCCGTTCATACTGGTAGGGCGTTATTTACATTTAGGATCAATGTAGGATACAAGGTGTACTTAATGCAGCAAAGCAGGGGATGAGGGTTGGAGGGTGGGGTTGTGGATGACTAATGTATCTAACCATGTGTGTCTACTCAGATTTGCCTTGTCTTGAAAAGGGACCTAACGGTTAACATGTGATTTTCTTTTAGCTCTAACTGTGATCCTGTCTTAACCCTGGCCAGCTGGTTCAGTTGCTTAAGCTCTACCATATCTTAACTATTGATGATTTGCCATAACTATTTTGTTATGTTGCAGTTTATGGACTGCAACGTCATGATTTTCACTGAAACGTGGCTTAACAACAGTGGACAGAACGGCAGAGCACTCCAGTAAGATCAGGGGTGGAGGACTGTGTATCTACATGAACAAAACAGACTCTGTTATCACTGGGAGCCACTGTTCTGCTAATGTGGAATATCTGATGATCAAGTGCAGGCCTTTTTATCTGCCTAGAGAGATCACATCCACTGTGATAACTGCAGTTTATATGCCCCCGGATGCTGCTGCTAAACTAGCAATGAAAGAACTGTATGCTGCTATCCACAAACAACAAACTGCATGCCACCCGGGCCACGCTGGACTCAGGAACAATTGACATTGACTGTGTTGACAACGTCACTACCCACAAATGGATAAGAACTTTCCCCAATCTGAAGCCTTGGATTAACAGTAAGGTCCGCCTCCCACTAAAGGAACATGACGCTGCCATCAGATCTGGCAACGCAGCAGCCTACAGTTCATCCAGAGCTAACCTGAAGAGGGGTATCAAGGGAAGCTAAACACGTTCACAAGCTATGGATTAAGGAGCACTTCCACAGCAACGCTGACCTCTACCGCATGAGGCAGAGCATCCAGGCAAACCGTCAAACAGGTCGACGGAGGATGCCATCTCCATGGCACTACGCTCCACCTTGACACACCTGGACAACAACAACACCTACGCAAGGATGCTCAGTGACCTCGGCATCAGCATCTCCCTCTGCAACTGGACCCTGGACTTCCTGACCAACAGGCCCCAGTCTGCTATGTTAGACAACCATGCCTCCACCACCCTGACCCTGAACACTGGCATCCCACAGGGCGGTGTGCTGAGCCCTCTTCACTACGCCCTCTTCACCCACGACTGCGTGCCTATGCATGATCCAACTCCATCATCAAGTACGCAGACGACACCACAGTGATAGGCCTGATCTACAACAATGACGAGTCAGCCTACAGGGATGAGATTCAGCACCTGGTGATGTGATGTGCCGACAACAACCTGACCTTCAACACCAAGAAGACTAAGGAGCTCATTGTGGACTATAGGAAAACCAAAGGCTGCAGTCACACCCCCATGGTGACTCTCCAGAGCTGTTACCCTGCTGAACTCTGTCCACCAGCAGGTAGGTACCACACACTGTGTTTGCAGTATGCATGCGACAAACCAAATTAGTAGCATATAAATGTAATTTCTAAAACAAAGGTTTGCATGATTTGGAAAAAAGCAGGAGCCACCTTACTGCCCTTCATCCAAACTTTTTTTTTTTTTTTTTTTTTTACCAAATTTGTAATTAATCAAATTAAAACAAAGTCATTACCAGACAAACAACCCGCAGGTCTAGGGCCTCAGACCAGATACTCACTTGTTCATTTTGTAATCCAGCCTTGTTTATATTAATGTGTTTAGCAAAAGGGTGTATTTGGTAGCATCGTCTTGTTTTTTTTTTTTGTTTGTTTGCCTGATTAAGGTAAAACTAACAAGTAGTGATCCCCTGCATGAATCTCCCTGTGCGGCAAATGAGCTCCAATGACATTTTGAACAACATTAAGTAGAACACGGGATCAGAGAGCTGCTGTGATGGTTCATTTTCTTTGACTCTCTCTGTTATTCCTTTCTTTGTTTGGCCTCTTTCTCTGTCTTCTCCCTGTTGTCTGTATTTCTCCCCTCCATTCTCTTGCCAAGTTTTACATTTCTATATTTGCCTCAGTACTAAAGGGCTGCAGGGTAGCTTCCAAACAATAACACATGTGACATGCTACCATTGCCCACACTCCTGCTGTGTTCCAGATTCTTTTCAGCGCAGCTGCAAAAAGCTACATTCTAATGTATCTGCTGTAACATGTGCAGTATGTATACAACTGAAATCCATGACAGGCCATCTGAATGTCAGTCGAGACCAGGTCCAAATAAAACCAAATCAAGAATGAGACCAGAGCAAACAGAGTCCAGACCAGCATGTAGGAATACACACCATTATGAACACAGTATAAATTTTCAATAACGAAAATATTAAAACAATCATGGAGCCTCTACAAGACAGGGCCTGTTTAAATGCACTCATCAATTTTGATTTCCAGTGATATTGTAGTGGTGCAAATTCAAAACAAATTTGCCATTACACAGATTACTGCAGTCAACCTGTGGCAGTAACTCGCTTTTCTGAGTTTATAATCCATCTTTGCTGAATAGACAGTGTACATGTTTTTCTAAATGTAAATCCCATGAAATTAAGACTAAATAGACTTTGAGCAGAGATTATGTTGTTGACCTACATTTATGTTTCCCTGATAAGGAGCCTCTTGTGGTTGTGTGAAAAGCCATAAAGCGAAGCAAAGGTAACATTTTTGTTACAGCAGTGGTTCTCAACCTTTTTAGGGCCAGCACCTATCCATGATCCAGGTCCCTTAGCACCTCCCATCAAACAAAATGTAGGCTGACTTTCTTCACTGACTATTAATGCTGATTATTATTTGTGTTATATCATTGCATGCCAAATAACAGATTTGATTTAACTGGTAAGTTGGAATATCATTATCATCAGCTTCCTGGGGAGCATGTGAATAAAATTTATATTTATCAGTGTTAAACAAATGAAATGGTTACAAATCTGACATTCAAACATTCAAACAGCAGCCAATAAAAAATGCCAAACAAGAAGCAATCAAGAAGAAACAGATCCAGAAACTGATCTCCATGTCAGCCTTAACCACCCTCAGGTGGTCTGTGTTAATGAGGAGGCGTTCATTGTTAAGAGCTTCAGACATCTGCACTGAGTATTGCCAGTAAACTTTTCCTCGTGCAAATTTTTACACTTCCTGATTTTGAACTAGTTATTTTATAAGGGGCCACCAAGCCCTGCTGCCCTGTTTTTCTCAAAAACAGTAAAACTAATTAAACCTATTTCCTCCCACATTTTTTGCTCTAGTGACACCAAACTGGCTACACTGCATCTCCAGATTGTCTTCCACAAACAGCCTGATTTTTGAATGATCAAAAATTGAGCCCACAGTGCATTTAAATGTTATACTGGAAACAGTCCTGTAAAAGCCACTGCAAATTCTCTGAAAATAAATCTCTGTTCATAAAAAAAAAAGACAAAATGCTGATGTCATGGGTAATGTAGTGTGATCAATTTCACAACTGTATCCCAAAAGATTTCTTGACAGTATTTTAATTCTATCCTGTAAACTACTGCATTCAATGGGAAATAGAGCATCTTTAAACACAGTTCGTCACCTATGGATCAATCGATCTTTGTAAAAATAAATTAAAGGCATGTCTGTGTTGCCTCGATGAAATAGAAGATTCTCACAATTTTGTCTTGATCACTGAATTTTTGACACTGGTTTGAAATCTGCCTTTCTATGCAACCCTGGTGATTGTCACAGCTTGAGGCCATCTCTGTATTCTCAGATAGCTCATGACCTGCCAGTGGTTATGCATTCAGTTCCTGGGTGATACAGAATGGACATGCTAATGCCTACCCAGCCACTGTGCTGTGTGGATTAAAAACACATGATGTCAAAGGTATTTTTAATTCAAATATTTATAGTTACTTATTATTGTCCGCCTCTTGTTCCTCTTGTCCCTCTTGTTCCTGTTTCTGTTCAAAATGCATTTTCTGCACACAAGGTACATTTTAACCCAAGTGAGACAGTTCAGAGGTCCATATTGCTTAAAGGTATTTAAAACTACTTAAATATTTTGTTTTGTTTCATGATCAGTTTTCAACAAATATAACTAAAAACAGGACGAACAAATCAAAATTAGGAAAATTATATAGGAAAAACATGGTCTAAACTTAACAAATCTATTTTCTTCCTAGCAGAGTCATTACCAAAAGTGCCAGTGGCTGTAAATATTTCACTGGCAACTTTCAAGAACAAAGGTCATGTGGTTTGTCTGCTTTAAACAAGCAGTATGCATCCAACTAAAACAATGTGAAACTAAATAGCAGGCACCAAAACAAAAAGTTATTTCTTTTTATCTTCTGTAGATTGACAGGATGGCAGAGTATAACTGCAAAAACAACAGGATTCATAGTACCATCCAGGAAATAACTTACAACAGCCAATCAGAATACATCATAAACCCAGCTGTTGGAGATGAGTATGACATTGAATATAGCAACCGCAACAAAATGATCAAAGATGTGCAGTTCCTAATGCCAAGGATTTTGAACAAGTAAGATCATTAATACTTTTGAATGGACATTGTTTGATTTGTTGAAGTTAGTTGAAGTTTATAACAACTATCATTATTGACTATCATTAGGTATCATTAAACATCCGCTTTTAATGTAATTGATTGTCCTGAGAAAAAAAAATTGTTATGGTCTTTAGTTCACCAAATATTTGCTTATAATTCTTTTTAACCTGGGTTCCTATAAAAGAATATCCTCTGTACCCAGTCTTAAAAATTTTCTCAACTTTTTCATATTTGAAGAAAATATATAAAACATATTTTCTTTTTCAGTAAACATCACCGTCAAAGTGGTCCAGATGAAAAATCCTAAAGAGTAGGACACCAGGAATGGTGAAACGCTATCATCTTAAACCTACTTATCTCATTAGTTATGCATCAGGAAGTGACAACATCACTATTTGCAGACAATAATGTCTAACAATCAATAGGTGGTATTCTTTTGAATAAGTGACAGATAAGACCTTCTTTAACTACAAAATCCCCAGCAGCACTCCACAGACAAACATTACATACATCCTCACTCCCTGGACAACCAACCAAAAAAAAAAAAAAATCACTCCAACCAATGAGGAGGAAGTCACAGGGCAAATTGCAAGAGTCAAGACTCATCTGCAAGAATTGCAAAACATAATTTCATGAATTCACCCCTTAGAGTTTCAGCATCAAATGTGGTGACTGTGTCCGAATATTCACTCCCAAGCCATAAAGTAAAAGCCGTCCTGACATTATAGACTGCACAGAGAGAAAATAAGTTCCATTTATCATCATATCATCTCCAACACATTGTCAAAGATAGAAATACACAAACTGCAGAAGGACTGGAAATTCAGCTTCTGATATTATCTGTCACATTATCTGACATGACTTCACTGTCGTATTTTGGAATACACATTTCCAAACCAGTTAACTGGTTTTAAGGACTTTATCTGTTTGTAAATGTTAAATTAATGACTCAAGTTTTACTGTTTCAAGTTTGTCTTCATTCATGTTGACTTTAATTCATGAGTCAAATCCCAGGTAACTCAGAATATGGTTAACCTGGGTCATGCTTATGCATAAATTATGGTTTGGTGGAGTGGTTTGTGTTGCTCAGCTAATAAAGGTCATCCAAATCCACATGTACACAAATTTTTTTGGACAGCTCTCAGTGGGGCTCAGTATTTATCAGGACGGCTGCTTTACTCCCAAATAATTTTACTGTATGAACCTGGACTGTGTGTGTGACCTTCTGGATGTGTAGAAGAATGCAAAACATAATTTAATATTAGATTCTGAGAGATCTTGTTGGTGTGTCAGGAGATTTAAATAGTCAGTGAAGCTACTCTACTGTGGCTCATCCATATATGTGCACAGCATCTCTCTCGACAGATTTATTTAATTCATTTAATTCATCTTATTTTATTTGTTTTTTAGGACCTGGTGCACCTGATCTCTGAATTATCTGTGGTGCCCGCACATATAACTTTGATCTATGCATCACTGCTTTCCATCCTCCTCCACCTATTAATCAGTCAGTGACACTGATTCATTTCTACCCCAGTTTAACAGGTTAGCTGATTGAATGAGGTCAATGTGGTGAAATTGTACTACAAACAAAACTAGCCCTCTTTTTTGTATTTCATGCACAGGAGAACAATCACTCCCTGCTGTCTGTCAAAAATGAGGGCCGTCAGGGTTGGCTGCTTGAGATCACATTGGCATGCAGCCTTCAGCTGAACTCCAGATATGAATGTCAGCCAAAAAAACAAAATAAAAGCTGCTGGGAGAACATTACTGACAGCCAGAGCACAGTGCAGCCAGCATAGTGGTCAGTAGGTAGTTTTTCACTTGTCAGTAGCTGAGTGTTCACTGGTTAGCAACTGGGTTTTCACTGGTCAACAGTGTAGGATATTTGTGAGCATAACCCAGGGACTGTTTAGAAGAATCCTTTATCCTTTATTAGTCACTACACATGTTTAATGTGCCATGCCAAAAATGTTAACCGCAAAGGATATGACAGTACCTCTCCCACAGCTGTAAAAGACCATTTGGCCAGCTCTGGCAACATACCAATCAAAGATTGGTATTTGCCATCAAAACAATCAAAGCCTCCTGAAGGACCAGAATACAGAGAGGGATTAACAAATCACTGCCGTGCTGAGATTACCCAGGGCCACCTAATTGCACCCACCCAGTATTGCAAGTAGCCTAGTACATTTCTGCTAGCTGGGTGAAATCAGAAATCAGAAAATCACAATTGGCTTCCCTAATCAAACATAATTCTAGTGGATTTTGCCTGCTGCTTCCAGTGATGGCCACTATCTTTATGTGGTTCATTTATCTGCTGTCAATTCAGATTCATTGCAGGGTCTACCCATGACAGTATCTGAGGGGACATAGAAAAAAAATAAAATAACTTTGAAATCACGGATATGAAACACTAGATACAATGTGCCATACTGGCTTGGAACTATATGGCAGCCATCTTATGTGATTACAGTTTTAAATTTGCTGTATTTGGAACCTACATTGAAATAGTCTTATGTTGTCTTTATAATCCCTGTATTTATTTCATTCAAAGCAATGAGCATAAGAGTGTGTCTGGCCAGAATGAACAAAAAAAAAGAATAAACAAAGATTGTCTTATAATTTTGATTATTATAGCTCCAAGAGAATAATTCATGCTTTCATGACACACACACACACACACACACACACACACACACACACACACACACACTTCTCTTTGTAGTTTACACTTTACACTTGATTGCCATGGAAACAGCTGCTTAGCAGTCACATGTTCAGGTAATATTAATAGCTTTGTTATAAGCATTACCAAATGTTATCATGTTAGCATAGCTAACATTAAAACAATGTTTGTTGGTTATCACTCACAGTACCTAATTACCTAATGGATCAATTCTGTGTAGCGCTACCAATCAGTAATAACTTTTACTTAGAACTGAGCTGGTCGTTACTTTGTAGCTAATGGTAATGTTACCTAGGTAACATCAATGTGATGAGGTCCCTTGATTTGTCAGGTGTCTTGATGTAAAGGTATACGTATCAGTATAGCAATATGAAATTAGTGATGATAAATATGATTTATCATGATATGATTATTTTACTTTTATTGTCAGGCCCTTTTGGTCATTAGCTGAGTTCATACTTGCCACTGGGTATGTTTGTTAAGTGGCTCAATGTCTTTCTTTATACTGGTTCACTATAGTTTCAAAGAAAAATCTGTACACTATGAAATAATATCTGTGATCATTGACCAGGACAGAGAATGGCCAGGAGTTATATTTTCTTTGTACTTTCCTAGTAATTTTATATGCAGCACCTCTGTCTGATAGACTGTCCATCCATCCATCCATTTTCCACCCCCTTTTCTGGGGCTGGGTCGTGGGGGCAGCAGGCTGAGCAGGGACGCCCAAACTTCCCTCTCCCTGGACACTTCCTCCAGCTCATCCGGGGGGATCCCGAGGCGTTCCTAGGCCACTCGAGTGACACTCCAGCGTGTCCTGGGTCGTCCTTGGGGCCTCCACCCGGTGGGGCATGCCTGGAACACCTCCCTAGGGAAGCGTCCAGGGGGCATCTGGTAGAGATGCCCGAGCCACCTCAGCTGACTCCTCTCGATGTGGAGGAGCAGCGACTCTACTCTGAGCTCCTCCCGGGTGACAGAGCTCCTCACCCTATCACTAAGGGAACGCCCTGCCACCCTGCGGAGGAAACTCATTTCAGCCGCTTGTATCCAGGACCTCGTTCTTTCGGTCATGACCCAAAGTTCATAACCATAGGTGAGGGTAGGAATGTAGATTGACCAGTAGACCGAGAACTTCGGCTTTCGGCACAGCTCCTTCTTCACCACGACAGACCGATACAGCGGCCGCATTACTGCTGCCACTGCACCGATCCGCCTGTCAATCTCACGCTCCATTCTTCCCTCGCTCGTGAACAAGATCCCAAGATATTTAAACTCCTCCACTTGAGGTAGGAACTCTCCTCCAACCTGGAGGGAGCAAACTACCTTTTTCCGGTCGAGAACCATGGCCTCGGACTTGGAGGTGCTGACTCATCCCAGCTGCTTCACACTCGGCTGTGAACTGCCCCAGTGCATGCTGAAGGTCCTGGCTCGAGGGAGCCAACAAGACAACATCATCCGCAAAAAGCAGAGATGAAATCTGCCGGCTCCCGAACCGAACCCCCTCCGGCCCCTGGCTGCGCCTAGAAATTCTGTCCATAAAAATAATGAACAGAACTGGTGACAAAGGGCAGCCCTGACGGAATCCAACATGCACCGGGAACAGGTCTGATTTACTGCCGGCAATGCGGACCAAGCTCCTGCTCCGGTTGTACAGGGACTGTACAGCCCTCAGCAGAGGGCCTCCAACCCCATACTCCCGGAGCACCTCCCACAGAATGACGCGAGGGACATGGTTGAATGCCTTCTCCAAGTCCACAAAACACATGTGGACTGGTTGGGCAACCTCCCATGAACCCTCAAGCACCCTGTGGAGGATATAGAGCTGGTCCAGTGTTCCACAGCCGGGATGAAAACCGCATTGTTCCTCCTGAATCCGAGGTTCGACTATCGGCCGGATTCTCCTCTCCAGTACCCTGGAATAGACTTTCCCAGAGGGGGCTGAGGAGTGTGATCCCCCGATAGTTGGAACACACCCTCAGGTACCCCTTTTTAAACAGAGGGACCACTACCCCAGTCTGCCAGTCCAGAGGCACCGTCCCCGACTGCCATGCGATGTTGCAGAGGCATGTCAACCAGGACAGCCCTGCAACATCCAGTGACTTGAGGTACTCAGGGCAGATCTCATCCACCCCCGGAGCTTTGCCACTGAGGAGCTTGCAAACTACCTCAGTGACTTCAGCCCGGGTGATGGATGAATCGAACTCCGAGTCCCCAGTCTCTGCTTCCTCTGCAGAAGACATGACAGTGGGATTGAGGAGATCCTCGAAGTATTCCTTCCACCGCCCGACAATGTCCCCAGTCGAGGTCAACAGCTCCCCAGCTCCATTATAAACAGTGTGGATAGAGAGCTGCTTCCCCCTCCTGAGGCGTCGAATGGTTTGCCAGAATTTCTTTGAGGCCGACCGGTAGTCCTCCTCCATGGCCTCCCCGAACTCCTCCCAGACCTGAGTTTTTGCTTCTACAACCACCCGAGCCGCCGCACACTTTGCCTGCCGGTACCCGTCAGCTGCCTCAGGAGTCCCATGAGCCAACCAAGCCCGATAGGTGAAACGGGCATGTTTTGGACCCAAATGCAGAGAGCAGGAACAGTTGGTAATGACCTTTATTTGTTACCACAGGAAACAAGGTATGGAGCAGAGTAAGTAACTCGGAATTAAGTTCTTTCTCCGGGCTGAGAGTTCTCACAATGTCTCTGGGGCTCAAGCGAGGGAAAGAGAAGTAGCTTACTACAGCCGCTGATGATGAGGAGGAAGCTCCGCAGCCGAAGAAACAGCTGATCGAGCAGCGGTGCCGGCGAGCAGCGGAGTAACTTACTTCAGCCGCTGATGATGAGGAGGAAGCTCCGCAGCCGAAGAAACAGCTGATCGAGCAGCGGTGCCGGCGAGCAGCAGAGTAACTTACTTCAGCCACTGATGACGAGGAGGAAGCTCCGCAGCCGAAGAAACAGCTGATCGAACAGCGGTGACGGCGAGGAGAGAGCAGAGGAGTAGTCGGAGGCAGGCGGGGGGGTCGAAGCCAGACGAGCAGTCCACGGAGGCAGAAGTACTGATGGGGAGCAGGCAAGAGGATAGCCGAAGCGAGGCGGATGAATCGTTTCCAGCAGAGCAGTCAGACACCAGAAACGCTGAGGCAGAGCACGAGGCCGGGGACGGAAGGCAGGTAAGTTTACCGGGAGGCAGACGAGGAGAGCAGGTTGGGAACAGGCAAAGTCGGCAACGGGTGATCAAGCAGGATAACGCTGGAAAGTCTCGCATACTGCAGAAGAACAATCTAGCAACGAGTGAGAGTGCTGGAGAGGCCTATATGCAGGGCTGATTATGATGAGCTGCAGCTGTGTCGGCAGGTGAGCTGAGTAGAGCTGATGAGGTGGGTGTGGCTGGCAGGTAGAGTGGAGCAGAGGGAATGAGAGTGGAAAAAACACTGCAGCTGAGTGATCGGAGGTGGATGAGAGACCGAGACTGACAAAAGGACTCCTTCTTCAACTTGACGGCATCCCTTACCTCCGGTGTCCACCACCGGTTTTGGGGATTGCTGCCACGACAGGCGGTGACTTTACGGCCACAGCTACGGACGACTGCATCAACAATGGAAATGTAGAACATGGTCCATTCGGACTCGATGTCTCCAACCTCCCTCGGAATCTGATCAAAGCTCTCCCGGAGGTGGGAGTTGAAGACCTCCCTGACAGCGGGTTCCGCCAGACGTTCCCAACAGACCCTCACAGTACGTTTGGGTCTGCCAAGTCTGTCCCGCTTCCTCCCCTGCCAGCGGATCCAACTCACCACCAGGTGGTGATTAGTTGACAGCTCAGCCCCTCTCTTCACCTGAGTGTCCAAGACATACCGCTGAAGGTCAGATGATACGACTACAAAGTAGGGGTGGGCTATATGGGGTAAAAAAAATATCTCGATTTTTTTTTGACTTTACAATAATGATAATCTGGCGATATCCTTTAAGATGTGACTTTTTTCAAAAACTGTAACTTCTACTTGCTTAACAGGACAACTATGGAGAGACACAGCATTTCAAAACAACAGGTCTTTTATTTTTAAAGTGCTTAACACATACAAAACATGCACATAAACTTATGTGGCATATATGGCCTTCTGCAAAACATTTCCCAATTGCTCCATATTATCTTTCTTCAGCGTTTGTACAAAATAAATAAATTATGAATGAATAATTAAATAAAAATGCCATTATAATGTAAATCAAAACCAAAAAGGGTGTGAACCAGTCGCCTGAAGCCTTCACTCTCCACCACTTTAATTGCCATCATTTCTTTAGCAATGAAATTAGTGATGGCGTGGGTAATTTCTTGCCAGCGTTTACCTGCTTTGTCGTATGGCGTGTGTTTATTGAAAGACTCCGTGAGGGTTTGCTGAGTGTTTCGTTTACTCATCTTTTCTTTAGCTGAAGTCGTGCTTGTAGCTGTGGAGTCACGAAGTTTAACATACTCCTCATACTCTTTCATGTGGTTCGTTCGCAAGTGATGGAACAGATTTGTTGTCGAACTGCTCTTCACGGCAACAGTCTTTCAGCATATCTTGCAGAGAACATTATTTTGACCGACGTCAGTCTTGACAAAACCGAACCATCTCCAGGCTAAGGACATGGACCCACGTCTTGGCACCAAATCATCTGCGGTCGCCGAGACCGGAGACTCCTGCATGTTAGCTCCGTGGGGCAATGTTGTTAACGTGATTGCCGCCGTGTCACCACGAGACTGAATTGTGCCTGCTGATTGGCTTCCGAAGAACGAATCAGATGCAGGATATCACCTCGTGACTGAATCGTGCCCGCTGATTGGCTTCTGTGGACTCATGCTCTTCTTCTTTACCATTGTCACTGCATCTTCTGTTGGTTTTCTTTTCAAGATGGTTCTACTCGATAATGTAAAATTGCACATCGTTAAAACGACTTTTACGATACTATCGTAGACTATATATATCGCCCACCCCTACTACAAAGTCGATCATTGACCTCCGGCCTAGGGTGTCCTGGTGCCATGTGCACTGATGGACATCCTTATGCTTGAACATGGTGTTCGTTATGGACAAACTGTGACTAGCACAGAAATCCAATAACAGAACACCGCTCGGGTTCAGATCGGGGAGGCTGTTCTTCTCAATCACACCCCTCCAGGTATCACTGTCGCTACCCACGTGAGCATTGAAGTCCCCCAGCAGAACGATGGAGTCCCCGGTTGGAGCACTTTCCAATACCCCTCCAAGGGACTCCAAGAAGGCCGGGTATTCTACACTGCTGTTCGGCCCATAGGCCGAAACAACAGTGAGAGACCTATCCCCGACCCGAAGGCGCAGGGAAGCGACCCTCTCGCTCAGCAGGGAGAACTCCAACACATGACGGCTGAGCTGGGGAGCTATAAGCAAGCCCACACGAGCTCGCCGCATCTCACCGCGGGCAACTCCAGAGTAGAAGAGAGTCCAGCCTCTCTCAAGGAGTTGGGTTCCAGAGCCCAGACTGTGCGTGGAGGTGAGCCCAACTATCTCTAGTCGGTACTGCTCAACCTCCCGCTCTAGCTCTGGCTCTTCCCCCCCCAGCAAGGAGACATTCCATGTCCCCATAGCCAGAGTCATTGTCCAGGGTTTGGACGACTGCCACCCATAACGCAAAGCACCGGCCCCTTCTGGTCCTTCCTGCGGGTGGTGGGCCTACGGGAAGGTGACCCTATGTCGCTCCTTCGGGCTGTGCCCAGCCAGGTCCCGTCTAGACTGTATCAAACATTAATCAAGTATTATTTTAAATAATGCAATTTAATATGCAATATGGTTTTAAATTCAACAGTTATTATATTATTTGTAGTTTGTATTAATTCAGTATAATGTGTGTATGTAAACGCAGGACCTTTGTAGCTATGTTTCCCATTTATCATTATTGACGCATTGCTGTTACATTTACATGTAGCGTTGTCAGGATACTGGGAGACTGTTACATGGCAGCTTATCTTTTTTACTTATATTGTGTGTAATTAGCAATCCAAGTATTTCTTGTGTGTTTACACATTTCAGGTTAGTTAGTTGTGCGTAAAATATCCTCACTGTACCAAAGAGATTTCTGTATTGTGGTATATGTACCTGTCATAGCTGCTGCAACCAAATGTTTTATTGCATGTTCAAAATCTAATATTGTAGTTTGTATTCTCATACTCTGCATCGGAAGGTCATTGCTAGTTTCTGAAATTTACTTTAAAAGAAATGCTGCATGTGACCAAAATTATATCTGAAGAACAAACACTAAATTGACTGATGGAAGAGGAAAGAGGAAATGCA
Source organism: Chaetodon auriga (assembly GCF_051107435.1). NCBI lineage: Eukaryota > Metazoa > Chordata > Actinopteri > Chaetodontiformes > Chaetodontidae > Chaetodon > Chaetodon auriga. Next base: position 1,703,808 of record NC_135090.1, on the reverse strand, counting down.
TTTTCCTGGCTGCCATCGTCCAAAGGAGGTAGCGCGGTTGTTCACTGATCAGAAGGTCGGTGGTTCGATCCCTGGCCTCTGCAGTGTACATGCCAAAATATCCTTGGGCAAGATACTGAACTACAATGCTGTGCCATTGGTGAGTGAATGGTTAAAGCTCGCAATGAGCAGATTGTAGCCACCATTGTATGAATGTGTGTGTGAGTGGGAATGAAGACGTCTTGTAACGCGCTTTGAGTGGTCGTCGGACTAGAAAAAGCGCTATATAAATACAGTCCATCTACCACTTACAATTTAATACTCATTACTGACACAGTAATATTGTTAAATTATATAGTTTTAATCTGTCCCATGCTAAAAACATGCTTCAATTCAATAAGATCTATAAAATAATGATCAGACCTATCCTATATATTATTTGCAGTTGTGTAATATGATTAAGTAATAATACTTCATTATAGTACCTCTTTTTTGGGAGCATCTGCATTTATTTTTTTTATATTTCTATCAACTTCCATTTATACTTTTAACTTTTACTTCTGTATCAGAAGATGGCGCCGCGGACGGCTGCCTCGGTGTGTTGGTGCGCGTTGTTTTGTTTTGTTTTGTGTTTTAACTCTGTTTTTTGTGACGGTACCCGGAGCTCTTTCACCAGAGAAGAGCTCATGAACATCAGGGGAGCAACACCAGAGGATTTATTTCCTAAATTTCTGCTCCCAACAGTGGAAATTTTGGACATACTGGTCAAAGGTGTGCTCACCCTTGCTCACGCAGTGAAACGCCGGAGGAGAGGAAAACGAGCCGGCGCGCTCGTGCGCCTTCGCCAGCGCGGACTACGCACAGCGTTACCGGGAATATTTCTCTCTAACGTGCGTTCACTGCCCAACAAACTGGAGGAATTACAACTGCTGTTGGGTAAAAACAGGGACTTTTCTTCATCTGCGGTTATGTGCTTCATCGAGACGTGGCTCTGTGGATTAATACCGGACTCTGCGCTGCAGCTGGCTGGCTTCCAACTCCACCGCGCGGACAGAGACACGGAACTTTCCGGCAAAACTAAAGGTGGAGGAATCTGTTTCTACATCAACAGTGGTTGGTGCAAGGACGTGACAGTGATCCAGCAGCACTGTTCTCCTGACCTGGAATCTTTCACCATTAACTGTAAGCCTTTTTATTCACCCCGTGAGTTCACTTCATTCATTCTGGTCGGCGTTTACATCCCGCCGCAAGCCAACGTGCAGGACGCACAGCGTATGCTCGCGGACCAGATACTGCGTGTGGAGCGGACCAACCCGGACTCCTTAGTTATTGTCCTTGGCGACTTTAACAAAGGTAACCTCACCCACGAACTCCCTAAATACAGACAGTTTATCAAATGCCCGACCAGAGAGGAGAACATTCTGGATCACTGTTACACCACCGTCAGGGATGCTTATCACGCCGTCCCCCGTGCTGCACTGGGCCACTCTGACCACGTCATGGTGCACCTGATTCCTGCGTACAGGCAGAAACTAAAGCTCTGCAATCCTGTAGTGAGGACATAAAGGAAGTGGACCAGTGAGGCTGTGGAGGATCTCCAGGCGTGTTTGGACTCAACTGACTGGGATGTGTTCAGGACTGCTACCAACAGTCTGGATGAGTACACGGAGACTGTGACGTCCTACATCAGCTTCTGTGAGGACTGCTGTGTTCCATCACGCACCAGGGTGAGTTACAACAATGACAAACCCTGGTTCACAGCCCAACTCAGGCAGCTAAGGTTGGCAAAGGAAGAGACCTTCAGGAGTGGGGACAAAGACAGATACAAAGAGTCGAAGTACAAGTTTAGCAAGGCGGTGAAAGAGGCTAAACGGCTGTACTCTGAGAAGCTCCAACACCAATTCTCAGCTAACGACTCTGCGTCTGTCTGGAAAGGGCTCAGGCAGATCACTAACTTCAAGCCTAAAGCCCCCCACTCCATCAACGATCGACGCCTAGCCAACGACCTGAACCAGTTCTAGTGCCGCTTTGAAAGACAAAGGGACAGTCCAGCAACCATCCCCCACGACACCTCTGAACAGCTCCAGCTCCAGTCACCTCCACCAATGCCCACCTTAAAGGCCCCCCTCTCCCCCTCCCCACCCACCTCAGTGACGACTCTTTCCATCCATGAAAGGGACGTCAACAGACTCTTCAGGAGACAGAACCCCCGGAAAGCAGCTGGACCGGATTCTGTCTCCCCATCTGCCTTGAAGCACTGCGCTGATCAGCTGTCTCCAGTATTCACAGACATTTTTAACACCTCATTGGAGACATGTCACGTGCCAGCCTGCTTCAAGTCTTCAACCATCATCCCTGTTCCCAAGAAGCCAAGGACCACAGGACTTAATGACTTCAGACCCGTCGCCCTGACCTCTGTGGTCATGAAGTCCTTTGAGCGCCTTGTGCTCTCATACCTCAAAGACATCACTGACCCTCTCCTGGACCCCCTGCAGTTTGCCTACAGAGCCAACAGGTCTGTAGATGATGCAGTCAACTTGGCCCTCCACTTCATCCTCCAGCACCTGGACTCCGCAGGAACCTACGCCAGGATCCTGTTTGTGGATTTCAGCTCTGCCTTCAACACCATCGTCCCAACTCTGCTTCAGGAGAAGCTCTCCCAGCTGAGCGTGCCTGACTCCACCTGCAGGTGGATCACAGACTTCCTGTCTGACAGGAAACAGTGCGTGAAGCTGGGGAAACACTTCTCCGACGCTAAGACCATCAGCACCGGATCCCCCCAGGGCTGTGTTCTTTCTCCTCTGCTCTTCTCCCTGTACACGAACAGCTGCACCTCCAGTCACCAGTCTGTCAAGCTCCTGAAGTTTGCGGACGACACCACCCTCATCGGACTCATCTCTGATGGCGACGAGTCCGCCTACAGGTGGGAGGTTGACCATCTGGTGACCTGGTGCAATCAGAACAACCTGGAGCTCAATGCTCTAAAGACAGTGGAGATGGTTGTGGACAACAGGAAGAACTCAGCCTCACCCGCCCCCATCACCCTCTGTGACTCCACTATTGACACTGTGGAGTCTTTCCGCTTCCTGGGAACTATCATCTCCCAGGACCTCAAGTGGGAGCCGAACATCAGCTCCCTCATCAGGAAAGCACAGCAGAGGATGTACTTCCTACGGCAGCTGAAGAAATTCAGCCTGCCAAAGACAATGATGGTGCACTTCTACACAGCCATCATTGAGTCCATCCTCACCTCCTCCATCACTGTCTGGTACGCTGCTGCCACCGCCAAGGACAAGGGCAGACTGCAGCGTGTCATTCGGTCTGCAGAGAAGGTGATTGGCTGCAATCTCCCATCTCTTCAGGACCTGTACGCCTCTGGGACCCTGAGGCGTGCAGAAAAGATTGTGGCTGATCCCTCTCACCCCGGACACAAACTCTTTGAGCCACTCCCCTCTGGCAGGAGGCTGCGGTCCATCAGGACCAAAACCTCACGCCACAAGAACAGTTTTTTCCCGTCTGCTGTCAGCCTTACCAACAAGGCCCGGAACCCCCCCGACACTCTTCACATTCCACCTCGGACTCATTCTGTCACATTGACTGATATAAATATAACTCTATGCGTTACATTAACGCTCAACTTGGACTTCTTTCTGAAAAACAGAACTGTGTTTCCGGTAATTAGCAACAACAAAAACAGACTTGTGTACATATATTTAAATTGTTATATTCTTATGCTCTTACTTTGATAGATGTGTCATGCACCAATTTCACCAGAAAAAATTCCTAGTATGTGTAAAAGCGTACATGGCAATAAAGCTTTTTCTGATTTTCTGATTCTGATTCTGATTTCTGATTACTTAATTTCCTAAAATGCTCCAATACATTTCCCCACAGCATCTTCATTACTTACTACAAAATGAAATCAGGAGAAATCTGGCAGTCTAATGATGTTGGAACACAGACTGCAGGCAAGCAGATTTGATGAATCAACGGTCATAGCTTGCAAGTCAGATCATTGGCTAACATTAATTGGCAGGTGCAAACAAGTGCTCTCAAAGCCACAGATAAGTTTCTGTTTCCACTCAAGTACAAGCATGTCAGATACGAGCAGCTAAGTACAGTTCCACTCAACAATGAGACTGAATTCATGATGGAAGCAGAAACAACAGCACAAGCTACTCGTCATATAGTACTCGCTTCTAATGCTGTGAAGCCACAAGGTTGTTATTTCTTCTTCTTCTTATTATTCTTATTAGTCATAAGAATTAGCATTAAGTCAGTTCAGACAACTGGCTAACATAATGGCTAGCTATTATTACCATTGCTTTGCTAGTCAGCTGATAACTAGGCCAGTTTTACTTTATTTTTATTGTACTGCTTACATTTGAATCACAGATATAACCATCAAATTTTGTCAGAATTAATTCAACGCAAAACTCTTGAAGACATGTCCATAATCTTGAAACACTCTTTCTGGCATAACCTGCTAGCTGAATATTTCATCCGTTAGCCTCCAGTATCTCCAGTATTTTACACTTGGTGAGAAATATTTGTGTTCGTGGCAGGTTACTGAAGATTGTTCAGAATTATGAAAGTCTTCCAATGTGTGATGCATTTTGTTAAACTCTCTTGAATTTTGTTTTGAATTCATTTTGTCAAAATTGTGAATATAAGCAGGGGTGCGCATTAACTGGTACGCAGGTATGCATGTGTGACAAAAATCAGAAATGAATAACGTCAGCTGTTTCAAAGCACGCCTTTGCCTACCAGGCAGCAACTGAATTGGGTCACGGTTATTGAATGCACAGTGTTTTGAATGGGATCATTTTGGGTGGACACTGTTTGCACTGTGAAGCTGTTACAAGCCAGCAGATGATGCTAATGCAACACTTATCGATGTCATAAAACTCCAAAGAAGAAGCAGGCAGCAACTGTCATTGGTCCGCAATTCACATTTCTCATCTATACACATTTCTTTTCATCACATCTGACCACATGAAGTAACCTTCTGTGAGAGATGTCCAAAAAACAACAGGCATTAAGCCAATATAGACTACAAACTGAACCCGAACAGAAGAAAAAACTTTTCTATGAAAAGCGGCTCCAAGATGTGCTGTGGCTTGAGGCTAACAATGAGAGCACCAAAATGTGGTGCAAGGCATGCTGTTCACATCCACATCGGCCAGATAAAACAAATGGCTTTTATGCAGATTCAAAGAACTTCAATCATTCATTATTTGATCAACACAAAAAGAGCAAGGAGCACACAAATGTGGCACAAGCTATTATAACAAAAAAGCTAGTCAAACTGAAAAGTGGGGTTCAGAGGAAAGGGAGAGAGATGCTGAAGAGGACAGCGAGGAAGATTGCACCTATTTGGATGGATCTGACTAAAAAAGATGTGTACACCCCTGGTTAAAGGCTATCAGGCTATATATGTGACTCAGATAATTACTTATCAATTAAAGTTAAAAATAAAAATGTTTTCTCTAGCTTTCTGTCATTCTCTCTGAGAGTCTAACAGAAGTATTGGCCTACATCATACTATATATTTGCTCTTTATTCACAGTACTTTCCTATTGAGTGATACAGTATACTGTGTTACATACACACATGTACAATGGAAAAATGTACGCCCATGTACAATTTGAGATGATAATATGCAGTAAGTGTGTAGATAACCACGGCCAGGCATTTACTTTCCATCTGAGCACAGAGCTGCTGAGTTTATCACTGAGCTCTTCTCTTTGAAGTGGGACATGAAAGCATTGCCACCGACAGTAACTGAACTACTCTTGTTACCGGGCAAGGTGAATTAAGGTGAAACCTGAATTACCGTCACCCCCACCAACCCCTCAGTAACATTGTAGTAATAAAAATATCCTGCAATACAAATTGTTCCAAATAAATACAAATAAAACCAGGAAGAAGGCTTGCAGCCTAACAGTGAGCTAGTGATGGGAATTCCGGCTCTTTTAAGAGAGGTTCTCACAGCCTGGCTCTCATAAAAGAGCCGGCTCTTTTGGCTCCCAAGTGGCTCTTCAGATTTTTTGTTGCTTAAAGTCATTTATTACCAAAGTAATGTAAAATTATTTGTAAAATTAATTATTAATGTACAAAACATACTTAATATCAAATATTACTGCATTTCCTGCGGTCCCTCATTTTCTCACCTTTCCAGCGTTTTGTCTGGCTCTGTGTGTGTGTGTGTCTGTCTGTGTGTGTGTGTGTGTGTGTGCTGTATCTGTAACCCCCGCTTGCTCCCTCCTGCTCAGTGCATACACACAGAAGCCACCACACATCATGTAATTGACCAATCACGTGCGGCTTGAATGGAAAAAAAGTCGAGAAAAAAAAAACACAGAAAACCCCAAAGCGGCTCCTACTCTGGCTCCCAGGCAGGAGCCGGCTCCAATCGTTCACTTCAAAGAGCCGGCTCTTAGAGCCGTTTCGGATGCAACCGACACATCACTACAGTGAGCAGTTGTGTCCAGTTTTCAGGTCAGTGTATCTCTCCCTTGGCAGAAGTAAGTACCCTGCAAGCCTCATTAACATTTCACACCATCTTCACCATATTTGGACAAATCTGGTCTTAAGTCCTCAATTCCACTGGTGTTCCACTGCTCAATGGCACTACAGGCATCTTCGAAGACCGGTCTTCAGGGGTGGGAGGCTGCAAGGCCTCAATCAATTCTTCATGGTGCTGTGATTTGTCATTCAGGTTGCTAGGTTGGACAGGGCAGTGTATTTGGCTGCACAGGTTGCTATATCACTGCAGGGCAACATAATTGGCTCATCAGGCTGCCAAAATCACTGCAGGCAGATGGATGTGCTGGTGGATAGTGGGAGCTAAAAATGACCACTCAAGTCTGAGAAATAGAACAGTTGCAGATTTCTCTCCAACAACAAAAGCATGTCTGCAAGACACACAGCTAAACAATCAAGCAATGCAAAAGCTACTCCTTTTTGAGTGGGGAAAGGAAAATACTCCCATATATAATGTTGTGACAGAAATTGAATTTGCAAACAATTAAGAATTTATAACTATGTTTTTGAAAAATTGTCAGAGATGTATCATAATGACCAAACTGTATATACACTATTTTGACTCGTAATTCTACTCTAACCTCATGATACTACGCCTCTGCTACTTTAACTTTTGACATGTGGGTTTCTTTGTACATTTTGCACACTCAAAAAATATGCATCATCTCAAACTTCTGACTGCTTGATCCGTTCGCACCATTTTATGTCATTGAACCATAATGTGAATGTGAAAAACAGTTCATCCATCTGTCCAGCACTACAGCCCAAAATCGCCAGCTGTTGCATGATTTACTAGATACAGTGAAGTGAGCACAATGGTACCAAACTGTGATGTTAAAAGACTTCAGGAAGCTGCACATAGTCACAGCACCTGGCTGTTCTTCACGAAGACATGGCTCAATTTGCATCAGAATATTTTACTAATAAATCACATTTGACCACTTCTCTTTCTCTCTGTGCATGTCCCATTCTGTTCTTTGTTTATTACATATATAAAGCATGGAAAACAGAGAACAATATAAATAATCATTTGAAATATAAAGCCATGTTCCATGTGAAACCTGTTCCCACCTCCCTTCTTCCTCAATGAGCTGCATTATTTCTAAGCTGAACACAGGCCTCTCATTTGATCAGTGCAGTAATCCTTTTACCTCTCCACCATTGAGTGTAGTTTCCAGACACACCAAATTACATTTGTTCATACATTTCAGGGTACAAATTACATCAGCATCAGTCTCCAGCTCACCCAATCATGAGCAGAACACAATGAATATTGCATACTGCAATGGGATGCAAAATAAAAGCCTGAGACAACACACAGTGGCAGTCCATGATGTCATCAGTGAGCTGATAAAACTGTGTTTTCGTTGCAGATTTTACAATAACACACAGCCACTGGAGAAACAGTCAGTGATGCATTCATGGCTGTTAGTCCCCCTTAGTATCACCCCACCCTCCAATCTGCTTTGTTGAACTGGAGTGTGAAATTTGAGTGGCTGCTTTCTAACATACCTGCTGTTTAAACCGTCTGTCCCTCCAAACCCTGATCAGTTCCTTCCTCCTCATCTCCTCCTCTCCAGGCAACAGCTCTCCATGCTCTCCTCTAATCAGCTCATGCAGACATTTCATCACTTTCCCTGAGGATTTAATTCAAATCAGATTTAATAATCCTTAAAAAACAAAAGCATGCAAATTTAGACTTTATGTCCAGACTTTAAAATGTTTGAAAGTAAGTAACAAGGTGATTGATTTTTATAGTGTATTTAATGGATTTAGATGAAAGTGACGACATTCATGTGTGTAAAACTTGCTGTGACCACATGAAGGTGTATCATTCAACAGCACAATAGCTATAAAGTATGAATAACTCTGGGGAATTGTTTTGTTCAAAGATTCAGTCTGGACGAACCACATTAGCTATGTAAGTCGTTCATCTTTTGTCTAAGCTAAGCAATCACTGTTCAATCATGGTACTATCACCAATGAACCTGTTAGCCTGTGGAATGTTCTAAACAGGTATTTACTGAGGATTACACATCTTTCCCAGACTTTTGTTGCTCCTGTTCCACCTTGTTTGAAACGTTTGCTGGCATCAAATTCAGAATAAGCATGTATTTACAAAACTCAACAAAGATGATGAGGTAAAACAATATATATATTATCTTTGTGCTGTTTCAATTGAGTATATGTAAAAAACTATTACAAAATGATGACAATCTGTTTTACTTGTTGTTGGAAGCATACACCAGTGATTTAGAGTTGCACTTCTATAAAGTTGGTGAACTTGCAAGAGAGGTATCCTGATTTTTTAAAGTCTCTAGTATGGGTCAAACTCCAAAAACACTTGACCCTCCATTTCCCATAATGTAACACCACAGCATTTTTCATTAGATCTTAGTCTTTCAACTTCATGTCCCCAGTTTGCAATGCAACAGTTCTGTACTGAGTGCGGTCATTTTCTCACACTGGACAAAGCTCTCCCAGAGCCTCTGACAACATACAACTGTTTCCACAGGCAGCATGGTAGTAGCCATCCTAATGTTTTTCACTTGTGCAATATGTGTGAATGGCAAGAATGGTATTGATATGCTTTATCAAAACCTTGGGTTTCTTTTTGCAGCTTAGACTATGGCCTCTATCAGTACACTGTAATAAATAACCAGCATTTCACAATAATTAACAGTATTATTTTACAGTAACTTGTTGTAATTAAGTTCCCCTGCAATATCCCAATTAATACCTGTAAAAACTACAGTATCCTTGGATTTTACAGCATTAAACTGTTATTTTACAGTAAAACCCTGCAATCAAAAAACCCCTGTTATATCACAACAAGGTCTGTAATATCACAGCAACACGGTAAAAAAAAAATGCAAGGATTTCACAGCATTCAGCAGTATTATTACAGTGAAATACTGTATTCAAATATTCCCGGGTAAGTCACGTGACGTAACCGAACTCAGCACTGAACCTGATGATGTCATTTCCCTTTTCTCTTCTGGGCTGAATGGAGAAGGTGAGCTGCATGCATAACCTCTGTTTGCAGTACACCCATGTTATTTTAAATGATAATAATATTTACTTTCAAATTAACGTTTATTGCATGACACAGTTCATATTTTGTTAGCAAGTGCCCGAAACTGTTGAATGTTCTCTCACAGCATTTGCTAATAGTGATGGCTAGCTTAACTAGGTACTGAAGATGTGACAAGGCCTTGAGTACTGTATGTAGGAGTAATTGGCGAACGGTAGCTACCTAGTGAAAAGCTGCCAGTAACACCATTACCAAATATTAGCACTATTAGCTCACTAGCTAACATAAGCTAGCTGTGGCATTTGCTCGTGTGGTCTGAAATAGGCTAGCTGGTGAACACCTTGATAAATGCTGCCTGCAATACATAAGTCTATTTAAAACTGAAACTATCTTTGCTTATTAACAGGTGCTTCTTGGGCATCAATCCTGAAAGAGGCTCAAAGACCAAGAAGCGGACAACAATGAACCCTCATGTGAGCACCCTTTTGAGGAAACTAATTGACTTTGAGTGAGCATCATAGTTTTTTGCTGCATCAGTTGTCAGGCTCAGATTTGAGTACTTTTTTTGAAGACAACTTTGCACTACAAGATTTTTGTACAACGCTGTTGCGTGTGTGGCGTCTGACCCCTTCACGACATCCCTTCATCGCTCTCTCCCTGTGAATAACCTTTATTTGTAAATAAATATGCCATTGGGCTAACATTGACCTTACCTTGTGTGTTGGCGGGGGTGGGGTGGAAGGGGGGGATTTTAAGCGCACAATGATTGTAAATTCACAGTGGAACTTCATCTGCATTACTTTCACAGTAAATTACTGGCCAATTTTTGCATGACTTCCACAGTATACATTGTAAAGTCATTGCATTACTTTCACGGTACACACTGTAAAAGTACAGGGCCTTGTTGTAATGATGTACACCAAAAGGTTGTGTAATGGGAATTCTTATTATTATTTTTCTCTTTACTCAATCATAAGTATTCACTGTCTTAAAGCCAAATGAACAACCATGTCATATGATTAGGTGTGTTCGTGTGTCATAATCTGCTGACCACGTAAGTATGTTATTATGCACTGATTAAGTGAACCTTGTGTCCTGATTGTACAACACATTATGATGTGCCTATTGTGCTGACATTGTTCTGATGATAGAACGAAGTCATCCTGTCTACAAAGATAATATATTGTATATAATCTATCAACTTCTCCTGCTCCGGGCTCTTTCTTTCATCTCACACTTGAGACAGCAAGAAGGGAGTCCGTCTGCAGGCGTCAGAATAAACACACAGAAAGACAAAAAATGACTGGTGCTTTTTAGTACAGAATTGCCAGAGCAGTTGTAATTCCCCAGTAATGTACTGTAATACCACAATAATTGCTTTGTCATTGAAGCTGTGAAGTTACAGTATACAGTTGTGCAGATTTCACAGATGTGAAATTACAATAAATTGCTGTAAGTACATTTCACAGTATATTGCTGTTGTCCTTACTGTGAAAGTCATGCAAAACTTATCCAATAATTTATTGTGAATTCACAGTGAAAAATTTTGCGGTGTAATTAATACATTGTACTCACTAAAGTAAGTCCTGAGATCTCAGAATGAGGACACATGGCTAAAAACTGCTCCAACACTGCAAAAAACATGAATGGTCAGGCATGTGTGCTTGACTACAACATATATGGTAATAAATACTATATAGGATGTAGGATAGGATGTCAAAGTCTGCAAATGCTTTTTCATTAGATCGTAGTCTTTCATCTTCATGTCCACAGTTTGCAATGCAATAGTTCTATACTGAGCTTGAATGTTCTCCTGTAGGATAGGATATCAAAGTTGATCCAGTAAGCCATCTTCAAACTGTGATGGATGTTTAGAAGGGACAGTTGGGATAATATGAATGAATGAATGAATGAATGAATGAATGAATGAATGCATGAGAATCTTCACAGACCAGTTGGGGTAATAGTTTTACTGTCTGCTGTTACTTTCTCTTCCCAAGTAATATGAATAACCTCCTTGTTTACAACCTCTCTAATCATCTGATTGCTTGGGTTTCTTGCCCTGTTGGACCAATTTTTAGTTATATCATAGTGTCCGCAGATCTCTGGAATTACTTTTGTGAGTACAATATCAACATAACAGATAAGCAGACAAGCAAAAAAGAAAAACAAGTTGTTATTAACTGTAGTTTTCCTTTGAGCTATTATTGAAGCTAAGGAAAGAAAATAAACTATGGTTAAAATAGGATTACGTTCATAGAAATGAAATACTTTATTACAGGTGGGGAGAGATTATTGTGAGCTAAAAAGAAATAAACTACTAATAAATTACTTGTAGGTCTATGATTGGGCACGAACTGGGATTACTATCCCATGTAATATCCTGAGTAACACAACCTCCAATCTTTCTGCCTTACCGCATAAAGGACAGACATACTTCCTGCACTCACACTTAAAGTTAGCATTGGGTATAAAATGTGCACAGAATCATCTAATATTAACATAATTCCATGGAATACTGGGTGGAAATGATTGTTTGCTGGAATTGAAGATGGTGGAGGCCACATACAACATCAGAGCAAGAGCTGCCGGAGAAGTCTAAATGCAAATAAAATCTCAAATGGGAGTTGACATTGTTAGTGGAGGTTGTCAGAAAAAGGCAGTGATTTTTTTTTTTTTTTTGATTGGACAAAACTGCATACTCTCACAAAAAAACACTGTAGGGTTGAATTTGTGTTGGATCGTCACTTCCTGTTGGGACTGATCCGAGCTCTTTCTAAGGTCTTACATTTAATTTTTTCCACACTCATTAAGCACCCATAAAATACCTGCAGTAAGTTCATATCACCTTTTTTCAGCATTCACCCCAAACATTCCACAGAGATGAACCTTTAGTTTGCTGTTTTCAGCCTCCACTGCTTTGGCACTGTGTCTAGTTGAATGTAATAATAGTCAGGAGCTCATCCATGCAGTTCATTGACTGCTGTGGGGGCAGCAGTAGCTGACCACCATCTGACTTCTCTGTATGATGGCCACCCTCGCTGCAGGCTCAGCCTTCTGCAGCTGGTCTCTAGTTAATTGGGAGCAATCCAGATACAGATTGTGATTCACCATCTACTTCCTCCTAATATTCCACCTTCTCCTTATCAACATCTGTAATTCTCACTTACACAACTTTTACCTTTCACCTCCATCTTGCTGAGTTTCCCCTGATTTCTTTCACACATTGCTCATTTATTTGCCCTCTCATCCATTTTCATCTCCATTCCCTCCCTTCCAGCTCGTCTCTCTACTCCATCGTTCTCTCTGCTCATTCCCGTTGAATGTAATAACGTTAATGTGATCTGTAGTGCGTCCATAAAACACATTCTAATCTCTCTGGCTGTCTGTGGGCATGTGGCTGAACCTGTTCAGCTATTTCTGGCTCCTCTATTTCTCATGGTTACAGTGACTCTGTTTTCACTGAAGAGTGTATTTCTCTCCTGTAGCATGCATCAGTTTGAATGTCACTGTTGCTATGTAAGAGTACAAAGTCTTAAACAGAAGAATGCATTTACATTTCATTTTGATAATCTGTAAATTCTGCAGCATTAACTGGAAATTCAAGTCAAGTTTGTTATAGTGCAACATCAGAAAACATGCCTCAGTGGGCTATATATACAATAAAAACAGCAATGAGCAACATCAGCAAAACACACAAAAATGTAAAGAGGTGAGATCAACTACATGCAAAGCATTTCAACCGGAATATTTTATATATACAATAAAAACAGTAATGTGCAGCATTAGCAAAACATGTATTTTCAAAAAAAATGTAAAATATAATACTTCTATATAACCATCTGCACGTATACTGAGTATAAGTTGGCTAGCCATAGTTTAGTATTTTGGCAGATTAAGTAAGCTTGAAGGCTGATGCAAAAGGGTAGGAAGACCATTCCAAAGAATAGGGGCTTGGTAAGAGAAGGCCATATATCTACTGATATTTGATTCATTTTTGGAATCTTCAGGAGACTGTCATTTTGACATTGTAGAGCCCTAACAGGTACATGAGGACTGACTAGGCGTGATAAATAGGATGGATCAAGTACTGTGTAATATTTTAGAAATTACAAGTGGAATGTTGAAGTCAGATCTAACATATACAGGGGGCCAATGTAATGAAAGAACAACAGGATTTTTTGTTTGTTTGTTTTGGTTAATGCTCTAGCAGGGGTATTTAGTTTGAATTTTGTCAAGTTTTAGTTTGCAGAATGTTGGATGAAAGGTCATAGGGACATTTTTCTGTTGTTAGTCATTTCACTTTTGATACTTTCGGTACATTTAGATGATACTGCTGTACTTCTACTTGAGTTAGATTTGAAAGGCAGGACTTTATTTGTGATCGTATTTTTAAATTACTGGATTGGAACTTGTCTTTAGAAAGATCTATGAGTTGCTTTTTCAAGGAGTTTTGAAAAGAAGGGCAGAATTGTGTTCGGTCTGTAGTTGTTGATCAAGTCCAGGGTCCAGGCTGTCTTTCTTTAGAAGTGGTCTGACAACCCTTATATTAAATGATGAAGGCACACTGCCACTTGTAAGAGAGTTGTTTATTGTCTGTAGCAATATGGGGAACGGAAGTGAGATTTGGAAGAAGGTCCTCAAGGTCATCAGGCAAAGGTCCATTTGCCTCACACAGTGCAACACATCTCCTTCGCATAGAGTTGATTAGGTTGTTGATTGTGGCCTGTGGAATCTTAGTCCACTCCTCTTCAATGGCTGTGCAAATTTGTTGTATACGCCAATCCAGAGCATCCCAAACATGCTCAAAGGGTGACACCTCCGGTCAGTATGCTGGCCATGCAAGAACTGGGATGTTTTCAGCTTCCAGGAATTGTGAACAACATGGGGCCGTGCATTATCATGCTGCAACATGAGGTGATGGTCGTGGATGAATGGCACAACAATGGGCCTCAGGATCTTGTCATGGTATCTCTGTGCATTCATAAAATGCAACTGTGTTCGTTGTCCATAACATACACCAGCCCATACCATAATCTCACCACCACCATGGGCCACTCGATCCACAACGTTGACATCAGCAAACTGCTCACCCACGCAATGCCACAAACGCTGTCTGCCATCTGTCCTGAACAGTGAAAACCCGGATTCATCCATGAAGAGAGCACCTCTGCAATGTGCCAGATGCCATCGAATGTGAGCATTTGCCCACTCAAGTCGGTTACGATGACAAACTGCTGAAATTCTTTGGTTATGCAAACCGATTGTTGCAGCAGCTGTCGGGGTGACTGGTCTCAGATGATCTTGGAGGTGAACATGCTGGATGTGGAGGTCCTGGGCTGGTGTGGTTACACGTGGTCTGTGGTTGTGAGGCCAGTTGGATGTACTGCCAAATTGTATGAAATGCCTTTGGAGACGGCTTATGATAGAGAAGTGAACACTCAATTCACAGGCAACAGCTCTGGCGGACATTCCTGCAGTCAGCATGCCAATTGCACGCTCCCTCAAAACCTGCAACATCTGTGGCATTGTGCTGTGTGATAAAACTAGGGTTGAGCTGGATACTTGTTTCAGACTAGTATCCGGTATGGATACAGCATTTTTGACGAGTATCCATGTTTGTGCTGAAGGAAAATCCTCATTGGGTAACTGACTGTCTTCACGCTCTGCTCTGTTCTCACGACTTGTTTCAATACGTACGCGGTGCATTTGACAGGACAGAGCTGAAAATGGCTTGTGTCGCGTCGGTCACTGCCTCCTCGGGTTTTTTTTTTTTTTTTTTCACCGTCTGCTTGCTCTTGATTGGCTGGTTATATAAATTCAGTTGGAAACCTTTGCTCGTACTAAACGCGGTGCTTTTGAGAAGAATACAGTGAACAAGGCTGACATTATTTCCCTGTTTGCCATCACTGGATGTTTGCATGAATCACCAAGTTCACACAGATCATTAAAAAATAAACAGTCTTACAGACCACTTACACACATACAGCTGAACACACAAAGTAGCCTATATTAATATTTTTATTGTATATCAATTTCAGACTTAAAATAATGTGCCTATTTAACTCCCACCCATTTCCGATTTACTATTTACTACCACACACTGGTTTAGGCCCCGTCCACTCCGAGTACAGATATGGATACAGATAATTTAGATGGTTGAACAGATACAGATACAGATACAGATAGTGGTGTACTCGCTCATCCCTAGATAAAACTGAACATTTTAGAGTGGCCTTTTATTGTGGCCAGCCTAAGGCACACCTGCGCAATAATCACGCTGTCTAATCAGCATCTTGATATGCCAGACCTGTGAGGTGGGATGGATTATCTCGGCAAAGGAGAAGTACTCACTAGAACAGATTTAGACAGATTTGTGAACAATATTTGAGAGAAAAGGATCTTTTGTGTATGTAGAAAAAGTTTTAGATCTTTGAGTTCAGCTCATGAAAAATGGGAGCAAAACAAAAGTGTTGCATTTATATTTTTGTTCAGTGTAACTACCTAGCCTCGTCCATGAAAGATATGAACAGAAAAATGGCTACAAAAATGGCAAGTATAGATAAGATGGGTGCAGCTGTACAGATTGTTTTAAGTTGACATATCAAAATAACAACTCTTAAAGTTAGACTTATTATTACCTTGTATAGTATCTTATACAAATTTTACAGAGCAGCGGCAACAGTAGCCTCTGGTGTCATGAGTGGTAATTGGAGGATGCTCAGACTTAATTCTGTTCATACCTGATCACTATTGGAACAGGAAGGAAACACTATACAAAGGGGAACACACTTCAATACAAGGATGGGACAGAGAAAAGGAAACATCTTCAAGTGAGGTGAAAAAAACATTACTTTTTGTTTATTGTGACATCCCTTGTCGTGCATATGTCTGATCTGATTATCTAAAACATATGAATACACTTCATTGGCGTGCTAAAACAAAGTTGCTAACAGCTAAAATTACCAAACAATGACTGACTGAATTAATAGCAATAGGTTAGGGTCTGGCCTTGGCAGGGGTGACAACACAAGCCATGGCAACAGGCAGCTAGTTAATATTTGAATATGTTCCACTAAAATTACAATCCACATAATCTTCACACACTGCTGAAAATACTACCTGAAGGCAGCTGGTATAGTGCTTAATTCTGTTGTAACAAGGTAAGTTACAAATTGGCCAACCCCAAGAGACTGTACTTTACTAAAGGCCTGCCACCAAAGGACTCAGCCTCTGTACAAGGGACACACACTCCAACAGGTGAGCCACTGGGGTGCCCCCTGTTTGTTAAATTTATATATATTTGTTAATTTATATTTGACTGGGGCAAGATCTGTACATATAAAGGGCCAGAAGTCCACAGAGGTAATATTTTTGTACAGTGTTAACCTTAACATTAAGAAAACACAACTTTAACCTACAGACTAATGTGTCAGCAGCCACATCTATAATCACCAGGAGTGATTATAGATTAATTAACAATGATGACTGGTCTGCTCAGATAACCAGTGGATAAGTGGGTCCTCACATCTCCAAAAATGCTGGAGCAGATTTTGAACTTTATTTGGCGACGCTGTAACACTTGTGGGTTGAGCTGTTCTCTGCCATTGCCACTGTTTGATGTGAATTGTTTGAACATTCTTGGATTAATATGGACTGGCTAATGTGAACACATAAGAACACAGATTGAGAAAGGACTGTACACAAACAAAGGCCCACTCTGCACATGCACAGTTGGTGTGTACATTGCTACCCAGCTACAGCAAATGACTATGCATTTATCACAATAGTTGTGGCAAATAAACACAGCGTACATGTGGAGTGCTGCAGGTAAATTTGCAGAAATAAAAAGACATAAAATTAGCTTTGTGTTTAATCTGAAGGCACCTTAACAGCACTGCAGTGAAAACAATCACAATGCAACTTGTCACTAAATATTCATGGGCACTACAGTCTTCATTTAGACAGGCTGCCACACAGCACCCACTTGTGATCCCACTTAATACCAGCACATGTTACCCTTTCTCAGGGCACAGTAAACCTGCAGTCTCTATATCCCTTTTGTAAGTGAGGCAGGCCCTGGACATTGGAATGCAGCTCAGATCAAAGCTCCTCTGCCCTCAGGCAAGGTACTTGTAGACCCTTAATATTTTATTTCCTGCTTGGAAATAACTAAAAATCTTTCTTAATCTGTGCTCTCATCATTTTTTATGTTCCCATGATGTGTTTGATATTAATAGCTATGTATAATTCCGAAGGAACAGAAATCACAAAGACTGATGAAAAAAAGCCATTCAGTCTAAAAGTTTCTTCTACCTGTTGATAAGCCATATGGAAAATACTGTCCTAATCTTACATTGCTAAAGATACACCTCATGTTCAGTCACCTAAGAATTCTAAAGTTGTCAGTGGAAATAGCCATACTATTATCATATTTACCTGTCCCCATCTCTGTTGGTTACCATTGGTACACCTGTAAATCTTTTGTTTCTTGTATGGCACATAAGATGTTTACAATGACTATAGTGTCAGATTAAATTTTGTAAATGTATGAAACAATGGATCTTTGACCTTAGACAAAGGAAAACAGTACCAGGCTTCTGGTCGTAGTTGGAAACCATTGACTTTATTGAAATGGCAACTGTCACTGGCAGATTTTATTAACTGCCTACTTAACATCGACTATGTAAATTGGTTCAAACTGTCTCCAGCTGAGATTTAAATGTGGTTAGCTGAAATGAAAATAAAAACCCTGCAAAGAGGGCTTGAATATGCATTTAATGACTACACATTGTACATGATGTCATGGGAAAAAAATCATCTGATAAAATGCCTTTCAGATTTTTACTACAAACCACATAGAAGTACGAAACATTAATGGGACATAAAAACAAAGGTTAAGTTTTTGTTAAAAAAAATTTTTTGAAACAGCTTCAGCCCTGAATGGGTTCTCATTTAATGTAGTCTAATCACCCTAAAATCATGTATTGCCAACATTTCCACCTGTGCATAAGAAACGTCAAAATCTAAAGGGCAGAAAATTAATTTATTAATTATAATCATGAAATTACCTGATCCTTTAGAGGATAAACACTTTCCATCTATCCATTCTGAACATTCCATTAACTTTTCAGTTGACTCACTCAACAGATTACACGGCAATTTGAAATCTGACATTTGCTCATTGTTGCGACTCATTGATGCTCCTATGAGGATAAACTCTTTTGATTTTACTGGCCCACCTTCAGGTCAAGCTACATTATGTATTTCAGTTAATTCTTACTCCTGGAAATTGTAGTTGAAATTCTTAACTCAAGATCCTCTTACTAGTTTTGAATTTTAAAAAGCATGGAGTTTGCCCAGCAAGGTTTGCTGTAGAAAATGAATACGCTTTGGAGTTAAGAATGTCACAGTGTATTAGAAAAGAATAGTCCATTACATTCAAACATCCACATTGTGGGTGGTGATAAACAATGTATCCTCCAGGGCCCGCTAGTAGGGCTAACCTTTTAAATTTGTTATTTTATTAATATCTTTGGTTCTAATGAGAGAGCCTTTACAATATGTGGAGAATTCCAACCAGTTTTTCCATTTTAGTTCTTATTATTTGCTACTGTATTGTTTCTGTAAATCTGTGTGTGTTCACTGTGTTATGATACTGTTTTAACTTCATAGGGAGTCCAAACAAATGCACTCTAGCCAACTATGCAATGCAGGTTGTTGTGCATTGTATAATCCTTAACGCACTGTGTATAATTTATATTAATCTGTCAAGTGGTTGACTTGCCTGGAACTCTCTAAATATGGTCATCGGTCTATCTCAATTTGTTTCAATTTTATCTTTTCCACATCTGACACTGTATTGATGTCCTGTTTTTTTTTTTTTTTTTTTTTTTTTTTTGTCCATCTCAGACTATAAAGATGTTCTATACTCTTTAAGTCATCTCAAACTGTAAAGACTTTCACATATTTCTTTCTTGGTTGTTCTCTACAAGGACATAACCTTCAGCTTGTTCTGGGTGTTCATTTATGGTGATAAGCACAACTGAAAATCTTTGTCTAGGTCACAGTATTGTCAGAACAGAGTGTCATTTTATTTTCTTGGCTAGATACACCAGATGGATGGTGAGGTCATCATCATGAGACGTGACTGCTAATGTAGTGTAGTAACAGATGTGTTAGAGGACACAGTCCTTAGAGGAGTGTCTCCAAGTGATAGAGGTTATTTTCATGGGGCTGGGTAGCAGAGTGAGCTGAAATGCTTGGGCTGAGATTAATAAAGTGAGTATCAATGTACTGTTGAAACCTGCCATGCCCTCTGACCTCTCCCATCATTAGCACTCTGTCAGAGCCACATAAATAATTGATATGGCATCTTAAATCAGGAAGCCATGGCATGTTATCTAGGCTGCTGGTTATTCCCCCCTCTACTGTTAATCTTGTTCTCTCAAAGACTCATTTATTTAAGAGCCCTCATTGGTGAGGGTGACACAACATATGGCGTTTTAATCTTTAAAAGAACTTTTTCCATTTTCCCATCATCCCCTATTTCTGATATGCATGTGCATGCTGTTGTTTAGAGCCACAGTCATACATGTAAGAGGTCATGAATGTTGGAAAAGAGATCAAGCAGTGGAATATATGTGTGCTGAAAACTAAATGATGTAAACACGGACAAATGCATTATGTATACTTGCACATGCAATTCAGCTAGCAAATGAGAATGGGATTTGGTAGAGCACAGCACATCAGATTTTTGCTCCTCCATTTAATGTTAGATGACATACAGCAGATCTGGAAACTAAACAGAGCTGTAATGAGATTAACCACAAATGTAACAACAAAAGTAAATAAGTCAAGTTTGCAAAATTAACTGAGCAATGAAAATTTGGAGACTATGAATATGCAGCACACAGTAAGATAATTTCTGTTAATGTAATTATATTTAAAGCATTTATCCACATTTTGGCCATTTGGGGTTCAGAATCACACGTGTGACACATCTTCTGAAGTTGATACAGCTAACATGTTAGCAAACAGCTGGCTAATGACACATCCAGCAGACGTGAAGCAACGTGACCATTCATTTGGAGATGTGTTTGTACCCATCTGACAAATGTCCAATATTCACCCTCCATGTTGATCTGGTTTGGTCTCCACTAGCTCCTGAGACTGAATTTCACACAGTGATGAAACACAGAGAAACAAAACAAAATACAAAAAGAACTACATAAAATTATTGGAGAAGAAATATGTGTGATAAGCTATTTATTAGAATTCTATGGTCATTACACAGGGACAGCACTAGGTCGCAAGCATGCATACAATAAAAAACTAAAAAAAAAATCTTTCGTATTACTGTCACTAACTCACTAACGCTTCAGTATCACTGAATGTGAAATGAACCCTTTTACATGTAAATAATAGATTTCAATACTTTTATAGATCTTGGTTAAGTCAACACATTCTCACTCCCAACTCATCATATACAAATGCTCGGTTATGTACGTTACGTTACTACAACAGAAATCAACCTTCACTTTTAGTTCACACAGGACAAGAACCCTGGTCTCTGGGTGAAAGTCCTGTGCTTGACCCATCCAGTTACTGTCTTCCTCCAAATGTGGACTCGCTATACTACGTAATTTGATGCGTTGAGAGTGAGAATGGGATGTCTATAGAAGTCTGGACTACCCTGTACGTTGAAAAATGACACTAACGGGGTACCCAGAGTTGGGAGTGAGAATGGGTTGGTCAAGTTGATACGTCTGATTTTCTAAGGATATATGGATGATTGAATAGAAAAACAAGTGTTTCTTTCCTTCCCTCCCTCAATGTATCTTCTCGTATCAACTCACACAGCTAACCTTTCCCTTGCTGTTGGTCACAGCAAGGTGGAGGGGGCATATTCAGAGAGAGTAATTAGGAGTGCATTTTTAATTAAAAGATGCTAATGCATGCTACTACCTGCTGGCTGCAGTCACAGCCCCAGTCTTTCACATCAAATCATTGTTAAATCCTGGATTAATGCTGACTCCAATTTAACAACCCGTGAACCACAAAATAGCATCACAACCATTCAAATACAGACAGGACACAGTTACTACTATACATTATGATGCCTTTCACGATCTCAGATTGTGACCAATGCACAAACCTCACACTGATAAACAACAGCGAAAAAAACAAAACAACAACAAAAACAAAAAAAACATTCCCGATCCATAAATGGAAGCAATGGTTCAAAGAGCCCTGACAGACTGAAATTATACTGTTGTCAGAGCCTGATTTCCTGCACAGCCACACAACAGGGAGCAATAAAGAGCAACAGCCCTGTCAGTACTACATTTTATTTGTTGTTGACCAAAGAACTGACAGCTCAGGACTGATCAATACATTGACCTTTCTGGCCTGTTGGAAAGAAAACTGAATGTGTTCACTGAGGTGTCTTTTCATTATCTTCAGAGGAGAGACCTGAGTCTGCTCACTTTGTGTATAAAGCATATCGATAGGTTATCCAGCAGACAAAAAGACCTGAAGGTAATTGTTCCAAGCTTGTTGTTTGCTGTACACACTAATGTCCAATTAGCTGAAAAACAAGAAAAATATCCTGGTCGTTCATTAACATTTGTCTGCTTTTCCAAACTATGAAGCTCATTGAACTGCAATATTATTTTTGTCATAGAGATGTTTATATAATAAAATAAATACTTACAAAACATTGTAATAATATCTTGATGTGAAGTTGACATTTTAATGACACAATAGAGCTTTAGCTTTGGATAATTATTTAACAGAAGTAAATGTAATAGTGGCAGATAACATGATAACTGTGGATCTTGTAACAAAAACATGATACAAACTGATAAAATAATAACATTTTACATACGTATATTGTCATTATAACACAAAATAAAATGACTACATTTAATGTCTGCATATACTAGATTTACAACCCTGAATGATAATGGTAATGATAACAACAATAATACCAGTAAAACTTTATATAGCTCTTTTCTTGATAGTGCTATAAAGCATTTAACCAAAGATAAGGCAGATAAAATTAGGAAAATGGAGAGGCCAATAACATGAGCACAGAGGAAGATAATAAAATGAGTAAGATCAACTAAGGTAGGAATTAAAACGTATGTCTGCTTCTCGTTCCAGCTGCAACGTGGTTTTGTTCCATCCTACACATCCTGCTAGGCAACTAAGTCGGTGGAGGACGCAGTCAACATGGGACTGAACTACACCCTGAACAACACCTCAATCTCCCAGGGACATATGCAAGGGTCCTGTTTGTGGACTTCAGCTCTGCGCTCAACATAATCACCCCAGAAATCCTTCACTTGAAACTGACCCAGCTTACTGAACTACCCTCCACCTGTCAGTGGATCACAAACTTCCTGACACACAGGAAGCAGCAGGTGAGGTTGGAGAAAATCATATCTAGCACCTGGGCCATCGGCATTGGAGCCTCCCAGGGATGTGTGCTCTCCCCTCTACTCTTCTCCCTCTACACCAGCGTTTGCACATCAGGAGACCCGTCTGTTAAACTCCGACCAGCTGATTGTCAAAAGTCAATCAGCTGGCCCTCTGGTGCAGTCAGAACAACCCGGAGCTGAACGCACTCAAAACTGTGAAGATGACAGTGGACAGTGCAGAAGCCCCTCAACAAAATCCCCTATCAACATCACCAGCAAGGGGTGGCAGGTGAGAGTGGTCGTCCACTTATCACAATGGACGATCCCTTGCCTCGGCAGTCTACATGTCAAAATGTCCTTGGGCAAGATACTGAACCCCAATTTGCTCCTGAGGCTGTGCCATCGGTGTGTGAATGGTTAACGCTCATAATGAGCAGGTGGCCTAGCTACCATTGTATGAGTGTGTATGTCTGTTGGTGAATGAAGACTTGTGTTGTAAAAGTGCTTTGAGTGGTCGTCAGACTAGAAAAGCAGCATATAAATACAGTCCATTTACCATTTACCATCTTCAACAACACTGTTTCCACTTCTGGGATCCATTATCTCTCAGGACCTGAGGTGGACTTCAAACATAGCCTCAATCATCAAAAAGGTGCAACAAAGGATGTATTTCCTGCATCAGCTCAGGAAGTTCAACCTGTCCCAACAACTGCTGATCCAGGTCTACACAGGAATAATCCAGTCTGTTATATGCACATCCGTCATTGTCTGTGTTACGACCCAGGTCGCTAGGGGTAGGGAAGTAACAAAAAACAACCAGATGTAAATGGTTAAAATTGTTATTTATTTAAACCCAAGTATTTTTAAATTGTTTTTGTACAAAAGGCAATTCCAAGACAACGAAAAGAGCAATTGGGTGCTTTTCAAACAAATGAAATATCATAACCAATGGAGAACTCTCAAAAACGAGAGCTTAGCTGAATCACAAACAAAATGAAATGGAATTAAAACCCTCCTAAATGAGGCCTACAGTTCAGATGGAAAACAAGAACCAAAACACAACCGAAATAGCACCCCTAAGCCTATTGAGGCTAAAAAACATTATAACTAAGGGTGTGTGTGAAAATCAGTCCCCGTCTAAACCTAGCTCAGTTCGAGTCTGGTTACCACAAAGATACAAGGACCAGAGCTCTGACAAATCTGTCACAAAACAACGGAATCTCTCCTGTGCTGAGGACTGGTCATGAAAGATGCCAGCTGCCTTCTGCCAGGCTGACACAACTCTTGTAGCCGACAGGAGATAATCGCTGGCAGGGGATTGGACACCAGCTGGCTCCTCCCCAATCACTGTCTTCTTCCAGAGGAAGAGTCCTGTCTCCACACCCACTCACCTGCAACCACTCACATACATGCCAGGCACAAGAACACACACACAGGAACGGTGGCGGCCGTAACAGGACAAGAACACGCTGTAACGGACTGCTGAGAAAAACACTGGTGTCAACCAGCCCTCCATTCAGGACTTACACTTTTCCAGACTGGGCAGGAAGCATCATTGCAAACCCCTCACATCCTGGACACAGCCTGTTCCAACTACACTCCGACACCAAAAGAATCCAATGACTGGCCATTTATAATCCATTAATGCACAAGTTTTTAACATGTACATTCATCAATCACTGTCACTGTCAACATAACTACTGCACAATGTAAATTTCATTGTATATATTGTTTATTCTTCATTTTATATTTTTGCACTATTTAACTTATTGTTCAGTTATTTCTTTTTATTTTTGTTGTTTTTTTGTTTCTTGTCTTTTAAGTCCTTGTTGAGCTGTGTGTGTGTGTATATATATATATATATATATATATATATATATATATATAGAGAGAGAGAGAGAGAGAGAGAGAGAGAGAGAGAGAGAGAGAGAAATAGCACCTTCTTGTATACCAGTGGAGGGACTTCTTATTTTGTTGTTTGTTGTCGCAGGATAGGAGAGATGCTGGCTGGCTGACAGTGTGTCCCCAGAGTCTGGGGACAGAGAGGACTCTGCTGGGGGTAGTGGGACTGTAATGGAAGTGCACAAAGCTTTCCCCTGGATCATTCAAATATCCACACATTATCATTTGCTAAATAGATAAAAGACATAAATCTTTTGTCTCTTTCAGTCTTTCTTTCATCTTTATTTTACCCTTGGTATAACCACAATCAATCCTTGCCTCCATCCACTGTTTCTCTCTGTCCTCTTTGTCTCTGTGCCTCATTGTCCCTCCTGTAATCAGTATCTAGCTGCATACCTGCAAATCTCTTTGATTGATTGATTGTGGCACTGTCACGGTCATTCATTACTGCAACAACACTGTGGGATATTGCTGGTAGACAGACGTTTAAATGGAGCCTGGCCACATCCTGAGACATTAGCAGCAGCGCTCTGGCATGACAACAGATCTGACACTTAAATATATTTGAAATCACACCCTGAGTGTTGCTTTTGTTATATGTCTTAATCCTGCTGTACTATACCCTGGCACTGAAGTCAGTGTCATACTGCTACCTAGTGTTACTAGTGTAGTATTTTCTGGAGTTACAGATTTTTGCTGTACAATTTGCAAGAAAGAAGAAGAGTCATTATTACATTTATTACATAAATGAAATATAATTTTAAAAAAACTTGCTGTGGTTTATAAATTCATTAAGAGGAGGAAATTCGGACTTAAGCTCATGGCTGTTCTATAAATTTGTTTTCTGTATGATTTCAACATTTCTATGGTCAAAATTGCTAAATTTACGCATTTCCTGTTCAAATATGTGGGAGAAGGGCAAGGTGAGGCAGCGATGACCTGTGCCTCACTTCTGACAGCGCTGTGCCACACACACTGACTGACACAGGCAGTTGGCACGTGCCCATTGCTGTCTCTCTTTATATCGGCCATAAATGCACAGTGAAAATGCTCCGGGTGAGGCAGAAAGTACCGTGCCGCACTGATGGGTGGCAGTGCTGAGCTCCATCGGCGCAATGCACATCGCTGTGTGCTCCCCTATCCAGAGGGCGATAGTGAATGTTCAATTTTAATTAAAAAAAGAGAGGTCAGCCAAAATAAAACATTTCAATTTTAAAAAATCGAATTTGACCTTATATTAAATATTCTTTTGTTTTTCTTGCTATCATATTGTTGAACAGTGTGGAATTGATTAAAGCATAATTAAAAGCTTTTAAAACAACTAAATGTTTCAATTAAGGTCAAAATTGAAATATAAACTTCTATTTTGGGTTCATGTATTTTACAGAGGAGTCAGTACCTCACCAGTCATGAACCTCACCTCATGTCACTGGTTTGCACATACAATCTTTTTTTTTTTTTTTTTTTTTTTTTTTCTGTTTTGCTCTAGTTTTATAGTCATTCTCTTTATAAAATTCTGCTTGTGTTTCCACAGCAAAACACTGTTACTGTTTTCGGTATTACATCCCAGTGAGACAAAAAAAAAAAGTCCTAATTTTAGAACATGCCTGTCAAGAAATTCATCATCTACAGCAGTGCTTGGTTATTCAAACAGGATATTACAAATAGCACAGAGCCAAAATGACAGCTTAATGATCTTTACTCTGAACAGACTGGTGAGGGTCACAGTCTTAAAAACTGCCTCCTACTCTTGATCTGAGATGGAAACAGCTTTGTCATTCTGTAAGAAGCACAATATCGCCACCATGAGATAAGATAGGAGTACTGTCACTGGAGGATAACCACCTACTGGCTGGTTGAGGCTAGCTTTATTTTCTTTATCTTTTATCATTTATTTTTCCAATATACATACAAACCTTATACTTTTAATTTCCTCTATTTTATTTTCCCTTACTTTTATCTATTTTTTTTTCTCAGTACAGAAAAATGCATTTTAAAAAGAAAAAGGGAAAATTATGGCCAATTGCCAACTATTTCAACATTAAAGGGACACTCCACTGATTTACTGTTGCACTCCCATTAAGTTAGAAGACTCACTAGAGACAAATGTAAAAGAAAACTGAAGCAGCTGAGCCTGAAATATCCTGACTATTAGTCCCTAATATGGGTTAAGCTCCCAAAACATGAATGTCCTACACTACCCATAATTCAACTCAACATATTAATATCTGTAGTTACATCTGCCCTAAAATATTTTGTTACTGAAGAAGCTTGGTCTGGGTGTTTATTTTTAGCAGCACAGACACTAATGAATGATCACAGAAATATTATAGGAATACTGCAGGCAGCAGAGTGTGTCTATGATCCTCTCACTCTTCCGCAACAACATTTCTTACTTGTAACATTGACCATGAAGGTGATACTACTCTATGGAGTATATAGTCTACAATATAGTTTAGAATAGAGTATTTCTAGTATAAATTTTGGAGCATTTTATAGATCCAAGATGAAGCTAACAGAAGGGCAGGACTGAAAGAAAAAGGTGCAATTTCAAATCCACTACTTCAGCACCACAGACAGCGCCATGCATATATCAATAACCAGCACAGTTATACTACTGGTACTTCACATATAGATTTTAACCTGCTTAAACCTCAGTCAGATCAATGAATCAGACAGACTAGACTAACATATTCAACTCAACAACCTCTCTGCCACTGCACTCTCTCTGCTACTAGAGGATGGAGAGGGAGGATGGCAGGTTAACAAGAGGAATGCTTTTTGGTCATTTTTATAACAAGGGGGATGACATCCTCCCTCAAATCACCCACTGCTGAAACAGTGTAGTTGTAAGACTAGGCAGGTCAAAATTTACAGATCTTTGCTACTGTGTCAGTAGCAAAATTTGGAAACAGCTGACTATGTAGATACACTTACTCAAAATCTTGAGCCTGTTTCAGTGTTTGGTATGACTTTTTTGTCATTCATTCAAAACTGTTTGCCTTGGCTTTATTTAGATATGACACAGAGGGAGTGTTTTCTTTTCTCACTCAGGCTTCATCATTGATGGATTTCAAATCTTTTTTTTTTCCCAGTTGAAGCCTGTTTTTTAAGTGTGAAAGTTCTTTTCTGACTTTGGAAACAGAGGATTCACAGAATAAACTTAACTCAAGCTGTTCTTTTCTTTTTACTGCAAGACAATAGGCAAAATGATGGAAAAATAACATGAGGAAGACAAAAAAAGTAAATACAGACTAATTAACAGGAAATAACAGAATAGGGTTATGTTATGTTGTTTGTGTCTGTGGCACAGGAAAAGTATAGGAAGGGAGGTAAGTTAAAAAGAAAGATTGAATTAATTTGAAAAATGATCAAAATAAAAAACAGACTAATATTAATACCTTTTACTGTAACCAATACTACTATTACTACGATCACTCATAATAACAACAATATAGCAATTATTGATGTGATATTTGAATTTTTGCACTGCTGTAACTATGTTTTCCATCCTGTTTGGCATATCATTTATTTATTTATCTATTCATTTTGTAGAGGAGGTTTGCATTTTTTTTATTTTGACTGATTTATCCAGCTTTGGTTCTGAAGATGTGGGAAAAGTTGACCAAGCCTTCCTTCCCTATGCTGTCAGAGAGAACCTATTTGATCCTGGACGGGTACAATCACTTTTTCCACACAGGGCCATGTAAGTTTGGATTTTTTTCCCCCTTAATAATAAACACCATTTAAAAATTATGTTTTGTGTTTACTTGTGTTATCTTTGTCTAATATTTAAATTTGTTTGATGATCTGAAACATTTAAGTGTGACAAACATGCAAAAAATAAAAGAAATCAGGAAGTATGCTGTATGTCATAATTAGTTAGAATTGGTTAGCATTATTGGTCTTCCTCCTCTTTCCCAGTTTTCCCTTACGTAAAGGATATTAGTTAACTTTAAACTCAGCGGAAGACGTAGGCCAGTGGTAATGTTACATTGTGTTTGAATGGATGATTTAGGTTGCCGATATTTCCTACACTGATTGCTTCCAATGGAGTACTTCTGGACCAAGTCTGGGAATGACACCAGTCGATTGTTATGGGAGATGTTTTTGAGTTGAGTGGTGCCTTTGCTGGACCATGTGTGGAAATGGTATGGGTTATTGCACCTGTAGTCTTTGAGTTGTAGTCTGTAGTCTTTGAGTCTTTGACCTGCCTTGATACTGAACTTGTAGTTCATGTAGTGTTCGTAGTGTTTGACTTTGACTATGATCGCTTATAGATGGCTATTGTTCTTCACTGCACACAGTGAAATGCGATGTTGGTAGGATCCTGTTTTATTTTGGTAGCCTTGTTCCTGTTTTATTTTGGTAGCCTTCCCTTGTGTGTCTTAGTTTCTTCACTTCCTGTATGTTTCCCACCTTTGTTAGTGTGATTGTGTCCACCTGTGTCTGTTTAGTTCCCCCCTCTGTTTAAGTTTGTGTGTTTCTTTTGTCTTTGTGGGATCATCCCCTGATGTGTGGTTTTCGTTGTTCCCTGTGACTACTGTGAGTATTCCTGGTCTGGTCTTAGTTTTCCCTGTTGGTTATTAGTTGGTGGTTTTTTCTAGTATCGCTTTTGGTTTTGGTTTTTGTACTGGTGGATTTTTGGTTCTTTTGTTAAATAAATCACTTTGAACCGTGTTTGCTCAGCTTCTTTTGTCTAGTCTGCACTTTTGGGTTCACACCTTGTTTTTTTTTTTTGCTCAACGACCACAAACCATAACAGATGTTGCCAATGGCCTCAACATTTTAAGCTGTTTGGTCATGAATCCCTTGACTGATTTTTTTTCAGGGTCGTCTGTGGTTTGTTCAGGAATGCCAGTGAAAACTAGATTATCTCTCATGCTGTGTGTTTTTAAGTCCAGAATGGTTTCTTTCATGGCTTTGTTGTTGGTAGTGATGGAGGTGAGCTGGGTGGTGAGTGTGTTGTAGTAATTTGTTTTCTGTAGTGTCTGTTTGCTTGTGACTGAATTCCAGGCTTTGGTGTAGTGCCTGAAATTCTCTTTGCAGTACTTCGATGAGTGCATTCCTTGCGCCAGGTCCAGAAAAAATATTTTTGATGGAAAGTTGGATGGATAGAGAATTCTGGTGTATAAAGTCTGACAGTGCACATCATTTAGACATACATTTAGTACAGACTCTCATTTAATTCGTATTTGATCACGTTTTGATGATGCTATTAATCTCTCTATCTCTCTGTGCATTTAACCTTAAGCTGCTGTAGTTTCGTACAGTGCCATGTAGGAAGTGTTACAGAAGTGTAACAGTCTGAGCTTATCAGATGGATGCTTTTTCAGCCATGAGACTGACATATTAAATTGTCATTACATTTACATAATGAGGTGCATGTCTGAAAGTGGTCTGGTAAAGTTTTTTTAAAACAGGTATAAACAAAGGAAATGTTAAGAGGACAAATGTGTCATTGTATTAAATGTTTCAGTACTATTTGTGATTGTTGATAATGCTTGATATGTTTTTCATTTTATCATATTATTTTGATTTTGTTGTTTTGGTATTCCATGTTTTTTTGTTTTTTGTTTTTTGTTTTAGTTTCCAAACAGTGTATTTTTAGACAAATTAATATACCAAATTAATTTCAGTTAATTCATTTAAAATAAAATCAAACCAAACCATTTATCCAGATTGAGGGATTTACTGGTCATCACTCCAGCCAGTCACTGTAGCAGTGTGTTTCATTCATTTACACACTTTCAGCCACATAGCAGGAAGTAATACCTGCTGACTCTCTGAGTCATGTTGACCAGTCATGGTGAGAAGCCCTGAATTACAACTACTATATGATATGATAAAAAGCACTGTTCACTTTTAGTATCATTCCTTTTTTCTAGCACCATTCATTTCCGTGTAGGTTTACTGCATGTTTTTCCCAATCATTAGTTAAGAATGACAGTGGTCTTACCTTTGTAGTACCGATCATCTTTGGCACAGAAAAAAGGAGAGAAAAGAGACTTAGATTTTACAACCTTTACAACCATCTTGAAAAGTTGAAGTCTGAGAAAGAATTCAGCTGAAGTGGGCCACAAGCCAATCGTACATTGTCCCAGTCATTATTTCACACCTTGTTAGCATTAGTGAGTGTAGACATACAGAGAGGCTTATAGAGGTTTCTCTGTTAAGACTGTGCAAAGTTAGGCCAGCATGTGAAATCACCCAGTTTGATGGTAAATTATATTAGCATTTACCATAAAGATCTACAAATGTGCAAGGACACTGCAGGGACTACATGATCAACACCAATCAACAGCAGGGGATGGCAACGCGTCAACAAACCAGCAAAGTTCAACCAAAATCCTGCTGACAAAATAATGCTGCCTGAAAATATTGTAAAAACTGACTTTATTATTTATGAGCGAAGACATGCATTCAGCTTCACACCTGTGCTTTTAATACTGTGACATGTTTGCAGAGACACTGCATTCAGCGTCCTGAAAGGTACCTTTGATTCTAGTGCATTTAGACAAAATATTGTATATTTGTCTTGAAGTACTCAAAGTGTTGTCATTTATTTTTCTCAGTTTAAACCCAAACTTTTTAACCATACATCAGGGAGGAGAGTGACTCACAGTGACACACAGGTTTGGGCATGTCCCACTTGCCCATCTTACTGCACTGTGTTGAGTTTTGGCCTACAAGGATGAAACCATGCAGACAGCTGTAGTGCAGTACTGTTCCCGC
Organism: Chaetodon auriga; assembly: GCF_051107435.1. Classification (NCBI taxonomy): domain Eukaryota; kingdom Metazoa; phylum Chordata; class Actinopteri; order Chaetodontiformes; family Chaetodontidae; genus Chaetodon; species Chaetodon auriga. The sequence goes on along the minus strand of NC_135090.1, from coordinate 1,672,188 downwards.
CACTGGGGGCCCCAGGGGCCAAGAAGACACCCTGCCATTTTCCAAGGATGTCCACACCCGAGGACACAACAGCACTTGAACAGAAAAACAGAGGAAGATTTATTCTATATATGTTCAGAAGAGACCAAATCAACTCAATATTTTTAGGAGATTTATTTACATTCAACTGGATATAGATTTCATGTCAATGTTCAAATATAGAGCTGGAGTCATATCATTAGTCATATCATTAGTTTAGCGTAGCATAGAGACTGGAAAAAGGAAGAAACAGCTAGCATGGCTGCCTCAAAAAGTGAAGATATACACCTGCCAACATCTCTAACATTCACTACTAAACATGTTTTTCATTTGTTCAGTGTAAAAATGATCATTTATGCTTTTACTTGCTTACATGCTTCCTCCCTCATACTTCCATTCTTATTAGATTCATAGTGCTGTATTATGTACATATACTCTCTGTTACTAATATGTACACATATTACATACATAAATATGTCATATGAATATACTATGCTATATATACTACATATAATTAAAAGTCTATTATTAGAGCTGGCACTGTTACTGTGATTGCATTTCTGTCTTCCCCCAACCCCTCTCTTTCTCTCTCTCTGAATTGAATTGCAAGCTGGAACTATTTATCAGTAAACAACAACTGGATGCAGTGCACAGTGTCCAAGAGTTTTGTCGTCACCGTGAGGTTGCCAGTTTTGGTACCATCGTGGGTATACAGAGGGCAAAGCTGAAACCCGTACTGACTGACATGCATTTGGCCACCTGTGCTACAGCCTGAGACACTATACAGAACTATTGGGCAAATTGATACAGTGAAAAAATATGAATGTAGAGAGTTCCAGCACAAAAAAAAAAAATTGTCATTCCACTTTGGATAGAGCCAGGCTAGCTGTTTCCCCCTGCTTCCAGTCTTTATGCTTATTAAGTTAGGCTAACCATGTCATGACTACAGCTCTGCAACTCACACACATGAGATTGATATTGATCTTTGAATATAACTCTCAGAAAGAAAGTAAATGAGCAGATTCTCCAAAATATTACTGTTCCTTTGAATTACTGTAAGTTATATTTCCTAGAAAATTGCATGTTTTCAATGCTGCAGCAATGCCTGTATAATAGTAATACGACTGCTGTTTTCATGGTCCTTTCATCTAGCTTTAGATGAAAGGTCTAGCAGGCAGTGTCTCAGGTGGTACATGAATAAATGAATGATGGGTAACAGAATGAAGAATCAGTTGAGGTTAAAACTCACAACATCTGCTGCGCTGGCTCAGATCAGTCCAAGTGCCATTGGGCAAACACTTCCTGACCTTGGGTCCCACAATCACCCTGTTGCCCCTGCAGATGTATTCTATCTCATAGTCTACTGGGAGCACCTGCACACTGCGGATCTGCAACCATACACATAGAATCTGAATCAGCACACTAATAGAAATGTAGCACCAGAGAATGGATTTTACATACAACCCTTATTTCCAAAAAGTTGGGATGTTGCGTAAAATGTAAAAAAACAGATTTGCAAATTCTTCGTGACCTATATTCCATTGACTACAGTACAAAGACGAAATATTTAATATTCAAACTGATAAACTTGGTTGTTTTTGTAAATATACACTCATTCTGAACTTGGTGCCTGTAACACCTTTTAGAAAAGTTGGGACAGGGGCAATTAAGACTGGGAAAGTTGTGGACTGCTTAAAAAAACCTCTTTGGAACATTCCACAGGTAATGGGGCTAATTGGTAGCAGGTGATATTATCATGATTGGGTATGAAAAGGGCATCTTTGAAAGGCTCAGTCATTCACAGGCAAGGATGGAATGAGGTTCACCATTTTGTGACACTGTGTGGGCAAGCAGTCCAACAGTTTAAGAATATCTGAACATTTGCACGGAATTTAGGCTCTACAATCCATAATATCATCAAAGAAATCAGAGAATCTGGAGACATCTCTGCACATAAGAGTAAATGTCAAAAACCAACATTAAAGCTGCAGTAGGTAAGATGGAGAAGAGAGCAGACTTAGCCTGAAAATTTGAACCAACACAAGTTCCACGTCACTCCCCCTCCCTCTCTGCTGCACTCATGCCCTGCCTCCAAGCCCCTCCTCCCTGCAGCATCTGTGCGGCTGTCGTGACAACCAGTAACGTTAGCCTTAGCATCGGAAACAAGCTAACGCTGCCCAGCTGCTACATCACAGTCGCTAACATATCGTACACGCTGTGGAGTGTTGCTGTAACAATCACCATATTAGCTTTATGGTTATTTGTTGTCTTAGCCGTGTATGCTGTTGTTGGCAGCGGTGGTACGGGCAGTTTCTCCTTTGAGGGTGACTGTTGCTCCGCCATAGCTTTCTCTAGCCTCCTGACGCTGCTCACAGAGCTGTTTGACTGAGCGGCAGCCGGCAACATGAGCGGAGGGAGGGGACGGTTCGCAGCGTGTGTGAGTAGTGATTGACAGGTGTCAGACACTACCTCAGACAGTCCTCTGGCTCTAATTGGTTGTTTTGTGTCGGGTATGGTGGATTCTTGCAAATCGCAGTAGGAGCAGTAGATGGGACCAATGGAGCCAAAAAATTACTTTTATACAAGTTACTTACTACAGCTTTAAATACCTGTGACCTTTGATCCCTCAGGCAGCACTGCAATAAAAACAGACATGATTGTGTGAAGAATAGTGTTGCTTTTATGAACAAAAATTATGACTAAATATCGTCGTCAACGAACCTTTATCATGTGACGAAAATGAGACGAGACGCAACGTAAATGCTGGTCATGTGACGAATACTATGATTAAATATATAATGCAATATTGTTAACAAATAAAAACAAGACTAAATGTTTACAAAATAAAAACTCTGCTAAAATGTCTCTTCATTTTCGTTGACTAAAACAAGATGAGACGAAATCTTATAACGTTATTTCGTCTCGTTTAGTTGCGTTGTTATTATTATTTTGCAGTATTTCTGTTTCCTGTGTCTCACTTCAGGGGCTGCATCAGGTCGCACTGCGCCGTCGCACGCGACATCACTTCCTCAATCCCCACTCGCAGCTTTTTTAGAAGATGTAGCTGCGGTAGGTTAGTGTTAACGACAGACAACTGACACAGAGAACGGGACCGATGGCCGGCCAGCTGAGGTGCATCTTTGGTTTGGCTAAAAGAAAATTTTGGATTTGTCTATGCTACTAGGTATTTATACTATATTGACTGGAACTGCATTACTAAAAGGAGACTAAAATACAATTTTCATTGACTAAAACTAGACTAAAATGTCATCAGTTTTTGTCGATTAAACTAGGTGAAAATAGTCACGGATAATTCTGACTAAAATAAGACTAAAATGCTCAGACTTTTAGTCATCTGAAACTTGACTAGACTAAAAAGAGTATGAATGTGACTAAAACTAATAAAAACTAAAATGACAGCTTGACACAAAGAAACTTGGCAGGCTGGCTATGACTAGTGGGATTACACTGGGATGACCACTGTCAGTGACTGAACTTTTCAATGGCAGTAGACGATGTGAACATTCAACCTGAACTTTGTTTTCGTCTACTAAGGAAAGGTACTGTCTGTCTCATGCACACGGTAACTATGCTTTCCTAGGCTGCACCTGTTTGTTACTATACGCTGATGTGGTTTTAATATCACACACCAGACAGATACACATATAACCTACGTATATTTCGTTCGCTTATTGCATTAAGCCGAGTGCGGGCGGGGGAGTTTGATTATTGTGAGATTCATCAGTTCATGACTGCTCCTCATTAGTGGATGAGTTGGATGTCTAGTTTGCTCTTAATGTTACCAGGGAAGGTACACCGTCTCGTTTGCGGAGACAGTGCTGGGATTATTTTAGGGGTTATAAATGTACATTTAATTTTGAAGTGTGGGATAACGACATACAATCCAATTGTTTTTAGAACAAGATTACAGTTTACATCATTCCCTCCTATTACATATATGGCCTGGTTGAAAATGTTCATACGTGATTTTATTTTATATGTCTTCTAATGTAAATTTGAAGTTTACATCCTGGAATGTTAGAGGTTTGGTGAAGTTGGCCAAAATGAAGCAAGCGCTCAGCAGGGTTAAACAAATTAAATCGTTAGTTGTATATCTCCAAGAAACCCATTTACTGTCAGATGAAGTGATAAAGATAAAAAGGAGATGGCCAGGGCAAATAATTTCAGGCTCCTACTTATCACACACCCGCAGCATTATGATCCTGATTCATAAATTGGTACCCTTTAAAGTGGACAACGTCATCTATGACATAGGGAGTAGGTACCTAGGATACAACTAGGATTGTCCAGGGTACATTGATAAATGAAAAGATAAACATAATTAACATACAGTGCTTAACAAATTTATTAGACCACCACCCAAAGTAAGGTTTATGCCACAGCTGCCCTAAATTAACAGCATTGGTAATTACCAAAATCATTTTTTATGTTTCTGTAATGGTCAATACACCAATATGTAGAAGCTCTTTAACTGAAATGATATTTTTAATGCTAAAATATAATTATTATTGTTATCCATTAATTTTCAAATTTACTGATTTACAAAAAAAAAAACTGAAAAAGTAGTAAAGCACATTATTATTTCTTGATTCATATGTTAAATTATAGTTATTTATTTGCATTCCTGCAAACATTCAAAAACGCCTCAGATTTGCCAGGGAGCACAAAAACTGGACTGTTGATGACTGGAAGAAGGTACTCTGGTTTGGTTTTCGTTTAGCATCGTTGTGTTTATGTCCGCAGAAATGCTAGAGAACGTTTTGATGCCAGATGCATTGCACCCACAGTGAAACATGGTGGAGATGCCATCATGGTATGGGGTTCCATTTGTGGAAACAGCGCGGGCAAATTAGTGAAAATCAACGGTATCATGAAGAAGACCAGCTACCACAACATCTTAGTGCATCATGGAATCCCTTCTGGACTGAATCTGATTGGTCATAGGTTCATATACCAACAAGACAATGACCCCAAGCATACTTCAAAGCTGTGCAGAGGCTGTTTGACCAAGAAAAAGGAATCTGGAGTACTGGAACTGATGGACTGGCCAAGTCAAAGGCCAAATTTGAATCCTATTGAACAAATTTGGTTTTTAGTGGATTCAAAGATTGATCGCACAAATTGGTTTTGCTCGTATCTCACAGACCGTTGTTTCTATGTAAGTTTGGATGCATGTTCCTCTGGAACCCGCGAAATGAAGTGTGGGGTGCCCCAAGGGTCAATTTTAGGTCCAGTACTTTTTAATCTTTACATGCTTCCCCTTGGGGATGTCATCAGGAGACACGGCATCAGTTTCCACAGTTATGCTGATGATACACAGCTTTACATTGCCGTGTCTCCTGATGACACGGGGCCTATTGATACCCTTTTAAACTGTATTTTAGACATCAAGTCATGGATGGCAGAGAACTTCCTACAGCTCAACCAGGATAAAACAGAGGTTTTAGTTATTGGTCCTGAAGGCCAGAGAGAGACACTTTTACCAAAACTACAAGGTTTTACACCCTCACAATCCGTTAAGAACCTGGGCGTCATTTTCGACTCTGAGCTTAGTTTTATTCCTCATATTAAAAATGTAACAAAGATAGGTTTTTACCACCTTAAAAATATAGCCAGAGTCCGCCCGTTTCTCTCTCAGGCTAACACAGAGGTGCTGATGCATGCTTTTATCTCTTGCCGTCTAGATTATTGTAATGCCCTGCTCTCTGGTCTTCCCAAAAAGACTATCTATAACAATGCAATTGCTCCAGAACTCAGCCGCACGTGTGCTGACGAGGACCAGAGGGCGGGATCACGTTACACCAGTTTTAGAATCGCTGCATTGGCTCCCCGTGTGTTTCAGGATTGATTTTAAGGTGCTTTTATTAGTTTTTAAGTGTCTTAACAGTCTTGGGCCATCTTATTTGTCTGAACTGCTTTTACCATACCAGCCCTCGCGGGACCTGAGGTCCTCTGGCACTGGCCTTTTAATTGTTCCAAAGGTTCGGACCAAAACCCACGGGGAGGCGGCATTCAGCCATTATGGTCCGAGGCTTTGGAACAGCCTGCCGGAGGGCATCAGGACCGCAGAGACCGTTGGTGTTTTTAAAAGGAGGCTCAAGACTCACCTTTTTAGTTTGGCTTTTAATTGATTTCTTTTACTGTCTTATCCTAGCCTATTGTCTTTAGCCTTTCCATCGTTTTATTCGATTTTATTTTAGGTCTTAGGTCTCTTATTCTATTGTCTTTTAGATTTCAGGTCTTTTTATTCCATTGTCTTTTACGTTTTAGCTCCAGTGTCTCCTCATGGGGGGTCTCCACGCTGGGAGGTGTGTCTGGCCTGCCCGCTGGGGCGTCGTCCTGGGGACTCCTTGGGCCCGAAGGACTGGGGGGCTCTGCCCTGTGTGTGGAGTCCATCCCGGTCTATCTGGGTCAGGGGCCTCTGTTACGGCGGCGCTCCCTGTGGGCTGCGACCCCTTGCAGTGTGGATGAGCTCCCCATGGCTGTTTTTTTCCTCTCTTGATTCCTCAGTGCCCTGCCATGTTATTATACCGACAGCTACGTTGGGGTGGGTGTGTGTTTGTGTGTGTGTGTGTGTGTGTGTGAGGCACAGACTATGTGGATTCTTGATTGGCTGAGTAAATCAAGACTGATGAGTGAAGGTCAGCAAAGACACGGGAGAGAAACTGTTCACACACACTCACCACTATCATGGGTGGGTGTATGTATTTGTGTGTGTCTGTGTGGTTGTGTTCTATTTTCTATTATCCTGTTTTTATCCTTTGTCAAGCACCTTGTGTTGCATTTTTATGTATGAAAGGTGACTGATTGATTGATTGATTGATTGAAAAGTTTCATCTAAAGCAAGTCTGTGGGAACAGCTAGAAACTATTTGGAACTCAATAACAAAGAGACTGTCAAAAAGTACATAAAAACAATGCTAGCAAGAATGCAAGCTGTTATCAAGGCCAAAGGAGGCCATACAAAATATTAAGTTTTTTGGTTATTATGTGTGAAAAAGGACTGTTTACTCGTTTCAGTTTGTTATTTGCCAAATAAATAACAATAACATTTTTAGTTTTAAACAAGTTTTTGAAAGATTTCTAAGATATTTATGTTTCCTTGTCTTTATGACAGCCGGTCTAATAAATCTCCTCACAGCAACAAGGTCGCCGGTTCGATCCCCGTGTATGCGTGGGTTCTCTCCAGGCACTCCGGCTTCCTCCCACAAACCACAAACTCCTGTTATTCTCCTCGATTTAAATCATACTCACGTACAGATTATTTCCTGATTTCCAGCTCTATGTTTTCCTCTGTGATAGAATGTAACTATAACAGCATACTACTGTCAGAGCACTCTCCTACTTCACTAAAGGCACTCCTAGATGGAGATTTCATCCCAGATGGCTTTCCGATTCAAATTTCCTACAATTTTTAAAGGCACAAACTGAGTCGTTCTTTATTACAAATACAGATGAGACCTCTGCTGTTGTCAAATGGGAGGCCTTTAAGGCGTACATCAGATGAATGATCATATCTTATACCAGTTCAAAAATAAATAAACAAACTCAAATTAAAAATGAACGAGCTTGACCACAAAATTAGACAATTGGAAAGAGAGACCTTTTTGGATGGCTCCACAAAAGCAAAACAAGAATTAACATTACTTAAATCCCAATACAAGGAATAGTCCACATCAATAGCAGAAAACAGTTTAATTCGGCTCAAACAGTTACTATGATCAAACTGAAAAACCGGGGAGATTGTTGGCCTGGCGAATAAAAACATTGGATGCAATTACTGCAATTCAAACTCAGAGTGGAGCAATATCAACGGACCCTCAGGAAAATAATGATACCTTTTCCATCTACTATAAAATATTACATACATCCGAAGCCTCAGAAAATTTGGAAACACAATCTAAATTCCTGGACGATCTCTATATTCCTTCCATAACAGATGATTCTAAAGTACATATGGATAGGAAACTAAAAGCCTCAGAAATCGCGGATGCTATTACCAATATGAGGGGAGGTAAAGCCGCAGGCCCTGATGGTCTTCCAGTTGATATCTATAAGATATTTAAAGATAAATTAATTTTAACTATGTATGAGGAGGCCTTTCAACAGGGTCGTCTCCCAGATTCCCTGAGGAGTGCACTGATAAGTCTTAATTTGAAACCCAATAAGTCCCCTACCAATTACACATCATATAGACCCATTTCACTGCTTAACACAGATGCTAAGATTATCGCTAAAGTAATGGCTAGAAGACTGGAGACGGTGCTTCCAACCAGTGGCGCCGCCAGGATTCAATTTCATAGTACACACAGACCCCCCCACCACCACCACCACCACCACCACCACCACCAGATGTGTGATTCGCAAACAAGCCACAGGAATGCAGAGGCCGCGGCTCCTCTCCGAGTAGTACTGTAACTGTCACCTGGTTCAACACCCTAGACAGCTGCCAGAGCATGAACTGGATGTGGGAATTTGATGCATTTGAACCCGCGACATGTAGGTCAGAAAATTTTGTTTTTGATTAGCCTACCTGTTAATTTAAATTTAAAAGTGAAATTAAACACATAGCGGCAGTGCGCACTGCAGACCAGCATTTGTTTTCATCCAAACTTTGCAAACGTGGTCAGGATTTGTAGAAGACAGATGTATGCTGCTCACTATAAAATGCTGTTACTATAAATAAATAATAATAAAGTGATCTGTAAGTCCATGCTCCCCCCTACGCTAAGCAGACCTTTCTATAGCATTACCGCGAACTGTAATCACCACATAGGCGGTAGGCTACATAGTGTAGAAGAATATAGCTAGTGCCAGAATTCAAAATCACTTACGCCGTGTTCCCACCAAACGCGATGAAAGCGATTTAATCGCGCGTCAAAGGAAATCGCGTCGCGCTACACGCTCCAGTTTTGATGCTGGTCCAATATGCAAAAAAACGCCTTGTCGCGGCATCACGTCGTGCGACGAGCCCGCCCAAACAACAACATTTCTTCTGCCATTTCATTCTCTCGTCGACCATGGCTGAGATAACCACCATCGCTAACCACCATAGTCCATACACCTCGCTCACGCTCACCCAGGCCTGGTCTTTCTTGTTCCTGACCCTGTGGAGGGGACAGGAACTGTCATACAGCTCTGGGTGAGCAGTGTCGGCAACAATTAGCTGCTCCTCCATGGTTTCTAGCGGTTTGGTTTGCGCAGCGAGGGAACACCAGGACGTCCGTACGTCAGCACGTCGATGGCGATCTCAACGCTGATAGGCTGTCGCGGCGCGTCTTCACGCGAGTTCGCCGCAAAAGTTCAACTATTTCAACTCGAGCGATGAAGCTATGACGCGATGGGGCGACGCGATGGGAGCGATTTTCGCGGCCAATGCGTCCATCGCGTCCAGCGCATCGCCCGGCGCGATGACGCTTCAGATCGCGTCTTTGCATTGACTTTGTATGTAATTTGTCGCCCGATCTTGCGACATCGCGTTTGGTGGGAACACGGGGTTACGCCGTGTTCCCACCAAAAGCGATTTAATCGCGCGTCAAATGAAATCGCGTCGCGCTACACGCTCCAGTTTTGATGCTGGTCCAATATGCAAAAAAACGCCTTGTCGCGGCATCACGTCACGCGACGAGCCCGCCCAAACAACAACATTTCTTCCGCCATTTCATTCTCTCGTCGACCATGGCTGAGATAACCACCATCGCTAACCACCATAGTCCATACACCTCGCTCACGCTCACCCAGGCCTGGTCTTTCTTGTTCCTGACCCTGTAGAGGGCACAGGAACTGTCACACAGCTCTGGGTGAGCGGTGTTGCTCCTCCATTCTTTCTGGCGATTCGGTTTGCGCGGCGAAGGAACACCAGGACGTCCGTACGTCAGCACGTCGATGACGATCTCAACGCTGATAGGCTGTCGCGGCACATCTTCACGCGAATTCGCCGCAAAAGTTAAATTATTTCAACTCGAGCGATGAAGCGATGGCGCGATGGGACGACGCGATGGGAGTGATTTTCGCGGCCAACGCGTCCATCGCACCACGCGATCGCGTCCAGCGCATCGCCCGGTGCGATTCCCGCCAGTCCCTCTGATCATGGCAACGCTGCAGAGGGTTCTTCAGCGGGGCCACAGACTGCTGCTGGTGGCCCCCTTCTGGCCAGGACGGACGTGGTTTCCTCTCCTGCACAGGCTCTGTCACGGCTCACCATGGCGCCTCCCCGACAGGAAGGACCTCCTGTCTCAGCTGGGGGGCTGGGCGTGGCATCCCAACCCTTGCCGTCTTCAGCTGTGGGTTTGGCCTCTGCAGGGCCCAACCCACTGCTGAATGAGTGTATAGGCACCGTCCAGAATACTGTTCTGAACGCCAGGGCACCGTCTACCCGGGTGCAGTATGAGAACAGGTGACGGCTGTTCTCTGGTTGGTGTTCAGGAAGGCATGAGGACCCTGTGCACTGCTCTGTGCCTTCTATTTTGGAATTTTTGCAGTCTCTCCTGGATAGCGGTCGGTCCCCCTCTACCCTGAAGGTGTACGTGGCTGCCATTTCATCTCGACTTGTTCCAGTCGATAACAACACGGTGGGATGCCACAGGTTGGTGTCCCTGTTCTTGAAGGGGGCTCGGAGACTAAGTCCCCCACGACTGCCAAGAGCTCTGGCATGGGACCTACCTTTGGTGCTCGATGCTCTATGCTCGCCACCCTTTGAGCCCCTGGCACAGGCAGGCCTACGATGGTTGTCAGTGAAGACTGCCTTCCTCCTCGCTGTCACCTCGGCGAAACGTGTTAGTGAGCTTCATGCCTTGTCGGTCAGCAGTTCTTGCCTACGGTGGAACTCAGACGGTTCAGGGGTCACCTTATGGCCAAATCCCGCATTCTTGCCTAAGGTTTTGTCAAACTCGCACCTTAATCAGCCTATCCAGCTGGCTCGGTTTGACCCACCAGTAGGGGAGGCGGACGAGAGGACAGTGCTGTTGTGTCCTGTGTGGGCTCTGAGAGCCTATGTGGACAGTACTGTGGGTATACGCCAGTCAGACCAGCTTTTTGTGTGTTTTGGTGGTCCTAGGAAAGGTTGTGCTCTCCCCAAACAGCGTCTGTCTCACTGGATCATGGACGTCATTTGTCACGCATATAAGGCGGGTGGTTGTCCCCTGCCATCTGGCGTGAGATGCCACTCTGTGAGAAGCGTCTCCACATCATGGGCGGCCCTGAGAGGGGTGCCCCTGGAGGCAATATGCGCCGCAGCCTTGTGGGCATCACCAAGCACTTTTGCAAGGTTCTATTAGGTAAACATTGCCTCTCCTCACCCGCTGGGTGTGGTCCTCCTACCAAGTTCTTCTGCTTCCAGTCAATGAGGTATGCATTTGGATTCCTCGTGACTTTGTTGGTATTGGTCATCCAGTGCTTAAAGCACCGCCTCTGGCGGTCAGGAAGGATGAAATAGAACGACAGTTACATATGTAACTGCGGTTCTATGAATCCTGGATGACCGCCAGAGCGTTCAGTCACTCAGAACACTTGTGGCTTCACGAGAAGATTCTGCAGGAACAGATCCTCTGACGACACCGGAAGTTATAGCCTGTCCGGGGTCGTCAAGGGGTCACTCACAGGTGACTTTGTTGGTATTACTTCTCGACCTGCACATGTGTGAGATGGAGTCATTCAGTGCTTAAGGCACCGCCTCTGGCGGTCATCCAGGATTCATAGAACCGCAGTTACATACCTAACTGTCATTATTAGTGCCCATGGTGTGGATAATGTTGAACATCTGTGACCTCTGTCAATGGTGAAAGGTTTGTACAGGTTTTGTAGAAACATATGGTGCCATCCAGACGTCTTTTTCAGGAACATCCCTGCTTATTCCAGCAAAACAATGCCAAGCCTCACTCTGCACATGTCACAACAGTGTAGCTTCGTCATAAAAGCATGCAGGTACTAGACTGACCTGCCTGCAGTTCAGACCTGTCTCCCACTGAAAATGTGTGAGGCATTATGAAGCACAAAATATGACAATGGAGGCCGCGTACTCTTCAGCAACTGAAGTTGTATATCAAGCACAAGTGGAAAAGAATTTCACTTTCAACAATTAGCGTGCTCAATCCAAAAAACTTACTGAGTGTTGGTAAAAGATTTGATGTAATAGTGTGGTAAGCATGCCTGTGTTCCAACTCTTATGAAACGTGTTGCTGGTATCAAATACAGAATGTATGTTACCAAAAACTATTAGGGTTAATCAATTTGAAAACTGAATATCTTTCCATTGTATTCAGTTGAATAGGTAGAAAACATTTGCAAATCATTGCATTCTGTTTTATGTTTTACACGGTGTCCCAACTTTTTTTTAAATTTGGGTTGTAGTGTTAGCGTACAGTGGTTTCTGGATGAGGGTTGCATTTTCCTTCTGCAGATGTAGACAATTTGTTCCACGATCCTATTATAAAAGTCCCATTACATAAAACACTTGTTAATGAAATTACCATCAGTAAATTCTCAAGTAATTTTCTTTCCTTCAGTTGATCTAGGCTTTTTTTTCTAATTGTCTTAATTATATTTGATCATGTTTTAGTTACTTTTCTCCTTGTTTTCTGATATCTGCCGGTTTTAATTTGCTGTAAATTTGATTAATTCAGCATAATGTACATTTCCTATTATGTTTGGCAGTATGGCAACAGGTATGGCACAGGCAGGAAACAAATGCACAACAAGGGAACAAACACAGACCACCTGACAACTGAAAGAGGAGGAACACACTGACTAACACTCCGTTTACACGTAGTTGGCTGTTTTCATAAACGGATTTCACCCTCTCCGTTTTCAAAAATAACTGCGTGCACATGTGTCCCTTTTCAGAAAACTTTTCGTTTACACTAATCTGTGTATGTATGCCGTCGACGCTGGTGGTGACGCAGACTGACTCTTCGTGTTGGGGGGGTTGTTGCAAAATTGCTGGCCTCCGAGCACTCATTCCTCTCTGCTCCTCGATATAATAGAGCAGCTGTATTTGCAAATGCAAACATACGAAAAAGGGTTTGCCCCAACATAAATGCGACAGCTACTCTGAATGCATCCATGATCACCAAAGCCAAATGAAAATGTAAACACAGATCGCAATTTTGGCGCAGGTGCACGTTCTGGTGTACAATGTGATGTCGGCTACCTAAAACTCAGTTTTTCTCCATTTACATGCAAACGTGCAACCGAAGTTTTCCAAAATATCCACTCTGGCCGGAGTTGTTAGAATGCATCGTTTTCAGATGCAAATTCTCCGTTTGTGTGTGAACAAAGGGCACAAACGAAGGAAAATGTCTCTGTTTTTCAAAATATCTGTGTACGTGTAAACAGGGCGTTAGTGAAAGTGAACACTCACAAGAGACAGGTGAAACTTATCTACAACCACATGGAAGAGAAGGAAACAAATGCAGGAAATAAAACAAAACACAACACATGAGGAAAGACTCTACAACATAAAACAGGAAATAACTAAACTCAAACCTAAACCATAACATTTCCGAACAATCCCATCAGTACAACAACAGGTCATGTAAGAATCACCATTTAGCAACTCCAGGAATGGAATAAAGACTTCTCATGCACATATTTCATATCAAAAGCAGGCCAATGGCTCCAAGAGCGTAATACCTCTCTTTATTGGCATTTAATGTGAAACATCTGCAGGAAGTGTTGCGTTTCACTGACAGGACCTTAACATGATAAAAAATTTACATTGAAGTGAAAACAGAGATCAGCAAAATTGTGAGTATTACATGACTGTTGTAGATACAGTGCAAATTGAACCACATTTAAGGCTCCTGGCCTGTCTTAGTTTAACCCAAATTTTTAAGGTTTATGCAAATCATGTTATAATTGAAGCCATTTTTTGCTGATAAGATGATCTTAGTACAGATCAATTTGGCTTTCAATCAATTCTGACACATTATGGGCTACGACAATAAAAAAAGAGTAACAACACAAAGACGAACCTTCATGCATGCAAACATTTTTAAGTTTCATCAGAGCCAGAATATTTAAGTGGACCTTGTGTAATTTTTAATTTTCAGGTTGATATGGACCCTTACGAATGACCTGTATTGAACTGCAGTGACTTTGTGGTGCTGTAATCGCAGTGTGGCAGCAGCCATTCCTTACCTGCTCTTGTGTCAGACCTCGATACCTTATCCCTCCATCTCTGGGAGGACGGATGATAGCACAACCTGAAAGAAAAACAAACCATTATGTGGAACAGAAAAATCCATCCCTCCAACTCAATCTTTTGGCTGTTAATCATTTGCAAGACAGCTCTGCTATTCAATACTGATGCAGCCATATTTTTCAGATAAATGCTGAATCTAAGTTTTGAGTTTTAAAACCACATTTTAAAGAATAGCTATTTTACTTTTTTTCTTATAGCCATCAAACCTCATGAAAAGCACAAACTAAAAATGAATTGACCGTGATGATGCTCCACCTCACCTGCAGCTGCAGCTGATTGAGCTGCAGTGTGACAATGAATGGCACGGTCAGCACCGGCATCTCTCTCTCGTTCATTTTTACTGGCAGCTGGATAATAGTAGGTTTGCAGATATGTGAACATTTGCAAAGAAATTGCCAAGCTTGTTTGGCACCACATATTTGTGTGAGCAGACATTCTCTGTTCTGAACTTAAACAAGAACTGCTTGAGATCAAGGCTAAGTGGCTCCCACCTGCGTGACGTTTTACACATGTCAACCACTGCTCTCAAACCAGACCTGCCCTGGGTACTGAAATCCAGATCTTAGTATCACCCTTCTCATTAGTCTTAGTAAGTTAGCTGTTGCTTGATTATCAGAGTCTTTTGAATTTCTGTTCGAAAGTTTTGATGAGTACATTTTTTCACTGTTGAAACTGAAGATATAACACAAAAGATTACTTTCTGAATGATCTTTGATAAAAGACCAGGGCAAGTTTCACGTGTGTTGAACTTAAATGTTAGATCACTTTTTCTTACCTTTACTAAGTCATATTTAAGATTGTCTTGAAGTGAAAATATTTAGTAGCTTCCAGGTAATTAGCTTTTAGATAGCTTGTTCTTTATTTTATCTGATTTGTTACATTTGGTTCCATTGTTATTTGCTGTGCCATTGAAAATCAAACTATTAAACAACAGTGTATTTATAGGCAACTTTTATTCCTTCAAATAATGTCAGCAGGGACTGTTGGCCCTTGGGCATTACCACATTGTCCAATCTGGCCCTCTTGGAAAAAACTTTGGACGCCCCTGTCCTAAACATAACCACATACTGGATTCTGTTGTTGAAGTCCTATACTTGGTATGCCTGCCACCCGCTCCCACAACCACTCCCCCATGACTCCAAAGTAAAGTAAATGTACAGTAAATGTGTGATTTACTTAAAAAAATATGTTGTCTCTGAACAGAATCCAGGCAGTGATCACATTTCTAAGAGACAGGGTTGGATAAAGGAGCAGCACCATGGTTTGCAGTAGAAGGCTAACTCATTAGCCACATCAGTGATTTTTCTCTATTTAGCAAGCATCCATATAAGGTTTGTGCTTGTTGGTGCCAGAGGAGCTTATTTGTTAACTAAGCAATGGTTTCACATGACGATATTGTGCTTTTAGCGAACTAGACTGTTAGACTAGACTAGACCAGCTGGGGCCTGACTAGCATGGAGGAGACAGATTTGCATGTTCAGTCTGTCTGAGGCTGATGTACTTAAAGGTTTAGGCTACAGGAAAAAGGCAGAGATTTGTAAGGGGGCTAAAATTAAATTCTGCCACCCCAATCATTTCTGCCTCAGAGACACTGTATAGTTGCATGTTTTGTATTTTTAAAGCAATTTTATTAGAGATATTCAGGAATGAGTAATGGCCACAAACAAACTCTCTGCGCTCTCTTGCTGTTTAAATTTTCTGTTGAGGACTTCACAGCATACCTAAAATAAGCCATTTGCTTGCAATTTCTCATGATACTGTCTTAGCTAAATCTTTTTAATTGCTAGTTTGGAATTCTTTCTGTGTGGTAATAATTCTGCATCATATTTAATTGATTTTAAATATAGATTTATAATATATTCATAGCTCTGATGAGTTTGGTGACTAGTAGACACGGGACAAATTATACATTTTATGTGCAAGGTGTTGACAAGTAACAACTGGATTTACCAATATTAGCTGAAAAAAGTCATCGTCCTCAGAGAATAATACTTCATGATTTTGGTGAGCCCATGACCTTTGTGGAGCTGTTGCACCATTGCTATGATAAAATTTAATCTCCGCAAAAGAAATATCAAACCATTCCAAGGGCGCATTCTGACTGCTAACAGAGCTTTTTTCAGCATTTTGAAGGAACACTTTATTTTCAGTTTATTTCCTTACAAAGTACACTCTTTTGCTTTTCAATTTCTACAGTACTTGCAGGAACTTAAGGAAATCTAATGTCTTGCAGTTTTCTAATATGCATTTTTATCTTGTGAAGCAGCTAGATTTGTGAGATGTGAGATAGATGTGTTTGTGTCCAAACTACAATGGTTTGGACCAATCAGCATCCTATGAGGAACTACTGGGAGCTACAGGCAGGTGTGAATTAGGCATATCAACAGCAAGAGAAGAGCCGGTTCATTCAAAACAATGGTGGCTCCTAAAGAGGTTACTGTAGATGCTACTATATAATCAGTAATATAAAATTCACTAACAAAGACCACGACAATAAGATACAGATTTATAATGGTTTAATACATATTATGAAGGGTCAAGGGATGAAGGGGTGATGGTAGATGCATGGCAGTGTAGGGTAAGAAGGGTGAGGGTTAAGAGGACAAAGGAAGAGGTCTAGGCTGCGGATGGGTAGAGATGGACCAGTGTGAGCCACAGGCATAGAGATGGGATGGAATTGGGGGAGTTGAGGCTAAGGGTGGGGGAGCCGCCTCTTCAGATGTTTTCGGATTTCAGTAAAAGCCCCAAAGAAACTTTAAGGGAACTGCTCATGGGTGCTTCTGATGTCTGTCAGATTATAGAGGATGTACATGAGGAATGGAGGGGGAGTCCACCGGGCGAGAATTTGATGACGTTGTCAGAGATTACCTGCCAGTAAGTGGTAGAGGCGGCTCAGAGCACAATGAATGTCTTCCAGATCTGGATAAGATTTTTGCTTGGCCCATTTCTGAGACCATCAGAGGATCTTGGGGGGAAGCTTGACTGGCTAGTCATAGTTTTCATAGGTATGGACAGTTTTGAGTGACTTAGGAATGAATCTAGTTAAAAACGCGGATGGTTAGTCTAGCTGTATAACAGGTGGTACGTAGGAGTCAGAGGAATATATGGAGATCGAGAGTCGAGACATGGCTGTGTGTTGAGATGGTTGGTAGTACAGGATAGTAGCTGTGAACTATGTGCAGCGTAGAAGGCCGGGGAACGCCTTCAACGAATGTCAAACAAATGTTTGATGTGGAGTGTAGTTCGGCCTCGCATAGACCTGTGATTAACAAGCTGATGTGAGAATAGGACAAGGAGGGACTTAATTTCGCTGATGTAGACTTGTACAGTGAAAGTTTTCATCTTGAGAATCCATTAGAGGAGGGTCAGAGGCTTGTGGCAATTGCTTGAGTATTCTGAAACAAGAAATGGGGTCAGCGTTTTGTGGCCAGTTGGACTTAATAGCAATGTTCTTCTTGGACCATTCGTTCCCCCAAAGAATGACTGCTATGATGACTGGATAAATTTCGCAGATGGTGAAAGAAGGGGTAAGAGTTGTGAATTTGGGCTGTCGTTGAGAATCACCGTCCGCCATGGTAACCACCAAAGCCAATGGAAGGGGCTGCATATGTGAACAGGTGGATGTCTTCTGGCTTTGTGACGTGGTTGACATGAAAGAAAGATCTGTGGGGATAGGAATTGATGCCATGGCTTTGACTCCATTTTGCACACATCGTCAAATATGACATGGCCTTGGGAAGATGGAACAGAGGAGGAAATTGAAAGGAGGTGTAGCAAATGCATTGACCTTGAGGGATGATGCAAATGATGTAGTTGAAGTGGCCGAGAAGTGAAAGGAGTGTTCGGTGTGTTTGAGGGCTAGAAGAAATGTGAAATGAGTAAGGGAATATTTCTTAATTATTGTAATGATTGATTGATAATGGTTTTGTTATTGTCGTTATTATTATTATTATTATTGCTTGATTTATTGATTTTTTCTGCTGAGACTTTCCATTTGTATGAGGAGAGGGGAACTCAATAGTGGCGTGACAATGAGAAGTCATTTTGGAGATGGATGATGTATGGCAGTTTATAGTTGTTGTCCAGATCAGAGTTTGAGGGTGATGGATGGCAGGGTAGCTGCGGGGGGGAGGACTAAAGAAGATGGCAGAGATTTGTTTATTCAGGGCTGAGAGACAGTGAGCCACTGGGAGAAGTGGTGAGAGTCCAAGCTGCGGCTGGATGGGATGATGTTCAGCACAGGTAGTAAAGTTCCTTGGTTGAATTGCTGCAGGCACCCTGCGGCTTTGAATGCAAATGTGGTATGTATAAAATCTCTCACCACTGAGCCATGCTGCACAGTCAAGGATAACAACCTATACCCCAGTGAGTTTCGTTGTAATGTCTTATTATGTTGCTTATGTGCCAAGGTGTTTTTTCCTAACCTCAACCTCGAGCAGGTCAGGGAGTCATTTACTGAAGACGGGATGTTACTCTTGAGATTCTGGCAGGAGAGGGACCAGTGATGTCAGAGTTGTTGGAGGCTGAAGGCAGAGAGCGTTGGGAAATATGGTTTGTTGAGCATAACCAAGTGTGCTGACGGAGATGGATGTTAGGAGATGGATAGGACTTTGAACAGATCACTGCCTGAAGGGTTGAAAATGAGCTGCTAGTCCATGGTGTAAGGTGGGCGATTTGCTGTAATGTCCGTTTATCAGGTATCGTGCAAAGTCAGAGTCGAAGGGGGAATGAATGAATCAGTTTATCTTATTTACTTGTGTGGAAGTGGGATTTCTTTGGGGCGTGGTCTTTGTTCCTGAACCTAGTTATAAAACTTCATACTTGGAGAGTATGGAGAGAACCCGGTAAGACAGACAAATATTGAAAAATGGCCACCAGAATTACTTGAAGCCCAAGGTGATATCTTCTAGTTGCAATTTCTGTCTAGCAAAAATTCCAAAACACAAAGATGTTTAATGCTCCAAACAGCAAAACCTAAACTGGGTAGTGTTGAAATTAAACCTTGGAAAATAACTCAAACAATTAAAATAATATAAAAATAGTTGCTGTTGACCAACTAACTGATTAATTGACTAAATGTATCAGTTCTATCTATAATGACTGAAAAAGCACATGTTAAAACACAACTAATAAATAAATATAAATACAGGATATAGGCAGAAAACCTCTAAACTTGACCAGCCTTTTAATACAAACACATTAGTGTGGAAGAAATGGGCAGAAAAAAAAGTCAACACACAGAGGGGGAGAAAGAAGACAGAAGAATGGATTTTTTGATGACGATGTCAGCCTAGCTTTGATGTAGAAAAGGAAGAGAATATAGACACCACCCACCACCTTACTTTGCACTATGAACTCCAATAATCCTTTAAAGCACATGGAATCAATCAGTCCTGGGAAAATACAGCTCCACTGAGCCTCCTCTCTGTGCTGGCATTTCTCGTTTCCTCTCACTGCCTTTTCTTCCCTAGGGATAATACATTCAGAGCGTGCCATTCCACACAGGTTTACCTGCACTGTAAAAATGTAATTACTGAACAGGCACTGTTTTTTTTACTAGTGGCCAGGAAGTGCCAATACCTCCACCCACGAACCCTACCATTCGGCACAAAGAGGAAATGACAGCTCACTAAACTGATGGCAGGTTAATGTCTGACATTAGATCTGACATCAGCCTCTGCACGTTAGTGTCAAAGCATGAGCTCAGACAAAAGTGCCATAATAAGCACTATGAATTTACAACAAATATTCATCATTGATTTCCCATTGGTTGCAGATTGCTTTTTAAATGTGGGGCTAGGCCTGTCTGTCTGCCAAGCTGAGTTGTTAGAGATGGGAAATGGTGCTTCTCCAGAACCCAGAAGTCCCAAGAGCTGTGGCAACAATTTCATGTTCAGAGGCTGACTGATTATGACAGAAGTAAAAAGGCCAAATATATGTAGAACAGTTAATGCAAATAAAGGTATGCAGATCCACTGCCTATGTACAAACGTCCATTTAGTGATTCATTGCAGTCACCTACACAGTCCTGTGAACCCAGGATGTATATTTACTTTATCAGTTCAAAACTGTTTGAGTAACTAGTCTTCTTGCCTAAGCATCATAATAAGTGTTGTAATAATAAGTTGTTTTGATTAAACCAGCTTTTTGGCTTGTGACCCTTTTAAATGCTAGCCATGTATAAAGATGTCTCTGTTCCTAATCCTGCTGACAAAGTTCTGATTGACCATTTTTGAGAGCACACTAACAGACCTAACTAAACTAACTAAAACAATAACAGAAAATGGACAAAGTAAATCATATTCCCACTGAATACGCAGACATTATTGGCTATCTTAAAGTACTGTACAAGTAGCATAATGTGTGCACACCACCAAACATTCAGAACACACAACAAAAGACAGACAAACACACAGATGACCAGACAGCTGCAGCTACAATCGGTTTGTACACTGTTGACATGGTGCCAGACTTGTGTGTGAGACAGCAGAGTCATTACCAGCAGATGTATTATATGCAGACAAGCAGAGTAAGGGAAACATGGTGGAGAAGAAGAGAAGAAAGGATAGTGCCATCCCTCTACCTGAAAAACAAAACACAGAGAGGAGAATATATTCAAAGGAGGAAGATGGCAGGGAGACAGAGAATTTGTACAAGAAAAAGAGCATAAAAAAACAAAAAGAAAAAAATTCACCCAAAAGCACTGTCACTGATGGATCGTATATAAAAGCCCATTTTGTTGTTTAGCGGGTTTACATTCCATCACAGTCATCCAGTTTATTGGTTTGTCAGGATATATGTCACACCTATTCAATATGTAGATTGATTCTTTCAGTTAATGTTTAACTGGAAACTGTGTATTATTGCAAAGTTTTGTGATGACTGAAGAGAGTGGATTTCACAGTTTTGATATTTAGACATTCACCATTTAGAAGAGAGTTACAATCTGCTTCCTCCAGGAAAGCTTTCAAGGATCCGCCTGCTGTAAGAGTAAGATAAGTAGATAAGATAGACAAGAAAAAGTATAATCCACAAATATTTTACTATCCACACACGTCTTAATTTGTGTTTTGTAAATCATCACTTGAATGAATGCAAAAAGAAAATTCACAAATGTAAATAACATTTTCAAATGTGTTTGCAATATTTACATTTAATCATCAAAAATTTGGTTTGTGAACAGAGAAATCTACCTGTGTAATTTTGAGACAAATATTCCACTGTTTTTCCCTGTGTGGAATCACAAGCAAAGCTCCTTCTTCACGCTACGTAATGCCATGTGTGTGTTTGGCTCATCAGTTCCACTTTTAGAACTAGTGGCCAAAATAGTATGTACATGCTTGACTGTATGATTTTTGCTAATACTCCCAAAGCATGCCATGGAGACATCATGAAAAGAGAGGAGTTATATTGGAAAACATCTCACAATTGTCAGACCTGAATAGGAATGAATTGTGATATGTTGAAACCATACAATAGAAAGATTTACAATATATTGTACAAATACTGGCTGTATTTGCCACCTGGCACCCTGAGATGCACCAAAATCAAGTCCTGAAAAAAGGCAACATAGCAGTCCTGGTATAAAGCAACATGAACGGATTAACTGGAGTTTGAACTAACTGGTGATATTCCCTGTGTAAGGCTGTGATTGCGATCGCAGGACTTGTCTTGTTTGATGTAGTTGTAAAAAAAAAAAAAAAAAAAAAGTAAGTAAAAAGTTACTGTGATATTTATTTATGTATATTGTTTGGAATCTAGTCTGTATATCATTTTCCGAGGATTATAGTGAAGGACTGTGTTGGTCAATGTTGTTCAAGATGCCGCAAATATCAATAAATTGTGCAAATGGTCATGTTTGTTGGTCTTCCACACATGCAGCATCTAAGTCAGGGGTGTCAAACTCATTTTAGTTCAGGGGCCACATACAGTTTAATTAGATGTCAAGTGGGCAGGACCAGTAAAATTATAGCATAATTACCTACAAATAACAATAAGTCCATGTTTTTCCCTTTGTTTTCATGCAAAGAAGTACATTCGGAAAATCTTCATATTTAATGATATATTCTTTAACAAAACATAATGAACAACCTCAGATTTCTTAAGACAAACGTGCAGTTTGCTTCAGATTATCATTTACATGTGTGCATTACAACTGGTCACAGTGTTTGTACAAATGCAAAAAACTTTAAGTCACAGGCATTTGGAACTGAAAAATATAGTATTGCACTTTAAAATTTATGGCACTGCATGAACAACAGGATTCCACCAAACCAAACTCTTTTGTAGTGAAGCTGTTGACTAACTGTGGAAGCTATTTTTTTGTTAATCTTTAGTGTTTGTTTGCTAATTCTAAGTAACATTTTTCTTTGATTATTTTAGAGGTTTGTTTCATTTAGAGTTCTTTAGTATTTTTTGTAGTTGTTTGTTTAGTTTAATTATTTCCTAGTTTAGTGTTTAGTTTGTCTACTTATTATTTTGTTCATTTGTTTTGTTTCAGAATTTGGTTATGGGCACCAGAGGGCATATTGGTAGGAAGGTAGGTGTAGGACCAGAATGCACCTGGGTGGGCCTATGTTTTTTTTTTTTTATCAGAGCAGGAGAGGCAGGATCCTTTTGTGTTTTTTGTTTGCCTGTTTCTGGAAAAATAAATCATGAAACCCATACACTTTGGAGTGGACATTGACCTTCTTCTGTCTGCATAAGTCACAAGCCCATGGTGCAAAGTGGCTCTTTTGATTTACATTTCTGAAGTTTAGTTAAAGGTTATAGCCTAGATTTTGACAAATGGCCACTACACTAACATTAAAGTGCACATTTTTAACTATTACTAGAGCAAGGATTCATTTTCACAGAACTGTATTCTTTAAGTGCAACTAGTCTCTGAAGCAGCATTTTAAAGCAGTTAGTCCTGTCTAGACTACTTTGTTTTTGCTCCTAAAACTTGGCATCTTTTGGTCTGCACAAGTGCATCAATATCAGATGTCATGTCCTGAAAGCAGCAGCCAATCTCAGAACGTCTTTTAGGTGCTTGTGTGTGAAAACTCGTTCACAAAGGTAGGTTGTCCTAAACATGCTCAAGATTTTGGGCAAATTTGTCCTTCAAATCTGCATCAATTAAAAATCAGTTATTTCTAGTTGGATGTCGATAGGCACATCAGAAGCTTTGACTGTGAAGGGTCAGTGAAAAACTGCAAATTCTGTCTTGAGTTTACCAAAGACCTGAAACCGTTTCTCAAACTCCCACAGCAATCCCGCAATCTTGTCTTTACACTGTTTCATGTCAGCATTAATGACTACACGTAGCTCTCTTAAACAGGGGAAATGAGCAGGATCACCACTTGCCAACTGTGTCTCCCTCAAAGTCAGCTTCAACTTGAATGCAGGTATGCTGTCATAAAACTGTGAAAAATTTTTGAGGCCTTGCAACATTTGTTCAGATTATTCAAGTGCTCTGTAATATCCACCAGAAATGCAAGGTCTTGCAGCCATTCCAGAGATTGGAATTCCATCACTGGTTTTCCTTTTTTCTCCATAAACTGTTGAATTTCTTCTTGTAGATCAAAGAAATGCCACAGCACAGCACCTCGGCTTAACCATCTTACTTCAGTGTGGTATGGCAGGCTATGGGTAACGTGATTGTCACTGAAGGCATTCAAACTGACAATGATTGAGACCTCTGGCTGGGATGAAATTAACAGTTTGGACAACCACCTCCATCACGTGATCCATTTTTAACAACTTGCAAAACAATGCCTCCTGGTGCAATATACAGTAAAATGACCAGAAACCATCATTAGTGGCTTGTACTTTCTCTCTGAATTTTGTCACAACGCCTGCTTTTCTTCTGATCACTGATGGTGTGCCATCTATAGCCAGGCTGACAGCACAGGACCAGTCCACTCCAACGCAGCGCTCTAAACAGAGAGCCAAAAATGTCCTCAGTTGTTGTGGTGTCCATCATAGGCACCAACTCAAGGAATTCCTCAGTGACGGCCATGTCTCATTAACTACACAAATAAATATGGCCAATTAAGCAACGTCTGTAATGTCAGTGCTCTCATCTGCTAGAGAATATGCAAGAAATGACTTGACTTTGTGTTTCAACTGGCTGTCCAAATCTGCCAATAGTTCCGAAATCCTCTCTGCAATAGTATTCCTCGTCAGGCTAATGTTGGCAAAAGCTTGTCGCTTCTGGGGATACACAAGTTCTGCAGCCTTCATCGTGCATGTTTTAATGAACTCACCGTCGGAATACGGCTTTGATGCTAATGCTATTTCATTAGCAATTAGATAGCTGGCTTTTACTGCTGCTTCACTGACCTTTCGGCTCCGGGTGAAAATGGACTGCTGTTTCTTCAAACCCACCAGCAATTCATTTATATTTTCTTTTGTCAGTTGTCCTTGCAAGTTTTCGTATTTTTCGCCATGATGAGTAGTGGTGCAGAATATTATATTCCTTGAACACTGAAACTTGTTGCATACACACCAAGCACACAGATTTCCCATTCATCTGTGAATAAATAGGAAGCGCTCCATTTTTCTTGGAAAACTCTACACTCTGTATCCACTTTTCTCCTTTTTGACAAAGACATTTTGGCTAATGAGGATGTGGAAACGAGTAGAAAATGGGGTAGACTACGTCGTAATAACAAACAGCAGAAGGCGCATTGCTACCATCTGCTGTTCAGTCTGAGTCCCAGAGTTGTGCTGTGTCTTCTACTCTGACTAAAAAAGTGCACCCCTAGCAGATAATTTAGGTATAGCATTTTATTAAAAAAATCTACTTGGTGTCTTTTTTGCATTATTTCACTTTCAAAATTCATCCTGCAGGCCAGATTGAACCAGTTTGGCCGTACATCTGACGCCCCTGCTCTAAGTGAACCACACAGTCTGAGGTATATGTTTATGCTCTGTTCAAGCACAGTGCGGACATCGCTGGTAGCTGTGGCAAAGTGCTCATCCTGATTAACTTGTAACACGACAACACCTGACTGACCAGATTACTAACATGGAGTAGAATGTCCAGACTCCCTGCTCATTAATCTTGGTGACTTAAATAGAGCAAATCTCAGCCACAAACTGCCAAAATACAGACAACACATTGTGTTGGACGGTATTACACTAGACAGTAATACAGGGGGACAGTAATACACTAGACCACTGCTACACAATATTGCTCTGTCACTCGTGCAGTCTTGGGGCTTTCCGATCACTGTTTCCAACCTACAGGCAGAAACTCAAATCTGCTAAGCCTGTAGTTATGACTGTGTAACTTTTTTTTTTCAGAAAGTTTAAAAATGCTGGAGATTTGTGGGAGAAGGTTTAACCAAGAGGACAGTGGGAGAGAAGGGTAAAATAACAGAGAATCCTGCAAAAAACAAGAGGGTTGGCAGGTCCAGTCAGGGCCAAAGACAAACCAAGAAGTGGCTTTGGTGAGTTTTAGTTTGTTTTTGTTGCATTTGAATGAAGTATTTTTTTACAATGATAGAATTACTGTTTTTGTGAATGGAATCTGGTGGCTTTGGCAAGAGTGATATAACAGCTGTTTCTGGTTAAACAAAATATATATTACTCTTTAACAAAAAGGCATCTTTGTGTGGGCCATTAATATTGTCAGACACTTGTTACAATAATCTGAGCTTGTCAATGGCAAAAACGAACACTTTTAGTTGACATAATTTGACGGTGCACAAACGCCGGAGGGATTACATTCAAGACTGCTGGCACTCTTGTTCAATACTAGTACAGGAGTTGAGTTTTTATATATTGTAAATCACTCATTTAAATTATATTAAGACTTTAAGTTATGTATAATTACGGGCATGGCCGCTTGGAGTGACAGCTAGTGACAGACTAGACTTTAGACTGCTTCTTTATTGATCCCAATCTTGGAAATTGTTTTGCTGCAGTAGCATTGAACAAAAAACATACAGATGACCATAGGATATATTCAAGAATTTAAAAAAGTCAACAAAAAAGTGACAAAAAATCTATACAGAAAAGCAGCAGTGAATACAAGATAAAACTAAATGTAAATGTAAATGTAAATATACTCAGTATATTTACATTATATTATACTGTAAATATAAATAAATGTTGTGCAATATTGCAATAGTGCAGATAAAAACATAAAGTATTGGGGTTGTGAGGTTGGTTTAAGTTGCTATTGTAAAGTGTGATGGCTCGTGGCAGGAATGATTTCCTGAAGTGATCCTTGTGACAACGGAGCTGAAGCAGTCTATTGGAGAAGGAGCTCTGCTGTCTGTCCACGAGGTGGTGAAGAGGATGTTCAGGGTTATTCATGATGGATAACAGTCTGTCTAGTGTCCTCCTCTCCACCATCTCCTCAACAGTGTTTAGTTTGCAGCCAGTAATGGAGCCGGCCTTCCTGATCTGTGGCGGTTCTGGGGAGGGGCCAACAGGGGCCAGTGCCCCTGTAGCACTGATTCTGGACCCCCCTGTGGCCCCCCCTCCGAACGTAGATTATACAGTAGCGCCGAGTCGCCGACGTCGAAGGTGGAACTAAAGTGCGTGGCTTAACGTTCTAGTCGGACCCTTTAGTGCGCTGCACCACTGAAAAAAAATGAGCGCGAACATGTGAAGCAGTCTGAAGATTACCACAACGATGAACGATCTTACACTGTCAAGGTAAGACTTCTGGTAAAGAAATGTTGTTTGCTAACTTTATGAATTATAATAGCATCCTGCCAGAACACCAGGTGTTAATGTCATCTTAAGGTGATTGTATGGTTCTAGCTAACGTTAGTTATTATCCTTAACGTACGTTATCACAACACAAAACCAAGCAAGCCCGCAACAGTAGGGTTGCTGAAGTGTAATTCCTCTTAATTGCTTTTTGTCTGTAGTGAAAAATGAAGAGAAAAAAGGACATTACGTCCTATTTCTACACGAAAAAGACACAAAATGATGCAGACATTGAGACAGAGCCAGATGATGGTGGTGAGAGAGCTGAAGAGGAGCAAGTTGAGAGCCATACAAAGAAGTTTTTTTGAGCTCTACAGACTCTGTAAAATAGCTGTCACAATCCCAGTAAGCACTGCTGCTTGTGAACGGAGTTTTTCCACATTAAAGCTTGTGAAAACCTACCTCAGATCCACTATGAATGACGACAGATTAAGCAATCTGGGTGTACTTAGCATCGAGTCTAGGAGGGCAAAAGCACTGAATCTTGACTCATTTGTTGATCGGTTTGCCAGAAATCACCAAAACCGCAGAATACAGTTGCTGTAATAGTAGGGCAGCTTAAGACTATCCCACAAGATCTGCAACTATATGAATCTCTTATCAGCACTTAATTCAGTAATACTGTGACTATTATACTGTTTTTCATCGTCACTGTAACGTTATGACTGCAATGGTTTAACAAGTTTTATGAAAATAAAAAGTCAAATAAGATTTCGAATCTTTGTCTTTTTTGCCGCGGGTTTAATGTGCCCCTCTATCAAAACCCCTGGCCCCAGCCAGGCCCCCTCAGTGAAATTGGTCTAGAACCGCCACTGTTCCTGATCAGTTTGTTCAGTCTGTTGGTGTCGCCGGCTCCGATGCTGCTCCCCCAGCACACTGCAGTAAAGAAGAGTGCACTGGCAACAACAGACTAGTAAAAGATCTCCAACATCTTGCTGCATATGTTGAATGAACTGAGCCTCCTCAGGAAATAGAGTCTGCTCATCCCCTTCTTGTAAACAGCATTGATGTTAGTTTTCCAGTTCAGTCTATTGTCAAGGTGCACTCCGAGGTATTTGTAATCCTCAACCACTGCAACATTCTCCCCCAGAATGCACAGTGGTTGTGTGGTCATCCTGTTCCTTCTAAAATCAATAATCATCTCCTTGGTCTTGGCCACGTTAAGCAGCAGGTGATTCCTACCAGACCATTCCACAGAATCGTCCACCACTGCTCTGTATTCCTCCTCTCATCCATCCTTTATACACCCCACCACTGCTGAGTCATCCGAAAACTTCTGTAGGTGGCACGATGAAGAGTTGTACTGAAAGTCTGAGGTGTACAAGGTGAAGAGAAAAGGAGACAGAACAGTCCCCTGTGCTGCTCCTGTACTACTTTCCACAGTCTCAGACAGAGCGTTGCCCATTTGGACAAACTGCGGTCTGTCTGTCAGGTAGTCAGTAATCCAAGACACAGTTGGTGCGTCGACTCCCATCACTCGCAGCTTCTCACCCAGGAGCAGCAGCTGGATGGTATTAAATGGACTGGAGAAATCAAAGAAGGTGGGCCAGGAACAGCCTCTCCAGCACCTTCATCATGAGCGATGTAAGCGCAATGGGTCCGTAGTCGTTGGATCCAGATGGAGATTTCTTCTTTGGAACAGGAACCGCACAGGATGTTTTCCACAGCACTGGGACTCTCTGCAGGCTCAGGCTCAGGTTGAAGAGGTGACCCAGGATCATAGACAGCTGGCTGGCGCAAGTCCTCAGGACTCTGGAACTAACGCCGTCAGGTCCAGCAGTTTTGCCCAGGTGCAGCTTCTCCAGCTGTCTTCTTACCTGGCCCACAGTCAGGTAGGGGATGGTGCTAGTGAAGGGGTTGCTGTGGGGGATGGTGGGGGATGTGGGAGTTGAGTCCAAGGGAGGGATCACCAGGGAGGGTTGACGGTTGGAGGGAGAGAGTTTGGGCAGAGGGGGGTTGTGGAGGGTTGTGGAGGCCGTGGACAGTGGGGAGATGTGAAGGGGCGGGGGACTGTAGGGCCACTCCTGGCTGTGAGCTAAATCTGTTGAAAAAGCAGTTTAGCTCATTGGCCTTCTCAAGGCTGCCAGCTGTTAGGCCGGTTCTTTGTTGGAAGCCCAAGAACAGTCTGAAGCAATCTTCAGTTCACAGTCAAAGTATTTATTGAGGTCACATATAAAGTAATGCAGCGCTGGTCTCAAAAAGTCAGAGTTCCCTGAGGATCTCAGCCAGAATGAGCCCAGTTGTCATACAAAAGTTCACATTTATCATGTTGGGTTTGACCAACCCAGTACAATAATCAGATATACGTTACAGAATATAATTGGTCAAGGCGTGACTGACGGATCTAAATGCAATAGACATCACAAAAAGAGAAGAGGAGACGAGACTGTCAACAACCAGTGTGCCACCTGCCTTTTTGTTATGAGAAGTGGCTCTCACCAGCCATGTTATCCTTACGGCTCTAGGCTATGAAGGACATCCACGTAGGCTAAAGATCAGAGCATGAGAACACATGAAATGACCAAAAAGGGCCTGATCATTACACAGCTGCTGGTCTGTCTTTTGCCTTGAGCCCCATGATCTCCTTCATTCCTGTCCACACATCCTTCACTCTGTTCTGCTGAAGTTTGGCCTCCAGCTTCCTCCTGTAGACATCTCTGCTCTGCCTCAGCTCCTCCCTCAGCTCGTGTTGCACACTCCTCAGTTCTTTTTTGTCCCCTGACCTGAAAGCTTGTTTCTTCTTGTTCAGGAGACTTTTCAGTTCACTGGTGATCGAGGGCTTGTTGTTGGGGAAGCAGCTTATAGTCCAGGTTGGCACTATGGTCTGGTCACAGAATTTGATGTACTCTGTGATACATTCAGTCAGGCTGTTGATGTCCTCCCCATGTGGCTCACACAACGCATTCCAGTCTGTTGTCTCAAAGCAGTCCTGCAGTGACTCATTAGCCTCCTGAGTCCACCTCCACACTGTTCTCATGGACACAGGCTGCCTCTGGACAATAGGGATATACTGAGGTGTTAACACCAGGCTGTGATCAGCTCTGCCTGGGGGGGAGGGCAGTGGCACTGTATGCATCCTTTGCATTAGCATACAGTAAGTCCAGTGTGGCGTTGTCTCTGATGGGACAGTTGATAAACTGGTTGAAAGTTGGCAGAGTTTTGTCCAAAGTATTGTGGTTAAAGTCTCCAGTAATGACTACAGCCTACAGCCAAAACAAAACAAAATAGTGCTAAATATATACAGTGTTACAAACTACAACCCAAAAACCACACTACCAAAACTAACACTGCCACAATATACACAGGAGATCTGAGGACAAAGTCTTCTTAAGTCAAACGCCAGAAAACACACGAGCCACTGCTGTCAAGCCGAATCCCCCGGTGAATGAAAAATCCCTGGTTTAAAACTCGCTGGATGTGGCAGCGGGGACCAATGGGAGAGCGACACCACTTACTGTACGGAGGAGGGCAGGACCAGCACAGCTGCTGCAAAAAAAGAAGAACACACTCACCCACAGAAACATGGACCAGACAAAAGGACACCACAGGGCCACACAGGAACAAACAAACAGAGCAATATGGCCAGGGCTGTAACAAAAGCAGTAAGAAAATAGAAATTAAAAGAAACGTAGAAAAACACACTAAATGAACAAAAGACGAACAATAACGATGGAGCTACTGCAACAGGCTGCCACCTAACACAGCGCCATCTTGCACCACAGGACCTGTGATAGCATTCCTTCTTACACAGTAGATGCAGAATGTGCTGCTAAGGGTCCCTATTGTCTCATGCAGGAAGTGGGATGGGTTGTCAGTGATTGATGTCAGCTTGGCTAACATCCTCCTCTCACCCACCTCCTTGATGGTGTCCAGAGGGCAGTCCAGGACAGAACCAGCTCTCCTGACCATTTTTCTTACTCTTTTTCTGTCCCTCTCAGAGCTTCCACAGCCCCAGCAGACCACTACATAGACAATTGCAGATGCCACCACAGAGTCAGAAAATGTTTTTAACAGTGTTCTACGTACTCCAAAGGACACCTAACAGGTGTAGATGACTCTGGCCCATCCTGTATAAGATATCTGTGTTGTTAGTCCTGTCAAGTTTGTTGTTGAGGTGAACCCCCAGGTGTTTGTACTCTCCCATGTTCTCAATATCCAAACCCTGGATCTTCACTGGTGTAATCTGTGGCACATTCCTGCAGAAATCTATCACCATCTCCTTTGTCTTGCTGGCTCCTGTTGAGTGAGGTGGAGGGAGGAGAATGTAGTTTGTGATGTGGAGTGGAGGGGGGTTAATTGGTGTGAAGAGGGTGCTGCTGGTGTCAGGGATGCTGGGGGTGGAGAAGTAACGCTGTATGGTCTGGGCTCTATGATGTGCTGCTGTGTTGTCAGTGGCAGTGCTAGGGTCCCTTGGGGCTCCAAGCAAGAAATCCCTGGGGCCCCCACCCCACCCGTGCACGCCACAAAAATTTGGTTTTTGCACACATAAATGCACAATTTCTGGGACATTTGAGATGAATACTGAAAAAATCGATTAGTCGTTCTCAAAGTGAGGTCCAGAATTAGAAAATTAAAAGACATAAAATTAAAAAAGATTATTTTACTACACGACTAGGAGGAATAAGGCCATAATTAAACTTAAAAAGTTGCTAAAATTAATAACTATCTACATTAGCTTTTATTTGCTGGCATGCATAACCAAGTTAGGTTGATACCATGACCACTTACAAGCAACAAGCATGCAGTGTTAAGTCATTTACGGAGCAAAAAAAAATGTCTTCCCGCACTATTGTCATATGGCTCTGCCAGGAGACACTGGCATACAGTGAAGGCCAGCTGATTGTAACTTAACTGGCGTAAGCAGACAGAGCTCTAATTTACTCATGGATATTTCTGGCATATGGCATGGAAACTGAACATTTCATGGTCTTTCCACAGAATCCTCTTTCATCAGACCATGACTAATTACATTGAAGTAAATTGAAACAAACATTGTAAAAAATTGAAAGGAAAGAAAGCTTTCCACCAATATGGAGGAATGTCGCAGGAACCAATCCTCACCAACAAACGTCTATAATATCTCTTATAGTACCCTATTAACCCACTAGAACACTACATTCCCATCTTACTTGTGGTTCCTACAGTCTCCAGAATGGAAGCCAGAGCCTTCAGCTATTGAGCTCCTCTCTTGTGGAATCATCTTCCAGTCTTTGACGCCTTCTAAATGTTTGGGAGTAGACATGGAAACCTGGGATCAGGACAGAGAGAATATGGCAAAATCTGTGAGCTGCACAGACTGTGAGCAACTGACTGGTCTGATGGAGAGAATTGCACAGCTTGAAAAGAAGACTTGAAACTGTGCATCAAATAGCAGCCTCTATATCTGTTGCTGAAAATAGACAGACTTCTATACACAGGACAACTTAAACTGTGGAGTATCCTGGCACAGATTTCGCGGACACACTGCCTTGGACATGGATCAGCTGTTGAGACTCCCAGACTAGCCTCCCCTAATGACACTTGGCACTGCACTGGCATCCACTCCAGCCAGGGCTTGGTCTGACATTGTCTGCCGCAACGGCAAATCCAGCAAGTAATTAAATAAGAGGGTACCAGCGCTCACTCCACCACTTGAACTCTAACTACTTAAACATACTGGTGATCTTAAACAGCCATTGGCATGGTCTAACACATCATAGCAGTCACACACCATCTGGTACCTGTCTCACAGTAATCTGATATTTGGCAGTGTTCAGCCACATTCAGTTTCATCTCCTATCACAGAATCCCTACAGCTGAAATGAGCTCTTTGTAATGTCAAAAAAAATGGCTAACAAATCCTTTTTCTTCAGTGATCTGATGAGTTAAAAGAACGGGAAAGGAGGAGGCATAGCAGCCATTTTGTCAAAACAGTTTGTGTGTAATAACACTGACCTGGGTGAATTGACATCATTTGAATATCTTGCTTTTGAGCTCAAAGCAGAATTATCAGTGCTCATCAGTAAATTGTAATGACCACCAAGATATTCATCAGTGTTTTTGCAGAAATTCTCAGAGCTGATCACACTTAGTATAACTAAAAATGACAGATTAATCCTAAATGGAGACCTGAATATCCATATCAACAAAAGAAATGACTTACACAACATGTAAATGAAGCCACTCTTCAGCATAGGAACATTCTGGACTAAGTAATAACAACAAGGTTAAACATTAATAGTGTTTCAGTATTTGAATTGCCTATTTTTGACCATTATTGTGTGTTTTTTGATGCCAAACTTATCTTAACAAAGACCGAAATGGAATTTCTGGTTCAAAGATGATTCTTTGATGGCAAGGCTGAAGAAAGGTTCTGTAATGTTATGAGATCATTTGAGTCACACAGCGATGACTGCTCTTTAAATTACATGGTTAAACATTTCAACAAGACCATGTCATCTGCTTTAAATGCTATTGCTCCACTAAAGGTTAAAAAGAGGACGACTGACAGAATCTCCCCATGGTTAAACAACAGCAGTGTTAATGAGAGGAAGAGAATTTGTCAAGAAGCCATGACTGTCTATAACAAAGCAATATGTCTGGCAAAAAGGATTACTTTTCCAAGATTTTACAGAGAATGCTGGGAACTAATAATATTATTCTCCACTATTGACCAGCTACTCAGCACCACACCCACCTGTCCCCAGTTCTTTACATCAAGCTGGGGTAGGGGTGGTAAAGCGGTTGACTGCCAATCAGGAGGTTGGTGGTTCAATTCCTGGCCTCGGCAGTCCACATGCCGAAGTATCCTTGGGCAAGATACTGAACCCCAAAACTGCCCCCGATGCTGCGGCATTGGTTTGTGAATACGTATGTACGTTGATTTGGATAAAAGCGTCTGCCAAATGACTAATTGTAATTGTAATAGTAATTGTAAAAAAAAATTTTAATTACATCTTTGCAAACAGGCGTTTTCCCTGATGCTTTTAAAACAGCTGAAATGGCTAGATAGTAATGCACTCACTAACTATGGGCCAATATGGAACCTTCCATTCATCACTAAGATACTAGAAAAGATAGTTTCAGAACAAGTTAACAGCTTTCTTAAAGAAAACAACATTCTGAAGGAATTTCAGTGAGCCTTTTTTAAAGTAGTAAAAAAGTAAGCCCACAAGCTAGCAAAAATGAGTAAAAAAACAAATGCCCCTGGAGAGCTTCTTCGGAAAGGGGAAAAGGCAAAATGATGAGACAGAAGAAGAAGAGCATTTAAGAGACAGTATCAGCAGTCCTACTTGAAATACGGGTTTATTGCTTCAGGTCATTCTCGCGCACCAAGCCCTCTCTGTGGCAACAGGCTTGCAAATGAGGCAATGAAGCCTTCTCATTGAAGCGAAATAAGCACAGGGCTCCCACTAATTACAACAACTACTTTCAGCATAATGGTGACTTGTATTTTTAATCATTTGTTTTAATTTGTTTCTATGTCGGTCTGTCAAAATATTGCTTTACATGAAATCAGTCCGTGGTGCAAAAAAGATTGGGGACCGCTGTCTTAAACAGTTGGTTGGTCTTTCTGTGTTGCACTATGGCAATGACAATAAAGTTGAATCTAATCTAATCTAATCTAATCATTTATAATAGAAATGTGTATCTCCATTCAACAATGCTGTTTATCCAATTTGGTGTTGATAGTGTCAAAACCCCACAAATTCTATTCATATTACTGTTCTTTAAAATTCAAAATGGCAAAAAAATCCATCATGGCGGACTTTTATGGTTCAAGAGGCTTTTAGGCAGAGCACATTGAGCTGGACTTCTGTGTCAAATGTCAAGTCACTCTGACTTAAACCTGAGGGGCATGGCCTTGATGCAATTCGCATGTTGAGAGCAGCACAGAGATTGGAGAGATATAACATCACTTTGTCTACCCAGAGGAAGATATGGCTTTCCAGCATTTCCATTATGTGTCAGTTTTGATTATTAAAAGACTGGCAGAAAATTCAGGGTCAAATTTCCATGTTCTGTGCCAGGAATGAAAAAGCAGCCCCAATAGGTGCTGAT
The DNA here is from genome assembly GCF_051107435.1 of Chaetodon auriga. Taxonomy (NCBI): domain Eukaryota; kingdom Metazoa; phylum Chordata; class Actinopteri; order Chaetodontiformes; family Chaetodontidae; genus Chaetodon; species Chaetodon auriga. The sequence goes on along the minus strand of NC_135090.1, from coordinate 1,637,202 downwards.
GAGGACAAAGTGACAAACAGTGTTGGGAGTCGAGGCAGATGTCGAGTGAGATGGACGTTTTTATTAGCCTGGGCTTGCCCAATACATAAAGGGCCTGATTTACTAAAGCTTTGCGTGTGTAAAAACGTGTGCAAAAGTGACAGCACGCACAAAGAGATGATGATGCTGATCTACCAACTGGGCGCACCGAGGATTACGTCTGTCAATCGGGCAAAATAAAACACGCTACTCGTTTTGCACTTCTGCCTTCATGAATATGCAATATAGGCATGCCAGCCAGAACGCGCAAAAATATTGGGCGGAGTAGATGCAAATAGAATCATTTTGCGCACGCAATGTGATTTACCAAACCTGAAACTAATTGCGCTGATTATTTTTGCGTCCATATTTAGCACGTTTGAACGTCATGTCTTAGGCTACATGGCACAGCCGTGCGCACAGATGGCTGCGGTCATTGTTGCGAGGAGGCGGCGTAGGCAGGACAGGCAACGGAGAGAACGCATCTTTTCTGATCGTGTCACTCTTTTTGGAATGCCCGAAGAAAAAATAATAGAGACATATCGGTTATCCGGCAATGCCATTTTGGAGCTTCTCCGTGAAGTAGGAGCTGATTTGGATCCAGTCATAAGGAGGAGTCCCCACGGCATTAACCTTCTCACAGATCACCCCCCATATTGCATTCCTCCTTCTGACGGTCAAATTCCTTTGCTGTAACTCAGCAATGTGCTTGTTTGACTCCTGTACCAGCACCTCCAATTCCATGGGTTCGAATTTGCTCTTGCAAACTCGGAGTCTCCTCGCTTGCATTCGCCATGGTGAACGCGCAAAAACTCACGCAAAATCCTCATTTAAATAGGGAGGGCTCAACTACTTTTACATCTGTAGTCAATTGCGCTGTTAATCTTAGTAAATCAGCCGCAAGCCCCAAAGAGGCAGCGCGCGTAATCTATCCATGTGCGCACACAATTTGGCGCTCTTTATTTGGGATCTTAGTAAATCAGGCCCAAAGTGTATGCCTTAACTTTAGTCAATGCAGTGGTGTCATTAAAAAAAGGACTATCAGTTCACCAAGCACATGTAGTCCTTAAGTGACATCTTTAGAAAATCTAATTCAAGATTTAAAAGTCACTGCCACATATTCAAAAAATATGGAAGTGTACAAATATACTGAGGATCTATTAACAAAAACAGAATTTTCTCTAAAGATCTGTTACATGACAGGTCACTGAGTGGCTTTGAGTTTTTAATGTTATGGCTACTGTATGAATGAACACACTGCTGTCATTTGTCCATCCATCCGTCCATTTTCTCCCGCTTATCCGGGGCCAGGTTGCAGGGGCAGCTCTCCCTGGACGCTTCCTCCAGCTCATCCGGGGGGATCCCGAGGCGTTCCCAGGCCAGCCGAGCGACATAGTCACTCCAGCGTGTCCTGGGTCTTCCTCGGGGTGAAATCTGTTTTAAAATGTTTTTATGTTTTGTTAAAAAAATACCATTTGAATGAAGGCTTGTGGCAATATACAGTTGGGGAAATATTTATTTGATCCCCTGCTGATTTTGTAAGTTTGCCCACTTACAAAGAAATGAACGGTGTATAATTTTTATGGTAGGTGTATTTTAACGGAGTGAGACAGAATATAAACAAAAAAATACTGAAAAAACACATTGTATAATGTAGGGGAATCAGTTCATTAAGTTAATGTTTCATTCATTAATAAAATAAGGGGCACCAACCTTCCTCAGTTCAGAAGGATTTTATTTATTATTTCTTGTAATGCTGAAAACGAATGAATGAATGGTAGACCAGTCTGATAATCTGAAGCATAAATTCTCGATACTGGGATTGCTTATTTCCAGCTCAAAAGGACACCGTCTGACCACGACTTGAATGAAAAGTCTTATTTATTAAACACAATAATGAATATGAATAATGAATAATATGGCACATGATATGGGTGATATAACGTAACACAAACAACTGTATAGAGAAACTTATGGCAAATAATGGCAGAATGAGTTTGGCAATAGTGAGAAGTAGATTTGAGGAAAAATGGGGATGCAAATGTAAGGTTAATTTCTTGAATGAATGGTTGAGAGAATTTAAGAAAAACTGACAACTTGTTATTCAAACCCGCATAAGCATGCCTACTTTGCCAGTGACGCTCCGGCTGATGTCTGCTGCGAACTGACATGAAGGGGCCCCAGGCGTTGTTTTCTGTCTCCAGTCTGCTCGGCAGTCCAACTGGGGAACCCGGTCAAACCGCTGGGCTGAGTCAATCTTGAACAGAGATGTTTCAGGGGTCTGGATCTCCAGTGTCGGTAACAGGCACTGAGCAGCTTCTGATGGTTATTTAACCCAGACAGGTGGGTTGAGGCTGGCTACAGGTCTTCGGCGATGACAGTCAGCGGCCGTATGGCAAAACTTTAAATTAATAATAAAACTGAGACTCTCTGCGATGGCCGGCTGAAAATGTCTCGAATGATGAACTGACGAAGACCAAAAACTGAAACGAAAGATGAGAGAAGACTCAGAGAAGACTCACGAAAGACTTGAAAAGAAACTGAGCGTCTGCTGCCTGCTACAGACAGTATATTCGCTCCAGGGCGTGTCTGTGGGATGGTTCGCAGGTGAGCGTTGTGATTTCACCTTATAGAGTGAGAATTAACTAATGATTCATACGAGGGGGTCATCTGCTTCTCACTATGGTCAATCACATATATTTTAAATGATCAGTTTTCAATGGCATTTCAACATCGTTCACAACATGCGTCAGACACTTTTTGATGAATAATGGCAACATTCTTCAATAATCTTGATAACTTTTTCTAATACTCATCCTAATATACATGATGACTAAGGGTATAACTAACTTAATATGACAAAGGAATAAAGAAAGTAGGGCTGGGCGATATGGCTGAAAACTATCACGATATAAGTGTTTTATATCGGTCAATATTGATAATTATTGATATTTTTTATGACCTATTTAAAATAAGGACCAGGAGATAAATACATGAAACTTAAACATTTTTATTTTAAATTTAACCTTCCTCTGATTATAATCCCCTCAGCTATCAAGGCAGAAAGGAAAGGAAACGTCAACACGACCATGGAAAATACTCAAATAATAAATGTAAATAAAAGTGTGAAAATGTAAACATAGAGAAACCTGAGAACTTTTTTCTGCAGGTTTAGTGCCAGGAAGTTCACGAGCTGATTCACCTTCTGGTGAATAAAATGTTTTCAAATATGTGCAGTGTTTTGTAAACAAAGCAGAAACTGAGGTAGACTTGACATCTGTAACATACAAAAAACAAACATGATAGACAGTAACAGTGATTGAACTATAAAACCAGCCTAGACATACGAATAACTTTAGTAACTCTTACTCTAAACATACGTGAACTATTCAATTGTATTTTTATTGCAAGTGTGCTAAAAAAAAAACAAAAAAAAAACCACGTATAACAGATTTTTATAACCTGGCTTCTCCACAGTGTTCAGCGGAACATGTCTTTAGCTATATGATATGCCACTGCCTCCATTATGTCTTTGTGCCTTTTAGATGATTTGTCATAAGGCACTGAAGCAGAGTACCTCTCCATGGGGGTCTGCTGCTTGTGCTGTGGTGCTGCAGATGTTGTTGGACGTTGGTGAATACGGCTGCGCTCCAAAGGGTGGCTAAGGTGGTTAAACAAGTTTGTGGTATTAACCAGTCTTGGTGGGGACAACGGTCTTGCATACTTTACAGACCACATTGGTCTGACTACCATCTGACTTATAGAATCCAAAAAACTGCCATACTGACGAGCTGACTTTCCCTGTTTTATCGACAATTTCTTCGCTCGTTGCAGCACTCACTTTCTATTTCTCATCTCACTCCTCACTAAGAATCAAACACGAGACAACGAGATGGCGCAACCAAACTGATACTATTAAATGATTGGTTGTTAGCGTGTCACTCCCACTGATCAGTGATCACTCCCTCCGTTGCTCGGTTACCGGAGAGCGAGTGCCTGTGTTCATGCAACCAACCTTGCTTCGCAACTTCTGGTTTCTTCCGATGAAGAAAAAAATGATCAAATGTTCTATCGAACACATTTTTTATTGATATTGATTACATGTCTATCGCGAGACATATCGTTATTGTTTTATCGCCCAGCCCTAAAAGAACGGCAGACTATATTTGCCGAAATGATTATTACTATTATGGTTACTACTGATACTGTAACTGTCTCATGTCAAATATACACAACCTAACCGCTATGAACCTCTAGATGGCAGTATGGTTTCATGGTAGAAACTCAGACAAACTTTTTAGGACAATTGAAATCACAGTTTTGTCCTTTTATGAGCCAGAAACACGGGAAAAGCATTGATATCATACAGATTATGAATTTAGTATTGCATGAACATCCAAAGTTGAATCAAACATATAGATTTCATTATCCTTGTGTGATAGAGGAGGTGAAAGAGGCACACAGACATACAAAAACAGTTTGCTTCAGGAATGTCTAATTTACAACCTATCAGCATTATCTGATTTTGGAGATTCTTCTGAGGCCTGGCACTGATCCATTCAGATGGTTTTATTGTCTGTATCTGTTGTAGAGCTGTAAAGAAGAATTAGCATCTCTATGGAAGACACTCTAGGTGAAAGGTAACCTTTGAAGTTGAAATGGTGGAATCTGGAAAAGGTGTTTCTAAGTCAGACATCCTGTCTCTCTCCGAATTAACACTTCCCTGTAAACAGTTCAAATGTCAATAGCACTTAAAAGTCGGGATGTTTAACAACTCCATTTCTCCTGAAGGAATGCAAGAAGGGGGAAAGACGGTCAGTTACAGGTCAGTTCTGCTACAATAAAGATTAGAAATTGAGTTGCATTTGATCATTTTAAATAATTATTTGATCCCCTACCAACCAGCAAGAATTCTGACCCCCACAGACCAGTTAATTGCCCATGGGGCACACAAATTACTGCTGTCACTTTAAGAAAGTTCTCAGAATCTCAACTCGTTGTAAGTATAAAAGTCACAGAATCAGTGTCTTCCATTCAAACCTCTCCGCCACCATGGGCAAGACCAAAGAGCTGTCAAAGGATATCAGGGACAATATTGTAGACCTGCACAAGGCTGGAATGGGCTACAAGACCATCAGCAAAAAGCTTGACCACTGTTGGTGCGATTATTCAAAAATGGAAGACATAACCATCAATTGCTCTCGCTCCGGAGCTCCATGCAAGATCTCGCCTCGTGGGGTAAGGATGATCATGAGAAAGGTGAGGGATCAGCTCAGAACTACACGGGAGGAGCTTGTAAATGATCTGAAGGCACAGTCACCAAGAAAAATAATTGATTGAGATCCTGCAGTGTCCGCAAGGTCCCACTGCTCAAGAAGGCCTGTCTGAAGTTTGCCAATGAAGACTTGAATAATTCAGATAAGGCTTGGGAGAATATGCTGTGGTCAGATGAGACCAAAATTGAGCTCTTTGGCATCAATGCGACTCGCCATGTTTGGAGGCAGAGGGAAGGGGGTGGAAGGGGTAACATCATGCTTTGGGACTGTTTCTCTGCTAAGAGTACAGGAAGACTTCACCACATTGAGGGGCCAATGAATGTGACCATGTACCGTAGAATCTTGGAGAAGAACCTCCTTCCCTCAGCAAGAAGACTGAAGATGGGTCAGGGATGAGTCTTCCAGCATGACAATGACCCAAAACACACAGCCAAGGCAACAAAGGAGTGGCTAAAGAAAAAGAACATTGAGGTAATGGAGTGACCAAGCCAGTCTCCAGACCTTAATCCCATAGGAAATCTGTGGAGGGAGCCGAAACTTCAAGTTGCCAAGCGACAGCCTCGGAACCTTAATAATTTGGAGAGGATCTGTAAAGAGGAGAGGACCAAAATCCCTCCTGAGATGTGTGCAAACCTGGTAACCAACTATAAAAAACGTATGACCTCTGTGCTTGCAAACAAGTACTAAGTCATGTTTTGCTTGAGGATCAAATACTTATTTATCTTATCTTCCCGTGCATGCGTGGGTTCTCTCCGGGCACTCCGGCTTCCTCCCACAGACCAAAAACATGCTCATTAGGTTAATTGGTGACTCTAAATTGTCCATAGGTGTGAGTGTGAGTGTGAATGGTTGTTTGTCTGTATATGTTGCCCTGCAATCGGCTGGCGACCGGTTCAGGGTGTACCCCGCCTATCACCCGTTGACAGCTGGGATAGGCTCCAGCCCCCCGCGAGCCCAAAAGGGATAGGCGGGTATAGAAGATGAATGAATGAATGAACTTTTGATCATCATAGTCCATAGGTTCTATGTGTGAAGTTGTAGATCAGTCTGAGAACCTGACAGGACTTTGAAAAACTAGTTTTCCCATATTTTGCAATTTCACAAAAACATTAATTGCCAGAAACAGGTGTGGTCATGTTATGAGATTTAGCTAAATTCAGGGAATACATGCATGTAAGGTTTTTGAATGTATAATGTACAACGTAAGAGTGACTCAGGAGGTAGAGTGGTCGTCTACCTATCAGAAAGTCAATAGTTCGATCCCTGGCCTCGGCAGTCTTCATGCCAAAGTATCCTTGGGCAAGATACTGAACCCCAAAAACTGCCCCCAATGCCGTGTCATCGGTGTGTGAATGGATAATGCTCATAATGAGCAGGTGGCTTAGCTACAGTATGAATGTGTATTTGAACTGGTGAATGTAGACTTCAGTTGTAAAAGTGCTTTGAGTGGTCTTGAGACTAGAAAAGCGCTGCACAAATACAGTCCATTTACCATTCCATTTACCATTTACTTGCAAAAAAACCCACTTACTTTGATTGTAGCACCCCCTACTGGTGGTGTGCATGTGTCATTCTTGGTGTCTGATGTGTGCCCCATTCTACACCTGCTATTTAGATCAAGGGAGTACAGAGGCTACTCCATAGAGTTGGACATTTTAGGATGTCTGCCAATGAAAAAGTAATCTATAGGTTCCCTAAATGTTCCATTTTGTTATAAAGGAAGTTGTGCTCTGGTGATGGTTACACCATATATGTGATGTCCACAGGTGGACTGATGAAGATGGGAGTACAGCAGCATTGCCTGCATGAACCACAGAGTGAGGAGGCCACAAAGAAGAAGAAGAAGAAGAAGAAGAAGAAGAAGAAGAAGAAGAAGAAGAAGAAGTGGTTCGAGAGCAACTTCCTGTTTTGGAACACAATGAAAATATTGTGAGGAGCAAGTCTGCAGAGCAGAGGTAGGAAACACATGCATATTATTCATATTCTTCTTTTATGTAACATTGTGCACTTCCCCATAACCATTTTAAAGGATGATAATGAAAATATGGCAGCGAGCACAAGTACACCCAAATCTTCATCTATTTTTTTTGTCTTTTCAGGTGATGTGCAAAGGAAACTTGTTTACTGCTGGATGACCAAGCAATGGGTTGTGAAGACAGTTAATAAACCTCACACACACAACTTCAGAGAATTCCTTGAAGAATTTGTCATTGCACAAATGCGATCCTGCCATTGCCTCCAAAGTGCCTACATCATCAATCCAGTTCCCTCATCCTGCGCTTCCTCTAAACATTGCAGCAGTCCCAAAACCATTCACAGAGGAAGCAAGTGTAAAGCATCAGTCCAGATTTCCAAAAAGATGTATTTAGAGATCACAAGAAGCAGTACACTCTGTTATTGATCTTGGATCTAGGCCAACGTGCAGGATGCACAGTGTATGCTCGCCGACCAGATACTGTGTGTGGAGCGGACCAACCCAGACTCTTTAGTTATTGTCCTTGGCGACTTTAACAAGGTAACCTCACCCATGAACTCCCTAAATACAGACAGTTTATTAAATGTCCGACCAGAGAGGATATCTGGTCTGGTCTGTTCTGGTGAGGATCCAGAATATTCTGGATCACTGTTACACCACAGTCAGGGATGCTTATCACGCCGTCCCCCGTGTTGCACTGGGCCACTCTGACCACGTCATGGTACACCTGATTCCTGCATACAGGCAGAAACTAAAGCTCAGCAAACCTGTAGTGAGGACATCAAGGAGGTGGACCAGCGAGGCTGTGGAGGATCTCAAGCCGTGTTTGGACTCTACTGACTGGGATGTGTTCAGGACTGCTACCAACAGTCTGGATGAGTACACGGAGGCTGTGACGTCCTACATCAGCTTCTGTGAGGACTGCTGTGTTCCATCACGCACCAGGGTGAGTTACAACAACGACAAACCCTGGTTCACAGCCCAACTCAGACAGCTAAGGTTGGCAAAGGAAGAGGCTTTCAGGAGTGGGGACAAAGACAGATTCAAAGAGTCGAAGTACAAGTTTAGCAAGGCAGTGAAAGAGGCTAAACGACTGTACTCTGAGAAGCTCCAACACCAGTTCTCAGCTAACGACTCTGCGTCTGTCTGTAAAGGGCTCAGGCAGATCACCAACTACAAGCCTAAAGCCCCCCACTCATCAACAATCGCCGCCTAGCCAATGACCTGAACGAGTTCTACTGCCGCTTTGAAAGACAAAGGGACAGTCCAGCAACCATCCCCCACGACACCTCCCAACAGCTCCAGCTTAACGACTTCAGACCCGTCGCCCTGACCTCTGTGGTCATGAAGTCCTTTGAGTGCCTTGTGCTCTCACACCTCAAAGACATCACTGACCCTCTCCTGGACCCCCTGCAGTTTGCCTACAGAGCCAACAGGTCTGTAGACGATGCAGTCAACTTGGCCCTCCACTTCATCCTCCAGCACCTGGACTCCGCAGGAACCTACGCTAGGATCCTGTTTGTGGATTTCAGCTCTGCCTTCAACACCATCATCCCAACTCTGCTTCAGGAGAAGCTCTCCCAGCTGAGCGTGCCTGACTCCACTTGCAGGTGGATCACAGAATTCCTGTCTGACAGGAAACAGTGCGTGAAGCTGGGGAAACACATCTCCGACACTAAGACCATCAGCACCAGATCCCCCCAGGGCTGCGTTCTTTCTCCTCTGCTCTTCTCCCTGTACACAAACAGCTGCACCTCTAGTCACCAGTCTGTCAAGCTCCTGAAGTTTGCGGACGTCACCACCCTCATCGGACTCATCTCACTCATCTCTGATGGCGACGAGTCCGCCTACAGGTGGGAGGTTGACCATCTGGTGACCTAGTGCAACCAGAACAACCTAGAGCTCAACACTCTAAAGACAGTGGAGATGGTTGTGGACAACAAGAAGAACTCAGCCTCACCTGCCCCCATCACCCTCTGTGACTCCACTATTGACACTGTGGAGTCTTTCCGCTTCCTGGGAACTATCATCTCCAAGGACCGCAAGTGGGAGCCGAACATCAGTTCCCTCATCAAGAAAGCACAGCAGAGGATGTACTTCCTACGGCAGCTGAAGAAATTCAGCCTGCCAACGACAATGATGGTGCACTTCTACACAGCCATCATTGAGTCCATCCTCACCTCCTCCATCACCATCTGGTACGCTGCTACCACCGCCAAGGACAAGGGCAGACTGCAGCATGTCATTCAGTCTGCAGAGAAGGTGATTGGCTGCAATCTCCCATCTCTCCAGGACCTGTACGCCTCCAGGATCCTGAGGCGTGCAGAAAAGATTGTGGCTGATCCCTCTGACCCTGGACACAAACTCTTTGAGTTACTCCCCTCTGGCCGGAGGCTGCGGTCCATCAGGACCAAAACCTCACGCCACAAGAACAGTTTTTTCCCGTCTGCTGTCAGCCTTATCAACAAGGCCCGGAACCCCCCCAACACTCTTCACATTCCACCTCTGCCTCATCTTGTCACATTGACATAGATACAACTCTATGCGTTACATTAACGCTCAGCTCAGACTTTCTTCTGAAAAAACAGACTGTGTTTCATGAAAAAACAAACAAACAAAAAGCAGACTTGTGTATTTATATTGTTATATTTTGTCCTACTCTTATTTTTAGTAGATGTGTCATACACTAACTTCACCACAACAAATTCCTCGTATGTGTAATGATTGATTCTGATTCTCTCACTGTGGCATTTCTTCAACTGTATACTCTAGTTCGAATAATTACCCTTGCTGAATATCCAAGTAGACCAAAAGACTGTCAAAGGTATTCTCCCCCATTACATCCTCAGCACTTACATTAAATTATGCCTTTTCCACTATTGGAAACATACACTACTCACAAAAAATTAGGGATATACCGCTTTCCAGTGAAATTTCAGGATGAACCTAAAATGCACTATAACCTTTACAGGTGAACTTAATTTGACCTTCTCTAAACTTTTGAATGCACATGTCAAACCGTTCAATGTTTCAGTACTTTTTGCACAACTTGCTCTTCTCTAGCAAGGAGCTGAACGGCAAAATACACAACAGGTGTTTATCTATGAATCGACCAATAAATTTCCTGGTTCAATTAGAATTCGTATTTAAACAGTCCTCTTCATCATGCTGTTCACATTTTGACATCATGAGACCAAGATGACACCTAACATTTGATGAACAGCACCTCGCCATTGTGAGGCTTCAAACAGGATGTTCTCAGAGGGAAGTGGCCACTGATCTTAGAGTGTCACAGAGTATCATCAGCAGGTTGCAACAGAGATACAGAGAAACTGGAAGAGTCACAGAAAGGCATGGACGTGGATGTCCTTTGGCCACATCCCACACTGATGACCGCTTCATTGTGAACAGTGCCCTGGTGCACCGGATGATGAATGCCACTCAACTCCAGGCACATTTAAGGGAGGTAAGAGGCACTCAAGTGTCACGTCAGACTATTCAAAACCATTTACATCAGTGTGGTCTGCGTGCAACAGCCTGCAAGGGTACCTGACCACATCACCAGGCATAGGCATCATCATCTTGCATGGGCCAGGGAGCATTTACGTTGGACAAGGGGCAAGTGGGCCTCAGTGCTGTTCTCTGATAAAAGTTGATTCACGTTGAGCAGAAATGATGGCCACCAACGATGTTGGGGATGTCAAGGAGAGTGCTATGCATCAGCCACTGTTGTCACCAGACAAGCCTTTGGTGGTGGTGGTGGTGGTGGTGGCGTTACAGTGTGGGCAGGTGTGTCTAGTCAATACAGAACTGCCCTACACTTTGTGAATGATACAGTGACAAGCCCATACTACCTGAATAACATCATTAATCCAGTCATTGCGCCCCTGCATGAACAACACAGGCCTAATTTCATCTACATGGGCGACAATGCTCCAGCTCATCGAGGTCGCATCATTAGGGAACGGCTGCTGGAGACTGGGGTACCTCAAAAGGAGTGGCCTGCACTTTCTCCAGACCTGAATCCCATAGGAAACCTATGGGATCAGCTGAGTCACTGTGTAGAGACTCATAACTCTGTGCCCCAGAACCTCAATGACCTGAGGGCCACCATTCAAGAATAGTGGGATGCCATGCCTTAGCAGACAATAAGTAGAGTTGTGCACAGCATGAGACGTTGTCAAGCTGTAATTGATGCTCAAGAGCACATGACAAGTTATTGAGACGCTGACATTTTTTGTTGTGGTATACCCACCAATGTTGTTGGCCCCAGTGTCAATAAAGTGTTTGAGATGAGGAAATCACCATTGCATGCTTCTACTAAAATGCCCTACTCTCATGATATAATATCACTGTAGCGTGAACTTTTTACATTCTCCATAAATCTCACCGAAAGCCAAATATCCCTAACTTTTTGTGAGTAGCGTAGCTAGTTTGCAATACAAGCATGACAAAGAGGACTAGGAAAAAATAAACTGTAATAGCCTGTAGTTTTCAAAGCAGCGCCCCAGAGACACAGAGAACATTGAAAAAAAAAAACCTATTGTTTGTCACACTTTATCCCTAATTCCGATATGGTTGAAAACTTTAAGCACTTTTTATCCCAAGTACTGTGGTTTGCTGCATTTCAAGTCACATTCATTACAGAGCAAAAACAAAAGTTCCGATAAACTATGTGAGAATGGAAAAAAAGAAAGAAGCCAAATGCTTCAGCAGAGAAGCTGCTGGTGAGTCTGCAGCCACAAGAGGTCAGAGTTCCAGAGAGCTCCATGACCAGAGAAGTAATACACAGTACGCAGCTGATTGTGTAGAAACATACATTGTGTATGTTCACTGGCTCACTTGAGTGTCAGTACATGTGGGGAGTGTAGCTGTACTATACTGATCGCTACAATTAAAATTCCAACAAGTACACTGTTCTCAAAAAGTACTTAAGTGCAGGTAACGGACTAAATGTAATTCAGCCATCACCCTGATGAGCACTTAACTCATCATACAGTGTCACTGACCCTCTGATACCAAAACATCCACTGATTGGCCATTTATAATCATTAACACACAGTTTTTAACGTGTACATTCATCACTCACTGTCATCGTCAACATGAATACCAGTAAAATTGTAAATGTCATTGTATATATTGTTCCTTGCCTCATCATTCTTTGTATGTGTTGTTTATTGCTTATTTTCTGGAGAAAACAGAAAAGAGAAAAGATTTAATTGGCACATCACATATTTCCATGGGATCAAAGGTGGACATCCAGTCTAATGGTCGTTTTTGGAATCTAAAAATATAAATAAAGACAAAGAAGAGATACCACTTTATGACTTGTAAATAGTGTTCTCATCAACATTTAAATTTTTTGTAATTACCACTAGGAAACGTTCTTTTCTCAAACCTATATCTCACTTGGCACTCCAGAAGTGCCTGAAAAAGCCTGGACAAGACTATAGCAGAACTGCCCTCTTACTGATCCTTCTCCCTTGCAGTTCCAGTGCCAAGGAGTTAATTATCATTTTGACTGAAAGGCGCTAATGCAGGGAGATGTGATGTCTGGCCTGAACCCCCCCCCCATTCCTTCAGGAGGACTGGAAACGAAAGGCGATCAACTACAAAGAATTGCCTATCAGTAAAACTGTTCTCATGGAGATGCTAATTCTTTTCTTTACAGCTTCACACCAGATGCAGGTGTTAAAACCATCAGGATGGACAAGAAACATGTCTTCAGAGAGACCCCAACAATCAGATAACAATGACAAGTTGTAAATCAGACATTACTGTAGCAAACTGTTTTCCATCTGTGTGTTTTCTTTTCTATCACACCAGGATAATGCAATCTATATGTCTGATTCAACTTTGGATGTTCCTACAGCATTAAACTCATTATTTGTATGGTATCAATGTTTTTCCCATGTTTCTAGCTTATAAAATGACAAAACTATGATCTTTGTTCTCCTAGAAAGTTTTTCTGAGTTTCTACCATGGAACCGTACTGCCATTTAGAGACTAGCAGTGGTTAAGTTTCAGATACGTGACATGTGACAGTTATAATTAGTAACGCTTAATTTGCCAAAAATAATCGGCCTTTCCTTGTTTCTTTGATGTGATTGTGATTGACCATAGTGAGAAGCATGCAATCATTAGTTAATGTTTTCTCTCTATAAGACAAAGTGTTCCCCTGTAAATCATTCTACATGCACAAAGGTATGTTTGCCCCGAAGCACTGAAATTATATGCCCTGCAGCGTGCCTCAAGCGCTCACCTCTTCTTTACACTTCTACTTCCTTCTTGGTTACACTCTTGGACGTCTTCTTTGTCTCTCCATCATCTCACTTCTTTGTTTGAGGCCAGTCTTTATTTGTTCTTTACTCATGCCACTTTTTCCGCATTTTAGTTTTTCTTTAGTTTTTGTAACTTCAATTTTTGTTTGTCAGTTGTCTTTTGCCCGCCTATTGGCGTGTTATTTCTATCTTTTGTCTACTTTTGCTCGCCACGATAAACCGCATAACTTCAGAGTTAAAGATGAAATCTTCTTTTCTTTAACCATTAAAGCCGAATCATGTAAGAAGGCTTTTGACCGGCCATTGAAAGTGTTCTCAACTTTATTATTAGCCGAGACGTTTTTGCCATACAACCGTCAGCCTCTTTGGACATGCAGCCAGCCTCAACCCATCTGTCCAAGTCAAAGCTCCTCGTCTGTTGCCAACACCGGAGGCCTTCCAACTCCTGAAACATCCTTGTCCAATACCGGCTCTCAATCGCGGTTTGATTGATTCGCGCATTGGGCCGCAGGGTTAGGTTTAGGTAAAAGCGTAGTGCCCCTGGGGGGAGTGAGGGTTAGGGTGAGGGTTAGGGTTAGGGTTAGATCGGAGCCATGAATGACAGCCTGGGGCCCCTCCGTTTCAGTATGGGACCGACCACCACTGGAGCGCTGCTGGTACAGAAGTAGACATTTTCCACACTGCTTTGAACAAAGAGTTGGTTTCCTAGGCAATAATAATAATCTCAATTTTCATTAGACTCGCTTAGTAATTAATTCAAGAAATTAACACTGCATTCGCATCCTCATTTTTCCTCAAAACTACTTCTCACTATTGCCAAACTCATCCCATTTATTGTTTTGCTATTGTTTCTTCATCCATTTGTTTGTGCTTCATCATATCATCCATATTATTTGTCGTATTATTCATTATTCATATCCATTCTCATTATTGTGTTAAATAAATAATATTTTTCATTTACGTTGTGGTCAGATGGTGTCCTTTTGAACTTGAAATACACAATCACTATATCGAGAGTTTGTGCTTCAGATGATGAGATTGATCTCCCATTAATTCATGAATTATTATTAAATCAGCTTTTAAAGAAAATAATAAATAAAATCCTTCTGAGCTGAGGAAGGTTAGTGCCCCTTTTTATATTAACGAGTGCAAACATTAGACCCACAGGTTTAGTGACCTGATTCCCCTACAAGACATTGACTCCTCTTGTCAACTGAAGTCCATTGTTTAACACAACTTAACCAAATGTATTCAATAAAAAGCTATGTTGTCAAGGCACAGTACTTTGAACCGTTGCACAACCAACTCTTACTGCGCTCATACAATTATCACAAGGTGTCCAGTGATATGAATACTCCCAAGTCAACTAGAAGTGTCTTGAGCCCTGGCATGAGCCAGAAAGAGACACTTCAAAATTCACTTTTGCACCTTCACAAAACAGGTGGTACACGTCAAATATTGTTTTTCATCCATAAAGTGTTTCCAAAAACTATTCTGCAGTTTTTTCAATTGCCGTTAAACTACTGTTTACCCACCCAACACTTCCTGCATAAATGTTTCACATTAAACACCTTCTGCGCTCAAAGAGTATAATCTCTGCATTAAGGAAATGACAAAAGATTTTCTGTTTAAAAAAGGAAGAAATGAAAGCAGCAGCTGAGATATGAGTATGACACAACTCTTGTTGTACTGATAGAATTAGTGCTGTAAAAATGTGAATTATACTGAATTTACCATGTGAACTATTAATTCCACACCCTCTTTATCTTATTTCCAGACTCTGAACAAAAACTAATTGACTTGTGAATGGAGTTCTGGCCTTTCAATAAGCAACCACATGGACGGATGCCACACATACAGACTTCTGGGCAGCAGCTTTAAAAATTCAGAGCTGGGCAACACCTCGTCTTGCTTATCCACATGGTTTTTTATCTGAAGCCCCGTTGAAACAACTTGCGTCCTTTCTCACTGACAGTAAATCCTTGGATTCTACGGAAAAATCCAAAATGCCAGTTCTCATTCTGCCCAAATCCCCGCTACATCTGAATTCAGAGAGAAGGAGCAGCTCCAGGACGTGATCAGACACGAGGCAACAGAGGGGAAAATGCCTCGACGTGAATCCAATAAGACTCTGCACATTAGCCAGACGATAATGCGTTCACACAGATCCAGCTCTCTCTGTCCGCCCACACTGGACTTGCACACTGAATTCTGAACCACACATACAAGCACTTTATAAGACAGGCTCCCATTCAGACAAATTTGCATTACAGCTTATAAATGTGATGAAACAGGTTATCTTGAACCTGGAATTTTCTACAATTCACTTCCCTTCTTTTGAATGGTTTCCAAATCCCCCAGCTCTCCTGATCTGCGGAACCCTGAGACAGAGCGCTTTGTAATATGACAGGAAAAGTAATGTAATTTTTTCTCCTTCCAATCTCATGGAATAAAGATAAGAGTCAACGAAGTTATGCAAATGAGAACAAGTGAAGAAGACAGACAGAGAGAGGAAAGGGGGGCAGAGATAGAGGGTAGTGAAGATAAACTTCAAACTTTATTTATTTATATGGCACTTTTCATACTTAAAAAGCAACACAAAGTGCCTCACAGAGGCTAAAAATGACAGAGAAGAAGACCCAGCCCTCCCGCCCCCATAACCACATACAGAAACACACACACAGACACACACGCACCCATACGGATAAGATAAGTAGTAAGCCACCTGTGGGGGCCATCCACACTGAGAGGGCCCCCGGCTCATGACCGGGGGGCGCCGCCCGAGACCACCCCAACCCAGGCAGACAGAAGGCCCCACACCAGGGTGCGGAGGTCTCCAGCCATCCAGGCCAGAGCCGTCCCCTCAGCAGCGCCCCCATCAGTGGGCCAGAAGCATTTCCCAGTGAGGGGGGCCCCCATGAGGAAACGCTTGACCTAAAAACCAAGGACCCCCATGAGGAAACACTGGAGCTAAAAACCAAGGGACTAAGACATAAACATAAAATTAAATAAAATGAGTAAATGAAATAAATAGCAAATTAAACATGTTGTTAAAACATGCAACTAAAATAACAAAGATAGACATGCTAAGAAACGTGATTAAAGGAATAAGATAAATCAAATAAATCAATTGAAAGCCTGATTAAAAAGGTGGGTCTTGAGCCTCTTTTTAAAAACATCAACAGTCTCTGCGACACTGAGGCTCTCCGGCAGGCTGTTCCACAATCGGGGTCCATAATAACTAAAGGCCGCCTCCCCGTGTGTTTTTAGTTCTTACTTTTGGTATGGTTAAGAGGAGATAAGTTAAGAGGAGATAAGATATGATGAGGCATACTATGACAGAGTAAAAACACTGAGCTGTATGGAAAATAAATGAGTGCTTGTCCCACAGCACAGAAGAAAGGAAGTGGAGTATAGGTTGTGGTTTGGTGGAGGTTAGTTGATTATGACTGGTAGCAGGAGATCTCACACTGAGGCTGCTGCCATCAACTCTAGTACACATCAGAGGATGGTAGAGAGGCAGGGAAACAGCAAGAGAGAGGACTCCAAAGAAGAAGAGGATGATGGGAAATGCAATCAAAAACAGCAGGAAGAAAAACTGTGTTTTTCATGGTCTGGAGGAGAGAATAGGATACAGCTGGTGGGATGGAAACCTATTCTAATGTCCCATTAACCACCCTTACTGAAAAACACCATGAATAGGCTGATCAGAACTGCCAGCACGACTTTCTGCCGAAAATTTTGTCAGAAGTGCCAGTGAAAGAGAGGAGAGAGAAAGTCAGAACCAAAACAATAATAATAATAATAACTACTGCATATAGTGAAGTTAACATTGCCACCAAATAGTACGTTAGAAGTGCAATTAGCAATTGCCATTGTTATGTTGATCGTAACAAAATGGTCTGTGCCATTTACCAATTTACTGATCACATTAGTAAAGGCATTACTGTAATATCTATATCTCACTGCCCCAATTTAAGTAACAAGCTGACAAAAAGGAAAAGAAAAGAATTTGTATGACACATAAGCTTCATAGTTACTTTCTGTTATGATACATTTTGTGGTAGCCACTGTGGTCTGATGAAAATTGTTTTCCGCTATGGAGAGATCATTTTCAATCACTAGTAGCTCTAAAGGACCTTGTGTGTTTCGTTTGTCAAAATCCTCCGGATTATTGTAATATGTCTTTCAAAAAACACCATTCCACTAATCTCTGGGTTGGCACTCTGATCCCCGCCTCCTCCTGTCCACATGTTGAAGTGTCCTTAGGCAAGACACTGAACCCTAAGTTGTTTATTAGATCACAAATGGCATATTAATTAACATCATCAAAGCTTTTCATATTTCATCATCCTGGTTTGCATCTATTCCATTTTTGTTCATGCAATTATTTCTTGAGTGCAGCCATGTCAGTCAGTCATTGTCACTATAATCTTAAATGGAATTTCAGCTGACATCCTATGTGGAGAGGCAGCACTTGTGGCTGCTGAGTGCTGATCTTAGGCAGGAATTGATTCTTTATTGGAACCCCATTAGCTTCCACACAGCGATCACTCGTCCTCCAGGTGTTCTTATTGCACTGAATGAGTAAAACCAAAAATGCAGTGTCAACTGAGCATAAAGATCAGAAAACATATGAATTAACTCCACACATAAAGCAGCCAACATCCCAGACAAAAACAAATAGAAATAGAAAACCAAGCAGAAGTCCCAAAACAGCTATAATACCAATGGGATCTTCACTGAATTACTTATTTTTTGAAGGATTTTTTTTAATGTTATTATGAAGCATGTTCCAGGCTGAAGAACCTCTGAAAAAAACAGTTCTCATGTAATTTGTACGAGGACTATGTTACCAGCTGACCACAACCAACTTATCTTACACCCATGACAAAAATCAGTATACACTAGTTTTTCATGGACAAAGTGTGATGTATTGTTCCATATAACAGTTGTGTAAATAACGTAAGAGTTGATTTTCATTTAGCCTCCACAGTTAGCCAGGGCAGTCGTTTATGCATCTCTCACACTGTACGGAAACACTGAAGTATGAATCTGGCAGCTCTGTTCAGTACAATTTTTTTTTTTTTTTAATGTTTATCAGCAGCATTTGACCACATGACTGGGCAGTACTCTAGGTGTGATAGAACAAGTGAACATCAATAATAACAGAAGGTGGAACATGCATAGAATATATATATAGGGTTTTGATAGCAGTTTACTATTGAGCCACATTCACAAATTACTGGACTGAAATACATCTAACCTCATTAGACTTCAAACTAGTACTGTAAGTCTGAACCCAAAAGGAAACTTACATTATGAATTGTACCTGGTAAGATAGTACTTGTCTTTTTGTAATTCAAGTCTTGTTTTTTTTTCTCAGTCCATGAAAATAAAGAGTACCCCGCATGGTCTTCAATCCAGGAATGTCTCTTTCACATAAAAAAATAATAATTCAAAGCTGTCCTTTAATTGTCTTTAACCAAAAAAAAAAAAAAAAAAATGCAATTCTAGCCAGCAAACAAAATTTTATAGAGCTCTATATATAAAGTGTACTGGGGGGGGGGGGGTGCCTGCAACTTTCAAAGAGATCCAGGAGTAGGCGTAGCAGCAGCTCCTCTCATCAGTGGCCACAGGGAAACGGCAGTAGTCTTGTATGCCATCACAATTTGAACAGATATTACTTCCAACTCTGCCTAACATGGCGGCTAATTAGCGATTAGCTTAACTCGTGGCTAACATGATAATAACCTTAACAAAGTTATTAAAATGTAACTATGGCAAATGCAACATATTAAACCAAGGCAGACAAAATTACAAATTGAGTATTAATGCTCACCTACTCAGGAAATCTCATATTCGCATGCAATATGAGCCAAGAGAGTGCAGGGTGTTGACAAGCAGCACAAACAGGTTTACCCTGCTGCAGCTATGACCATGAGCCTGCGATTCCCACTAGCAGCATTGTTATAACAAAGTGGCAGTCTTAAAACAGCTGTAATACGGTATTGTTGTAAGGGCATTACACATAAAACAGAAATTATAACAGTCTGAACTGGCTGAAATTAAGGCTGGGTTACAGTCACTTGTCTGTTCCCAGTGTTTTCCTTTTCCCTTCATGTTATGTGTTTGTTCCCCTGTCTGTCTGAGGCTGAGTGTGGCCTCACTCACTCTCTGCTGGTCTCCGCCTACATACCTGTGCACCTGCTGTGCATGCGACTCATCAAGACCAGCAGTATTTAAGGATCGCTCTCTGCTGTGCTGGTTGACAGTTCACCCTGATCTCTCCAGTGTATTTACATCTGTGCCTTGTGTGAGTATTGTACTCGGTAACCAAACTTGTGTTTAATCCTGTCATTGTCTTACTGAAGCCTCATTATTTGTATTCCCTTTGTTCCCTGGCTTATGGACCGTCACTTATGTTTGTTTCTTGTTTTTCAGTGCCTTCCAGCCACATCCAGTGTCACGCTCTGCCTCCGACCTGCAGTTTGTTTATTTAATTAGATCCGCTCTGTTGGAGTGCGTTTTCTGTTTGTTGTTCACCAGTTACTTTGTGGTTTTAATAAATCCTGTTGCTAGTTCATTCCGTCACCCAATCTGCATTACAGAGTCAAGTTTACATTACTTGGCTTTGCCATAACAATGTAATCAATCTGGTCAGAATAGGACAGTAAATTACCCAATTTAACAACCTGTAATTTGGTTATAGTTACCTGCTCAACTAGGCTTGTTCGGTATACCGGTACTAAATTGGTACCGGGGTACTGAGGCATTTAAAACGGTACTATACTGCGCTTGGATGGGACCGGTACCTTTTTTTTTTTTTTTTTTTTTTTTTTTTTTTTTTACGTTGCCGCGTGACGTCACCGCATTGTAATTTGAGCCGAGGCGAGCGATCCGGCGAGTGAGCGAGCGACCGAGTGAGCAGAGTGAAGCTGCAAACGGAGCAGGAGTCTGAAGACAGAGAGAGATTAAGGAGAGAAAGAGAGAGAGATAGGAGTAGGGAGAGAATGGCAGCTGCTGCAACCTTCACCACGCTGCAGCTCGTTAATAAACCAGGTGCGCGAAGTGCCATATGGACTTACTTCGGGTTCAAAACAAATGAGCACAGCGAAGCAATGAACACCGAAGCACCACTGTGCAAACAGTGTTTGAAAACATGTCTGGCCAAGGGTGGAAACACTTCCAACTTGGCAAAACACCTTAAGGACAAGCACCCAGACCTCCACAAGGAGTTCAGAGAACGACAGGTAATAACTTATATACGCGTGAAAAAAGCCACATCCAGTGCTAAAAGCAAGCAACACCAGCCCCCTTCACTCTCCACAAAAGTAGCTCTGGAAAAAAATTAAAGCTGCATTGCTATTAGCTACCAGTTCCTCTGGTTTAAATAGCCTATTTATATTATTTTATTATATTATATTGATATTCTCACAGTGATTTTTAAACTTTTTGCCATACATGTAGATGCTGATTTATGATAAATTTGAAGTGGTCCCTTCATTTTTTTTTCCAGAGCTGTAAATGCACACATGCATGATCTTTATGAAGTAACAAACTTTTACATACACATGTAGCCATTTAATATGTTATAAAGACTACAGCATTCTAACTTAATTTTTATTTATTCACACTGACTGTTCTAAAAAATTTTTGAGTGCAGTAAGAAAGCCTAGTATTTTAAATCATATTTTATTACACTGTTCTAAAAATGTTTTGAGTGCAATAAGAAAATGTTAGTGTTTTGAATCGTATTTTTTATTTTATTTATTTTAAAATTGTGTTGTCTGTGCATTAGAAAAGCATGTCTTTGTGGTATTTTATTTTATTTACTGATGCATAGTTAGATTTTCCAATAAAATAAAGTCAATAATGACGTTTATTAGGGAAGCCCTGAAAGGCAAGGTGGAAAAAAAAATAAAACGGGCAATGTTTAAGTTTATCTCGTACGTACGAGATAACTCGCAATTATTATTTTTTTTCACCTTGCCTCTCAGGGCCACTGGCTCAGTTATTTTGGAGGAAAAAAAAAAAATCTGAA
Organism: Chaetodon auriga; assembly: GCF_051107435.1. Lineage (NCBI taxonomy): Eukaryota > Metazoa > Chordata > Actinopteri > Chaetodontiformes > Chaetodontidae > Chaetodon > Chaetodon auriga. The sequence continues at coordinate 1,615,608 of NC_135090.1, read as the reverse complement.
ACGAGAGGTTTAACCTTCTCAGTTACTTTAACTACAAATATCTGCTGGAAACCACAATGGGACTGAGAGATGGACATAGTATTTTCTTGAAGACGTTTCAGCTCTTATCTAAGAGACTTCTTCTTCTTCAAGGGAAGAAGTCTCTTAGATAAGAGCTGAAACCTCTTAGATAAGAGCTGAAACGTCTTACCACGTGGTACCACCAGAAGGGAAGAAGTCTCTTAGATAAGAGCTGAAACCTCTTCAAGAAAATACTATGTCCATTTGACCTGATGTACACACAGTGGATGCCTTTATCATGTGTTTTGATAGTTAATGATTATGCAAAATGAAAAATGAATCTCACTTTTAATGTTTCGCTTAATTAATTGTACTTAGGCTATGATTTTGCCAACACCATGATTTGCCCACTGCCAGGTGTCCCTCTGAGACCCTGTCTTTGCACGCAAGACGGTAAGTTTTGTAGCCTTGAGTGGCGGATACAGCGACACCTGCTGGGCAGTTTTCATAAAGTTTTAATGCTGGCCGGGTTATAGATGGACAACCTATTTCAATAGGATGCAGAGCGTTCATTGAGCATATTGACTATCCTTGGTTTCAATGTCAACTGTACTATGTGCTCTGTAAGAAATAGGGTTTTGGGTTATTTGATGCTTCATGAAATACATAAAAATGCAATTATGCGCTGATTTACACAGAAAAAGTGGAGCGCTCCAATTGAGTGGTACCATAAATTACACAAACCGACATAACGCAAATAAAAAGACATTCTCAGATAGATAGATAGATCGACCACAATCTGAATCTAATATCTGTTGTCGCAAGAGTCAGTAGGCTACATGACGTGCATTAGCCCACTACTTTAAAGCATCGATTGAAAAAGACAAACACCTGATAAAAATGATTACAAATATGTTTGAGCCGCTTGCGGCTCACTTTTGCAGTGGCGGAACAGCTACGTGTTGTCACATGGAGCTTTCATTCATAATTCTATATAAAATTATGTGATATAAATATTTTATGGAGAAATCTCTCAGTCCCATTGTGGTTTACAGCAGATATTTGTAGTTAAAGTAACTGAGAAGGTAAAACCTTTCGTTTCAGATTTTTTTTTTCTTCCAAAATAGCTTGGCCAGTGCTCCTGAAAGGAAAAGTGAAAAAAAATAATAATTGCGAGTTATCTCGTACGTACGAGATAAACTTAAACATTGCCCGTTTTATTTTTTTTTTCCACCTTGCCTTTCAGGGCTTCCGTAGTTTATTGTGTTTTCTTTTTATTTGGAAAAGTATCAAAAGTATCGAAAAGTATTGAAAAGTATCGAAATACATTTTGGTACCGGTATTGATACCAAAATGTTGGTATCGTGACAACACTATGCTCAACTGATATTCCATCTGCAGACAAGTTGAGAGTAGTGCCATTAGTGAGAATATTTCTATTAGCAAATCCAAACATTAAGTATTGGCATGTTCAATACAATTTTATTCATTTGTAGCAGAACTGACCTGTAACTGACCCTCTCTTTCCCCTTCAGGAGAAATGGAGTCATAAAACATCCCAACTTTTAAGAGTTATTGACCATTTGGACTGTTTACAGGGAGGTGTGATTTTGGAGAGAGACAGGATGTCTGACTTAGAAACACCTCTTCCACATTCTTTCAGGGGAGCAGAAGATACAGACAGTTCAACTTCAAAGGTTACCTTCCACCTAGAGTGTCTCCCACGGAGATGCTAATTCTTCATTACAGCTCCACAAGCAGATGCAGGCATTAAAAACGTCTGAATGGACAATTGCCAGGCCTCAGAGGTATCTCCAAAATCAGATAATGCTGATGGGTTGTAAATGAGACAGTCCTGAAGCAAACTGTTTTTGTATGTCTGTGTGCCTCTTTTCTATCACCCCAGGATAATGAAATCTATATGTTTGAGTTAACTTTGGATGTACTTACAGTACTATACCCATACATGATATCAATGCTTTTCCCATGTTTCTAGCTTCTAAAATGACAAAACTATGATTTATTTGTTCTAAAAAGTTTGTCTGAGTTTCTACCATGGAACCGTACTGCCATCTAGAGGTTCATAGCAGTTAGGTTGTATATGCTTGACATGAGACACTTACAAGCAGTAGCAGTAATAGTAATAATCATTTCGGCAAATATAGTCTGCCTTTCTTTATTTCTTTTTCCTTTTAAGTTGGTTATACCATTAGTCATCATGTATGTTAGGATGAGTATTAGAAAATGTTATCATGATTATTGAAGAATGTTGTCATTATTCATCAAAAAGTGTCTGACGCATGTTGTGAACGATGTTGAAATGCCATTGAAAATTGATAGAGTACTGTCTGCAGCGTGCAGCAGATGCTCACTTCTACTTTTCTCACTTTCTCTTTTCTCTCGTTGTTCTCATTCCTTCTTAGTCCTAGTCTTGTCTTCGTCTTGTCTTATTGTCCTCTCATTTCTTTAGTTGTTGCTATTAGTTACGCCTAGTTGCTTTTTCTAGTTTTTTAGTCTTTGTGTAACTTTGATTTTTCCTCACCGTTAAGCCGCATAACTTTTCCAAAGTTAAATCCTAGTCACGTAACAATATTTTTAGAGACATTTTCGACTGGTCATCGAAGAGACTCTCAATTTTATTATTAACCTAAAGTTTTGCCACATGGCCGCCAACTCTCCACGCTAAAGACCTGCAGCCAGCCTCAGCCTATCTGTCTGGGTTAAATAACTATCAGAAGCCGTTCCTCGTCTGCTGTCAACACCAGAGGCCTTCCAGCTCCTGAAACATCCCTGTCCAATATCGGTTCTCAACTGCGGTTCGATTGGTTTGCACGTTGGACCGCAGTGCAGATCGGAGCCACGAATGACAGCCTGGAGTCCCTCCATTTCAGTTCAGGACCGACTACCATTGGAGCGCTGCTGGCACAGAAGTAGGCATACTCTACGCTGGTTTGAACAAAGAGTTGATGTCATAAATAATAATAAAAATCTCAATTCTCATTAGACTCGCTTAGTCACTCATTCAACACTACATTTGCGTCCCCATTTTTCCTCAACGCTACTTCTCACTATTGTCAAACTCATTCTGCCATTATTTTTCCATAAGTCTCTCCATACAGTTGTTTGTGTTACGTCATATCATCCATGTTATTTGACGTATTATTCATTATTCATATTCATTCCCATTATTGTGTTAAATAAATAAGACTTTTCATTCAAGTGGTCAGACAGTGTCCTTTTGAGCTGGATATAAGCAATCCCTGTTTCGAGAATTTATGCTTCAGATTATCAGACTGGTCTACCGTCAGTTCATTCGTTATCATTAAATCAGCATTACAAGAAATAATAAATAAAATCCTTCTGAGCTGAGGAAGGTTGGTGCCCCTATTTTATTGACGAATGCAACATTAACTTAGAGGTTTTGATGAACTGACTCCCCTACACATTTTCACCCAATTAGCAATGATATGCAGCACAACCTTTAGATTCTTTCTCAGCTCTGCTAAAGCTGGTGACACAGAACAAAGTTGATTAATCAGCATACATAACTACATCAGCTTTGTTAAAAACATGTGTTGTTGTCACTTAGTAACTTCATCACACCAGTATAAGTTTGCAGCACTTACTACATCCTCCTGTCTCAACATGAAAGTTATACTTCACTAAAGCTATAATATAATATTCCAACTGAAGATTTATGCTATAGTTAGAGTTCTAGGCAGGGATGCGCATAACTGATATGCTGGCTTGCATGCAAAAAATCAGAAATGTGTAACGTCAGTTGTTTCAACACATGCCTTTGCATACCAGGCAGCAACTACATAGGGCTTGAGTTATACATTGCACATTGTTATAAATGGGATCACTTTGGGTGGACACTGTAAATGTTTTGCACAGTGAAGCTGTAACAATCCAGCAAGTGGCACTAATGCAACACTTATGTATGCCAGTTTCCATAAAACTCAACAGAATAAGAAGGTAGATATACAATGTGAGCAGAAGAAAAGACTTCACTATGTGCCGCAGCTTGACACCAATGTTCAGTGCACCAAAATGTGGTGCAGATATGTCATTCACATCCACATCTACCAAACAGGCGCATTTTATGCAGGTTCAAATAATTTCAATTAACCTCTATGTCACAAATATGAAAAGAGTAGGTAATACACAAAGGTGGCACAAACTATTGCTAACAAACAAGACAAGCTAGTCAAACTGAAAAGTCCAGTTGTCGACTTGGCAAAACATATTGAATGAAGAACAATGGCTAGCTCTGTGTAATGTTTTTCTCCATGTATTTCCTGGGGCCAAACACATCCGTCCCATGTTTTCCTATGCAGAGGATTTTGCTTTATCATTATAGGAGTGAATGCTGGAGGTGTATGCTGACCTGAAGGGAGAATACAAATAACAAATAACACATTGCACAAATTGTCACTGGGTCACTGTCACAGTTTAGAGCAAATTTGCAGTCTGCTGAAATATTGTTGCTGCTCTTTGATGGATCGGAGGACATTGCAAACAACAACCTTGCAAACTTGACAGAGACTCCACTGTGAGAGAATGCATTTAAAGTAAGCAGGTGTATAATAAGATTTGTGTGTGACTTGGTCCAACTCATAAATACAAGCAATCCAGATTGTTGATCTAATATCAACAGGGTGGTTAAATTGTCTCCTCTATCCCAGTATAGATCTCATCTGTCACACACTCATCTCTCAGCCCTGATGCACATTCACTTGTCAAAAATGACCACAGAGACATTTGACCCAAAGCCAGCTGTTGACCTGTGGATTGAGAGAGCTAATCTGAGGCTCAACCAGGGTATGGCAGGTGTGTCCATCACCATAGAGGAAGGTGAAGTGGAGGACAGTGAGGGAGACACTGAGGAGGACTTATAACTTGCAAACAATTGATCTTTTGTGTTTTTGTAGATATTTCCTTTTGTTTCCACTTCCCTCTGCTTCTTTCTTGCTGATCAGACTTTTGCCCTCACTGTCAGCTTTGCGGTTACACTGCCAGGTCTCTCATTTGTGCTGCCTGACTCTTTGTTTGCAATTCTGACACAAATCTCTCACGTGGGTGGCTTTTTTCAAGGCTTTTCTGAGTGACAGTTCAGCGCCCCGGATGTTGTTCAGTACAGCAAGCACAAGTTTTTGCTGTGTTTTGGCATTCACAGACACTGATACTGATACTGAATGCAAAAACATTTTGTACTTCATGAACAACATCAAAAATGACACAATATTAAATGGCTATAGAATGTATTTTCCAATAGCATTCAACTATTTTGACATTGTTTTATTTTGAATGGATGGATTCCTAATTACCTACACAATTAGATCCAGATGAAATGTGATGCTTCATGAGATGATTAAAGGGTGAGGAAACAAGAAAAAATAAGTTCTGGTAATTGTTGGGTGATTTCATCTCTTGGGTGTCAAACAGTTATTTAAAGAAAACTAAGGTAAGTTTTTAGGTGCGACTGCTAACAACTCATGGACATTTGAAACATGACTAACTGGACCCTGCTATTTGTACGAGTTCACAAGCCAAAGTGGCACTGGTTTCATCTTCAATCTTTATTATATTATATTCTATTGATTGATCATATTTTTGCAAAATCTTTGTCTGCCAAGTAAACAATACCTCTACCTTTTAGATAAATGTAGTATGTACATAATATAATGTGGTAATATGTCTCTCTGAAACATAATTAAGCATAAAGTAGCATAAAATACTAACACTGAGGTACCTCTAGCGGTGGAAAGTAACTAAGCACATTTACTCAAGTATTGTACTTAAGAGTGAAACCTGACCAATTTCCACCCGGTTGAATGTCAGCTAGTAGTGAAATACACAACACAAAAAAACTCCTCAACACTTACAGTTGCAATCAAAATAATTCAACCCCCATTGCATATTAGGCTTATTGGCAAAATATACAATTTTTCAGCTGTTTGCAATAAACAAAGCAGACAAGAACAGCTGAAATAGTTTAATAAAACTAGTATTACCATGGTTTTTATCCAAATTCAACACAAAATGCTACTTTTAATCACTATTGCAGTCTCATATTTATTCAACCCCCTGTTTCAAGCACACTTAGTGCAACTAATCAAGGGCTTCATTAGTTCAGGTGTGTTTGAGATAGAACACATAAATACCTTGACTGGCTAGGAGTTTGTTGAGATTGACGTTTGATTGCATGTTAGAACTATGGCCAAGTCAAAAGAATTGTCCAAAAAGTTCAGAGAAGAGATCATTGCCTTGCACAAACAAGAAAAAGGATACAAAAAGATAGCAAAAGCTCTGAATGTTCCTAGAGATACAGTTGGAAGCATAGATCGCAAGTTCAAAGTTAAAGGAACAGTGGCTACACTACCTGGACATGGCAGAAAGAGGAAACTATCAGCGGCTGCCACCAGATTCCTGAGGAGGCAAGTGGTCAAAAACGCTTTAGTGACTGCAAAACACCTGCAGCAAGACTTGGTGGCAGCAGACACTGAGGTTTCAGTTTGCACAGTAAGGCGCATACTAAACACTGAAGGGCTCCATGCCCGGACTCCAAGACATACACCACTACTGACCCAAAACCACAAGAAAAGTCGCCTCCAATATGCTCAAAGCCATATAAAGTTTTGGAATTTGGAAGCGGTATGTCTGGAGGAAGAAGAATGAAGCATATGCTGAAAAGAACATCCTGCCTACAGTGAAGCATGGCAGTGGCTCAGTGATGCTCTGGGGCTGCTTTGCTGCCTCTGGCACTGGAAACCTGCAGCATGTGGAGAGCACGATTGACTCAGTCAGGAAAGCTCGGGCATCACTGGACCTTACAACAGGACAATGATCCCAAGCATACCTCAAAGTCCACCAAGGCTTGGTTTCAGAAGAAGAAAAAGGAAGATTGTAGAGTGGCCGTCACAGTTGCCTGACTTGAACCGCATAGAATTCTCTGGTGGGATTCGAAGAAGGTGGTTGCAAAACGCACACCCAAGAATATTACTGAACTGGAGGCCATTGCCCATGAGGAATGGGCTAAGATTCCTCAGGAACGCTGTCAGAAGCTGGTGTCTGTCTATGCATCACGTTTGCATCAGGTCATAACAGCAAAAGGGTGCTCTACTAAGTACTGAAGATGCTTGTCATGAAGGGGTTGAATAATTTTGAGACTGTAGTAGTCATTAAAAGTAGCATTTTGAGTTGAATTTGGATCAAAACCCTTGTAATATTAGTTTCACTGAACTACTTAAACAGTTCTTGTGTAATCTGTTTATTGCAAACAGCTGAGAAATTGTATATTTTGCCAATACGCCTAATATGCACTGGGGGTTGTATAATTTTGATTGCAACTGTAAAGGTCATTTTAAATGAACTGCTCTACATTTTATCCCGAGTCACCCCTGTGCAGGAAGTACTGGACCAGCTCTCCATTCAAAGGGTCCTATTCCTCGGCCCCACAGAGTATTACCGTAACAGGATTACAATTGAGGACTATTTAAGATAGTGGCAAGGAGACACACCTAGCTTGTCACTACCTACATCTGGGCACCAACCCTGCGTCCTTTGATGCTGCACCTAACCGAATAGTCAGAGTCATTGTACAGTTACCAGCCATGCCTGTTTACATCAGTTCTTCTCTGAATGATATGCCCCAAAGATCTGTTAATTTCATTAGGCTAGAGTAGTCTTTAAAAATCTTTGAGATGTTTATCACACAGTTTGCTACCAACAAAGAACTATAAAGGAATGTCCAACACTTATTCTTCAGCTTGCCCTTGCTTTATATATATATATATATATATAAAGCAAGGGCAAGCTCAATCACATGTAAATTTCTCAATGAAAAATAATAAAAAATCACTCAATTTAAAATCAACAAATTGTATTTATGAATCTAATAAAAGGCTGAAGCTAAAATGATACTCATCTAATGGAATGGTCTTCTGGTCAATATGACCTTTCTCCTCCTGCTGAGGAATGGAAACTTGAAGAAAGCTCACGACTCCATTGAAAGTCCTCAAAGTCCAATCGTAGCAGTGAGTGAAAAGAACTTGAACTCCGATTTGTAATCCACAGTCAGTCAGAAAATTCCTCCTGCGCTCTGTTCTCTTGAGTTGACTGTCAAATTGGAATGTTGAGTTTGCTCACATACTTCTCTTGAGTTAGCTTGAGGTTGTACAGATGAAGAAAGAAGAAGAATTTTCTTTCCTTTGTTGGATATTTCATACCATTTTCTCTGAATCCCATCTCCATTGCACATATCCTTTGCACACCAAACTGTCAAATTGGTGCATGTGCAACCTTATGTTCATATTCTTTTTTGGTAATTTTCCTACCAAGCTTTTAGCCTTTGGCATGGTTTAGTGCAGGCCACAAGTCACAGTCTACGTGACTTTATTTGGGTGCTGTTTATCTCCAGTGGAAAAATAAATGACTCATATGATTCCACACCTAAGATCACAAGTTGTTGTTCATCAACTTCAGCTCACTCAAAAACACTTGCTTGGTCACATTTCAATTCTTAACTATTCTTGCTCCTTATGATTACATGTCATCATCAGTAAAAAAAATAAAGGCAGCTTACAATAATCATCATTACAAATTGATAAATGGCAAAAATTCATGTGCATTGCATTACCATACCAGGACTGATGAAAGTCCTTTTACTCACAGGGCAATGGTGATCTCAAATCTTTTGACAGTAACAATACCTCTAATTTCTTGTACTTTTTTCTACCACAACATTTCATGTAAATAAGCACTTATATTGCATAGACAAGTTGTTCAATGAATGTGGCCTTTTGAAACCAGTGTGCAAGGACATGGGATGAAGTAACAGCTGCCTAACTTCCCCATGATGCAAACAACTGAAAAGAAAATGCAAAACATCAGTACTACAGTTCAATGAGTTAAGATGTAGTTTTATGCAATGTTATTTTGTAAATTCATAGGAATGGAAAAATCCTGACTGCTCCTTATGACAAATGAGTGACAATGGCTGATATGCCTTGTATGTGGCTAGAGCATAGACAGTATAAATAGTGGATAAAGAGTCCACGTCTGAAAAGTGAAAGTGCCTTAGACCTAGAACACGTTTATGGTCTCAGTCGCTAGTTGCAAGTCTTCAATAAAGTATGATGTTAATTTTGTAAATTATGGTCCCATTTAGAGTAAAATAAATGACGAAGTAAGGTATGCTTTAGGGCATGACAATCTTGTGATTGGCAAGTTGCTACCACGGCATCCTTCTCAGTCAGACAACAGGATAGGTCAGGACAGAGGCATATATTTTTGGGGGTATCTCCGGCATACCATATCCTAGAACCAGTTGACTGTGTTTGATAACTCAACAATTTGCACATGGAATGTGCATGGGATCCAGAGACCTGTCAAATGGAATACATTTCTTCATTTTTTGAAGAAGGAAAAGGTTCAGATAGTCTAAATCAAATAATGAGGAGCACTTAAAATTAAAGAGATTGGACAAGCCAAATATTTTATTCTTCTTTTACATCAAGCAGTACAGGCATTATTATTCTAATTCCTTATCCCTTGCTGCTTAGTGAAGTGAAGGTCAAGAGTGATAAATTGGGATGATTTATTGGGATGGGCATTGGGATGTTATGAACAGAGGGACACTGTATGGAGGCAGTGTCTCTTCTTTAAATGTTTATGATGAATAATTCTATCTTCCCTTTCCATACTACAGTGTTTTCCCTTATTTCAGACTGAATTGTGGAATGCACTGTTGTTGCAGGTGACTTTAACCTGGTGTCTCCATCCTCATCTGGATAAAACATATAAAGGATAACTATCTATTGTGGTACTTAGTCTTTATTAGATTGCTGAGGAGACTTTGGTTTCATTGACACACGGTAAGATAAGATAAAATAAGATAGGACTTTATCAAGTCACAAGAAGCAAGCACAGTGGCATAAGAGGTCAGAAAATAAAAATATAAAAGTTTACAGAATATATATACATAAAAGTATACAGAAAAGAAAAAACAACTACCTAACTAACATTTGTACAGATTATTAAAAATAGAAAATGCCAAAGAATCCTACTGCCATAAAACAGTACTGTTGCTAGTAGTCTTACTGAGAAAACCTAACTACTGACATGACATGTCAGTAGTATATGCACAACACTTCATCCTACTGACAGACAACATACATTCTATTCTAGAATGCACAAATTCACTCAGGGATCAATATTTCCTGACACCTATACATGCCCTCCAAAAAGTGGCCCTCCTGGAGTGTTGGCTGTCCTTTGTTGTACCATGTGCTTTTAAAGCGGATGTTTTGTTTCCAGTGTGCAAGTTTGTGCTTTCCTTGCTGCATTGGACTGCGTACACTACTATTGCTCTTCTTGTGCCTGGGTGTTTGTCCTTGGGTTGCACAAGCTTCTGCCTCAGTGTTACTGGGCTTAAAGTACACAGGGATGTGGTGTTTGTTTAAAATACTCGTGAGTTTTTCCAGATACTCCCGCAATGAAAGGGATGACAACATTGTTCTGTTTAGTTCCCTTTTCTTCTCTTTCTGTTCTGGTCTTGATGAAGGCCCAGTTTGGGTAACCAGGCATTCTAAGTGCTTTCCTGATGTGTTTCTCCTCTTTCTCCTTGCCTTCTGTCTTTGTGGGAATATTCTGAGCCCAGTGGTGCAGGGTTCTGATTATCCTCATTTTATGCTGCAGTGGGTGGCAAGAAAGAATACACAAGTAAGGAGACCCACTCAGACCCATCTTAAGTAACATCAACTTGGTTGCCATGATTATAGCTCTTTTGGTTGGCAACACTCCAGACACAGAATGCACAGAATTGTACACTCTGGAAACAAAACAACCACTTCACGAGCACATGGTACAACACAGAAAAGCCAACACCTCAGGTCAAGACTCAACAGTCCGCCTACATCTTAAGGGCAAGGGACTCTCATTTGAGGACAATACTATGCATACTTTGGCCAAGGAAGACCAGTGGTTTAAAAGAGTAGTGAAAGAAGCCATCTGTGTCAAACTGCAATGACCATGACCGAACAAAGGAGGTGGTCTACGACACCACATATCAGCTACTTAGAATGCAGTACTGAGATCCCTCCCCAGGTGGCTTAACACCCATTCACACCATGACCCATGTGACACTAACAACTCACCTGATGGGTCAACAATCCTGCAAGAGGATAAATGCCTGGAACTCCCCACCAATCAGTTACAAGTGAAGACACTTCTTGGATGCAAGGTGAAACGTCTTTTAGAACCTTACACAAGTCCAGTTGCATTTACAAATTGCTTAGAAAAACCCAAAGGGCTGTATCATTAATGGTGAGGTTATCAAAGTGGCCAACCAATTTTCAAAGCTATACAAGGCTACGTTCAAGTACTTTTCATGAAGATGTTTCTAGTCATATTTTATTTTGAACAGTCACTCACAGCCATGATGTAGCTGACATGACAAGTAGACCGCATCTGAGCTCATCTCAGCTATTGTGTCATATCCCTATTGAAGGAGCATTGACTTGGATGTATGCAGTAGTTGTCACAATTGCAACCATGTCATTTTCCTTGAATTGTGTGCCTTAGTTAGTGTCTCCCATGAGATGGCCCAGTAATGGTAGTAACCTTGAGACTGGCACCAGATCAAATGATATGACTCTGATCTTAGTATTACAGGAGATTATGATGAAGCAGTGTACAGATAAAAATCTTGCTACGTCTGTTACAGTAAAGCATGTAAATGAGGTAAGGGCAGGTCACACATATTCTACTCACATTCAGTGATGATGATTGATAATTATGTTAAGGTTGGGCAGACAGGCCTAGCATGAAATCTAATCAAAAAAAAACCTGGAAGGGCAATATCTAAAAGAAAGGTGGATGATGGAGGAAGCAGAAAGTTGAATTAACCAAGAAGAGAAGAAGCAGCAAGCTGGGCAGGAGGGACTCCAGGACAGCAGAGGAGGTTCTTGTGTTCACAATCCACAATATCGTCACTGCTGCTGGTTGTTTGTTGTACAAACCAATGGCAAGAAAAACAAAGACAGAAAAACACAGAGCTACATATAAGTCCCTCAAAATTATGTAATGTTTCTCATTACTCAACAATTTGATAAACAGTAAATTCTGACATCATAACCTATCCCACAAACAAATAATGAAACTAGTTTGCTACAATTTAGTTAATTTCAGTCGTTCAAGAACAGAAACTGTGACTATTCAAAATTTGAGTAGTACACTTCAAAATGCAATGTTTGTTATCTATTAATGCATGGAAAACTTTGAAATCATCCTACACAACCACCTCAACAGGGGTAAGCATTTATATGCACTAAGTGTGTAAATAGCCTTATCCTATTATTTTTATGAAGTTAATCATGTTAAAGGGGAGTTCAACTCTGGGTCTCTCTTGTGTTTGAAGAAAAGGTTCTTTACAACAGAGTACAATGAGCTCAAAGCCACTTATATACTTATTGTCAGGCCAGAGATATAGCCCTAATCTAATTCGCATGTTCTAGTTTCTGTCTTTACACCAGTGTTAATTAGTTATGTCTCATTGCCATAAGTGAGTTTCATCTTGCTTTGCAGTGGAATTCCCCTTCAAGTCTAATAGTCACATGTGGCACTTCATTGCATGTGGTGTGGTCATTACTCAAGAGCACCTAGAGAGCCCTAATGCTCCACGGACCATGTAGACTGACACAAGCGTGATAAAAACTTACTGTAAGTATAAGAAAGTAATATTCTTAAGAAAAGTAATATTAATTTGATAATTTAATATTTAATTTGATTTATTTCTGGATCAAGGCAATAAAAAAGCAGCAAACCAAAGGATGACATGCAAAAGTACAATACTGATTTCCAGCTAGCTCCACCATCCACCTCTTCTTTTAGATACCGCGTTTCCAGGATTTTGGATTAGGTTTCATATTAGGCCTGCCTGCCCCACCTTCACAATCTGTGGCCTCTTCTTCAAAAAAAGGATCAGATTATTAGTATTATTAACAGCCACTGAGTGTGAGTACACTCAAGTACACAAGTGTGGCCTTACCCTTTGTCATTTAAGTGTTTTGCTGTAAGACTTCTTTTTTTTTTTTTCTTCTCTCCCTACAATAGTTTCATCATAATCTGTCTCTTGTAATACTGTGTTCAACATTTTACCATCTGTTCTGGTGTCAGCCTCAAGGTTGCTACCATTACCTTGGTTTCTGTATCAGATAACTAATTTTTAAGCTGCTTCTCAAAGGATACATTGTGCTACAAGCACAATCAGCTTGCTGACTTGGCTTTGTAGCAGGTCAGCTCGCAGACTGTGATACCACTAATTGCAATCACTAATGTTGACACAGACATGACTAAAGTAAGGAGAGGGTTAGCTTGACATACATACCTACTTATATCTTGATTTCTGTGTCATCTCTGATCCAAGCAGTAGGTTCAAAGCACTGTGTATTCCAAAGGCAGACCTCAGATGCTGTCTAGTTGTCACATTAGGTTTAAGTTATGGCTGTAAGTGACTTTCAAAATAAACATGGAAAAAAAACATGAGCTACTTGAGATCGACAAATACATTTCCTTTTAAAAATGATAAGGATTTTGAATGTTATAAAGTGTTATCAAGTAAGTGGGGATTTTTCAGTAAAAGTATGACAATGTATTTGTACAAATGTTTGTGCTTATTTACATATGATGACATACGAGTTGTAAATTAGAGGTATTTATTTACAAATGTTGACACATATTTTCAAGTCACTTTACATTTATTCAAATGATGGGTACAGATCCAAATTGCTCTCCATTTATTTGTGAATTGTACGTGACATTTTACAACCCACTTACTGCATTTGTGGATTTTATGTGAAACATCATGGTAAAATGATCTGAAAAAATCCATAGAAATAGGTGGAAATTCAAATAACTTGTTTTTTAAATGCTAAGTTGATGTACAAATGATATAGAAGTGGTAAATAAGAGGCACAGATACAGATGTACAGATGCAAATCACTCCACGTTTATTGGTGTAATGTGTTTTACGTCTCACAAATTCACAAATAAGAGACACAGATACAGATAGACATTTACAGATAGAAATCATGACATTTGTTTGTGCATACTTATGAGACTGTTGTAACCCCACACTTGTCTATTGGGTACCAAAGGAACCAAATGGACCAAATTTTGTTTGTTTATCTTGTGAGGAACACACGTGTATGTGGTGAAGCAAAACACATTCCATGCCAAAGGTTTCACTCAAATTGTGCAGGGAAAGGCAGGGAATAAGAATTCTGCTAGCAAGTAAACATGGACTGTAAAAATGCAAAATTTGAAATACTTAAGGCTTGGTCCCTGTGCTCGGACTGTGCTGTGCTTGTGATGTCACACTTTGAAAACCACCCACCTTGGAATTGTTTTTAATCTGGAAACACTCTAATGTATAACAAATCTGCTGAAAACTAAGCTAGTTTTTGCTGACAATGTATTTGATACTTCCTTTTCTCTCTCAAATGATATGCAGAGTATCAGCATTAGTATTTCTTCGGGAGTATTGAATATAAACAATACCCTTCTCTTATCTGAGAAACTACATAATTAAAACAACCTTCCCCTAAACACAGTCCTCAAAGTGGGCCGGTACTCATCACTACACAGTACATTTTAATCTTTGGTGTACCGTGACTTTTTCTTGCACACCACACAAGCTACCGGCACTCTTTTCTGCTCTCTCTACATCAGACTTTCTGGACAATTCATACTAGCCCAAAATAAACAGCATTAGCAGAGGGCACTACTGGACACTCACCTGTTCCCATTCTTGCCAGCCTGTATTTCTGTGAAGAATGTTACTTTTTTCTTGTTTTTTTTTCTTTGAAAAGAGACTAAATGTCACAGTCCAGCCTAGCACTTACCTGTGCTGCAGCTCCTCAGCCACACCCCATACCTGCCCATCTGCACACCTAGCCTATTTGGCTCATCAGGAGGGTATTTAAGCCACGCTGTCATTCTTTCCAGTTGCCAGATTGTCTTTGCGTCATGCCAGACTCTCCACCGTTCCTTGACAAACTGATCTCCATTATCCGACCTCGTCTTTTCCTGACTAATCCATCTGTCAAATCCCTGTTTCTGCAGGTGTGCAGATCTTACCACCTCAGTGGCATTAAAGAGCATATTCCTCCTCCGAGAGTGTTTTTGACCACGCCAAAATCTGTCAGTGATTTCTACTCTAATCACAGTAACTCCGTCTGAGCCGACTCTCTGCTCAGTACGGCACAGTGTTGCCCCGATTGTCCATTTCCCTGTATTCCCCCTAAATCTGCCGGCACTGCAATTGGGTCCTCCACTAGCCCATTACAGTACAATCTGGCCAGACATGGACCCAGCACAACCAATCCCTCCTGAAAGCCGCTTGGAGTGGTTAGAGAGTGCAATCCAGCGGCACAAGGCCATAATGGCAGCAACCTCTGTGGCCCATGAGCATGGGGGTCCTCGCTGCCCAGATTCAGTGGCTGGTGGAGGCGCACAAGTGCCCAGCAATGACAGGGGCGTCGTCGCGCACCAACGCCACCGCTGCCGGTCCTGAGCACCCAAGTTAACCCTCCCGAGAGTTATGACGGGGATTCTGAGACGTGCAACGCCTTCAACAGTTGCTCAATCTTCTTCTCGCTGCAGCCTCAGATGTTCGACACCGAACGGACCCAGGTGGCATTCGTCGTGAATCGGCTGACTGGGAGGGCGCGTCTATGGGGTACAGCGGAGTGGGCGTGGAACACACCTGCCTGCGACTCTTTCCAAGCCTTCGCTGACGAGCTGCATAAAGTGTTCCGCCGGGGGTCCCACTCTGCCGACCCCGCTTGCACACTCCTGAGTTTGTGCCAGGGAGAGCTATTTGTTGCCGACTACTCCATCAACTTGCGCACTCGAAGTCACCTGAGTGACTGGAATCCAGCGGTCCTGATGCCAGCCTGATGGACATGGAGCTGGCATGCCAGTTAGGGGTGGAGCTCACGCCCCTAGTGCAACCCATCACTGCTAGCACCTTGGATGGCCACATACTTGAGCAAGTAACACATCAAACTGTACCTTTGCATATCTTGTTTTCGGGTAACCATCATGAGACACTGCAGTTTCATATCCCGTTCTCACCACAGATCCCCCTTATCCTAGGTTATCCCTGGCTCAGGAGGCACAACCCCCACATTGACTGGGTAGGCTGTACTCCCTGTCCAGCCCTGAGAGGGAGGCTATGGAGGCCTACATCAATGACTCCTTGGGGGCAGGGATCATCTGGCCATCGTCTTCATGGGGCAGGGTTCTTCTTCGCCAGTTTGTGGTGGAGATGGATGCCTTGGACATAGGGGTGGGGGCTGTCCTGTCCCAGCGCTCCTCCAAGGATCAGAAATTACACCTGTGCACCTACTTCTCTCGCAGGCTCTCCCCAGCTGAGAGGAACTACGACATCAGGAACCAGGAGTTGTTGCCGGTAAAGTTGGCCTTCGAGGAGTGGCGCCATTGGTTGGAGGGGACCAAGGAGCCATTCCTGGTGTGGACAGACCACAAAAAACATGGAGTACATCCACTCAGCGCAGAGGTTGAACTCCCGGCAGGCGAGGCCGATTTAATTTTGTGCTCTCTTATCATCCTGGCTCACGTAACAGCAAACCAGATGCTCTCTCACAACAGTTTAAGGAGGAGGAGAGAGTTCCCCAGGAGCCCACCTCGATCTTGCCAGCTTCCTGTCTGGTGGCCCCAGACCTCTGGGGAATAGAGGAAAGAGTCCGGGCCGCCAGCAAAGACCAGCCAGGCCCAAGTACTTGTCCTCCAGGACTCCTGTTCATTCCCCCTGCGCTAAGGCCGGAGGTACTCAAGTGGGGCCACGTCTCAAATCTGTGTTGTCGTCCAGGAACTCATAGGACATGTGAGGTGGCCCGTCAGAGGTTTTGGTGGCCTACACTGGAGGAGGACACTCGTCAGTATGTCCATGCATGCGCTGTATGCAATCAGAGCAAACCTTCGTATCAGGCACCTGCTGGCCACCTCCGTCCTCTCCCCGTTCCCCATCGATCCTGGTCCCACATCTCTTTAGACTTTGTCACAGGATTGCCCCACTCCAGTGGCAACACAGGGGTGCTGATGGTGGTGGACAGGTTCAGCAAGATGGCACCACGTCTTCCACCTACATGGTCTCCGCAGGGACATGGTGTCGGACTGGGGCCCCCAGTTCACTTCCATCTTCTCGAGGGAGTTCTGCAACCTGTTGGGAGCAACAGCCAGCCTCTCCTCCGGGTTCCACTCCCAAACCAACGGCCAAACAGAGCACATCAACCAAGAGATGGAGGTGGCTCTTCGCTGTGTGGTGTCCTGCAACCCTTCGTCATGGTCCCAAGAACTTCTGTGGGTGGAGTATGTGCATAACTCCCTGGCCAGCTTGGCCACCGGGATGTCCCCCTTCCAGTGTGTCTACAGCTATCATCCTCCATTATTCCCCAGTGAAGAATGGGAGGCCTCCTGCCCCTCAGCCCAGTCATTTGTCCAGCACTGCAAGCGCATCTGGTCCCAGGCCCGTAATGCCCTGCTACGAGCTGTAGGGCGCTACTCCACCCACGGCAATTGCCGTCGCTCCCCTGCACCATTCCAACTGCTCAACTAGACAACCCACAAGCAAGTGCTCTTTTAAGTATAGTTGGATCAATGAATGGAAGAATTGTGACAGTTGATATACAGTGTATATCTGTAGTTTGTAAAGTGAAAAATGAAATGGATGCACATGTCCAAGTCTGTGATGTACTCATCAGTGAATATTTATCATTTTACCCCATCTCTCTTTATGATTAGAATGTTTTGGTCTGATTAACAAGTTCACAAAAGCCACAGCTCATGTCAACCTGTAGATCCACTACTCTATACAGTATATAAGAATACAAGTAAACAGAGAGCATTCATAATAGAGTAGACATGTTCAAAGTCCGGCCCAGGGACCAATTGCGGCCCATTGTCAAATTTCATACGGCCAGCAGCCTCTGTCATAAAATGTATCACTTGTGGCCCGCCACACTGTTGACCAGAGTATGTAAATTACACACGTACAAAATGCAATTTTATGTTTCACCAAAAGATGGCAACAGCACTATGTAGCCACCCTCTGGCTTGCTGTGACCCTTTCCAGCCTATTTCTACTGTACACAAGTCTTCAGGGGCAAGATGCAGTGGTGAACCAACTGTATTCACATATCAAGGCCTTTGGAACCAAGCTGCAACTTTTCCAAAGGCACTTGTCACAAACGTAGCCCATTACCATACATTTTCCAGCATTGCAGGAAATAATGACCAGCTTTCCACAGGACAATATCAACACACAAACGAGGAGGTATGCAGCAGACATCGCATCTCTGGCTGAGGAGTTTAAACAATGCTTTCGGTATTTTGCAGCTATTGAAAAGGAGATCATACTTTTCTCCACTCCCTTCTCTGTTGACCCCGACGATGCTCCGGATCAGCTGCAGCTGGAACTCACTGAGCTGCATGTGACAGCAAGTCCCCTGCAAGATGGCGGCGCGTGCAGACGCAGCGGCTCGTGGCTCCTGTGTTTACGTTTTTGTTTGTTTGTTTTTTATTATTTCTACGTTCACCACTCTTCTGGAAGCTCTCACGCAGTACAGCAGGGCCGAACTGTGGAACTTTGGGGTACAGTTCGGACTCCACACACCCCCTAAACTGGACATTATTGCTACGGACTCCAGAGCCCACCACCATCCCCCCACTGCTGCCTAGGAGACGGAGGAGGCACCGTAAACAAAAGAGGGGCAAGAGAGCCGGCTTGCGTGCTAGGCTACAAGCTAACCCTTACAGACCGGCGCTCCCCAGTCTCTTCCTCACCAACGCCAGGTCTCTCGCCAACAAAATCGACGAGGTCCGTCTAAGGACTGTCTCTCGACGGATGGACAGCTGTGTAACCGTTGTCACAGAGACCTGGCTGGACGGCAACATCCCGGACGCAGCGGTGGAGCTAGCAGGGCACTCTCTGTATCGGGCGGTTCAAGATGGTTAGAGAACTCTCGTCCATTGTTATTGTGGCCGCCTACATCCCACCGCGGGCTAATGCTAAGCTAGCATTAGAAGAGCTGTACTGCCTAATCAGCGGGCAGATGAACGACAATCCAGAAGCGGCTGTGATTGTGGCGGGAGACTTTAATCATGTCGAACTGAAGGCAGTGTTTCCCAAATTTCACAAGTACATAGACTTTCCTACCAGAGACAATAACATTTTGGATCAGGTCTACTGCAACATCCCTGCTGCTTACAAGGCTGCAGCAGCTCCACACCTGGGCATGTCAGACCACATCTCAGTGGAACTGATTCCTGCATACAAGCCTCTGGCCTGCAGAACAAAGCCAACCACCAAGACAATACAGGTATGGACTGTGGAGGCCTCGTCTGCACTTCAGGACTGCTTTGAGCACACAGACTGGAGTGTGTTCAGTGAAGGGGCAGACCTGGAGGAGTATACATCATCTGTATTGTCCTACGCTCAGTTCTGCACTGATGCTGTCCTCCCTGTTAAGACCATCACAGTGTTTCCCAACCAGAAACCATGGCTGGACGGCACAGTACGGTCCCTGCTGAAAGCCCGGGACACCGCCTACAGATCTGGAGATAGGCTGGCTTACAGCAGGGCTCGAGCAGAGCTGAAGAAAGGAATTAAGCAGGCCAAGCTCCGGCATAAACAGAAAATTGAAGACCACTTCAATAACAACAACCCCCGGAACATGTGGAGAGGCATCAGAACCATGACGGACTACAAGTCCAGCACTCAGCTCGCCAGCCACGACCCCACTCTTCCTGACACCTTAAACAGCTTCTTTGCCCGCCTTGACACATCAGGCAGCAGAGAAGCTACAAATCTACCCAGGCTGGAGGAGCAGCACCAGCCCCTCGTCCTACAGCAGCACCAGGTGACATCCACCCTGAGGAGGATCAACACCCGCAAAGCTACAGGACCGGATAAGGTGTCAGGCCAGACTCTGAGAACATGCGCTGACCAGCTAGCAGGAGTGTTCCTGGACATTTTCAATCTGTCCCTGCAGCTGTATATGGTTCCTGAGTGCCTCAAGTCCTCCACCATCATACCGGTGCCTAGGAAGACGTCCGCCACCTGCCTGAACGATTACCGGCCTGTTGCCCTAACCCCGGTAATCATGAAGTGCTTTGAACGGATTCTTCTCAGGTACATCAGAGACTTCATCCCCTCGGACTTAGACAGCCTTCAGTTTGCCTACAGAGGGAATCGGTCTACAGAGGATGCTGTCTCCATCACCCTGCACACAGCCCTGACCCATCTGCAGCAGCCCAACGCCTATGTCAGGACGCTATTTGTAGACTTCAGCTCAGCTTTTCACACCGTCATCCCAGACAAGCTGGCGCTGAAGCTACACGCGGTGGGTCTGCCTGCGTCACTGTGCCACTGGATTGGAGACTTTCTCACCAACAGGCCTCAGGTGGTGAGAATAGGGAACACAACATCATCCCCTCTGGTCCTCAGCACGGGCACGCCACAGGGTTGTGTGCTCAGCCCAGCCCTCTTCACCCTGTTCACACATGACTGTGCTGCCATCCACCCCACGAACACAGTCGTGAAGTTCGCGGACGACACTACAGTAGTGGGTCTCATCTCAGACAACAACGAGACCCACTACAGAGAGGAGATTCACCAGCTCACCCAGTGGTGTTCAGCCAACAACCTGGTTCTGAACACAGGGAAGACCAAGGAGGTCATTGTGGACTTTAGGAGGTCCAGGAAGACGGATCACGCCCCCCTCCTCATGGACGGAGAAGTGGTGGAGCGTGTGGACAACATCAAGTTCCTGGGCCTCCACATCACATCTGACCTCTCCTGGTCTATGAACACCTCCCGCCTGGTGAAGAAGGCACAACAAAGGCTTTTCTTCCTCAGGAAACTGAAACGGGCTGGACTTTCCTCTCGGCTGCTCGTGAACTTTTACAGGGCCACGATCGAGAGTATCCTCTGCCTCAGTGCGACAGTGTGGTGTGGCAGCTGCACGGCACAGGAGAGGAAACAACTGGCACGGGTGGTAAAAACTGCACAAGGCATCGTGGGCTGCCCCCTTCCTGACCTGGACTCTATATATGCAGGCCGGGTCAAGAAGAGGGCAAGATCCATCGCCACGGACCCCAGCCACCCGGGCCAAAGACTGTTTGTACCGCTTCCATCAGGAAAGCGGTACAGGACTATACGAACAACCACCAACAGACTGAGGGACAGCTTCTTCCCCAGAGCTGTCAGGGCTATCACCCCCTGCAGCACCTCACACACACCTCACCACCCCGCAGCAACACGCACACACTCATCCCCCCCCCCTGCAGTCACACACGCACATCTACACACACACACCCCTTCCCCCGCCGCCTCACACCCACACCCCCCCCCCCCCCCACTGCCAAATACACATTCCCCCCCACATAGCCACACACAGTCACTCCCACCAATTGGAGGGAGAGACTGTGAGAACACTTCTCACTCGCACCTTCTGTGTACTTAACATTTAAGTATACACACAGTACCATTGCATTTTATGTATATTGTATATACGTTTTAAATGCTGACTTTTTATGTCCTTTGAGTTTATCTTATTTGTGAATTTATGTTATCTGTGAGTTTATTTTATTGTGAGTTTATTTTATTGTGAGTTTATTTTATCTAGATGTGTTTCATCTTATTTTATTTTATCTTATTTTATTATCTTTTCTTTTTCACACGGGGGTTGCAACGAAAATTTCATTGACATGGCCATGCTCAATGACAATAAAAACAATCTTGAATCTTGAATCTTGAATCTTGAAGTGGCGCAGTCAACGCCAACAGCTCTCTCTTGTGAATTTTCACAGCTGGAAAAAGGCAGGTTTCAAGAGATTTGAACATTTGCTTAGAAAATGCTGAGCTTGTTTGGCTCCACATACTTGTGTGAGAAGAAATTCTCACAGAAGAGTGACTCTCACCTGCATGAAATGTTGCTCATCCAAACCACTGCCTTTGAACCAGACCTGGCCTATGTACTGCAGTCCAGATCTCAGTATCACCCTTCACATTAGTGCAGGCAAGTTATTTGTTTTGGTGATCTGAGATGAATAAATTCTAAAATCTCACTGAACTAAATTTGTTTTGTGTTGGTTAAAATCACTGTTCTAAATATATTTGGACACTTGGACTTATGGCATTTTATGTTTTGCACTTCTTAATAGGATAACTGTTGGTGTTATGTTCCTGTTTATATGTTTTGAACTTAAAAGTTGACAGACAACATTAATTACCAATAATATGTAATGTTTAAAATGAACCTGAGATATATTTCAGCTTCCTGGAAGTTTTTTTCTCAGACAGATTTTACTTCCTGATGTATGGCCTTCAGATATGAAAAGCAGAGTGATTTTGGTAAGACCTGTTTAGATTTATTTGTCAAAGTATGCAAATTGTAGTAAAATTTTCATAAAATGGTTTATTTGCATTTAATTTTAATGGTTCAAAGAATGTCAGGCAGAATGGTTGGCCTTCACACATTTTCACCTCATCAAATCTGGCCCTCTTTGAAAAAAGTTTGGACACCCCTGCAATAGAGAGAGTTGGACAGCCTGCATGGAGCTAGCTTGCATCACTACCATCCTATCATGCTAACAGTCATCATCTTTGGGTTCACAGTCATTAGGTTTCATCTGGTGTTCTTGCCTCATACAATTTTCTTAAAGGCCATGGGCTCATGCAGCCCAGCCCCACTTCTACAGCCTATTTCAGATGCTGGCCCAGGGATCTTTATCCAATGACTGTGTCTGCTGTGGTGTATTATACTGTGTCCACTCTGGCTCCTGATGTCTGCTCTCGGCCATGTTATGCGGACAGCCCAGAGCATCAGTGGATCTGTGCTTCCTTCCATCCAGAAAACAGCAAGGGTTGTAGGATTACACTACAGTCCAAAACAGCAGATTTCAAAACCTCAGCTATGTTGAGACCAGTGTGTGATTCTGAAAGGTAGGACAAGACTTTTCATTTCTCATTCGCTGGTTGTAACATGAGAAGTAATTATAATTTAGCTCTGAGTAGCCTGTGAAGTCCACCTGTCTGTGGTTATTGAGATGCACTCTGCTTCTTTGAAGCTCTGTGTCACTTTAGCTTTTGTCTCTTGGTACAGAATGCTGTTGTTGTGATTTGAACTTTTCTGAGTGGTGATGTGCCAAATGGCTTCTCATGTTTGATATGTTTCCCATAGTGTAGTTGACCACTGTCAGATCTTGAAATAGGAATACCAAAACGCTGCCACGCATCAGCTCTAAAAGCTGATGGAGTATCCTCGATCTCTTTTTCTTTGTCGGCACTTTCATCCATCATTTTCTTGTTAGGATTATTTTTAGCAGTGTTTGGCTTGCAGGCAAAGGATGATGGAGGAGATAGCAACTAACCATGTCACGGTAAATAGTGTCATAGTCCCAGAAAGACATTGAGACATATTTTTTATCATGATATCGCTATATTCAATAAATTGTTACATCCCTAGCCACCTGGCAAGCAATACCCCAACCTCAAGGCCAGGACCAGCAGGCTCTGGAACACTCATTCCACAAGGCAACCAGGTTCGTTAGAAATGGACTCTAACGGCCTGTTGTCTGTCAACACATTGCGCACACACTCACACAGATGTAGCTGTGCATACACAAATACAAATAAACATGAAAAATTGGGAAAATTACAGACTACTGAAACCACCCACAGTTTAACCTGAGATGACGACAAAACAGACTCAAAACAAACAGATTATGTGCAGGTTCTTGTGAAAGGCCTCAGAGCCAGGATGATCTTCACGAATGCACAGAACCAGCTACTGAATGAGAGTGAAAGAGTGAGACCATTTCACGATTGAAGCTTTGAGTAAAGCAGACTTACACCAGAAACTAAAATCTCATCTGCCTAATGCAGTCCCGGAGAAGGTTCCAGATTTCATTGAGAAGGCACAGCTACCTTCATACACCAAAAGCAAGAAAGGGTAGACACGGAAATTCCAAAACTGACAGTCACAAGCCAGCAGCACTAGGAGCAGAACAACTTGCCTGGAGTGAAAAGAAAAATAATTCTACACTGGATGAAATATATGACAGATGGTTGAAGAACTAAACCAACCTGAGCATGATGTCCTAACCAACTGATTAAACTTTGCCATCACTCCACAGCATTTATCAATAGTTGACCCCATGAAAAACAACAGAATCAGTCATAAAGAAAAATACTTTACAAGAAAGGTATGAAGGACAGATTAGGTTGCAAGTATCGGCAGTTATCTGCAATGCAAAGACACCCCCTTCCAACCTCACCATCCAGGAAAGGAAGGCGGTGACATCACTGAGCAAGGACCAAAACAAAAACCATCCCATCGTTTGTTAAAGGAAGATGCACACACAGCAGACTACCATGCCAGGGTCACTACACTTCTCAGTGACACTAATACATATGAAACACTAGATCCCATTGCATCATCTCAAGAAAAAGGTCATAGAATGTTTACAAGAGCTACAGAAGGGGAAAATCATCAATTGTGACCAGCCACAAGAAAACCAGCAACAAGTCGGCCCGGCGCAAGTTGTGTAAACAACGAAAAATCTTTTTTTTTTTTTTTTTTTTTTTTTAAATTAGTGATTTGCAGGGTTTTCTTTGCAGAATATGTAAGTTGAAATCATGAAGAAGCCACTCCATGTTTCAAATAACAGTATTGGGGGCCTTAAAACCATAAACTTTGTATTTGAATTTGGGATCTAGGATCCTCAGGAACGTCAGCAGCCAGACTCAAGGAGGATCAAATATTTCCGTAGAGTTTCCCAGCAGCGGACAGCATCTGTGGAGTTAAGAACGACGCGGTCCGACCGACGCCAATCCTGACCGTCTCTGACTGACTGATTGACTGACAGGTCCCAAGTATTGTGAGTATGGTACATATTTGCCTTATTCACTCGTTGCACTGCGCAAAGAGACGCTATCCTGGTATGAAACATTTTGATTTCCTGTTTTGCAAAGTTTGCAGTATCGCAAAGTTCGGAAGATGTTGGCAGCACTTTTGGCAATTGAGAAGCTGCCCATTTGATTGAGGTAATGAGCAGGGCTGTAAATACTCAGATTCAAGTGATATGTGAGCTCGGCCGCAAGCTGGATGCGATTCTTGATCAAAATCGCAGGCTGGATACGATTCCTGAACTCTTTCGCAGGATGGATGCCAACTTGGAGAAGTTTTCAGCTTGGCTCGAGTGAAATTGGTCACCGAATTTGGATATATTTGAACAAAGACACCAAGAGACTCAGAGAGACTCAAAGGCAGACGGAAAATTTGCAGTGTCAGCCTGACCCAAAATAATTGTTATCTTCATTGGCTCCCTGAGATAGCTGGCCTTCCCAAGGCCGGTATCTCTCCACTCTCCTGGATGTTATGCAGACAAGATGCTCCGGCCCTTTCTCCTCCCCCATCACCCCCCTACTCCTGTGAACTTTGTTTCTGGATCAGAACTCTCCGAGGTCGTCTCCACGGCTACGGCTGTGTCTTCGTCATCAGTTTTCAGACGGCAGAGACAATGGGTTGAGACTGAGATGAAATACACAGGCTTACACATACACACACACGAAGACACATATGACATGCACACACCCTCCAACTCAACGCCTTCGTGGCTCCCATCCCCCGCCCCTCCCTTGTCGCAGTATAGCATGGAGGGTTCTTTTGCTGCTAGAGAACCCTTTCACTCGAACTCCTCTATGTTTAGGAGAAGGACAGTGTCTATGTTTAATGCCAATGTTAGGCAAGGGGAGCCTTAGATGCTCTGTTTTTTGCTTTCACTGTTATGGTGTTATGTTCTGGTTCTATTTGGCTCACTCTGTTAGAGATTAATTTGTATGCGATATGTGTTCAGGCATTATTTTATTTCATAGTCCATGATCGGGTCAGCTTTGAAGCTATGCACTTGGAACGTGAACAGTGTTCATACACCTGTTAAACGGAAAAAGATCCTTACTTATCTTAAAAGGGAATGTGTTGATATAGCACTGTTGCAAGAAACGCACTTAAATGACAGTGAACATTTGAAATTACAACAAGGTGGTTTTGGACAGGTTTATTTTTCATCTTTTACTTCAAGAAGTAGAGGTGTGGCCATCTTAATCCAGAGAAGTGTACCATTCAAACTGTACAAGACTGTACAAAACACACAGCAGGTTGCTACGTGATTGTGAGAGGCATACTTTATGGGGAAGAAATTGCTATAATGAATATTTACAATCCACCTGGATACCCCAGTGATCTCCTGACCACTTCCTTCTCTAAAGTGATAGATCTTAATATTAGAAACACGTTTATTGGAGGAGATTTTAATTGCCATTTAAATCATCCATTATGGATAAATCCCCACCTGGAAAATCATCACTTTCACCTCAGGCCAAAACTGTCTCAGCACTTTGTGAGGACCTATACTATATAGATGTATGGAGAGCCCAACACATAGCTGAGAAAGAATATACTTTTTTCTCAAATGTTTACAAAACCTGTACTAGGATTGATTACTTCTTCCTCCCTAGAATCTTGCTGCAGTCAGTTATTTCTAGCTCTATAGGAAACATAGTTATTTCTGATCATGCTGCTGTGTTCATACAATATAAATTAAGGAACCCAACCAACCAAACTAGACACTGGAAGTTCAACCCTTCTATCCTAACAGACCATAAATTCATATCTTACTTTAGAGAAGAATTTCAGTCATTCTTGTCTGTTAATTCAGCTTAATTCAGCTGACCCCTCGTTGCTCTGGGAAACATCTAAAATTTTTTCAAGAGGTATTGTTATATCTTATATGTCCACTAAGAGAGGAAGGCAGGACAAACAAAGAAAAATCTTAGAGTCCAAACTGAAACATGCTGAGAAAGAATACGTTAAAAACTCATCTGTACAGAAGCTTAAGGAGATTTCTGCACTTAGGTGCACTTTAAACCTCTTACTGACAAAAGATGCAGAAGGTAAAATCAGACTTGCTAGACAAAAAATGTACGAACATGGGGATAAAGCAGGGAGATATTTATCTTATCTGACGAAGAAAAAAGCAGATTCCCAAATTATTTCCTCAGTAGCAGACAGTCTGGGTAAGCAGGCTCTTGACACCATAGCCATTAACAATGCATTTAAAACTTTCTATGAAAATTTGTATAAATCTGGACTACAAACTGATACAACTGAAGAAATGAACACTTTTTTCTCCTCCCTTAATTTTCCTAGTTTATCTGATGACCAGAAAACATCTCTTGAAGCTCCTATATCCAAGAAGGAAGTGCTCATTGCTATTAAAGGGTTACAATCTGGTAAAGCTCCAGGTCCAGACGGATTCAGTAGTGAATTCTATGAAGAGTTCCACGACTTATTGATTGACCCTCTTCTAAATATGTTTAATGACTCTTTTAAGAATGGCTTTTTACCGCAGTTTTTGAGAGAAGCACACATCTCTTTAATTTTAAGTATTTTTTAGTACACCACTATCTGTATCTGTATCTGTATCTGTATCTGTTCAATCATCTAAATTATCTGTATCCATATCTGTACTCAGAATAGGCGGGGCCTAAACCGAAAGGGGGCGTGGTAGTAAATCGGAAATCGGAAATGGGTGGGGCTTAAATCGGTACATTATTTTAAGTCTGAAATTGATATACAATAAAAATATTAATATAGGCTACTTTGTGTGTTCAGCTATATGTGTGTAAGTGGTCTGTAAGACTGTTTATTTTTTAATGATCTGTGTGAACTTGGTGATTCATGCAAACATCCAGTGATGGCAAACAGGGAAATAATATGTCAGCCTTGTTCACTGTATTCTTCTCAAAAGCACCGCGTTCAGTACGAGCAAAGTTTTCCAACTGACTTTATATCACCAGCCAAACTAAGAGCAAGCAGACGGTAAAAAAAAAACCCCGCCCGGAGTGGAGGCAGTGACCGACGCGACACGAGTCGTTTTCAGCTCTGTCTTGTCAAATGCACCACGTACGTTACGAAACAAGTCATGAGAACAGAGCAGAGCGTGAAGACAGTCAGTTATCCAATGAGGATTTTCCTTCAGCACGAGCACGGATATTGACAAGTTTTACTCGTATCATGCTCAACCCTACTGTGCATCATACAGGCCTATCTCCCTGTTAAATGCTGATTTGAAACTCCTCTCCAAAATATTAGCAACAAGACTAGAAGGCTTACTCCCTATTCTTATAAATGGTGACCAAACTGGATTTATTAAAGGTCGTAATTCATACAATAATATGCGGAGATTACTAAATACAATCCAAGTTTTTCAACAACGGTCTTTGAATGGTCTGGTGCTTTCTCTGTATGCCGAGAAGGCCTTTGACCGCGTTGAAATGCCATACTTGTTCTACACATGACACAGATTTGGTCTGGGTGAGAAATTTATTAATTGGATAAAGTTACTTTATACTTACCCCCTCTCAGCAGTGCTAACAAATGGGTTGCGTTTGTCTAATTTCCAAATTTTAAGAGGTACAAGGCAGGGATGTCCTCTATCACCCTTGTTCTTTGCCCTGGCACTTGAGTCACTCGCTGAGGCAATGAGGACAAATGAAAATATACATGGTCTCACTATTGACACTAGACAACACAAGATTACTCTTTATACTGATGATGTCTTGATTGTTTTGACTGAGCCTGAGGTATCTATCCCAGCCCTTATTGAGACCATCAATATGTTTAGTACTTTTTGTGGTTAAAGAATAAATTTCAGTAAATCAGAAGTAATGCCATTAGGCAGCCTGAAACAGATACCTAAAACTCCATCTCCCTTTCCTTTTAAATGGTCACCAGAAGGCTTTGTCTATTTGGGAATACGAATGACACCTTCCTTGGCCAATTATATAAAGCAAATTTCCCACCCATATTCAAGCGCATAAGGTTGGAACTAGAGAGATGGAACACCCTTCCCAGGTTACTTTACCCAATACAAATGATTCCAGTTATGTTCCTCCATAAGACCATCGAACAGCTAAATAGCTGGTTTCGTTCCTTTATATGGTCTAAGAAGAAACCACACCTCAAAATAGCTACATTATGTCTTTCTTCCACAGAAGGAGGTGTTGATCTCCCAGACATTAGAAAGTTCCAGCTTAGTGCTCACTTACGTACTATAGCTGACTGGATGCCTACTAAGTCCACATCTCCCTGGTTGGATGTAGAAAGTTCAATGTCCAAATACCCTTTGAGTAATCTTTTGTTTATTAGAAAAAGTGCATCTTTGAAGTCTGCTTGTATTAACCCAATTACATTTTCCACAGTTAAGGCATGGCATGCCATTAGAAATTTAGAGGGTAGATCTCAATTTACCTCTGTCTTCACTCCAATATGTAATAATCCTGATTTCCCTCCTGGAGTGATGGACGATAACTTCCATGTTTGGGTAAATTAAGTAATATCTACTTTACACAAACTATTGGAAGGTTCTACCATGATGTCTTTTAGTCAGCTGAAAGAGAAATATGGCATTCAACAACAGGATTTTTTTCGATATTTGCAAGTAAGAAACTTTGAAATTGAAACTGGTAGTCTTACACATTGTTTGTGGCAATGTAGGAAAGTACAGTAGTTCTGGCAGGTCATAGGGCAGGAAATTAATAAGATTCTACCTGCTAATAGAAACAACAACCCTTTATATTTGCTACTTGGCATATCTGATTTGTCCATCACAAATTTAATAGAAAACTTCACCAAACACATGCTTTTTGTGCTAGAAAGTGCATTCTTCTGAATTGGATAATGGAATATGTTCCATCTAAGGCTCAGTGGCAAAGAGTGACACTTGAATACGTTGCATTGGACTATCTGACGTGTAAACTACATAGCAAAGATGATGTTTTTCACAAAACATGGGAACCCTTCCTGTCATATATTGGTTTGAATATTTCCACCCTTCTCGCAAGAGGGTTTGTATCATTTGCCTCACAAATGATACCCAGCCATTTGGTTGATGTATTTGTGTTCCTATGTACCTCTCTCTGATCATGTGGATGTATCATGCATGGTAATGCGCCCTCAATTTATTTTACTTTGTGTGTGTGTGTGTGTGTGTGTGTGTGTGTGTGTGTGTGTGTGTGCATGCATGCATATATATACAGTATATACACACACACACACACACACACACATATATACACACAAATTTATATATATATATATATATATATATTAACATTTGTTTACTTATTTGTTTTTTTTTTCTTTGTGTGGGAGATGACTCCTGAATCTCTCTCGCCTGTATAAATTTGAATTTTAATGTGTATGTGAGCCAAATGTATGTATGTTTGTTTCATCATACATGTTCTTGTTTTATCTCTTGAAAATTTAATAAATATGTACATATATTTTTTTAAATTCTCTGGATAACATAATGCAAGTAATTTCTCAAGCCTGTTGATCACATGATGACTCACATTCAGCTTTCAATAAAGGTAAATTCTTTTTGAGCATTTATAGTTAGACACAAACTTTTTGCAAATCTCCACATAATCTCGACCTCCACACAAGAGCAAGCAAAATGTAGAAATGTGCAGCTCAAGGTAAGTGGGCCAATTACAGCACTTACACGTACAGCATGCAGTTGCATTTTGGGAGAGGTGCATGTAAGCTTCACTGGTATAGCACGTTTTCATTGTACTTGATTTTGATTTTCATGTGTTTTTGATTTGGCATCGTTTCAAATTCATATATGTAACATATATCTGTTCTACCTATATGCATATCCTACCTAATGATACTATGCCTGTCAGGGGACTTCCAATGATACAACAAGCTCCTCTGTTCTTCTCTCCCTCGTCATCTGTATGCATTCATGTTACTAATCTGGCTTCTTCCCCAGAGTCTGTGTGCTTTCTTGCATCACAGGTTCCTATGGATAGGGGTTGAACCTGGATTGTGAATTATAGCTACTTCTCCTGCCATGGACCTGCCTGACATCCATTTTAACTGTTATTACTCTTAGTCATACTACATTATTATTAGATCCATAGTGTTGTATTATGTACATATACTATCTGTGACTAATATGTATATATATGACATAAATATATGTTTATACTATGCTATAGAAATACATATAGTTAAAAGTAGTAGTATAGTTAAAAATAATTAGAGCTGTCACTGTTACTGTGATTGCATTTATGTCCATCCCCCGACCCCTCCCTCTCTTGCCTTCTCTCACTCACTCACTCTCTCTCTCTCTCTACCCCAGCCAGTCATGGGATATGGTCGCCAACCCAGAGCCAACCCAATATTATGGCTGTTAAAAGGAAGCTTTTCCTCAGTACTGTTGCCAAGGGCTTGTTCATGAGGAAATTGTTGGGTCTGTGTACATGAAGAGTATGGTCTATACCTGTTCTATATGGAAAGTGTCCAGAGACAACTTCTATTGTGATTCATCATCGTCGTCTTCCACTTATTCGGGTCCGGGTCACAGGGGCAGCAGCCTCAGCAAGGAAGCCCAGACAGCCCTCTCCCCAGCCACTTCCACCTGCTCCTGCTGAGAGATCCCTAAACACTACCAGGCCAGTCAAGAGACATAATCCCTCCAGCATGTCCTGGGTCAGCCCTGAGGTCTCCTCCTTGACAGACATGCCCAGAACACCTCCCTGAGGAGACATCCAGGAGGCATCCTCACCAGATGCCCGAACTACCTCAAATGGTTCCTCTTGACGCAGAGGACCAGCGGCTCTACTCTGAACTCCTCCCGGATGTCCAAGCTCCTCACCCTATCTCTAAGGCTGAGCCCAGACACCCTGCGGAGGAAATGGTATTTCCAAACGGTAAATTGAGAACTTTGCCTTCCTGCTCCCTCTTCACCACAATGGACTGTTTAAGCGCCTGCATCACTGTAGTCGCTGCATCAATCCACCTATCAACCTCCCATTCCTTCCTACCCTCCCTTGTGAACAAGACCCTCCCTCCAATTGGGGGAGGACCTCCTCCCCAACCCGGAGTGGGCAATCTTCCTTGCAGAGGAGTGGAAACCCACAGTGGTGAGGGTTATATTGAAAACTCTACTGGAGAAAAAAACCCTATTGGAAAAAAAGAAGCTTTGCATCAGTGCCTTTTTAAAATAAAGATCCATCCATCCATTTTCTATGCCGACTATCCCTTTCGGGGTTGCGGGGGGCTGGAGCCTATCCCAGCTGTCAACGGGCGAAAGGTGGGGTACACCCTGAACCGGTCGCCAGTCGATCGCAGGGCAACATATAAGGACAATTTTTAGAGTCACCAATTAACCTAATGAGCATGCTTTTGGTCTGTGGGAGGAAGAGAACCCACGCTTGCATGGGAAGAACATGCAAACTTTATGCAAACCTGCCCGACCCGGGGATCGAACCAGCGACCGTCTTACTGTGAGGCACGCACACTACTTGCTGGGCCACCGTGTCGCCCCTTAAAATAAAGATCCTCAGGAAATTTTCATGGCAATTTTTGTTATATATCTGCAATTTTTTCATGAAAAAATATGGGCCAAATGAAGCTGATTAGTAGAGAGGTAAAACATGAAAACAAGATTATTGATTCCACACTGGGGAAATTAACGCTTTAAAGCCAGCAAGTATTGCAAAAATCAAAAACAGTGGCACAGGGAAAAGGGTCAAGATAAAAAAAAAAAAGTGTACAAGATACAGAATAGAAAAACAACTATGTATATGTACATTATGTACAGATTCTAAAAATACAAAATGCCATAGAAATCCTGCTGCCCATAAAAAGTGCTATTGCCAAAATTCTCATGATAAAAACTACTACTGCCATATGTTGTATTGCACTTGAGAAATAATATTGCACTTGAGAAATACTAGGTCTATGTATATACCCAATGTATACAGTTTATAAAAATACTCTTGCCAATATGGATAACAAATAGTGCTATTGCACAGTTGAGAAAAAATATACAACTTAGAAATTACAAAAGAAAAAGGTATTGCACCAGATGAAATGGATAATGTGAACCTGTATTACAGTGGTCCCCAAACTACGGCCCGGGGGCCGGACACGGCCCCCCTCCACATTTGACCCGGCCCCCTGAACAACGCCAGAGACCCATTATTTTTTTTCCCTGCATTATTATTTTTTTAGCCTGGCCACACGATCGAGACTAATGCAAGCATAGAACACTGGGGTGAAGTGGGCCTGCTTCACTGAATCCCTGGAAATGTTTCCTCACGTCAATAAAGCTTATTTGAATTGAATTGTGAGCCAAGCTAAAAAAAATGTTGCTACTACGACCTCACTTTGCCCCAGTCATAGAACGTGAACGTGACCCCCTCAGAATGGAATAATGGCAAAAAGGTTAGGTAAGAGAAAAATTGATTCAGAATGCAGGGTATTTAACCTGCAGTGGACAAACGATTATTTTTTTTGTTCAATGCAAAGAAAAGGCTGTTTGTCTCATCTGTCAAGAGACGGTCGCGGTATTCAAAGAATACAATCTGCGCCAACATTATGATTTCCGTCCCAAAGACAAGTATGATAGCTTGCAAAGCCAAATGCGAGCAGACAAACTCTCAAAGCTAAAAAGTGGACTGTTAGCTCAGCAGACTACATTTGTACGCCAAACTCAGCTGAACCAATCATCATTTCGGGCCAGCTTCCGTGTTGCTCAACTGATAGCAAGCTGCGGTAAACCTTTCACTGAGGGAGAGTTTGTCAAGAAATGTTTGAATGTTGTCGTTGAGGAGGTGTGTCCCGAGAAGAAAGATGTCTGTAATGCCATGAGTCTGTCGGCGAGTACAATCACCAGACATGTTGAAGAAATCGGGGGTAATGTATATGCCCAGCTGCAGCAGAAGACGAAAGAATTTGACTTTTTTTCATTAGCACTGGATGAGAGCACTACGATGGGGGAGGATATTTTCGACAAAGTATGTCAAACCATGGAAGAGTTGGATCTGGACTGGGCAAAGCTTGCCAGCATCACGACTGACGGGACTCCTAGTATGTTGGGCGCGTCTCGGGGTCTAATAGGACGCATGAACCAGGAGATGGAAGAACGGGGTCTCACCGCCCCGCTACAAGTCCACTGCCTAATTCACCAGCAAGCACTGTGCTGCAAAGTGTTGAAGTGGGATTCTGTCATGAAGGTTGTGGTATCATGCATAAACTTCATTAGAGCAAATGGACTTGAACACAGGCAGTTCCAACAATTCCTATCTGAATTGGAGTCTGCCTACGGAGATGTGCTGTACTACACAGAGGTCCGATGGTTGAGCCGCGGCAGAGTTTTGAGGCGTTTTTACGGGCTGCTACCAAAAATTAACGCATTTCTTCATTCAAAAGGCAAAACGGTCCCAGAGCTGATCGACCCAGAATGGAAATGGCACCTCACATTTTTAACAGACCTGACAGAAATGCTGAACGGCCTTAACTTGCAGCTACAAGGCCAGGGAAAACTCATTTGCGACATGTATTCCCACA
This sequence comes from Chaetodon auriga, assembly GCF_051107435.1. NCBI lineage: Eukaryota > Metazoa > Chordata > Actinopteri > Chaetodontiformes > Chaetodontidae > Chaetodon > Chaetodon auriga. Next base: position 1,581,091 of record NC_135090.1, on the reverse strand, counting down.
TAAAAGCATATGAGGTGAAACTAGCGCTGCTTTTGGAACAAGTGAAAAAGCACAACTTCACCCATCTCCCTGCTACCCAAAACCTTTCTGCAGAGAACCCAGCAGTCCCGTTCCCTGCTGAAAAGTGTGTGGAAGCACTGGAAATGCTGAAGGCGGAGTTCGGTGTGCCATTCCGTCAACTACATGTTCATGCAAAAGAAATCCGTCTTTTCCAGAACCCCTTTGTGGCCGACATCGATGAAGCCCAACCTTCTTATCAGTTTGAGCTGGCCAAGTTACAGAACTGATGTTTTGAAAGACGCATTCAAGCCCAACAGTCTCATTGACTTCTGTGCCGCCCTCCCAAATGACACGTACCCTAACATAAAAAAACACGCAATGAAGATGTCCACACTTTTTGGCAGCACGTATATCTGCGAGCAAACCTTTTCACGGATGAAACTCCTGAAAACTCCGATGAGATAAAGATTGACAGATGAACATCTGCATCAGTGTTTGAGACTGGCTGTGACTAGAATGGAACCGGACATTCAACTTCTCACCAGCCAGATGCAGGCCCACAGTTCACACTGATGAACATACGGTACATAGGTAAGCTCACTTTTCTGACTTGAATGAGTCATTCTGAGTATAAACAAATATAATCATAAAAAAATCTGCTGGGATAAAATCCATCTCCACAACCATACTGGTATTGAAATGTATTGTGCTGTGTAGGTGCTGTATCACTTAGTTCGGTTTCTCAACCTGTTTGCTTTGTGGTTTTCAGGGGGAAGTTGATCAGAGAGAGCAAACAGTGGTGTCTACTAGGCAAGCCTACTGGAACCTACAAAACTGGATTATAAGGAAAAAACACAAAAACTTTGAGAGACTGCTCATACGAGTCATTTAAGAGATTCTGCTCTGACAACTGAAGCTGAACTTTTACCTAAGATTGTGCACGGCACAACAGAAACTTTCTTTCTGTTACTATATATTTCCTGACTTTTTTTTCTGTGAAGAACCCAGAGAGGGTTATTTGATTTTTATTGATTTCATAAATAGTGTTATTATATATTTCCTGATTTAATTTTTTCTGTGAAGAACCCAGAGAGGATTATTTGATCTCGGATTGGGTTATTAATATTTGGTTATGTGTGGCTTTCTGGGAAACGATAAATGTTTACATTTAGGCACCCCTGCAATTGCCACACTTTTTCTGTTTCAAACTGACCCTGGCCCCCATCAGAGAAGGGAAAAGTCATGTGGCCCTCACTGGAAAAAGTTTGGGGACCACTGCTGTATTAGCACTGATACATGATGCTGGTGTTAAACAGTCTGACAGCTGTTGGAATGAAGGATGTGTGGTAGCGTTCTATCTTACACACTGGTTGCAGCACTCTGCTACTGAAGGAGCTGCTTAAGCCCCCTACTGTCTCATGCAAGGGAACAGGGAATGGGTTGTCCATGATCGATGTCAGCCTGGCTTACATCCTCCTCTCACCCACCTCCTCGATAGTGTCCACAGGGCAGTCCAGGACAAAGCCAGCTCTCCTGACCAGGTTGTTTAGTCTTTTCCTGTCCCTCTCTGAGCTTCCACAGCCCCAGCAGAACACTGCATAGAAAACTGCAGATGCTACCACAGAGTCATAAAATGTTTTTAACAGAGTCCTGCACACTCCAAAGGACCTCAGTCTTCTTAGCAGGTGCAGACAACCTTGGTCCCTCCTTTAAGGGCATCTTTGTTGTTTGTCCAGTCCAGTTTGTTGTTGAGGTGAACACCCAAGTATCCTTCCTTCCTTCATAAATCAATCACATCTCCTTTGTCTTGCTGGCATTTATGTGCAGGTGGTTCAGTCCACACCAGTCAACAAAGTTGGTTATGACCTCCCTGTATTTCAATTCCTTCCCCTGTGATACCCGTCCAACGATGGCAGTGTCATCGGAGAACTTCTGGATGTGACAACTGTCGGTGTTGTGTGTGAAGGGTGTAGAATCAAATCTGTTGAAAAACAGGTTCAGTTAATTTGTCCATTCCGTCTCCAGATTCAGGGCCCCTCCTGCTGTTGCTGCTGTGGCCTGAGATGGTTTTCAGACCCCTCTAAACCTCTCTGGCACTGTTCCCCTGTAGGCACTCCTCCAGCTTCCTCCTGTAGCTGTCCTTGCCTCTCCCTGTCTCCCGCTTCAGCACCCTCTGCACTCTCCTCAGCTAATCTTTGTCCCCTGTTCTAAAGACCCTCTTCTTGTTGTTCAGTAGTGCTTTCAGTTCCGGGGACACTAAGGGTTTGTTTTTTGGGCCTTGTAGGCACAGTGTTTTCCACACAGAAGTTAATGTAGTCTGTAATGCAGGTTGTTAAAGTGTCAATGCCCCTCTCGTATGGACTGCACAACACATCCCAGTCAGTGGTTTCAAAGCAGTCTCTCAATGCCACACTGGACTCTTCTGACCATCTTCTCACATACCTGATGTTTGGTGGTTGTTTTTTCACCAACAGTATGTTTGCAGGGAGCAGATGAACCAGGTTGTGATCAGAACAGCCCAGCGGGGAGAAAGGTGATGAATTGCAAGCATCCTTAGTATTTGCATACAGTAAGTCCAGAGTTCCATTGTCTCTGGTGTGGCATTTAACATACTGGGTGAAAATGGGGAGAGTGGAGGATAGGGAAACGTGACTGAAGTCTCCAGAGATGAGGAGGAGGGCCTGGGGGTGCGATGTCTGCAGCTGCGAGACCACAGTGTGTAGTAGCTTCCATGCTGCTGCTGCATCGGCCGACAGTTATGGCAGAACTCCCTTGACATATAATATGGCCGAATGCTATGGCTAACAGCTCAATGCCTCTGGTGCAGTGCTGCTCTTTCAGACTGATATGCCCTGGGTTACACCATATGTTGTCCACAAACATCGCTATGCCCCCATCTTTCCTCTTACCACTCTCCTTCCCTCTCCTGTCCACTCTCAGCAGTTGAAAATTGTCCAACGCAACATACGAGTCTGTTGTGATTTCTGTTAGTCACGTTTCAGTGAAACACATGAGACTACACTCCTGGTGCTCCCTCTGCAGTGCCATCAGCTCTTCCATCTTATTTGGGAGAGATCTCACATTCCCCATAATACGGGGCAGTATGGATGGTTTGTACAATCTTTTCATCTCATTTTGTGCCAGCTCTGCATCCCCCTCTCCTTCTCCTTATTTCCTTGGGGAAAAACTCAGCAGTTGTACATCCATACATACGCACGATCAACTGAGACTAGCGATGGAAAAAACAAGAGAAAAACAAACACACACTAAGACAAAGAAAAACGGCCAAAGCTGCTATTACTTGCTTATTAGTGCTTGCTGATCAGTAGAGAGTGAAGGCCATGAATAAAGCTTGTGTTAAGATCTTCAGTGTGCCCTTGTGAAAGTTTTTATCTTGAATGATGACCTAAAAATGTAAAACTAAAATAACTATTTAAACTAGCTTTCTTCACAGAAAGGAATGAAATGCTGAGATATAGGCCTGCTGTATATTTTTTGTAAAAGTTTTCTTACACCTTCTAAAATCCTTCTAAAAATCAAGAAAGCCCCATAAAGTAAAAACAATAAGACAACAGACAAAATTGAGTGCAATTTCATCTTAAATCAATAATTAAACTAAAAGGTCAAACATTGTCCAAAAAATATTGTGTATAAGAGCCATTTGCGCTTCAATAACCAAATGAGATGTTAAATGCCACTGAAATGTGTGGAACTTTGTGCGGTGCATTATAAACACTGTACATCATCCTGTAATTTAAATGTATACATTATTAAAGTAATACAGTAGAAACCACTTATAATGATCATGTCAGCCCAGGTCAGATTGATCAGTGTCAGTGGATGATTATTATAACCAAATTTTTTGTATTTTTCTTTATATTCTATATACAGGGTGTTGTTCTGTTCCCCTGTCCAGTTCATGAAACAATAGGGCTGGATTCAATATGGAAAAGTCCACTGCTCTGAATGATGGAGCACATTATAAGTGAACCCCTCAAAAAAACATTAACTTGTCAGCTGTGTGATTTTAAGTAACCACCAAACACCAGAACCATTGTGTAAGTTGAAATTAAGCAAAATGCTCTTTTAAGCACTCTGGAGCTTGCTCTGTTAAAGAGGTGTCCGCTAAAGATGTCCACTGCTCATCCAACATCTAAATAGCAATATTAAACCTCCTGACATTCTATGCTAATTCTTTCTTGATAGCTCCACACCAGTTGAGGATGTTAAAATCGTCAGGATGGACAAGTAACATGTCTTCATAGAGACTCCAGAATCAAATAACATTGCCAAGTTGTAAATCAGACATTCCTGTAGCAAACTGTTTTGTGTGTCTGTGTGTTTTCTTTTCTATCACATCAGGATAATGCAATCTGTATGTTTGATTCAATTTTGGATGTTCCTACAGCACTTAACTCATAATTTGTATGGTATCAATGTTTTTCCTGTGTTTCTAGCTTGTAAAATGACAAAACTATGATCTTAGCTCTCATAATCCTTTTTTTTATCCAGTTTCTACCATGGAACCATACTGCCATTTAGAGAGCAGAAGCGGTTACGTTTTAGATATGTGACATGAGACATTCATAACTATTAATGCTTTATTCACCAAATATAATCTGCCTTTCCTTGTTTCTTTGTTCTATTAGTTAGTTATGCTATTAGTTATCATACATGTTAGTATAAGTATTGAAGAATGTTGTCATTATTCATCAAAAGATGTCTGATGCATGTTGTGAACGATGTTGAAATGTCATTGAAAACTGGTTAATTAAAATATATGTGATTGACCATAGTGAGAAGCAGATGAGTCCATCGCCCGCAATCATTAGTTAATGTTTTCTCTCTATAAGATGAAATCACAGCGTTCCCCTGTCAATCATTCTAAGGGCCTGATTTACTAAGATCCCAAATAAAGAGCGCTAAATTGCGTGCGCACATGGATAGATTGCGCGTGCTGCCTGTTTGGGGCTTGCGGCTGATTTACTAAGATTAACAGCGCAATTGACTACAGGTGCAAAAGTAGTTGAGCCCTCCCTATTTAAATGAGGATTTTACGCGAGATTTTGCGCGTGCGAATTCGAACCCATGGAATTGGAGGTGCTGGTACAGGAGTCAAACAAGCACATAGCTGAGTTACAGCAAAGGAATTTGACCGTCACAAGGAGGAATGCAATATGGGGGGCAATCTGTGAGAAGGTTAATGCCGTGGGGACGTGCTAAATATGGACGCAAAAATAATCAGCGCAATTAGTTTCAGGTTTGGTAAATCACATTGTGTGCTCAAAATGATTCTATTTGCATCTACTCCGCCCAATATTTTTGCGCGTTCTGGCTGGCACGCCTATATGGCATATTCATGAAGGCAGAAGCGCAAAACGAGTAGCGCGTGTTATTTTGCCCGATTGACAGACGCAATCCTGGGTGCGCCCGGTTGGTAGATCAGCGTCATCATCTCTTTGCGCGTGCTGTCACTTTTGCGCACGTTTTTACGCACGCAAAGCTTTAGCAAATCAGGCCCTAAGTGCGCAAGGTCTGTTCGTCACAAGACACGCCCCAGAGCGACGACATTATACGCCCTGCAGTGTGCGTCAAGCACTACTTCTTCTTTGTTTGACTTCCATTTCACTTTCTTCTTTGTTACACGTCTTCTTGGACATCTTCTTTGTCTCTCCTTGGTCTCACTTCTTTGTTCGAGACCAGTCTTTACTTGTTCTTTACTCACGCCACTTTTTCAGCATTTTAGTCTTTCTTTAGTTTTTGTAACTTCAGTTTTGCTCATCGGTTGTCTTTTGCCCGCCTATTGATGTGTTATTTTAATCTTTTGTCTACTTTTGCTCATCACGTTAAACCACATAACTTTTTCAGAGTTAAAGCCGAACTCTTCTTTAACCATTAAGGCAGTCATGTAATAATCTTTTTGTAGAAGTTTCTGACCGGCCATCGGAAGTGTTTTCAACTTTAGTTTTAACCGAGAAGTTTTGCTATACGGCCATCAACCTCTTTGGACCGAAGTCCTGCAGCCAGCCTTAACCCATCTGTCTGGGTCAAATAGCCATCAGAAGAGACGCTACTTGTCTGTTGCTGACGCCGAAGGTCAAACCCCTGAAGCATGTCTGTCCAACACTGGCTCTCCACCACGGTTCAACTGGTTCTCCCCTGTTGGATCACAGCTCAGATCGGAGCAGAAAGTCTGGGGCCCCCTCCCTTCATGGCCGCTCAGGACAGGCCAACACCGAAGCACCACTGGCACAGAAGTAGGCATTTTCATGCTGCATTTGAACAAAGAGTTGGCGTCGTAGACTATAATAATCTCAATTTTCATTGGACTTAGTCATCCATTCTAGAAATTAACAATACATTTGTGTCCTCATTTTTCCTCAAAACTACTTCTCACTATCACTCTTTCATTTATTATTTTGCTATAGCCTCTTCATCCAGTTGTTTCTGTTTCATAATCCATATTATTTGTCATATTAGTCATTATTCATATCCATTGTCATTATTGTGTCAAATAAATAATACTTTTCATTTAGGTTGTTGTCAGACAGTGTCCTTTTGAGCTGGAAATAGACGATCCCTGTATCGAGAGCTTGCGCTTCAGATGATGAGAGTGATCTCCCATTAATTTGTTAATTATTATTATTAAATCAGCATTTAAAGAAAAGAATAAATAAAATCCTTCTGAGCTGAGGAAAGTTGGTGCCCCTTTTTATATTAACAAGTGCAAACATTTAGACCCACGGGTTTAGTGACCTGATTCCCCTACAATGACTTTCTTTTTCATGTCATGATTTCAATATGCATGCATTACCAGCCTTGGCCTGAAAGTACAAAGTACAGTGCAGTATTGTGGGAGTAAAGTAAAAAGAATTACCATATTCTTAAAATATTTTTCTACATGATGTCATGTATTAAAAGACTCAAGCCTTCACACACAGTCTACATGGTTATGGCAAGATTCCAGGCTTGACCATGGTCAAACCCTGCCTCACTACCATGCAAGAGGCACACTCAGTCATGAAAAGCCAAGTGGAGTTACAGAAACTGCTGCTGGGTTCTACGCAGCACGACCCAGGCCGGCCTGTTCATTTAGCAGCTGTCTGCAATGTGCAGTAGCCCTGACCACTCTGTTGTAGTTGCTCTACAAACACGGAAACGAATTTTAAGAAATTTCAGGTCCAGAGAATACTTACACTTCTAAGAATTACTGGGAATTTAGGCAGGCAGCAATTTTGCCTTTATATGCACATGAGATGGGCATGCAGGGTTCTAGACTAAATTTTCCACGACCTCAGATTTTTTGTTACAGTTACAATGGACTGTTGCTATCTACATGGCTGACCCCTGTGGAATGGGATTTGAATGGGAGTCCAACAGTTCAGGGCTATGGTTGACGTTATGCCAGGCAGGCAGCGAAACCCTCATGTTGGAACTAGCTATTGCATACCACTTTTTCTTGATTTCTTTCTTGAGTCTTATATTACCAGACAAAATAAGATCCTGATAAGATTAGATAAGATTCTGATTCAGACAAAACAGCTTATGAATTGACAGGTTTTCATGACAGAGCTTCATCACAAAGTCAGTGTTAATAAGTTACAGCAAAATGGTTTGTCCCTCTCTCTAATCAGCTGCAATACTGAAGGATCAGGAAAACAAGATAGTATTTTTCCTTGATGAGAATTAAAATTTCAGTGTTTTGAATTAATGAATGTATTAGTCTGCACAATCCACAGCAGAAAATGGTATGGTGTTTGAAAATGGTGTTTCATTTGTTGCATAATCTGAGCAATTGCCAATACAGTAGGTGCTTGCGGACATAATAAAAACAAAGTGAGAAACCATTGTATGTAATCTATTTTGACATTCAGAGTCTGAGACAAAGATTTTAAAAATGTAATGGCCATCCACACATGCTAGTCACCCTCCACACCTAATATCAGTCATATCAACTATTTAATGTTGCTTACTATTCTCTATGTTGAAAACTATTAATTGAAGGCCTAATTAAAGGAAAAATAACAAAATGCTTAAAGATGAAACAGCATACCAATAGATGCTATTACATATGTCTAGATTAATGGAATAGGTAATTTTAAAATGTCAGTAGGTTAAACTAATGTAACCAGCGCAGCCTATATTTTTAGGCTTTTTCAGGTTGCAAAGAAAAACATAAGAGCAGCTCATGAACATAGTGACTGGGGAATACACTAGACTACATAATGTAGTGTATCCCCCCATAATCCCATTACGTAACTGACAACAGAAACAGAAATTAGTATTATCAATATTACCAGACATCTGCAGTATTGATAACAATTAGTCCTATCATCATGTTTTGTCTGAGATTTTATCAACAAAACAAATTTATGACTAATCTAATATAGAAAAGTACTGATAATTTTTTTTTCTTTGTTTTGTATATGGCACTGAAAAGAGTATAGCTAGGTATTGGTATTGATAAGCAGTGGTATTGTCAATAAAACAGTGATGCGAATTCTAGCTCTTTGGCTCCAAAGTGGCTCTAAGATTGTTGCTTAAATTAACTTATTACCAAAAATAATGTAAAATTCTGAGTAAAATGAATTACTAATGTACAAAACTTACTGCATTTCTTGCAGTCACTCATTTTCTCACCTTTCCAGTGTTTTGTCTTTGTTGCAGCTATGTGTCTGTGTGTGTGTGCTGTGTCTATAAAACCCGCCCCTCCCCCTCCTGCTCAGGGCGTACACAACAAAGCCACCAAACATCATGTAGTTGACCAATCACATGCAGCTTGAACAGAAAAAAATTGAGAGACAAAAACAAAAAACAAAGCGGCTCCAGGTCCCAGGTAGGAGCCGGCCCCGATTGTTCAGTGCGAAGAGCCGTTTCGTTCACAGCTAACACATCACTACAATACAATCCTGTTGATGTTTAGCAATGACTCGACCTAACTTGCTTGAGTCTCGAAGGTTCAGACTTGACACTTGCTTGTGACTTTGACATGTGTCTTAGTCCCAACTCGAATATTTGTGAGCCACAAAGAAGTAAGACTCAAACTTGTGATGCCATCATGTATTAAGTGAGGCTCCTTCAAAGACAATGTATATAAAACTAATTTTAAAAAAAAAACAAAAAAAAAAAACGTAAGTTTTATTCTACATTTGTGTTTTATTTCCGAAAGAGAAAATGTATGTGAAAAGAGAGAGCATACCCTAGGTGCTCTCAGTGCCACCTGTAACATCTTCTTCAATTAAGTGTTTTTGGAAAAGCTACAGACATTATATCAGATCACACCACAAATTGAGATTTTTAGCACTTTAGTTTTTGGATATAGGAGAAAGTTCTTCATGATCACTAACATTTTTAACCATTTAAGACCGGAGGAAAAACATGTATAATTTCTAAAATTGGCTGTAGATCCCCTTTGTTATAATGCAACATGCAAGTCATCTGTTGAAGTGATCTTACTGAGAAAAAAGTATTCTGTTTGAGCTCTTTCAGGGTTAATCAGCTTCAGACCATTCTAATAATTCGATACAGTGGTTCATTGGATAATTAATTCTGTTAACTGTAACTTTGAATGTAACTGTAACTGTAACTTAAACTTTGTAAAGCAAGCATTAAAATGTAATTTTCTGAAACATTCTGGTTATTATACACAATGAAATCTCATACATCTCAAATGGGGACCTGCAGTGAATGGATTGGATGACATTGTAAAATGTCAGCAGAAAAATATATATATTTATTCAAAGAAAAAGTAGTTGATACAAAGGTACTTTTACATAGACTGTGATTTTTGTACATTTGTAATCCTGTGTACTAATGAAAAAAGTCTGTAGATATATTGGATAGTTGCATTTACTTACCTTCAGTTAATGTTTATATAAAGTAAAACCCCATACATTCATGGGAAAGACCTACAGATAAAGACAGATAGAGAGCTGCTTGTAATACTGTCAAATAATGTTCAGTTAAGGTAATGACGTAAAAACGTAGTGACGTTAAAACTGTTTTTCGAAAAGCAATTATCGTATTATGTATCTAATTTGTACAGTGTAAAACCAATATTTAACAGCTTATTGTAAATAGATTGGATAATCACATAAAATAAAAGCCTAAAGCTGTCAAGATACTGTTGATGACCTTTCAAAGAGGGTAATTTGAATGTAATTTGCATACTTTTCTTGTGTTTTACATCCAGAAATCTGTACTTGGATGGGGAGTCCTTGTGGATGGATTAACGTTCCACAGATGTTTTATAATCATTACTTTTCTTCTACAACAGTCAAACTGCAAAAATGCAGAGGATGTCTGCATTAAATATTTGTATATTAACAAAAATTCTCTGTAGAATAACGAAAGTTTTTAGAGCAATTTGATGGTGTTCGTCAACTTTTCCCAGACTTTTTTACAATTTATGTATTTAATTGTGTTTGTTCAGTACAGACACATATATAGCAAATGTATTCAGTTAAAGCTTTGGATCAGCTGGAATTTACTGTCTATGGGAAAACACAGACAGGTTGTGTTGTCTGTTGCATCAAACCACTGACTGTAGCTTCAAGAGCAAAACAATACTTGTTTAATTATAATTCTGTGTTCATATGAAAGAAACAAAAATCTAATACTCAGATGTCTCATTTTCTGTCTTTTATTACAGATGGTGCTGACTGATCATTAAACTCAGTTTAGAAATGTTTTATTTGCTGTTAAGAATTGCTGTTAATTGTTAGTTTACTGCAGGATGACTGTGGGGAACTGCGACATCAGTATTTTGGTGTGGGCACCAAAAAATCTTTTCATTTTTATTTTCAAATCTAGTTTTGTCACATCAATTAATATATTGGATGTAGGGGTGTGCGATATGACGATATTAGATCGTGAAGGATTAGAACGTGTAGACGATCTGCCAAGGTGAGGAGATCGTATGGATCGTCTAGGTCACATGCTATTAATTGCAGCTCTATGCTGATGCACCGACACACCAGACGTATTACGTCGTCAACCTGACCGACCAATCATAGCGAATTACGGGCAGGGACGCAATTTCTTACCCGCTTCCTTGTTTGTGTGTGTAGCGGTAGCCGCATGGAAAGCCATGGCTGAAAGCCAAACGGAGGAGCTGGTCGCTAAAAAAAACTCCACTTCCATTATATGGAATTGGTTTGGCTTTTCCCCAAATGACAAAGCGCAAACAAAAGTAATTTGCAAAGTTTGCACAGAGACGGTTCGCACGTCGGATGGCAACACGACGAACTTGTTCAATCACTTGAAGAGAAAGCACCCTAAACAGTATGCTGAGAGCCAAACAGTGAGGGGATCGCCGGTGGCACCGCAGCCAGAGGCAGCAGCTAGACCCAAACAGACAACGTTAACACAGGCATTTGATAAAGGCACTCCGTATGAGAAGACAAGCAAGCGGTGGAAAGAGGTAACAGAAGCAGTTACCTTTTATCTTGCGAAAGATATGGTTCCATTCAAGACAGTAGAAAACGAGGGGTTCAAATGCCTGCTCAAAGTAGTTGACCCGCGGTACGAGCTGCCCAGCCGAAAATACTTCTCCAACACTGCCATTCCACGTCTCTACTCTGAATGCCGAGAAAAGATTGAACGCAAAGTTCAGAACGTCCAGTTTTTCGCAACAACGAGTGATCTGTGGTCCAGCCGCACTTCAGAGCCTTATTTGAGCCTGACCATTCATTATATTGACGACTGGAAGCTCTGCAGTGCGACTCTGCAAACAACATATTTCCCAGAAGATCACACGGGAGAGCTCATATCGCAAGGGCTGAGAGACGCTCTTCAATGCTGGGGACTCAAAGAGACGAACATGACCTGCATGACCACAGACAGTGGGACTAACATGGTGAAGGCCTTGGAACTAAACAACTGGACTCGTCTGCCCTGCTTTGGGCATAGACTGCACCTAGCCATTGGTGAGTGAACTTCAAATAAATTAATATAATGCAAAGATGGGGCGTAAGATGCTTAACAAATCTGGATCAGATAAAAAAAATAAGCAATAGGTTAAAACAAGCAATAATAGCACCTTATTAATGATGATTTGCTGCTAACTTCAGAATAAACTAGGGACACAGAACAAAGTAATTTATTACATTAGTCTATGATTAAAAAACATTTTATTGAAATGTTTTTTTATTACTTCATGAAAAAATATAGCATTAGAATAATCACTTTTTCTGAAATATAAACATATATATAATATTAAACAATCACAGATTAAAATGTACCTTTTGCTGATTTTATTTTAATTTTATCATTACATCTAGTTAATATATCATGCTCCTCTTCTTTTAGAAAAAAGTGCCAAAGACCCTCGAGTTGTTCGCACAACATCTGTCTGCAAGAAAGTGGTGAGTGCATTCTCCTTCAGCTGGAAGAAGAAAAGGGATTTGAGTCAAGCTCAAACAGAACTTAAACTACCTCAACAAAAACTCATAACAGAGTCGCCAACCCGATGGGGTTCCAAACTTGCCATGATTGAGAGAGTGTTGGACCAAGAAAAGGCCATTTCACAGGTCCTGAAGGCCGACAAGAAGACAAGACACTTAGTACCATTATGGCAAGATATTGATGTAATGGAGTGCGTTAAGAAGGCCCTTGGTCCACTGAGAGATTTCACTGATGCACTTTCAGGGGAGGACTATGTGAGCATCTCATATGTCAAGCCAGTCCTGCACCTGCTGAGAGTCAACCTCCTTAACCTCAGTGATGATGACAGTGAGCTAACAAACACAATCAAGACAACTATCCTCAACTACCTCACTGAAAAGTACCAGGAGCCCATCACTGATGCCCTGCTGGACATGGCTTCGCTTCTGGATCCGAGGTTCAAAACCCAGTACATTGACAGTGACAAGAAAGAGGGAGTACAAGCCAGAGCTGTGTCTGAGCTGGAGTCCATGTTGAATGTACAAGCACAGCATCCACTCCCATCCACATCACAGAGTCCTGAGGCAGAAGAACAAACACCACCAAAGAAAGCAAAAAAGAAAACATTAGCCAGCTTTTTAAAAATCTCAGGTGCTGTATCTGCAGCTGGCACATTGACTTCCCTCCCATCTCTTAGAGAGGCAATAGATGGGGAAATGTAGGCCTATCTTTCCACACCAAATGCAGACAGTGAGATGGATCCTCTCGAATGGTGGAAACTCCATGAGGGAAACTTTCCACGAGTTAGCCAACTAGCTCAAAAGTATCTGTGCATTCCAGCAACAAGCGCTCCCTCAGAACGAGTCTTCAGCACAGGTGGCAACATAGTAACTTGCCAAAGGGCTACTCTCAAGCCAGATAAAGTTGACAAAATGGTTTTCCTGGCTAAAAATCTGTGATAGGAATCTGTCATGATGTCTCCTTTTTAGAAGGAGATAAAAACTCTAAGAAGATATCTGAACAGTAATATGTTCTAAAGCTGCTGGATCTTTAATAATTAGGTTATAGACATTGCAGTTTGATCATTTTTGTTCAAAATTGTTGCACTAAAAGAGATAACCACAGTTACTTAAGTTTGCATTTTTATTTGACCCTATTCAATAAGCTATTTAGTGTTTTGGTACACTTAAATCCTGTTAAAATGACTGTGTTGAAGAAAACAAACAGTAATGTCTTCATTGATATTTTACTAAGTTTCATGTTTATTGAAAGCTACCTTTTATGTTGCAAGAGTGCACTTTATCAGAGTGTTGTTGTTTGCCTTTTAGTATGGTTGCGTTCTTTGCACATGTTGGCAAAACTGCAACTATTTAAATTAAAATCTGCTCAGAAAGGTTCTTTGGCCTAAATTGTCTGATTTTTTTTCTTTTAGGACTGTTTTACATACAGAAATGGTTTGGTTGCACTGACCAGAAACTTGCAAATTAGTCTCAAAAATACATGTAAGATCGTGATAAAATCGAAATCGTGATTTTATAATAAAAAAATCGTGATATGATATTTTTGCCGTATCGCCCACCCCTAATTGGATGACATTGTGTTGAATTACTGCACTTTCTGAAATGTACCAGACAACTGAATTTTAAATAGCCTGCTGTGTAACAATTCTTGGAGCACTGATTACTGATTTTCTGAAGACGTTAAATGATTGGTTGGCTATGTCATGATATATGATGATGCCAGGGCCACAATAATGCAGCCATTTTCTGACATTTAAACCAGATTAAAAGACTGACAAATATTTTGTGATTGGGAGATGCTGAAAATAAGTTTCATCATACTGTGTTTCTCAACACTGCTAGATTTTTTTGTGCTTCATCACCTAATCCTTTGAAAAGTGTAGTTTAGCTGTGATTAAAACTAATTACAGCTATTGATAGCTTGTTACTACCTCCAACAATACCTGGTCGGAACCTACGCTACATTTACTTTGAAAATGGATTGCAGTATGGCTGTTTCATATAACAGCTGTGAAAATCCCATTCATCTCCTCAAATCCCTTAAGACAAATTATACAGTCTGAATGTCCTTAGTTTTTGGGTGTAAAGTTTTGTGATGCTGTTGTGCCATGACTATTCATCTTATATATAAAAGAAATTACGGCCTTTGGATTGATATGTTTATCAACTTTAAAGCCGTACCCACTTTACGCAATTCTTACAGCTAAGGACCACATTATTTAGAAATATTCAGGGAAAACTCTGAGTTATGGGAACCTCTATACAAGTCTGCAAAATTTTTGCAGATGATGTTGATACCTGAAATACATGGTATCAAAAAAACTGGGCAAAAGTTGTAAAATTTGAGGCTCTTGTGGCTCCAATAATCCCAATTTCATTTGGTCACAACTATCTTTGGTCAAAGCTTGCTAATTCAGAGCTATATCCTTAGCCTATTTATCCCCCTTCCTGTAAGATATCATGGCATATGAATGTATAATGACCTCTGCTATGACAATGGCACTATCAGCACTCTACAATTAAAACTAAGCCCAATAATTAAAGACTCACTGTTGGCAAGCCATAGAGATTATATTATTTCCCCTTGTCTAATTTAACTATATTGACATGGACGCTAGCTGTGTTATTTGGTGATAACTGGCAAAACAAAGTTACTGCAGACAGTTCTTAGACGTCACGTAGTTTCTCCCGTAGATTCTCACACACATTCTGTGATGAGAGGGGTGACGACGAAAGTGTCACGCATCTTCTGTAACATTACTGGTCACAGTGGCAGTTCACATTAGGTTAAGCGACGATCCTCATGATTTTCTGCTCAGTAAGGTAATCATTGAAAATAAAATAAGATGAAAAAAAATAAAAAGCTCCATATAAATGAACCACACTACATCACTATGAAGACAGCAACACCACGGCGCCTACACCTACTGTACTGTAGATCCGTTGAGGTCTCAGGATGACACACAAACACACATTCACACACCGTACCCTACAGGTTGACGCTGGTCCCGCGTATGTGACAGCGCGTCGGAGTTCGTGAGCGCGGGTGATAGGAGCGCACGTGCAAGCGCAAAATTGTGCCCACCAGCAATGGTTACAAGGCAAGGGCTAGCAAAAGCGTGATGTTAAAATGAATGGAAGACTCGATAAACAGCAGTATGGAAGTGTGAAAACATGGCAGCTTGCCACTGCCCTATGATTAGCAAGCAATGAAGCAATATTAAATTTGTCTGAAAACTGTGTGAAATCAGCTATGGACTAATAGTGCACAAATGTGTGCAGGTGTTGTATTTTTGAAGCCGTTATGGTGCTACAATACACATGTCATGTGTATGTCAACAGCATTAAAACCAAAGTTCAACATGTCATATATTATTCACATACTGTATGAGAGTCATACTCACGCATATTAGACGCCAGTTGCATTAACAGATTCCCATCGACTGCCACTGGTAGTGCAGAAAATGAAGCGCCAATGTCTGCAGCAGTGAGTGGATAGTGCTTTCTGTACGGAGCGCATTCAGCTGAGCTCTTAACGCGCCTGTTCCGTGGCCCAAATGAAATCCTGTCAGCTCTCTGATTGTTGTAGTACTGTTTCAAAAAGCACGGTTCTGTGTAGGCTGGTCACACACACACACACACACACACGCTTGACACACGCACTGACGGCGTTTCTTACTGTGGCTCTCTCCCTCTTTCACCCGACTCGCTCACTCTGGTGACGTCACTAAGGGATGCAGCCTGAAATGTTGCATTCATTTAGTAGGACTTCAAACTAATTTTAACCCTAAACAATCCTACCAGAAACTACAGTTTTTCTTATAGTCTCTCATAGTATATAGATAGGTTCTTTACTGTCCTTTTTTCAAGGAAATTTGTTGCCACAGTCTGTACAGAGCCTCACATAAACACATAAATAAGTACATTATACACCACCACAACACAACTACATGAAAGACATCAAACATGTTCGCATTTATACACACAAACCTATACACATACTACCTATACAAATGAAGTACCAGTGTGTTCTGTTAACTGATGCTATGACAGAGGAGACAATACAATGGCCAAAGTGTACCCTTTCCAGGGCAGGCACTTGTTCCTACGACCAGATGGAAGTAGTGTGAAAAATGGGTGAAGTGAATGTGTGGGGTCCGTGGTGTATGCTCTGCCTGCAAGGGCTTTGCTGTTGAGGTCTGAGATGTTGGGTGGGGGAGGTCAATTATTTTGGATAGGTGGTGTGTGATGAATTTGAGTCTATTCCTAATGGAGGCAGTTAACATGGTGAAAAAACAGGGGCAAAAGTAGAGGAGAGTATATTTTTGTAGAACAGCAAAAGAAGGTGGGGGGCAACAGAAAGTGCTTTGAGTTTACAGCTGGCAAAGTCTTTGTTGGAAGCATTTGGGATGTCAGTGATGTGTTGTTCAAAGCTCATTTTATTGTCCATGGTAAGTCCAAGATATTTGCTCAAGTAAGTATTATTTGGTTAAGTAAGAGTAAGTAGTTACTGGATTGTGTACTGTAGTTACTAGATTTAAGTGAGAGAAGAGATGTGAGGTACCTTGGAAGCTACAACAGTACAGTTTCATAGATGAATAACATGAGATGGCTATTTCTTAATGACTATATGGAAGCCCAATCAACTGTGTAAATATAGAGAACAATGATGAGTATCAAATTTGTCAACCGTGATAAAGCATAATTCACAATGATACACAGGATTTAGCTGCTGAAGTGTTGATGCGGCAGCATGACAATAAAGAACACACAGACACAGTAGAAACAGAATATCTCTATAGTCAAGGGCAGGCATGAAGGTTGAGTGCACAATAATTTTACAGTTAGAAGAAGTCAGATATCCCTTAATTCTATACAAGAAGGCAAGTTTGATTTTTAATTTTTGAGTCAAATGGTGAATATGAATCTCGAAAGATGGTCTGCTATCAAGCGAAATTCGTGAATGTGTATGACTCAACAAGAGTAATCTGAGTGACATTTAAAGTTTGATGGCAGGATAGTCAGAGTCACTGGTGGTGTGGAGAATAGCATGTACTTGATCTTCTCTGCATTTTAAACTTGGCTGCGATTGAGGAATGATAATTGGAAAGTATTGAAGGCAAAGATGAGTCAGGGCCTCGGCTGGAGTGGAGAAGAGCCTGGGACTTAAAATATCATCAGCAAAGAAATGCACATTGAATTATGAATTACTGATTTGGAAGAATTACGCTATTTGTGTATAAAGAGTAGTGGACCAGGGATAGACCCCTGTGGCAACCCATTTCTGATAGTAAGAGGGTAAGAACATGGGAGTATTTGAAGCTTATGGTGGTAGGTGAGGGACTGTCATTAGTACACAGGCAAAACAGGAAGGGGCTTTGGACACAACTTTGTGCCACTCCTGTCACACTCGTCAGCTCTTACCATTTTCACTCTCATCCGCTCACCTGCTAAGCCAGCACTCTTCACTGCTCAGCCACGCCCTCCTGTTCAATCACCTGACGCACACCTGGGATTCATCACCAATCAGCACCATATTTAAGCATCTCCTCTCCGCTCACTCAGTGCCAGATTGTTCTTCGCCCTCATGGAAGACTCTTCAGCATTACTGTTCGGATTGATCTCCTGGTATCAACCTCACCTGGTATCGACCTCGCCTGTCCCCAACCTTGTCTGTTCTTTGTACTTTGTACTAACTACCTTCACCTTCTGTCTCTGACCTCATCTCTAACCTCACCCCTGTTGAACCCAAGAACTGTTTGTTGTTTGGATCACCAAGCTTTTCCTGGATCTGTTGTCCGCTCCACACTGAGTGCCCAGTGTGCCACAGTACAACCACCCAGAGACTTCCGGATTCAGTTAGCTCTGCTCTTGGGTCCTAAACCAGTCTGTTACAGCTTGGTTATGATGGTTGAAGGCATTACAGTGCCCACTCTAACTGTTTGTGGTGTGTTGCTGAGAAAGCTGTCACCCCTGTGGATGAGAAGTGTGACTGTGAAGTGAAGGAGGCATGCCTCCAATAATATAAGTCTAGAATGTTTGTCTGTTGTCAGAATATCCACATGTTGTTGAAAGGCAGGACACTGTTGAGTGTGCAGCCTAAATACACACACACACACACACACACACACACACACACACACACACACACACACGCAAACACACACACATCATCATCATCATCAATAATAAACACTGGGGCCTCTGGATATTTACTCTACATTTTGTTAAGACTGTTACCGACTAGCTCTGCTGCAACCTTGGTGTTAGCATTAAGTATTAACATAATGTTGACATACATCCAGACCCCTCAGCGTCTCTCCTTGCCTGACTCCCTTGTTTGGTCTGCCCTGAAGATTGTGAGATTGTTGAAATGTATCTCGTCAAGTCAAGTCGGAATGATGATGCAAATCTCCTTGAAGATTCTCTCCACCATACATTTTGCATTGAGTATATCCACTTTGTTCATGAGAGCCTGTACATTGGATAGAATGATGGAGAGAAAAGGGGTCACTTTCTGAACCTGGTGCATACCCCTCCTCTCTTCCCTCTTTCACTCAGTCAGATTTCTGCCAGGAGGACACTGGATGCTACAGAGCATGGAAGACTGGAGTTGTAACAGATTTTCCCTGGGTGTGGGTGAGTCCATTGTTGAAATGGTACTCAGGTAGTAATGTGTAACTATCCATGATGATTCATAAGGTCATGAATATGATCCAGATTGATTTGTGCAGTTCAATTATAGCAACTGACAGTTTTAGACAAATTGGACATTAAACTAGACAATATATGATGAATTGACATGGTAATGGACACAGAAAGTTTGCAAAGAGGCAGACAGGGGTACATACAGTGTCGTTTCTTCAGAGCATGCACCAGATTGTTGCCTGGTAATATGATAAATAATACAAGGTAGCTTGCTGTGATCAGGTAATTGTTCAATAAAGTGCAGCTAAGGCTGATGGGAATATCATTAGTTTTGCAAATATTTTGTCATTATCCTAAGACTTGAACAAATTGAAAATTTGACGTAATTATGGGGCAAGATCACATTTGGATCATAGAGAGTACCTTTCTCTTTTTTACGTTACTTGAAGGCCACCATAGTTTCTCCTACACACTGGGAAAGGGAGGGGTTGAGAGGAGGGATATTCAGTTGGTTGTAATCTGGTTGCAACCTTACCACTAGATGCCATTAAATGCCACACTGGTCCTTTAAATTTAAAAAAAAAAAAAAAAAAGAAGAAGAAAAAAGCAGAGTTAGCATGTAATAATAATAATAATAATAATAATAATAATAATAATAATAATAATAATAAAAATCTCTTGTTTTCAGTTGTTCCTATAAATTCTGAGCTCTCTTGGCAACTGTCATTTTAGTAATTGGGAGCATTTTTTGTGCCAAGTGAAGAAACTCAGGTGCTGGTGGTGTCACCCACCAGACAGATTTGAGGGGAATAGACATGTAGGTTTTTCAACAGTTGATCTAAACTTCATGCCTTATGTGTGGTCATGTATCGTGGGTATTGACCAAAAGACTGCAATCAGAATTCAGAAGGCTAAAATGACCCTCTCAATGTGTTTGTGCTCGCCCTGGAGACAAGGTAAATAGCTCAAATATCTAGTAGGAGTGTAAAGCTAGTTTAAATTGAGGTGGGTTGGACATGTGATTAGATCCACCTGGACACCTCTCTGTGCAGGTACTCCTGGCACATACACTGGAGGGATTACATACTGTATGCCATCTGATCTGGAAACACATTTGTATCCCCAATGCCCTGTAGCATTTGTCTGATGGGAAGAAGGATGCCCTGGATATCTTGCTTTCAAATATTTAGGCCTATTTCACAGAGGTTGGATACAGAATACATTATAACTCTCATATAAATAAGCATCCACTATTCCACTTATTTATTCCCCTCATGTCACCTGAGTTTGGACAAGCTCCAATTTGGTACCCTCATATTTACATTTTCAAAGTGCAACTGATGGTTTAGGTTAACTTTATCAAACTGGAACATGGGCCTACTCAGTGCATCCCCTTTTATTTTTGTCTCATCAAACGAGTTTCTTTTTGAATTGATAAGAGCAGATAAAGATATATACTTGGATTCCTCAGTGAGATGGTCTGGAATTGCAAGCATTCTGGCTGGATCCTTGATATGTTATCCAGATGATGACATGGGACGCCCCTATAGCTCAGTTGGTAGGGTGTGCGCCCCATGTATTGAGGCTGGCAGTCCTCTGCAGTAGCCGCAGGGGCAGTGAGACGGAAGTCAGTAGCTCAGCTTTGGAATCAAGTGTAGCAGCAAATCGAGTATGGATTGCTCCCACAATAACGTCAGGCAACCCTGAGTCCAACTCAGCTGCTGCTGCAGTCATCTTCACCTTAATCAATATAGTTCTCTGGCACAAATAGAAAGCAAACATTTGTGCGGATTTTTCTCCTCTGCTAATCTCGCGGTGTTGGCGAATTTGTATGAAAACAACACACCACTTAATTTCGGGTTTAAAATGCATTGTAACGCACGTTACTGAGATTTGTAATGACTAAAATATTACCTGTTTTTTGTAATGCCTTACATTACTGCGTTACAGCAAAAAGTAATGCATTACAGTAATAGCAGTACTTCTGTAATGCATTACTCCCAACACTTGACTGTTGTATATTAATATTCCTTCCTGCCTGCCTCTGTAGTTTTGTGCTACTTTGTTTTCCGGACTCTCTTAGTTAGCTAGTGATTTTTGTGTTTTGTTGTTTTTTCCTCTTGTGGAGAGATTTTGGTTATTTGTTCCTTTGTTACTTAATTAAACTGATAAACGGCTTACCTGTGTTTTGTCCTCTGTGCCTTGGCATGGTCTTCAATTCAATTCAATTCAATTCAATTCAATTTTATTTGTATAGCGCCAAATCACAACAAAAGTCGTCTCAGGACACTTTCCATATAGAGCTGGTACAGGTCGAGCTCTTTTATCTACAGAGACCCAACAATTTCCTCATGAGCAAGCACTTGGCGACAGTGGTGAGGAAAAACTTCCTTTTAACAGGCAGAAACCTCAGGCAGAACCAGGCTCTGGGTGTGCGGCCATCTGCCTCGACCGGTTGGGTGACAGAGGGAGAGCAAGAGAGAGAGAGTGAGACAGACAGAGACAGAGACAGACAGAAATGCAGTCAGAGAGAGAGAGAGAGAGAGAGACAGACAGACAGACAGACAGACAGAAATGTAATCACAGTAACAATGACAGTGGATGTAATAACGGTAGTAGCATTTGCAGTGGATGTCAGGCAGGGCCATGGCAGGAGACGCAGCTGTAATCCACAATCCAGATTCAGCCACTATCCATGAGAACCTGCGAGATGACAAAGCACAGAGACTGCAGGGAAGAAGCTAATGTGACGCTCATGAAATGTAAGGTCACATTTTATGTAATTTTGTTTTCTTTATGTTGAAAATATTATTTCTGTGAAAGAAATGTGTTAATATGTGCCAAAAGGGTCAATTAATGCCTCTTAGTGAGAGCAAAAACCTTCATTATATGATACACTTAGAGCTATTCAGTGTTGCCAGCAGGAGGCAGTGTGGCGCTTTGCTTCTCCTCTTGGACGCTCCTTGCGCGCAAACTCTTGTTTACTTCCTCATTCTGCTGAGCGAAGCTACACTGAACAGAAGCAACGGTCGCCTGTCTCATTCTTTCTCCTGTTTTACAGGTTGGTGGTGTTTTAAAACTTGTATAACTACCTACACTTGTTGCTATACATTTAAATGAGATGTTAGATCAATTTTGTAAGGCTACTGAGTATGTTTGAAAGGGTTACTGAACAAGTGGCAAACACGGTTTCTCTGTGTGTCGTGTGTGGCCTAAGATGGCGCCACAGTATATTTTTTTTGTTGTTGTGACCGAACCACATCATAGTTTCTGGCTCCAGCACATTTTATGTTGGTTTAAAAAACTATTATTTGGTACAGTATTTTGTTACCTGTGTAAATAAATTGAATGTTACAGTCATATATATATATACATATTTGAATATTGTAAGCAGTTCAAATAGTTAAACTTTGCAAGTCTTCAGCTCATGCATTTCTCTTGAACCAATAGTCATTAAGAGCAATATGCTAGTTTCTTGTTATTTGCACTATGAGTGAGATTAAATAAGGGAGTATATGAGGACCGATACATTTTATATGTCATGGTATTGTTTTCAGAAGTTGTGAACTAAATGGTAGCTCAGTTAATTGACTGAATAAGGATGTATTAATGCAGTTGTATACTGAACTCAGGATTACTCTTTATGAAGAGGTGGAAAATGTGTGTTTTATTCAGAAGTAAGAGGATTGTGCTATAACGAGCCTACAGGTATTTTGGTTTTGTTTCTGCGAGTATGGACGTTGTATTGCTAAATGACATTTGAATATGGAAAAACCAAATACAGAACAAAAGGATAAAAGAGAAAAGAAAAGAGATTTTGCAAATTGGTAAATAAATTCTGCTGAGCGAAGCTACACTGAACAGAAGCAACGGTCGCCTGTCTCATTCTTTCTCCTGTTTTACAGGAACCTTATCTGTATACAGGTACTCGGTCTGGGACCTGTTACACTAAGTTAGTAACACACCGTGGTAGGACATGAAAACGTGCAGATGGAGAGGGAGAGAAGGACAGAGGAGCTCGGTGTATCTTTGGAGGTCCCCCGGCTGTCTAATGCTATAGCAGCATAACTAGGGGCTGGTCCAGGACAAGCCTGAGCCAGCCCCAACTATAAGCTTTATCAAAATGGAAAGTTTTAAGCCTACTCTTAAATGTATGGAAAGTAAAAGTAAATGATCAATGAAATGATCGATGAAAGTCCACTGATGTAAATTTATGGCATAAATCTCTAGTTTACATCTGTGACACCTGCCTGAGCAGGGCCTGTTGTGTGGTTTCCCCTTTTCTGCTGTTGTGTTGTCTTTGCAGGTCTTGGTGGGGGGGAGCGTCTCCTTACAGGAATCAGGAGCACCTGGCCAGTCTCCTGTGGTCCCCTTTAAAAATCTCCCAGAGCACCCTCCTCCGCTCTGTCTCTCTCTATCCAGCCAGCGTCCCTCCGCGCCACGGTTTTGTTTAGTTGTCTTCGGCCATGTTGTGGGTTTTGATTATTTAATAAATGTTAATCCTTTCTGTTAAACCACATGTCTCCATTGTTTTGTCATGGCTCACGAACCGGGTCATGGCACATCATATGGCTCTGTAATATAAAACAAAAAAAAGGTATTGAAGTTACTAAGCTCTAACTCAATCATTAAAAAATGTAAAATAGGCAAAAAAAAAAATTCTTGCCCATGAATTGAGACTATTACACAATTAAAGTCGATGGTGTTTCATAATTAAAATTTTGTTGTGAATTATTTGATGTGGGTACTTTGGGCAATTATCTTGCATTTCATTTAATGCAACATTTATTGTTGCATCAATTAGCATTAAAGCCATGTTGCAAACAGGGAGGAGAAATAGCTGACTCTGTGTATGAAAATATAAGTAACTCAAAAATATCAGGAGATGTTTGTCACCTTACAGACAGTCATCTTGTCACCTTACAGACAGTGCCACCTTTGCCACACCTGGGCCTCAGTTCTGTTCAAATTCCTTATCCCACTAGTGGTTGAATGCCAGTTGTGGGTAAAATGTGGGCTGTGTAAGTAAAATGCTGTTAGGCTTTTCGTCTGAGTTGTTTTTAGGACCCGAGGATGCAGACCAGAGGCAATTTAGTAAGCACAAATAATGATATATTTTAACAAATGAGCACCACACTCAAAAGGAGTGGACAAAAACAAAATAAAGCACACTCAAAAAAGAGAGTGGAGATAAAACTACTAGAGTTCTGATGAAACGGGTTTGAGGCAAGGCACACGCTGATGAGGCAGAAAGACACTGAAACAAAAAGCACACTATGAGTGGCAGCCCATAAGCTATCCCACATTAACAATGAGGCACACGAGGAGAGGGCTGAAAACACTGAGAACTCACACTGTATCAACAAGGACACCGCCAGGGATTCAGGACAATCCGGCCTGCTTAGTGGAAAGCCAAACTGACTCACCTGAGCGTTGTTTCACTCCCTGGGTGCGCTCAAGGGCACTGGTGGCCATAGCCCAGAAGTCCTTAATTTTCTTGATGTGTTTGGCCACTGAGGGACCTGCAATCTTGGCGTCATGCAAGGGGAATAGTGGAGGCTGATAGCCTAAGGAAGCTTTGAGTGGCGAGAGTGAGCGAGTTGTGGGAGTACTCTACCCATGGGAGAAGGGAGCTCCACTCAGCTGGGTTATCAGCACAAAGACACCAAAAAGCGTTCTCTAAATCCTGGTTAACCCTCTCTGGATGGAGGCAGGAGAGGGGCACATGCATGAGTACTGACCCTCGGCAGTGGCGTGTTTGTCTACTATGTTTGTCTACTTCGTATTAAGTTTGTAAACATGACAGGTTATAATACATGGAAATCATGCTTGACAGTATGCTGATCAAGACTGCAACACTTATCTGGACCCTCACAATAATCTGGGACATTGTAAGCACACATGGAGGAGATACTCGCTTTACATGGTACAGTGATTTGGTGTCCAACGTGCGTTTCTACACCCGGGAGGATCTACTGAATCTCCGATATTCCTTCAAAGGACCTCCGAAACTTCTCTTCAGCCCTCCTGGGATAATCCACCACAGATGGAGCAATAAGAAGAAAAAGAAGAGAGGATCAAGAGGTGGAATTCGGAACAGGATCAAACGGTGGGGAAGCCGCTTCCCCCTCCTGACAGTAACTCTTTCTATGCATGAACTTGCTGCACTCATAAGTTTGACAGAGACTTCAGCAGGGCCAACCTGATATGTTTTGCCGAGACATGGCTGAACGAGGATGTTAACAACATCAATTTGGATGGATATTCTCTAGTTCACTCTGACCGGGACGCAACACAGACAGCAAAGCGTATAGGAGGCGGACTGTGTATGTTCAGCTGGGCAACAAACATCATGGTACGTGACACTAAATGTACCACTAACTATGAATTAATGACTCACTATGAATTGGGCAGATAACAGTGATTCTGGTATATGTGCTAGGTCCAGACTTCAAACTCGCGGCAGACAGCATAGCTGCTAGTTATAACAAGGCGCAGCGTCACTCAGTTGATGACCCTGTCTGGACAGACAGCTCGGTGGACATGCTGAGGGGCTGTTTTGAGGCAACCGAATGGGATCTGTTTTTAAGAGACCAGGACTGTCAGAGCAATTATGAATTATTAAATGACACCATAACCAGTTACATTAACTTTTGTGTGGATTCAGTAATTGGAACAAAAGAAATTAAAATCTATCCAAATAATAAACCATGGGTCAGCAAGGAACTCAAACATCATCTAAATCTGAAGAAAATAGCCTTCATGCAGGGTGACTTACAAAAAACTAAGGAGCTGACCAAGGAAGTTAGACGGCTAATAAAAAAAGGCCAATTGGACTATAAGGATAAGGTTGAAGAGAAACTGAAGACTGGAAATGCTAGAGATGCATGGAGAGGGCTGAACAAAATGATGGGTAGGGCGCAGAGACAGACCTCTCAGTTTGACGACCCTGTCTAGCTCTCAATCAGTCTGAATATATTCTACTCCAGATTTGATAAGTATGATTTCCAAAATGAGTGTGATGCTGTCTGCTCTGGACTGACCTCTGACCCAATGATTATTCAGGAGGATAGAGTGATCTCCATACTGCAAAGGGTTAACCCTCACAAAGCCCCTGGTCCAGACAGGCTCAAAGGGAGGGTATTAAAGGAATGTGCAGACCAACTGGGACCAACTATTACCAAAGTGTTCCGGCTGTTCCTGAACTCCAACTTTTACCCCCAGGCCTGGAAGACAGCGACCATCATACCTGTACCAAAAACCCCTCATGCCAAAATAAATAATGACTTCAGACCCATTGCTCTTAAACCCCTCCTCAGCAAATGTATGGAGCGCCTTATACGCAATGAACTGGATCTGGACAAACCCAACACTCACGCTCATATTCTGCTCATGGATTTCTCTTCAGCCTTCAACACAGTCCAGCCACATCTCCTCCTAGGGCACCTCTGTGACCTGAAAGTCAGCGGTGGCCTGGTCCTCCTCATCAGGGACGTTTTGAGACACCGACCCCAGCGAGTCTGTATTAAGAACTGCCTCTCTGACTCTCTTGTCTTGAGCACAGGTGTTCCCCAAGGATGTGTACTACCCCCATTTGCTTGTCTCTGTATATACAAATGAAATACAGTGCAACAGCAGTGACCTCTCCCTCATTAAGTATGCAGATAACATGGCCTTAATTGCCTGCCTTCGGGACTCAAACAGTTCTCCCTACCTGCAGTACATCAACACCCTGACTTCATGGTTTGACAGCAGCTTCCTGGATTTTAACATCACCAAGACCAAGGAGATGTGGCTGGGAAGCAGTAAGAGAGGAGGCAACAAAGAGTCCACACACCACTGCAGCCCCAGTGCTCTGCTCTTTCAGTACGGAGACTCCTTATCCAGATCCAAAGCTCTGACATCCTTGGCCCTTTGTTCTGGGGGAATGGAAGTTAGAACTCCTCGGCTGTTACAGACCCACTAAGTGAGCAGGAACCCACCTTTGCTGCATAATGCAGTGAGATCTTTCACCAGATTAATTGCCTCGGGTTCTCTGGTGACTGACTTCACGCAATCATCAGCATAAAAATTATGTTGGACAGTGTCAGCAACCTGAGGGGGAAAGCAGCTCCTATTGTCCTCAGCTGTTTTTCTCAATGCAAAACTTGCACAGCTCAGTGAGGACAAAGCACCGAAGATGTGAACCAGCATGCGATATTCTTCAGGGGGTTTATTGGTGTCACCTTGTGGCCACCACAGGAATCACAGGTACATGAGCTTGGTCCACTCTGACCTGGTGAAACATGGATTTGATGTCGGCCATAAATCCTATGGGCTCTTTGCAGAATCTCATTATAACTCCAATAAGAGAATTCGTCAGATCGGGGCCTTGCAGCAACTCTGTGTTAAGGGATATGCCTTGATAAGCAACTGAAGAGTCAAAAACCACTCTAAGTTTCCTCTTTTTAGGGTGATACACCCCGTGGTGCGGTATGTACCACACTTTTCCTGGGGGCTGTTTCAGTTCTTCCTGTGGGACTTTCTCTGCATAGTTGTTCTCCATCATGTCGTTGAGGAAAGCAATGTACTCCTGCTTGTACTATTCATCCTTTTTTATCTTCCTCTTTAGGCTCTGCAGACATTGCTCAGCAAGTTGGCGGTTGTTTGGCATGTTTACCTCGGTCCGCCTGAAAGGTAACTTTAAGGTGTAATGTCCGTCCTGTAGCGTGGCTCTCCCTGCTATTTCCATAAACCTCTTGTCCTCCACTGACATTTCAGCTTCTTCTTGGGATGATACTTCATTAAAGTCCTGATTATATTGTGAGATCAGAAGCTCATTCAAACTTGCAACTGATATCCTATTCACAATGACTGTACTGCCATCCCCATCAGAAAGTCTTTCTGAGCCAGTACCATCTTTAACATTTATGTGCAGGACACTTGGGTGGGCCACATTACTGTTGCCGCTGCACCGATCCACCTGTCAATCTCACGCTCCATCCTTCCCTCACTCATGAACAAGATCCCAAGATACTTAAACTCCTCCACTTGAGGCAGGAACTCTCCCCCAACCTGGAGGGAGCAAGCCACCTTTTTCCGGTCGCGAAGAATGGCCTCGGACTTGGAGGTGCTGACTCTCATCCCAGCTGCTTCACACTCGGCTGCGAACCGCCCCAGTGCATGCAGAAGGTCCTGGCTCGAGGGAGCCAACAAGACAACATCATCCGCAAAAAGCAGAGATGAAATCTGCCGGCTCCCAAACCGAACCCCCTCCGGCCCCTGGCTATGCCTACAAATTCTGTCCATAAAAATAATGAACAGAACAAAGGGCAGCCCTGCTGGAGTCCAACATGCACCGGGAACAGGTCCGACTTACTGCCAGTGATGCAGACCAAGCTCCTGCTCCGGTTGTACAGGGACTGTACAGCCCTCAGGAGAGGGCCTCCAACCCCATACTCCCGGAACACCTCCCACAGAATGACACGAGGAATACGGTCGAATGCCTTCTCCAAGTCTACAAAACACATATGGACTGGTTGGGCAAACTCCCATGAACCCTCAAGCACCCTGTGGAGGGTATAGTGCTGGTCCAGTGTTCCACGGCCAGGACGAAAACCGCATTGTTCCTCCTGGATCCAAGGTTTGACTATCGGCCAGATTCTCCTCTCCAGTACCCTGGAATAGACTTTCCCAGGGAGACTGAGGAGTGTAATCCCCGATAGTTGGAACACACCCTCTGGTCCCCCTTTTTAAACAGAGGGACCACCACCCCAGTCTGCCAGTCCAGAGGCACCATCCCCGACTGCCACGCAATGTTGCAGAGACGTGTCAACCAGGACAGCCCTACAACATCCAGATGCTTGAGGTACTCAGGGCGGATCTCATCCACCCCCAGTGCGTTGCCACCGAGAAGCTTGCAAACTACCTCAGTGACTTCAGCCCAGGTGATGGATGAATCGTCCTCCGAGTCCCCAGTCTCTGCTTCCTCTACAGAAGACATGACAGTGGGATTGAGGAGATCCTCAAAGTATTCCTTCCACCGCCCGACAATATCCTCAGTCGAGGTCAACAGGTCCCCACCTCCACTGTAAACAGTGTTGACAGAGAGCTGCTTCCCCTTCCTGAGGCGCCGAACAGTTTGCCAGAATTTCTTCGGGGAGGCCTCCATGGCCTCCCCGAACTCCTCCCAGACCTGAGTTTTTGCTTCTACAACCGCCCGAGCTGCTGCATGCTTCGCCTGCCAGTACCCATCAGCTGCCTCAGGAGTCCCATGAGCCAACCAGGCCTGATAGGACTCCTTCTTCAGCTTGACGGCATCCCTTACTTCCAGCTACAGCTATGGACGGCTGCATCAGCAATGGAAGCGGAGAACATGGTCCATTCGAACTCGATGTCTCCAACCTCCCTCGGAATCTGGTCGAAGCTCTCCCGGAGGTGAGAGTTGAAGACCTCCCTGACATCGGGTTCTGCCAGACATTCCCAACAGACCCTCCCAGTACGTTTGGGTCTGCAAAGTCCCGTCCTGCTTCCTCCCCTGCCAGCGGATCCAACTCACCACCAGGTGGTGATCAGTTGGCAGCTCAGCCCCTGTCTTTACCCAAGTGTCCAAGACATACCGCCGAAGGTCAGATGATACGACTACAAAATCGATCATTGACCTCCAGCCTAGGGTGTCCTGGTGCCACGTGCACTGATGGACACCCTTATGCTTGAACATGGTGTTCGTTATGGACAGACTGTGACTAGCACAGAAATCCAATAACAGAACACCACTCGGGTTCAGATCGGGGAGGCCGTTTCTCCCAGTCACACCCCTCCAGGTATTACTGTCGCTACCCACATGAGCAGTGAAGTCAGCAGAACAATGGAGTCCCTGGTTGGAGAACTTTCCAGTACCCCTCCCAGGGACTCCGAGAAGGCCGGGTACTCTATCCTGCTGTTTGGCCCGTAGGCCGAAACAACAGTGAGAGAGCTATCCCCAACCCGAAGGCGCAGGGAAGCGGCCCTCTCGCTCAGCGGGGAGAACTCCAACACATGGCGGCTGAGCTGGGGGGCTATAGCAAGCCCACACCAGCTCATCGCCTCTCACCGCGGGGAACTCCAGAGTAGAAGAGAGTCCAGCCTCTCTCAAGGAGTTGGGTTCCAGAGCCCAGACTGTGCGTGGAGGTGAGCCCGACTGTCTCTAGCCGGTACCGCTCAACCTCCTGCACTAGCTCAGGCTCTTTCCCCCCCAAGCAAGGAGACATTCCATGTCCCCATAGCCAGAGTCGTTGTCCAGGGTTTGGGTCGTCGGGGCCCCCGCCCACAACTGCCACCCATATCACATAGCACCAGCCCCTTCTGATCCTTCCTGCGGGTGGTGGGCCTACGGGAAGGCAGGCCCACGTCGCTCCTTCAGGCTGCGCCCGGCCGGGTCCCGTGGGCAAAGACCCGGCCACCAGGCACTTGCCTGTGAGCCCCAACCCCAGGACTGGCTCCAGGGTGGGGCCTCGGTGATGTCATTCTGGGCAACGTACGCTTCCTCGATTGATTCTTTTTCATAGGGGCTTTCGAACCACTCTTAGTCTGACCCATCACCTAGAACCTGTTTGCCTTGGGAAACCCTACCAGTAACAGTACTTTCAGTCAGCGCAGTGGGAAAGTGTCACCCCTGACCACTTTAGAAAATTAGACTTTAGCAACCAAAATGGAAGTGGTTGTGGTGCATTATTTCTATTGCTTAAATAGAAAAATTTTTGATGATGTTTTAATGAGGATAAAGGTACTTTTGCAACATGGTGTTCTATAGTTTAGTTGCAAGTGCTCAGTAAAGCTGAAGTACAAGAAGGCCGAAATCTTTGGGGTGCCCAGGTAGTTCACCTAGGTAGAGTGTGTGCAGAAGTCATGAAAGAACTCTGTGTCAATTTGATTGTAAATTGTAAACATCAGCTTTTAGAGTAATGAATATTGAATTAAAATGGAATTAATAAAATTAATGTTTCTCACTTACTACTTCTTTGCTGGTTTATTAAACTAGGAAGGGCAAAATCATCTGAAGAACACATACATGTGTGTGCTCACTGCTGAAAATTGCTGAAAAAGTTGACATGTGGCAACACATGTAGCACTCAAGATTACATGAAAGGATTTGCAATATCAGTTGGAGGGTAATCCCTAAAAGTGGAGTCTCAAGTCCCGATTGAAGAATTAAAAATGACAGGAGCAAAGGAGGACATCAGGTGACGTAGTATAAAGAGCAAGAATGTCTGCATATGGAGGAAGATGGGATGGATGGATCAGACAAACAAGACTTTTACCCTGGAGGCCACTGTTGAACCCGGAAGTCAACAATGACTCATTTGAAATTACTTAAGTTATATGACAATTACAATTAATCATTTGGCAGATGCTTTTATTCAAAGCGACCTATGTCCCAAGCATTCACAGCATCAGGGGCAGTTTTGGGGCTCAGTATCTTGCCCAAGGATATTTCGGCATGTGGGCTGCTGAGGCCAGGGATCAAACCATCAACCTCCTGATCGGTGGACGACCGCTCTATCTCCTGAGCCACAGCCACCCACATACAATGTAAGTAAGATTAAGATGATTCTTTTTCTGCACCTAACCAAATACTTTTGTTTCCTAACCTAACTAACTAGCTAATCCTAAGTAAACTGTTAGTGTAAGTAACATACTTATCTTAACCAAAAGATGATCTTTTCTGCTACCTAAACAAGTAGTTTTGGTGCCTAAACCCAAGCAAACTGTGACCGTTTCACCATGTTGATGACATCAGGACAAACGTCCGGTATGCCAAAATGTCTGCCTTCATCATACCAGCCTGTCACTGGTACTCTTCAGATGTGATATATAGATATGTGGATGTATTGAGAGTAAAAGATGAATATGTTTGAGATGTCAGTTGACTGACACCAGTGAAGAGTTGAAGCTTAAAATCTGTGTGTGTGTGTGTGTGTGTGTGTGTGTGTGTGTGTGTGTGTGTGTGTGTGTATAATTAAAAACCTGAATAGAAGTACAAATGAATGAGCAGAACATTTTGAAGTTAAATGAACACATGCAAATGCACAAACACTGACACACAACACCTTTCCACTTTCTCTTTCAAGAGAATAGACACATAGCAAAGAGCTGCTGCTACTACCGTTGCTGCCTGTTTCTTTTGCCTCAGCAAAATGTGTCAGGCCCTGTTTTCCATTTTTATACTGCAATTATTAATGGATTAGACATGGATCAGCTTCATTACCATGCATTTAAACACTGCTTTCCCACCGTGTTGAAGTGGGAAATGACTGAGGAGCTGAGCTTGAAAAAGGGCATTCCAGCTGCACTTCATCTTCAGAGCTGTCATCAGTCTCCTTCCCAATTTCCCATTAGTTTCTGTGTGACTGCTCCTTCCTCCATCATGTGTTACTGTCACCCACTCCAGCCCTAAAATTACAGTCCAATTTCTTTCCCAATTACCCACTCTATTCATTTTAGACTCATACACTATTACAACCAATTATCACATTCTCCTTCCCCCATCACTTCTCAGCTCTCCAGCTCATCTCTCCATCTCTCTCTGGGCTATCTGTGTGTATTTATGTCATTGCTGAATAACTGAAGCTCAGACGATGATAGCTGTTTGTTTTCCCTTCATTTTCTGACCATTGTGACTCAAACTCTTTTGAGTTAAAAACATTTTGGAAAATACTATAATAATTATTCTCCTGTTTCCAGTATTTATGCTCAGCTGTCCTGACTCCCAGCTGCATATTTCAGACATAGACATATAAAATTGATATCCATCTGAACATCTTTACTCTCAGAAAGAAAAGCGATAAAGCATATTTCTTAAAACAGATATTTCTCAGCCAATTACCTGTTGTGACCTGTCTTACAGTTGTAAAACAGGAACATGGAAATAATAGTAACACATTTTTTAAGACCCAATTTCAAATGGGCACCACCTGCTTAGCCTCCTGGCCATCCTTCTGAGTGGTTCCATCAATCCGGTCATCTACCTGCTTGCCCTCTACAGTGGCTCTGCCCTTCACCCCTGACTCCTGCTTTGCCCTCCAGCCCTGCTCCGCCCTTCTGTCTGGGTCCGTGGGGTCATCTGCAATCTTATTAGTCAAGTAGTCAGTGTTGATTAGTATTGATTACTGCTATTTATTAACAAATCTTGTAGCTGTTCAGTAGTTGTTCCATGCCATTTTAAAAATTACCTGGATAAATGAATAATGCTTGGTTCAATACTCCTACCTGGACTCCAGTTTCTTGAGGGCAGATATGTGACTGATGGACATGGTATACATAACCAAAGCTGGCATTCCTTGCACACACGAACAGTGTTTTTCTTTTCTTTTTTTTTTTTTCATGTATGACCTAGGGGCGGCACGGTGGCGCAGCAGGTAGTGCGCGTGCCTCACAGCAAGAAGGTTGCTGGTTTGAACCCGGGGTCGGGCAGGGCCTTTCTGTGTGAAGTTTGCATGTTCTTCCCTTGCATGCGTGGGTTCTCTCCGGGCACTCCGGCTTCCTCCCACAGACCAAAAACATGCTCATTAGGTTAATTGGTTTCTAAATTGTCTGTAGGTGTGTGTCTGTGTGTCTGTGTATGTTGCCCTGCTGGCGACTGGTTCAGGGTGTACCCCGCCTCTCGCCCATTGCTAGCTGGGATAGGCTCCAGCCCCCCGCAACCCCGAAATGGGATGCGCGGGTAAAGAAGATGAATGAATGAATGAATGTATGACCTATGAACAAGTGGGCAGTTTTTGCAATAAACTCATTTGAGTGGCCTTTTTTGCTGGCACGTGACTTTTTTTGTATTGTATTTTGTTAAACTTTCCTATCATATCGTAGATTATCAGTTTCATCATTGTTAGGACCTTGCTACGTGACATGACTCGGTGGGTCTCATCTAATAGGAAACCAGGGGAATTCCTGCGACAAGGCCAGGATGTCACCAAGAATATAAGAATTGATGTGCCCCACTCTACCTTGCCTTTCCACTGTGACATCAAAATTGCAATAGGAGGTATGTCGTTCGTAATTAAACATTTGTGCTTTAACTAGCCAAGGCAACAGTCGCTGGACAAGTAACAGACTGTGCAGTGTTCACTGAAACATTCAAATCCTGAGAAAGATCACCATGGAACCAGCAGTCTTACCTTGCCTGCAGATGTAAAATATATGTGGCGTGGCAATACCATTTGAACTGCGAGTGGCAGATCTAGAGAATCTATATAACACCGACAACGCCACCTTAGGACTTGCACCTAAAGAGTATACTCATTTTAAATTTAATTTCCCTGAGAGGGTTTCTCAAAACAACCCATGCACAGGTAAGTATATGAAATGAATATAGGCACGATGTAAGCACAATTAACAACCTTTATTACTCATAAAAAAGGCCCATTATTAAATTATGTTTCTCTTTAAAAAAACGCCATCACAATAACCCACAGTGGTTCAGTTAGGAAGAGAGAGGCACACTCAAATAATCACACAAAACAAAAGACACCAAACCAAATATCTATATACAAATCAACTGTTAACTCAAATCAAAGTGAAAGAAAAACAAAAGAAAACATGCACCCATGCATGAGTTTAGCAGGTCCTCACCTATAACTGGTGTGATAAACCCCCGTCCCCACCTAAAGAGCCACTGTCTGATTGAGGCTGAACACAACTGCTACACTACATTAAAAGAACGTCTAAATGACAAAGGCAAAGCAGCAGAATGGCTACTCAACCACTAGGTATAAACAGGCAAGAGACAAGAGACAGGAGACAAGAGGCAAAAGAGGCGAAAGAGGCAAGGCAGGGCAAACAGTGGCCTAACACCAGGCAAGCTATGTTAGCTGTAGCTTGCACACATCAACACTCTAGCCGTTAGCAGCTATGGTGGCAGCGGTGGCTAACCGGAAGGACACACACACACACACACACACACACACACACACACACACACACACACACACACACACACCATCCAGGCCCAACATGCCAATCTGTGGAATGAACACACAGCACATACCACGCTGGGTACCACAGCTCGGCGGAGTTGCATGCCAGCCAGCACTCGCTTCGGAAGAGGACAGAGAGCAACTAACCGAACAGCGGGGGTATATATACAGGTCCACATTAGCAGCCAATAACGCAGCTGCACTACAGGTGCCAGTAAGGGGCGTGCCACACACCTGCTGTGATCGCTAGGCCTGCTACAAAATAAAGCACAAGACTGAGGGACACAGAAGAGAAGTGCAACATAGACACTATGAACAACATCCGGTTATATATAGATTAACCATTTTCTTCAAGAAAGAGAGGGATAACTTCTATGTCCCACTCTCTTTTCCATTAAGTCGACAGGTGGACCAGCCTCCATTAAACCCACTGCTGAACTGGTACAACAGCCCCATCATCTGACAGAGGACTGGTCTTCATGGGATTAAAACAGAGCTGATTGCATACAGTGGGCCAAACAAAACGAATTCCAAACTGAGATTTAGCCTCAAGAGGCTATTGTCTGGACAGAGACAGGTTAATAATAATTTGTAACTGTAAGCTTTATTGTTGTATAAGTTTTACTGCAGGGGTGGGCAACCTTTTTCCTTTAAATGACCATTTTAGTTTTTATAACATTCTTCCCGGGCCATATGAAATTATTGAACACATATATCACACTAACCTCTGCGATGGCTGAAACTGCTTCTCTTCGGCAAGTAATGATGATGCTACTTGCAGCTAGTTTTCCAGGTTTTGGTCAGTCTTGAGTCTTTGCAACAGTCAGTTTTGAAAAGAATTGCTAGTAGACTGTTGGTTTGCAGCTCAATGATTTTGTGTTATAGGTTGTCAGGAAAATCATCTGGTTCCACATTAAGAGGCATAGCAAATATGTGGTTGGGACCTCACCACGTGGATGATCCAACTGGTCGAGACATGGCCATCCACCCAGATCCTGGTTCTGCTTGAGTTTTCTGCCTGTTAAAAGAAAGTTTTTCCTTGCCACTGTCGCCTGTTCATGGAGGAATTGTCAGGCCCCTGTAGATGAAGTGTGAAGAAGGAGTTTAAAACAACTTCTGTTGTGATTTGGCAGTATATGAATAAAATTAAATTGAGGCCTGCATTTTGAAACCAAAAGCCTGAAGAAATTCCAACATGCAGAAACTAAAGCCTAATAATAACTCAGAACAAATAAACACCACCAAGATCCTGTCAGGCCTTGAAAATCACACCTGAGTGTCAGATTTGGCTTTAATCTAAATCCTGGTTTCCCATTGGATGAGACGCATTGGAATTCAGGGGAATCCTCATGACATGGCCATGATTTAATCAAGGATATAAGAATCAATAAATCAATCTGTCTCTCCCTGTCTGTGTGTCATGCAGGTCATACCAACAGGATTGGATCCACCTACCTACACCTCCTCATCACCTGAGTACGGAAGCGTATTGCTGCCACACCGAGGAAAAAAAAGGGGCTCGGTATCACATAATGACATAAAAAGTTTATTGTTATAACAATATCTTTTTCACGTTATTTCATGATATGACATTTTCGCGTTATAACATGAAAACCAATTATCACGTTACTTCGTGATAAGATGTTTTCACGTTATAACGTGAATGTAAGTGTAAGTAATATTTTTCATGTAAGTGTGTTTTTACTGCCCAAGATCTAATTCAAATGCTGTGTATGGTTAGCCTATGGTGGCTAATTTAGCTAGCTAACTGACCTGGTAACCTACTACATGCTGAACACGTTTTCTTCGCATGGAGCAAGATCATGTGAGTGTATCATCGCACACCATCTAATTCAAATGTTGTACATGGTTAGCTTACGGCGGCTAATTTAGCTAGCTAACTAGCCGGGCAGCCGGGTAAGCAGCTACCATGGGCAGCTACACACTGAACTACAGATCGCTCTTGGTTGGAAGGGGGGGAGGTCACATCGTGGTTCAGCAATATCCAAAGCGGAACGACACAGTTTTACTCAACACAATGGCAAATAAAAAGTTATCTGTAATATTTGCAATTAAACTGAGTATTTTTGCCTATCAATCAATCAATCAATATTCCTTTATTTGTCCCGCGAGGGGAAATTTCAGAATACAGCAGCATCAGTAAAGATTAGTAAAGATTAATATAAGAAGTGCAATGCAGATTAGAAACAAAACAGTATATACAAAAGAGTGAGGATTTAAATAAAAATAAAAAGAAAGAAATTGTAAAAAAAAATTGTAAGAAATTGCAGATCGTATTTACAGATTGTTATGTACATGTATTATTGCACAGCTTATTGTCCAGACTATTGCACTGATTACTTGGGGTTGTTTTTATTGTACAATCTGACAGCTGCAGGGAGGAATGACCTGCGATACCGCTCTTTCACACACTTTGGATGTAGCATCCTGTCACTGATGGAGCTCCTCAGTGCAGTGAGTGTGTTTTGGAGGGGGTGGGAGTCATTGTCTGTCATGGAGGACAGCTTGGCTGTCATCCTCCTCCCCCCCACCTCCTCCACTAGTTCCAGAGGGCATCCCAGGACAGAGCTGGCCTTCTTGATAAGTTTGTCCAGCCTCTTCCTGTCAGCTGTAGTGATGCTGCTCCCCCAGCAGACTACACCATAGAAAATGGCAGAGGCCACAACAGAGTCATAGAAGGTCTTTAGGAGTGCCCCACGCACCCCAAAAGACCTCAGCCTCCTGAGCAGATAGAGTCTGCTCTGTCCTTTTTTGTAAAGTGCAGTGGTGTTATGAGTCCAGTCCAATTTATTGTTCAGATGAACACCCAGGTACTTATAAGATGTCACCATCTCAATGTCCCTTCCCTGGATGTTCACTGGTGTTGGTGGAGAGTGCGGGCGCCGGCGAAAGTCCACAACCAGCTCCTTGGTTTTACCCGCGTTAATCTGGAGGTGGTTCTGCTGGCACCAGTCCACAAAGTCCTGGATGAGTCCTCTGTATGACCTGTCGTCCCCATCTGTGATGAGGCTGACAATGGCAGAGTCATCAGAGAACTTCTGCAGGTGGCAAGTGGGTGACAGGTGTGAAAAGTCTGCTGTGTAGAGGGTGAAGAGAAACGGTGCCAGCACCGTTCCCTGGGGGGCCCCCACACTGCAGAGGACAGTCCCTGACACACAGTCCCGTGTCCTCACATACTGTGGGCGGTTGGAAAGGTAGTCCACTATCCAGCATGTGAGGTAGTGGTCCACCCCTGAAAGCTCCAGCTTGTGTCTCAGGATGGCTGGCCTGATGGTGTTGAAAGCACTGCTAAGGTCCAGGAAAAGGACCCGAACAGAGCTCCCAGGCGATTCCAGGTGAGATAGAGCTCGATGGAGGAGGAAGATGAGGGCATCGTCCACTCCGATGCCAGGCTGATAAGCGAACTGCAGCGGGTCCATAGACGAGCTCACCAGGGGGCGCAGGTGGGCAAGGACCAGCCGCTCCAGGGCCTTCATGAGGTGGGATGTTAAGGCCACCGGCCTGTAGCAGCTAGGGTCCTTGGGATGCGGGGTCTTTGGCACAGGTACCACGCAGGATGTCTTCCAGAGGCGTGGCACCCTTCCCAGTCTCAGGCTCAGGTTAAACAGATGTCCAATGATCCCGCTCAGCTGATCAGAGCAGGATCTGAGGAGCCTGGGACTGAGGCCATCCGGTCCTGCGGCCTTCCTGGTCTTTAACCTCCTGAGTTGATTTCTCACCTGGAGAGGTGTGAGGGACAAGTTGGAGCAGGGGGGCTGAGTGTCTTGTGAAGTGGATGGGGGGCTGGGAGGAGCAGTGGGGGCTGGCGTTGATGGCGGTGAGCTGAATACTGTGGGGGGGGGGGGGGTCAGTGGGGTACTTGGGCAGGGTGCTGGCAGATCAAAAGAGGTCTGCTGCAGTGCTGGTGCAGCTGGGGGAGGGGCAGATGTTTCCTCAAACCTACAGAAGTAGGTGTTCAGCTCATCTGCCCACTTTGGATCCCCAGCCGCTTGGGAGTTTGGCTTCTGGTGACCTGAGATGGTTTTCAGGCCTCTCCAGACTCCCCTGGTGTTGTTCTCCTGCAGCTGTTCCTCCATTCTCTTTCTGTATCTGTCCTTCCCCTCCCTGATACTCCTTCTTAGCTCCCTCTGAACAGTTTTCAGCTCCTCTTTGTTTCCTGACTTGAAGACCCTCTTCTTCTCCTTTAAGAGAGCCTTAATGTCAGGATTGATCCAGGGTTTGTTGTTGGAGTGACACCGTATAGTCCTGGTGGGTACAGTGTTCTCCACACAGAAATTTATGTAGTCCATGATGCTGTCTGTCAGACTGTCAATGTCCTCCTCATGAGAGTCGCTGAATATATCCCACACTGCCTACATGATGTCACTTATACCCCTTCCAACCCAGAGCGATCCATTCTAGTGACAACCCCAGGGTGTCACCCAGAACAGAAGACATCAGTGATGCACCATCAAAGTGATTCATTAGTTCTTATCTATTAAAGTGTATTTACTGCAAGGTAGAAAATCCACTTGCCAATGTATGGAGCCACTGATGTTATTAGAATTTGGTAACCCAAAGAGCAGTGAGAAATAATAGTAGCTTCAAAACATTAGTAATAATAATAATAATAATAATAATAATAATAATAATAATAATAATAATAATAATGAAACAAAAAACAGTTAAAACTCAAAAGTTAACCTCCAGTTCCCAGATGGTAAGGGCAAGGGTATTATAGAGAATGTCACCTACTACCCCTCCGTCTTTCCTGTCCTGTGTCTTTGCAAAAGTAATCTAGTCTTATACCTGAGTTGTAATTATTATGTCTGTCTTGACAGATTGATGCCACAGTCATTGATTTAATGGACGACAACCCTCTGGCTGGCTACATCCCAACTTACGGAGATAGGATTGCAGCAAGACGCTTCTGTTTGCAACATCATGGCGCAAGTACAACAGAATCAATAAAAACTTCTCTACTTGAAAAACTGAAAAAAGGATGGGCATTGGTGGGAATGATGATGACACTAATAACCAGGAGATTTCTGCAGTTAAACGGAAAAGAAGTTATGCGAAACATAATAAATGGGCTGAAAGGCTACAAGAAAAGTTGAGTTGGGGTGGATCCACGAAGGTAAACAAGTCCGAAAACGCAGAGGAGCGGGACAAGGACTCTTGATGTCCCCAAAGAATCAAAAAAAGAGGGCATATTACAGTATGCCAAAGACATTTTCTTTCCAAAAGGACAAAATAGGAAAATCTGAAGCATTTATTCATGACATATTGGACTATCAAGACGATACTGTTTTTGATGAAAATATTTCAGTTGGAGAACTGTACAGCATGCTTAAAATGGGAGTATTGCGATTTTACCTGTGCACTAAGGCCCCAGAAGCTGAGGATGATGAAGAATGTGATGGGGGAAAATCAAATGTGAACAAGGATGAACAACCGAATGACGAAGAAGATGAACAGCCTGTTCAAACTGTTGATATAGAGACAATCCTACACCTAGAAACATCTGAGGTGACGCTTGGCCCCTATCTTGGAGAACCTATCGCTGGCCAAATGGATGACACTTTGATATATCAACCTGGCCTGCAGATCGATGAGGACTTTATCATCACATCAGTCCTCATGCCCAGAAGAAGCTCAGCACTGAGTACTCCAAACACAGCATCTATAAGTGACAACACACCCAGCATGCCTCCCCCAACAAACACAGCACTCTCTACTTCAGACACAGCATTGACAGATGATGAAGCTTCCGGTACAGCTCCCCTAACAAGCACATCAAACGTTACTCCACAGTCAGCATCTATAGGTGATGTAGCAAATAGTTCCATAGCTTCATACGATATTGTGAGTATCACCATAAAACTGCATAGGATCAATCTTCTAGAGGAGATGATCAGCCAATTCAAGGACCCAGCACTTCTCAAACATAACCTGACATACACTTACATTGACGAAAAAGGAGCTGACGTAGATGGTGTCTCAAGGGACATGTACACTGCATTTTGGACAGAGCTACTGGACCACACCGCTGAAGGGGAGGACCAGAGGATTCCATCTCTGTGTCCTAAGTGGCAAGAAGAAGAATGTAAATCCATTGGCCGAATTCTACTCAAGGGATTTCAAGACCATGGCTATTTTCCCTGTCGCCTTTCCCCTGCTTTCACAGTGGCACTTATTTTTAGTGAGATGTGGTGTGGTCAGATGATGTGCTTTTTGAAAGTCTTCTTCTGTACGCAAGTCAGTCAGGCAGGAATCTGATCACCACTGCCTTAAAGAGAGATCTTTCAGAGGAGGAAAGGGATGAGCTGATTGACCTTTGGACCGTTTGGATGTAACAACGCTTCCAACACAACAGAATTTAAAAGGTATCCTTCTGAAAGTGGCACACAAACAGTTAATACAAAACCCAAGATATGCATCAGAGAAGATGTCCTTTATTGATGGTTCCTACCTAAGAGAAGCTTTTGCGAGCCCACAAGATGACTTGCACATGTATAAGGGCAAAAAGCCAACAACTAAAAAGCTGCTGAAGTTGCTAGATGCCTCTCCGTTTCCTGCAACAGTACATAAGAGGCTTGAATGATGCAGGTCTCAGAAGAATGCTCAGATTTGTTACAGGGTCAGATGTCATCTGTGTTAACAAGACAGAGATCATGTTCACGGCAGTAGATGGACTTGCATGGCGACCTGTAGCGCATACCTGTGGTCCGGTTCTCGAACTGCCGCAGACATATGCTTCATATCCGGAGTTACGCACTGAATTTGATAGTGTATTGATTGCCAAAGCATCCTACAAATTCAGCCTAGTTTACGATTGTTATGTTATGATATGCTTATCTCATCTTGGATCTCATCTCAGGTGGAGGTGCACATAATGTTTAAAGATATCAGAGAAGAGCATTTTATGACCTGTCATGTTGATGCAAAAAAAACCCTGTTACTTTAGTTCTGCCAGTGCAACTTAACACCAGACCACTTTTCTATTCTCTAGTTACCTGTTTATGACTTCTCTATTTAGTTCCCTAATACATGTTCTGCATGTAAAAGTACTGTTACGTGAAAGAGCACTTTGACACTTCAATAGTAGTTCTAAATGTTACTACAAAATACCTGTAGACTTGCACTTCTATCCTTTTTTTTCATTGATTATAAAAAAGGCAAAAAAAACTGTTGTAGTTCTTCAAGAGTGCAGCTCAACACCTGACTGCATTTCTATACTCTTGTCACCTGTTAATGTCTCATTCTTACATACCATTTACCCCTCTTTCATGAACTTGTGGAAACAAATTTTAATTATTTGTTGCTATATTTAGGTGAACATGAACACTACACTCCGCTGATGTGCAAATGTACAGTGTAGGCAAAATAGATCAAGAAATTAAAACAACATGATGGTTGTGATCTTGCTATTCCTCATACATTAAATGCTCACAACGAATCAAATCAACAGTTGACAATACCGCCCTGCCTTAATACTCCAGAAATCATGGGGTAATTTCTAAGTCTTTTAGGATGCATGCTCTCAGGAAAAGATACAGCTCCGTGGCTTCATCTGGTGTGGTGGGTGGATGTAAGAAGTTCTCTGCCATAATAAGGCAACACATGTTGAAATCTGTTTCATCACAAGGGTGAGGTCCTCTCTGTTGGCATTCTTGCTTACAAGCCTCCAATGCTTCCTGAGAGACCTCTTTCAGGTGATCTTGTCCTCCAAATAGATGAGGGATGGATGGTGTACATGAGAATCGGACGTCCACTTGGAGCTACTGTATTTCTGCTATTTCGGACAACATGGGTATTCCACAAATGTGCAACTTGCTGCAGTTCTTCCTATGTAGTAAGAAAAGATATCATGAACATTGTTACTTACGGCATGGTGGCACAGCATAGCACAGTGGTGTAGCAGGTAGTGTGCATGC
This sequence comes from Chaetodon auriga, assembly GCF_051107435.1. Taxonomy (NCBI): domain Eukaryota; kingdom Metazoa; phylum Chordata; class Actinopteri; order Chaetodontiformes; family Chaetodontidae; genus Chaetodon; species Chaetodon auriga. Next base: position 1,538,173 of record NC_135090.1, on the reverse strand, counting down.
CTCATAGCAAGAAGGTCACCAGTTCAATCCCTGGGTTGGGCAGGGCCTTTCTGTGTTAAGATTGCATGTTTTTCCCGTGCATGCGTGGGTTCTCTCCAGGCACTCCTGCTTCCTCCCACAGACCACAAAACATGCTCATTGGGTTAATTGTTAATTGGTGACTCTAAATTGTCCTTAGGTGTGAGTGTGAGCGTGAATGGTTGTTTGTTTATATATGTGGCCCTGCAATCGACTGGCGACCAGTTCAGGGTGTACCCCGCCTCTCGCCTGTTGACAGCTGGGGTAGGCTCCAGCCCCCCCGCAACCCCGAAAGGGATAGGCGGTATAGAAGATGAATGAATGAATGAATGTTACTTACAGGCATAGGATTTTTGACAGCTGCAGTATAAAGCCTAATGGCTGCATCACTGTGTAGCCTTACTGTCGTAGTGAAAAGAAAATGCAATGTGTTGAGACCAACAAACATAAAGTGTAACGTGTTCAGAGAAGTGTTTATGGCACTCTTATGGGTTAAATAAATGTTCGTACACAGGGTTATATGTGTTGTAAAAGTTTTTGACGAGTAGATGACAGTGTGTTCCCACCGCCGGAGAGTTTGGCCAACTCAAATCATCACTCCCAGGGAGGGATCAATAAAGTTTCCATCTGTATCTATCTATGTAAATTCGCTCTCTTGCGGCTTGCTCGCACTCAGCTGTCGCACAGTGAACAAGTGGAAGTGAAACAAAAAAGAGCAAGGTCGTCCTCTGATCAGATCATGGATCAGATCGGCTTCCCTAGCAACGGTGTGTTATACATAGCAACGGTGTGTTACAGAAATAACAGTCTGTAGAATGCAGCGACTAACCAATCAAAATGCAGCATTTAATAGAGCTGTGTAATAAATAAATGAAAAACACATAAATACTATTATTTATTTTATACTATTATTACTCTATAAAGTAATACTATTATTACTCTATAAATTGTGATTTGATGGCCTGTTACATATGCGCTCTCCCTCCCTCCCTCACACACACACACACACACACACACACACACAAGCTGGAACATGCATCTGACATACCTGGATGATGGCCAGACAACTAAACAATACAAGCTGCTTGTCCAAGAAGTCTCCAGAGAAACAGTCTTTGTCTTTCAGTTCATGGAAACGATTCATCCAATATTGGGCATGATGTCTTCTCAAAAAGACCCACCAGCTTTCGATCCGCTGATTGTGATTACTGGACCCAGAGATATAACAGTTGCCGACGAGGCAGTGATCCGTACTCCATCGTAAGATGGAGCATTTCTGCCATTGTGACATTTTCTGTTCCCAAGTCTATGCGAATTCTGGACGGTGTCCCCATCCTCCTCTCAACTTCCTCTATGAAATACCCAGCGATGATCTTGGGATTGCCGTTTGTTGAATAGGCATGTAGCCATATCATGACTCTTCAAAATCCATCTATTGCTCCATTTATACACACACCAAATGGCTTTAGTTTGTCATATGAGTCCACATGCCACATGAAATTAGGCCCTGGGTTAAAGTACATGCACCGCTTCAGGCGATCTCTCCGTCTCTGTTCAACACCATGGGGGTCGAGAAACTTCAACAAATGCCTCACCGTACTTTGGGTAACAACATATCCAGCTTGGATGTAGTTGAGGTGGTGGAGCTTGCGTCCATGGAGCCTCCCATGCCCCTCCAGCTGATCAATGAGGAACGATGCTACCTCAAGAGGGTCGGATTTGTTCTTTCTTCGGTACAACTCTATGGATTTCAAAATCCTTCTTAGAGTGCGCATAAAAATCTCACTCACATAGCCCAACAACTGCAGAATCTCACCATGTCTTAAGCCAAGCATGAAGTAAAATTTCACTAAATCGTCTAAATCAGCCATCTTGCCAGGTAGTGAATATATCTTGAAATGACATTAAACCACACGTTATAACGTGAAAACATCTTATCACGAAATGACATGATAATTGGTTTTCACAATATAACATGAAAATGTCGTATGAAATAACGTGATAATTTCACGTTAAAATGTGAAATTATCACATTATAACATGAAAAAGATATTGTTATAACTAAACCTTTCATGTAATTACGTGATACTGAGCCCTTTTTTTTCCTCGGTGTGGCAGTAATATGCTTCCGTACCTGAGCACACCTCTGAGACATATCAGCCAATTACCCAACTGCTCTCCAGTATTTCAACTGCAGCTCTGCACCCAGTATTCCTCAGGTTAGGGTTAGAATCCTCCATTCTGAACAGTGGTTACAGTTGTCTCCAGTCTCTGTGTTTTGCTTACCTGTCTGCCTGATTATATTGATTGTAAGTACAAAGTCTGGACTCCTCTCCTGCCTGCCCATTCTCACCTCAAGTTATTGTTGGATCACCTGATTCTTCTGTTGCACATTTCAGTATCAACATTTATTGAATTAAAGACATTGTCCATAATATACTTCCTTTTCTCTGTCTGTGTGCAGCCTTTTATAAATGAAGAATCTCAGTACTGTCAATATTGTTATGTCACTTGAGACTTGAGAAGAGCCACTTTCAAGGCTTTCAAGGTCCTGCACCAAGGTCACCATCTACAGCAGATTATGCTGTAGGGCGGAGAGTTCATAAACACCACTGACTAACTCAATGTTTTTTTGTTTGTTTGTTTTTGTTTTTTCTTGAATCAGTTGTTAAATCGGGTCACTTTCCACCGATTGACCAGCTGTGTGACCTGGACTATATAAAATGTATACTCAACTCAGCAGTTTTATTGATATCCCTTAAAATTGTCAATTACAAATAAAACTAAATGTACAGTCAATAGTAGTGTGTCTCCGAACAGTAGCCCACAGGAAACTGTTTCAACATGAAAGGCACTATCTTGCTGCCTGTAGTTGGAACTTATTACAATTACAATTAGTCAGTAGTTGGCAGATGCTTTTATCCAAAGTGATGCACATATGAATTCACACCAATGGCGCAGCATCGGGGGCAGTTTTGGGGTTCCTGCTCAAGCGTACTTCGGCATGTGGACTGCCGAGGCCAGGGATCAAACCACTCACTTCTTGATTGATAAATGACCACTCTACCTCCGGAGCCACAACCACCCACTTATGAGCTTGTGATTATGACATAGGAAGACATGTTCACAATACTGTTGAAGTTCAACCAGTTAAGTCACGAGAGCACCACTGTTAGGCAAGGGCAAAATGAACGCCAAAGACTCCTCATTGTTCTCTTGTCAGTCTTTGCGTCTTTCCAAGAAGTTTGTATTATTCATCAGCTAAAATTCCACAGAAAAACTTGACGAAAAAAAACAATACAGTATCTCATCGTCCACTGAAAACTATGATAACTATGATGAAAAAATAAAAATAAATCAATATCCCCCCATAAAAATACAGGAAGCACAAGTTAAATACTGTAATTTTTTAATAAAGAGGTTACATTAAGTAACATTTGCATGTTTGATAAAGTGCATATCTGATGCTCAGCAGGATTATACATCTGTTACCCTTGACACTGTACATTAATTCTAAAGAAACCGTTACAATGTTTTCTACGGCAAAGTTGTAAACCAGGATTAGAATAAAGTCATTTCATATACTGTAAGAAATCAAATGCAAACTTGCAGCAGTTGTGCAAAGCCACTTTTTAAATGAATTCACAGTACAGCTTTGCAAAACAAAGTACACATACAATACTGTTTGGAACATGAATCCAAGAACTATTGTTTCCTGTTTCAGCATTCACCACCTGAACATGTAGTAACTAATGGAAAATCTGTTAAGTCAAATAAGAGAACTTTAAAACATACACAGTAAAGACAACCCACCATTTACTTCGTAATGGTTACAACACATATGATGCCTTATTAACTTCATTTCTAATTAAATTTCACATAACTTAAATTAGGATTACACTGATATTTTACCAATATATCAGGCTGATATTGGACTTTTATTGATATCAGATACCAGTCAGTATCATCCAGCTCTGTACTGATGGAAAAGTCAAGTGACATTACATTTGTAAGTTAAACATTTTGGGAAATGTGCTTACCCTTCACTTTTTTTTACTTGTTTGAGGACATAAAGTCTGATTAAGTGTATTTACCATCTAGAGCACTATGTCACCCATAACTTGACCAGAACACAGTGGTCTGCCTGTACCCGGTTGAGATGTGTATATTGCCTCTGGCAGTGGAAACTGGATGCTTCCACTCAGCTCTAGAGGACAATGTAAAGTGGAACCTGTATAATCCGGGAAGAGTTGAAAATGAAATGTGTTGTTTTGTTCTATTGTCTAGCATATCACAATGTCAGATATAGGCTTCTCCTTAAAATGTCTGCAGAAGGTCCTGAAATGTTTTCGATGCCTGATGAATGTAGACTTCAGTACCTGTTTACAAAATGTTTTCACCTAGCTCAGTTTGTGCTGAATGCTTGATAACAGTGTAGCAAGGTGCATTATTATGTTTGATGTGTTAAAGGAACACTCTTTGTCTTTTGATGTGTGTTTTTTGATGAGTTAACAAGGCAGTTAAGCTCATCTTACTTCAGTCGAAGAGAGAAACTTGATATATATGTATATATGTGTGTGTGTGTGTGTGTGTGAGTGTGTGTGTGTGTGTGTACACGCACACACCCACATGCGCACGCACACACACATATGTTCAGATGCCGTACGGTTATATTTTTCTGGAGTCAGGATGTGGTTAGCCTAGCATAAAGACTGGAGACAGGAAAACAGCTAGCCTGGCTCTGTCAAATGTTAAAACAGATGTAAAATGAGCACAATGTAAATGTAAAATCAATGGGGATATCACACACTGGAAATATTTCAAACATGAAATTGATATGAATCTTTTGGAAGAAACACTGAGCTCTTGGAATTTCCTGTATTTACATGTGTGTAACCTGAAGACAGTGAATTCTCATGCATCATCAGTTTCAAACATTGCCTTTTAAGTCATAGAGCTTAAATCTACCACTAAAATAAATAATATTCAACATAGTATAAAAACATAAACAAATTACCTCTCTCCAGTTGAAGTAGATTCTCTGCTGACTAATGTTGGGTTCCCTTAAGCTCATTTAAATAAATCTACATCATATTTAAATCTAACTGTAAATATGTGGCAAATTTATTAACAGTAAGATCATTTTTGACTAACTGAACCCAATCAGGACTCATAGGCACTTTAAATAAAAACAAAATCATCACCCTATCAAACATCTGACTAGTTCCTTAGGCATAACTTGGGATATGGCTAACTGTGAAATAGCAAAGACCTGGGCGTATAGTTTAATGGTGTCAACCTGGAGGGTTTAGATGTTTTAAAAAGTTTAACAATCTAATAATGATATGCCACCAGATGGTCATTTTTTTCAGGAACACATCACATAAACAGTTCTGAGAAGTATTCCTTAAATAAGTTTTGTACGTGATCACACCTGAGCAAGTTTCATTTGGGGAACAAGGCATTGGGTTACTGCCACAGATGTCCTGCATGTTCCCAATGTAAAGCATGCACCTCCATGCTTAAGATAATGAAATTGGTTCATTATCTTACTTTGAAAGTCACTTAAAAAGGAAATACCTATTTGAAGGCATAGGAGACACATTTCCTCTCAGTTAGTGTTTCTCCTCATGCTGTTGTTAGTGACTGATGGTAAACATTAGCTTGTCTGGAGGCTGATGGATCTCAGTGTTCAACTAACATTTGACTGATAAACTTGTGTTAAATTCTGATAAATATCAGCAGTTGAGCTGGCTGGTACAGAGGCAATCCACATGGTTCATTATTTTATTTTGAGCCCAACCTTTTCAGCCTCATTACTAGCAGCTTTGCACATGCTACCACTGATTCAGCACATACCACTGCACCACATCGTCATGAAATTGGAGGTCCTAGTGTAAAACGTTTATCATGCAAATATCCTGCACTAAGCTTGGCTCTTTGGGAGCTAGCAAACTATTTAAGCAGTTCTCCACTGACAAAACCACATCACTGAAGACCAACAAAGAGGCTTAGTGTATAATTTAATGCCCAATAACAAGCAGTTGGTAAAGTTTGTTTTGTGACAATTACTTCCGACTTCTGTTAATATCTCTGTAGCACAACAATACATCCATTAAACTGAAATTAGTTGATTACCTTATCAGTACATAATTAATAAATACAGCGGATGCCATATGGCTATTGTTGCTGTATAAGGCAATGAAAAAGTACCATTTGACCACATTATTTCAAATAAAGATACAAGGTGATAGATTATACGGCCTGTAACTTTTACACCTTTTACCCATTTGTAGGGTTTATCAAGATGCTTAAAATATAGTATCAATTACATTTTTACTTGATCTTCATTTCTGAACATCTTTTCACCAAACTTTTTCTCCAGTACAAATGTATGTGCTTAATGATTTCCCCTTGGATATTGCTCCCAATTTTTTTGAAACCCCTTTTAGTGAATCAAATGTTATTATAACTGATAGAAATGAGGGCCAAAGCTAAAAAAATAAAACAGAAGTTATAACAAACTGGAATTACATTACTACATTGGTAACATGTCAGCACAAATGGTGTGCAAGGACATAAAAACCAGCCGACAGAATTAAACATTAGCATGTGTTTGCATTGTTTCTAAATTGCTCGTCTGTACCTGACCTTGATCAGTTTTCCCCAGCCTGTTTGTTTCAGGCACTCTCTTTGACATTTCAGTGTCTGGAGCAACAGACTGGATCACATACTACAAAGTACAAGTGTGAGCGAAGGTCAGTGCTCTGTGTAGGACTGCCCTCTGTTTATTGCTCTCATGTAGAGATTCATTAGTGTCCGATGTATCTGCCAACCCTCCCTGCTATTCCGAACTGTGCGCACTGTCAGTCATTGTCAGCCTCTTCATTTCACATTCCGGCCAGCTACTCTACCATACTTCAGTCAGGGTACTTTTGGTCTCCCCTCATATTTCCTCTCTGATCCCTCATCATATGCTCACCATGATCTTCACTCGAATTACTGAATCAAGCCGCTTCCTCCTGCTGACTATCAAAGACTAAGACTTCTATGATGCTGCTTGACGAAGCTCTCTTGCTTCTCTTTACTAACTGCTCCCTTCCCCTGGTGGGCACTCTCCTGCTGGGATTTGTTGGTCACCACCCTGTTCGCTGGCCTCTCGCTGGGCTTCCTGTTGTAGTTCCACTCCTCACCCAGTAAGCTCCCAGCGTCACTCAGGTCACCCAGGTGCTCCACTGAGTCACACTTTTCCAGGTCAGAGGCAATGGTCTGCAAGCTGATGACTGACATGCAGTCTAAACCGGCCTGGTCCACCTCCAGCCGCTCCCTCTGGCCCCAGCCACTCTCTCTGTGCCTCTCTACCCACAACCTGGTTTTTTCACCGTCCGCCCAGTCACTCTCTATCCCGCCAACTTCCACACAGCCACTGACTTGAATCCCGACGGCACCTCTGAGCTCAGCCTCAGCACCTACAGGGGAGCTCCGACCTCCACAGACAGCAGGACTCCCCCTGTTGGCCCTGATTCGCCCCCTCTGTGCATGGATCTGCTCGCTGATCTGCTCCAAGTTCCGCAGCGCCACAGAGTAACATGTTTTTACTTTGGCCACCTGCTCTTCCAGCTGTACTACTTTAGCCTTATGTTCCTGAAAAACAGGTAGCAAGTTAGCAAGGCTCACAGTGACACATTCAAATTTTTTCAGACACTGACACTCAATGGTTTTTTTAAGACGGCCACTTTTACTTTTAATTATATTCAAGCAATCCACTCAGTGAACATGACTACAAAACTTTACCACCGTCACCAACTCTATCATCCTATTGTCAACATCCAGCTAAATTCACAATTAGTCACCACTTTTTACAGCCAAGTCATTTGAAAGTCATTTTTTAGACTGTATTAATTGATTTTGTAACCACTTGGAGACACTGGAACAAGCTGTAAACACATTTACATCACCTTATAACATTTCTATGGTGAACTTGTTAGTAAAACTGTTGCTGATTTACACATCCAGACAGATAATAAAATTAGCAACAATTCAGATTCCTGTTTGTGTTGATAAAACACAAGAACAAATCTACCTCTCTGTCTAACCAGCAAAACAGCAGCTATAAAAATAAATAAAATGGTTCTACCCAAAGTCCAGGAGATCCACTGGTATTCAACACATGCTGTAAGGGTAAGATTTCTCCATAAAATGACAGAGGCATTTTGCCATTCTCAAGCTCTCCTCTTTATTTAAAAACCAACATCAGAAGCTGTTCGTTGTCAGGAAACAACACCTAATAAATACCAGCTGTGTCAGCTGATTGCATCAATTAGGCTAATGATGTAACAGGCCAATTTAGCTTGGAAGACAGAAGAATACATATCAACACGACATATATATCAGCACATAACAACATTTTGTTATATTTTTTAAAACAATCACTGCTGGTACACACCTCCAGAATATGATTGAACTGAGCCTTGAGTTCAAAGTAAGGTTTAGATTTGAGGATGACCTTCTTCAGGGTTTTCTGGAGGGTCTGGACTCGAGCCTCAGCATCTTGGCAGAGCTGTGTGACTCGCTGGTGCTCCCGCTCACTGCAGAGGCGCTCCTCCTCTGCCTCATTCACCTGACCAGCACAGGAAATATGACTGAGAGCAGCTCATAAATCACATGTACCCCACCGTGTCTCTGATTAGTGAGTGGATACATATTCAAAAGGCCTTTTTCACGACAGATATTTTGACTTGTCATAGTAGGAGAGCAGGTGTTGCTAATTACATTAAATAAATTAGAAACTTAAATTAATTAAATTCTATTCTCTGTATCCCAGTAAGCCATGACAGTGTGACACTAAGCCAGGATGCACAAGACCAAAACCCTCTTTTCTTTGCTTTTTTACATTCATCAAATCCAATTCACTTAAGTGGCAATTATGTTAAGTTCCATATTGCATTTTAAGCGGATAATAACTGAATGCCTTGGCATACAGTGCACTGGAGTAGCAGCTTGAAAAAAGTGTTTTGTTTTCTGTTTATTGAAACTAGAACTGGCTTTGGATTAAGAATAAATGCAGAATAAAATTGTGACACCCTGAATAGAATCAGTGAATGCAATGTGCAATGCAATATGTTTCAGGCCTGTATCAGGAAAGACATAGCTAAAGTGAAGAGAAAAGGTTTTATCTTTTTTAAAAAAAAATATTCAGCAAGCTGGTTTCCCTGATATCTATAGGTAGTGTGTTCCAGAGCTTTGGGGTGTAATTAACAAAGGCTGCATCCATAATTTTCTTCACTGTTGCTGGAAACCTTTAATAAACCAGAGCAGATGATCACAGTGTTCTTGAAAGACATAGTGAACAAGAAATTTAGCAATTAGTTTAGGCCAAGCCCATTCAGGGCTTTGTATACAAGGAGGAGAACCTTAAAATCAATTCTGAATGACAGAGGAAGCCAGTGCTAAACTGGACTAATGCGCTCTCTCCTTTTTCTCTTCTCTTTTCCTGTTTTCTTGTGTGTCTTTTTTTAATCATTTTTAATTCTGCGTGTTTGTAAATCTCTGGTGCATCAGAGACATCAAGCACGGTAACTCTGGTGCTACTTTTTCATTACTTTTACAACTCGTGCAACTTTCTTCGCGTCTGTGGATCCGTGAGAGACAATGGCTCCCATTGTTTACAGTAGGGATCAGCTGCTGGCCCTGTGTAACACAGCTGCGTGGCCGGAGGAGCAACCTGATGTCCCCAGCAAGATAAGGAGGAAGATGCGGGGGTGCCACGCTGGGATCAAACGCTGCGACAGGAGGAAAGCTCACAGACTGACTCTCCCGTCCATCATCATGGGGAATGCAAGATCTCTCCACAACAAGATGGATGAGCTAGCGGCGGTGACCTGGCATTATCAGGAATTCCAGCAGTGCAGTATGTTATTGTTTGCTGAGACATGGCTAGGAACGCAGCACACAGACGCGACTGTAGCGTTGGATGGATTCTCACTCATACGGACAGACCGGACAGAGAGGAGTGGTAAGAGGAAAGGAGGAGGGCTGGCAGTGTTTGTGAACGATAGATGGTGTAACTCCAGGCACATGACTATCAAAGAGCAACACTGCTGCCCGGACACTGAGCTGTTGGCTGTTACCCCGTGTTCCCACCAAACGCGATGTTGCAAGATCGCGCGACAAGATTACATACAAAGTCAATGCAAAGACGCGATTTGAGGCGTCATCGCGCCGGGCAATGCGCTGGACACGATCGCGCAACGCGATGGACGGGGGAGCAGCATCACAACAGCTGACAGGAAGAGGCTGGACAAACTCAAAAGGCCAGCTCTGTCCTGGGATGCCCTCTGGAACTGGTGGAGGAGGTGGGGGAGCGGAGGATGACAGCCAAGCTGTCCTCCATAACAGACAATGACTCCCACCCCCTCCAACACACACTCACAGCACTGAGGAGCTCCATCAGTGACTGGATGCTACATCCTAAGTGTGTGAAGGAGCGGTATTGCAGGTCATTCCTCCCTGCAGTTGTCAGACTACGCAACAAAAACTGTTCCAAGTAATCAGTAAAATAATCTATACAATAAGCTGTGCAATAAAATATGACAGAACAGTCTATACATACTAGTACAATTTTATACAATTTTCTTTAGGATGATGTCTCTTTTTATTTTTTATTTAAAATTCCCACTGTTGCACATACTGCTGTTTACTTTGCATGCACTTGTTATATTACTTGCTTTACTGATGCTGCTGTAATTTGGAATTTCCCCTCGCAGGACTAATAAAGGAATATTGATTTGAATTGAATAAAAGAGCAAGAGACTTTGACATAAAATTACACAAATCATTTATGGAACAATCATCTTTTGATAGTATCTTTAAAGATGTTATATAGTTTTTAATTTAGTTTTTAAAATGGACAATGGAGGGTTTACTGCTCTTCCATTTATTTTTATGTATATGATATTTTCCTATAATAAGAATTATGTTTACCATCCTTGATAACTTCTTTGACAGACCATCCATATAAATCATTACCTGAGACTTATTAAACAAAGAATTGTTGGTCCCAATATTTAGCCAGCGATAAACATCTTGCCAAAATTGCAATGTGCCCGAACAAGAGAAAACTAAGTGTTCAGCAGTTTCATGTTCTATCAGACAAAATGTACAAGGATCTACTTCAAAATGTAATATTTTCCTTTGAGTTTCAGCAGCAGGGAAAATATTGTTTACAATTTTAAACCGCATTGTTTCACTTTGGATGAAATTGGCCATTTAAGATAGCTATAGTGTGTTTTTGTTAACGTTACTTCATTAACAGTTATCTTTACTTTTGTTGATTTTTTGATATCAAGGAATAGCTTCCCTTTTAAACCACTTCCTAGTACTTTGTTGTTACATTTATTTATTCATCTTTTTAAAGGTCCCATATTATAAAGCTTTTTCAACAAGTTAACATAGGTCAATGAGTTCCAGAAAACATGTTTTTGAAGCTGTTTGCTGGAAACAGCTTTTAGGAAAAGATTTTTGCCTACCTCTATTTCCCCCTGTTTCAGTCCATTTCATAACGTGTTGTTTCTGGTGTCTGTAGCTTTAAATGCAAATGAGCTGCTGCCCATTACATACAAATGAGCTGCTTCTCATTTGGCCACGCCCACTCAAACTGTTACCATGGTAACAGGGAGAGCGTAGACTCTAACGTAGCACTACCCATGTGAAAGTAGCAGACATGGCAGCAATGAACAGACCTAGTTCTTCAGTAGTTCAACCAAACATGTTCGAACCTCAATCGGATCCTGAAGAAGGAGGGGAGGCTCTACACAACCTCAGACTCAAGAGTATTCAGCAGGACACTTCTGAAAGGTTAAACAAAAAAAAAATGTCTTACCAGAAGTAACTAGAAGCTAGCAGTTAGCCTTCTTCATCTTTCTCAATGGCAAAACACATGCTACAACATGCAAGAGTTCACGCTAATCTACAAAAAAAACACAGCTAATTATTTGAATACTTCCATGTCCCTAGTCTGCAGGTATTCCACACAATGCTGGAAGGGACCCCTCATTTAGAAAAAGTCCCCCGGCTAATCCTGCCTTGAATTGACCAAGGTTGGAGAAACAGTCAGTCTCAAAGTGGTTAGCACACACCAACAGTTTTTTGCCACCTGTAGCTGGGACGTTACCTTCAAAAATGAATTCAATCCATGCCGCTCTTCTGTCCTCTGCGGCTGGGAGCTAATGGAGTGATCTTTGCTGATCTTTACAGCCAACAACAGAACACTTCGTGTGGCACCTCAACATGATGACTCCTAAACCAGTGCTTTCGATAATAAAATGGCGGATCTCTGAGAAAGTAGTGTTGTACGTATGCTCTGATGGGAGGGGGATGGGGAGGAGGGTGGCGAGTGGTGGGTAGGAATATTCAAATATGCCGGCCAATGACGTCATTGGCCGCGCCAAATTTGACTGGCTCATCTAGAAACCGCAGGCAGGGTACTTTCAGAAATCCGTATCTCACTCAAAAAAGCATGGATGGTCTTATTTCACAGTTTGTATGCGTGTGGCAGCACCACAGAGTCAAAATAACACCCCAAATCCCAGAAAAATGAGTTTTTCATAATATGGGACCTTTAAGTCAGGCAGTTTGACCGAAACATTTGATTGTGATAGGATATTTTTTATCATGTACTGTAAGGGAAGTAGTATAGCTCTACAAATTTGATTAAACTCTCTTTAGGAGCATTTTAAATTAAACTTTTCTACAAATGAATTAAATTTCAATAAATGGCCATATTCATTTATCAGATCAGTAACATATAAAACTTTTTTATCGTACCAGTTTTGTTTAAATAAAGTCTTCCTGTTAATAGTAATGGTTCTATTATTCCACAAGGTGGAGCCATGCAGTGTGAAGTTATGAGTGAACATCATTTTCCAGTAATGCAATATTTGTTTATGGAAGTCAGACAATTTGATTGGCAGCTTGGTTATTTCAAAGTCACAACTCAACAAAAATTCTAACCCTCCAACATTTTTGAATAAACCATATAGAATCAGGTTGTGCCAAATAAGCTTTTATCCAGTTCAACTTGAATACTCGAATCATTGATTCAAATTCAGCGGATTTTAAACCACCAGTATTACAATCCTTAACCATCACAGATTTTTTTAAGGTTCAGTTAATTTGCACTTAAAGTATGTTCCAGAATCTTACTAATAAATGGAAGGTTGGATGGCAGCCTATAGTTGGTGAGTGTATTACCATCTAGGTTGGGTTCCATTATTAAGGGTTTTACAACAGCTGTTTTAAAGCCATCTGGGAAGATGCCTGTTTGCCGAGATGTATTTCTTATCTTCGGGACATGTCTTGAAACACAGTCGAACACCCGCTTTAGGTATGCTGTAGGTACAGAGTCAACACATGAAGTGGATGACTTAGGCTCTGTGACAGTCTAGCAGAGCTCAGTTAATTCCCATGGTTCTTTATCATTTTTACAGGGTTTGTTGAGGTCATCTGTGTTTAATTTAAGTTATTTTCATTGAAGAACAATGCAAGTTCTTTGCAATTTGATTCAGGGAAGGTGAGAATAATATTCTCCATAGGTCCACATCTGATAAAGGTCAGAGGTACGGAATGACTGGTGATAACAAAATAATATCTAATCTATTTATTAACATCGCATATCCTGTGACTGGGCCAGCACAAAACCAAGGCAAACTAGTCTCAGACATTTAGTACATAGTTATTTTCCGACATTGTTACAACTACATTTTACACTAGTCATAGAAATTGTGTCGAAGAAAAAAGGAGACATATTCTGTATCTGTGATTTATGAGTTGATAGCAAATTTTCTAGTGTGAGGTGTGTGTGAACTAGACAGCAACAACAGACAACACTCTTTCCAGCAGTTAACATTGCTATGATGATGTCAGCCATACAGGAATCGGCCACATTAAAACCACATCAATCTGCGAACAAGATCATTGCGAATAATCTCCATCTACACTGCATATTCAACGTCACTTAAGATATACTTCATGAAGTTTTGTAGCTTATGAATTACACGAGATGGCAGGGGTCCTCAACTACATTTGTCTAAGGGACAGAATTTTTCTAAGCAGGCACTGTTCAATACATTTAGGCCTAATTGTTGAATCTCAACAATTAACTCATTTTCCGGTTGGCCTATGAAAACAAGTGACAAATCTTGAGTCTAACAGACAAGCTTAGTGATTCCAGTTACCTCCCATAGTCCAGCCAGTATGTGTTAATTCCAGAGCCAGCCACAGAGCTGAGTGGTTTGACGGTAGGTCCACAAGCAGAGTTGGAGAATAATCAGATTCTGTAGAATGGGTGAACTATGAATTATGGACTTTTAGGGTCATTGCCAGGGGTTAGCAAGCTAAATGTTAGATGACACATTTTTTGAATTCATTAATATGGATGTGGCCAGTGGGCACTGAGTTGTGGGCTGGGTACGAATTGTCTTAACGGTCCAGACTTTCAGAAGCCCAGTTCCAGAGTAATATTTTCTTACCGTGTTGTAGACGTGTTGTTTTTTTATAGGCAGTAATGGCTTCTTTGTCTATATTACAGCGAACTGTGAGCCTAGTATACGTTTATTTACTTTCAGGGAGAATCAAAGTATTGTTGATATGCTCATCCATGTTATTTACAGAGCAGTCATAGCTGTGTGTCTCAAATGATAATATATTAATATTAATAAATATTACAGAACTCTGCTTCATCCTTGCCATCTCGTTTTTGTTAAGATTAGGTTGGCATCAAAAAGCACAGTGAGAGGACTGTCCAAATTGGTCAAAAATGACGCTGGATTATTCCTTCTGAAATAACACGGTCCATGTGATTGCTATGATGTGTTTGACTGTGTCACCGGCTGTTTAAGGTCAACAGTATGCTTACAGAAGTGGCATGGGGTTTGTCGCATTTCTAAGAGACACCTGAGTGATGATGTCTGTTCAGCATGGCACTTTTTACTAACTCCTTGATTAATGAGAGTGGTGGTGGTGAGGAGGGGATGTTAGGTCCCTGGTTATCTGTGCATTTTTGTTTTGGTATTACATGCCAAGAATATGAAGTAGATTAGCACAGAGCCGACTGCAAACTGTGATGTTTGGACATATCCCATCAGGCTTGAAGTGGCCTTTACAGTTCCAAAAGATATTGAAAATGCCATTGTAAGCCATGTATTCAGAGTAAGGAGTCTGCTGAAAGATTTGATTCCTTTCCCAAGGTTGGAATGAGGCCTGATATGAATACATGTTGTGACTCACAGTCAGTAGCACAGTCAGTAGCAGGCAAAAGTCTTTTGTCAAGATCTCTGAGCCAGTTTTCCTTTGCAGAATGTCAAAAGATTCAGTGTGAATAATAATCTTCCTGTTACTTGGATGTTTGGAAAGGATAACTGGCAACATAATTGTTAGCTCACTGACTGATTTATCAGCCACAGTTAAATTTTCAGTCTTTACCATTCTTACATGGCTGCTTACAGAGTCCCCAAACAGAACGGTGCCTGGTTTGTCAGGTTTGAGATTTCCAATATTTCTTTTGGTCTTCTGCTTATCAGGTGTTGAGTTCACAATGTTTCTTCTGGCCCTTGGCCTAGCAATGGTCTGGGGGCTATTTCTTGGGGATTTGACAGTGTGTGATTGTTATTCACTATTCCGCTATACTGACATTTGAAATGAGTGATCCCAGTGAGGGTTAAGGAGGACAAAAAGTTGGCTTATTTACTGCACATCTGTTTACTTCCTGTCAATTCTACACAAACATTACTTTCATTTTCAACCTTAGTGATCACCTTATCATGTTTTTATTTGCTTGAGTTAGTTACTTCAGTTTTCAGTTAGCTTAATACATATTGTTAATAGTATTTACCATTCATTTTCTGTATATATTATATAGCTGACTAACTAAAGACACTGAAGTGATTATCAAAATGATCAGAAATAATAAAAACAGTATGCACAAAAATGAACAGTAAATACTGTTAAAAATATTTAGCTAACTTTTAAAAATAACTAGACAATTTCCCCCCGGTGGGAAATTTTGAGAGTGATACAGTGCAAAAACGCCGGGGTGTGTGGCTAGTGCTATAGAGGTCAGTGTCCAGTACTAAAGACAGAACACTGACCTCTATAGCACGGCAGTGCTATTAAAACACATGCACAGAAACACACACATCTCAGCTGTTTGTGTTTGTGTTTGTGTTAGTAAACAACACAGACAACTTGAACACTTTGGTGTGCTTTTGGTGTTTCTACACAAAATATTTTGCAGATACCTGCAAGTTTAAAACAGGGGTCCATTCTGCTTCTCCCAGAAAATCTTTGCATTGGAGTCAATGAGGAGCAGAGACAGATGTGGCCGCACTTAGAGGCTGCTAATTCAAATTCTGTAAGTCTCTCTGATTTTTTGAGCACATTGTGGGCGACAGAACAAATTTGTCTACAAATGTGGAAAAAAATCACATGTCTAGAGCGTAAATTGTGGCTGGGAGGAGTGTGGAAAGACAAAAAATGTGGAGTTTTTTAGGCTCTCTGCCACTCTGACTGATGACATCACACACTCTAACACCAGAGGTTGTCACGGCAACTTGAGCTGGTTGCCATTGACATGCCATTGATATCTGCACTCAAAAAAACAGATTGGGTGTCTGCTAAATTAATCTGTGTAACATGTTGCTTCTACCATATATAGTCATGTTTTGTGGTTGAACATCATTAAGTAATGTTATTTTAGCATGATGTGCAATAACTTATCACTTCCTAAATTCAGTTATGCTGACAGAATTTAATGCTTTTTGGGTAAGATTTTAAATGGTGTGTACAACTCCAGAACAGAAGGTGGCAGTAGTGTGCGAGCAGGGAGTGCAGAAGAAGGCAGAGCAACACGGGAGGACGGACATGTTGCAGAAGGCGGTAAGTTGGATCCTTTACCATCCATCAACTTAAAAAGTAAACCACTGCACAGAAATGTCACATAACTTGTACTGTCTGCTCTATGATTTTGAACGATTAATTTCGTCACCAAATGTTTTCGTAGTGCGATATATTCCACGTGTGCTTAGCGTCGTATTAGCATCAGCGGAGTCCAGTTAAACACACACACACACACAACTTTTGTTGGTAACACGGTTGACAAAATGATGAAGTAAGTTTGTTTTCATTTAAATGTCTAAAAATGGCAGTTAGAGCTTAAGCATGCCAATTAATGAATTTAGCACAATCTATGAGTATATACTATAGAAACATAGAATTTCAAGCGAAACAACACTGTGATTTTTTCCCTTCATTATCTGAAATGTACCCCTAATTAGGGCTGGGCGATATGACGATATATATCGTGAGGACGATAGAAAAGTGTCTATCCTGCCCTTTGTCCTCTATCGTTTCTATCGTGATTTACTAATTATTACATTATTACAGTTAATATACAATTTAATATAATTTAATAACAATTTGTATCGTCATTATGCACGCTCTAACTTCATATAATTGGGGGGAAAGGAAAAATAAAAAGATTCATTTCATTTTAAATAGAAACGTGGTTTTGCGACACGACACTGCTTTACGTCACGTGGGTCATGTGGGTGTGGCATACGTTTGCGACATAATTGCTGAAGGAGCCCGCGAAGAATGGACAATGGAAACAAAGAATGGAGATGTTCTTATACAGATCGAGACAGCTGCACCGGTAGGCCTACAAGAGCCACTTGCGCCGAAAAGAGGGGGCACTTCTGTGATTTGGCTGCATTTTGGATTTAAGTCCTCCGACACGGAGCAAAGGCAGGCTGTATGCAAACTTTGCAGCAAAATTATCCCTGCGCCAGACTCGAACACAACCAACCTCTTCTATCATTTGAGGAAGGTTCACGAGCGAGAATACGAAAAAGTCCAACAAATCCGAATACGATCTAAACAAAAGGATGAAACCGCGGGGGCAAGTTCCGAGAAGAAGTATAGCCAGCCGAAAATTGAGCAGTCTTTCGCCCAATGCACGCCGTATGACAAGACGTCTCCGCGCCACAAACAAATCACAGGCGCAATATTGAATTACATTTGTAAAGACATGACTCCCGTGTATGTCGTGGAAAAGGAGAGCTTTCGTGACCTCGTGAAAGCATTGGATCCCAAGTACATCATGCCCAGTCGCAAACACTTCAGCAAGGTGGAGTTACCGCGCTTATACAGTAAATGTCGGGCTGAAGTGGAGAGGGACGTGAGCAGTGCTGTGCATTATGCACTGACAACAGACCTGTGGACGAGCCGAGCTACACAGCCGTACATGAGCTTAACAATACACTTCATAAGGAGCGACTGGACCCTCTGCGCCCGCTGTTTACAGACTGCCTACTTTCCTGATGACCACACAGGAGTCATGTTAGCCCAAGGTGAGTCTGACAGTGCCTCACACTTATTCTGTTGCTATTTTTTTAACTAACGTGCTTACAACAATACACTGTGTGTATGAATATATAGCACTAGTATGTTATTTTGAAATTCCTCTCCATAGACATCTACATGTCAATTGTAGTAATTCTGAATCATCCCTAGTTAAGTATTCTAATTAAGCTGTCTGTCTGTCTGTCTGTCTGTAGGTCTGAGAGATGCCCTGGAGTCATGGGGACTGCAAGAATGCCATCTTGTCTGTGTCACCACAGATAACGCCACAAACAACATCTCTGCAATGGAACTGAATAAGTGGGAACGGTTACAATGCTTTGGCCACCGTCTACAGCTAGCCATCGGTAAGTGTATAACAATCTAAAATTAGTGGCTTAGTGTAATATTGCAAAGGAAATATTAATGAATTAAAATTACTTTGGTTGCAAACTGCCGACACTCTTTAATTATTAATTCAGTCCATAAATAATTTAAGTGATGCATGAGTAAAAAAAATTTGATGTCAAATATGTTATTACATCACATTTCTCTTTTTGTTTTCAACAGAGAATGCTCTAAAAGATATCACACCAGCATCTACAAAGCAGGCTGTGGAAAGAGCAGTGGGAGTCTGTAAAAAGGTGGTGAGTGCCTTCTCCAACTCCTGGAAGAGAAAACGTGACTTGGCCAAAGCACAAGCAGCGCTGGGCTTGCCTCACCATCAACTCATCACTGAAACCCCCACGAGGTGGGGCTCCCGCCAGCAGATGATAGCGAGGTTCCTGGAGCAGGAGAAAGCCCTTTCTCAAGTCCTCCTTGCAGATAAGAAGGTGAGACGTGGCCACTGGACATTGCTCGTTGGTGTGTTCATTGTGGATTCTGATTACATTTGCAACCCAGATTCACCTCATTAAAGTATCCTATCTTTTTGTTATTTGACTTAGGCAAGACATCTGGTGCCAAGCTGGCAGGACGTGGCATTGCTGGACTCCCTGTACAAAGCACTGGGTCCACTTTTCGAGTTCACTGACGCTTTGTCGGGGGAGAAGTATGTCAGTGTGTCTTTTCTGAAGCCAGTCCTACACCTATTCAACAACGAAATCCTCAGCCGGAAGGATGGCGACACAGAGCTCACACAAGCTGTCAAAGAGGGTGTTCTCAAATACCTCAATGAAAAGTATGATGACCCTACTACTGATAACCTCCTCGATATGGCGACGCTTGCTGACCCACGATTCAAGACAGCCTACATGAAAGAAGAGAGGGTGGAGTTCATCAAAACAAGAGCTGTAGCAGAGCTGCTGGGTATGGTGGAGGGAGACACGGCATCTGCACCAGAAAGTGAACAAACAGCAGCAGCCTCCAGTTCAGCCCAGGCTGCTCCAGATGGTCTGGAGCACCCCCATCCCACAAAGAAAAAGAAAAGTTTAGGTAGTTACTTTAAGAAGGCAGTTCAAGCAAGCACCCACTCCCAGCCCAGCAGGGCATGCTTTGAACTGGAGGTCTCCCTGTATCTCCAGGCACCTGGGCCTGACTCAGAGACAGAGCCACTAGAATGGTGGAAGCAGCATGAGCTGAATTTCCCATTGATGGCCAGGCTCGCCAAAAAATATCTCTGCGTTCCAGCCACTAGCTCTTCATCTGAAAGGGCGTTCAGCGCAAGTGGGAACATCATCACCTGTAAGAGGTCATGTCTCAAGCCGAACACAGTGGACCAACTGGTGTTCCTTGCACTCAACCTATAATTTTAGAGAGAAATATGTCTACCTCTACAAAGTTTTTGTTTGCACTTTGTTTGCACATTTGTTCATGGTTAGTGCTTTAAACAGAGTTCTGTACAACCCATATGTTTACACTTTATATAACTTTGCACTACAAGGTAAGAGACTTCAGAAGATTTTTTTTTAATAGCTGAACTTTTATTTAACTTTGCACTACAGGGTAAAAGATTTCAGAAGATTTTTTTTTAAATAGCTGAACTTTTATATAACTTTGCACTAGAAGGAAGATTTCAAAAGATTTTTTTTTTAATGGCTGCTGAACTTGTTTTTTTGTCTAAGAAACATGAAGCTTGTGCACTTAAGTGAGAATTTATTTTGTTTTACAGTTGAAAATAAAGAGAATAACTGAAAACATACGCAATTGTGGTATATCCTGATACATATCGTTATCGTGATATGAAGTAATCCATATCGTGATACATGTTTTTTTCCATATCGCCCAGCCCTACCCCTAATTATAGAAACACTCTAATATGTTGTCATCTAACAAGACACTTGAAAAGACAAGAGAGGCCCTTATTTCAGAAGCAAAGAAAAGGAACAATGAGGACACAGTGGCAGCAATGATGGCCAAGACCTTTTCTCATAGAAGGCAAGAAGCTATTCAAGATGCACCCATGATTGCAGTTTTTAAAACCAGATGGCCAGCTCTCTTCAGTGTGCGTGAGGTAACTGAATAAGTGATTAGAGTATGTTCATATTTTAAATTCAAAAATAGTTTGGAAACATTTTTTTCGGTTATTTCTCCCTCGTAATACTACTAATTGGTGTTGTATCATGTATCATTTCAAGCCTGATTTGTCACCTTTACAACAAGATATAACTTATAAGGATTGTGCTTCTGTGGAATGAGCAATACAGCTAAATGTGTAGGTAGCACCCAAAAAATGTTTCCATACAATTTTTCCAAGATTTGGGGGAAAATTATAATTGTTAAACTAATTGGTCGTTTCAGTGCATTGATAGTTAAATTTCTCTGTACCCATTTTTGTGTCAAGTTAAGTGCTGAGTTGAAATGGGGAAAACAGCAACAGTTTTGCTGCCAAAGTTCTTCTCCGAGCAGGATGCTCACTCATCAAAACTGCTCAAGGTCTTTGGCAAGAAGGGTAGTGCTCAGGGAAGAAAGATCAAGAGCATCCTGATGCTCATGACCCAGGTAAAACAAAGGGGACAAACTGCCAAATGCATCACTGTAAAGTTGACATTTTAAAGGTGACATATTATGACAATTTTTCATTAAGTCACATAGGTCTATGATTTCCATAAAACATGTTTTTGATGCTGTTTGCTGGAAATAGCTTTTAGGAAAAGATTCTTGCCCCCCTCTATATCCTTCTTTTTCAGCCCCTTTCAGAATGTGCCGTTTCTGGTGTCTGTAGCTTTAAATGCAAATGAGCTGCTGCTGTCCCACCCATGTCACCGTGGTAACGGGGAGAGCGTAGACTCACGTAGCTCTGCCCGTGCGAAAGTAGCGGACATGACGGTAGTGAATAGACCGAGTTCTTCAGTAGTTCAACCGTACATGTTCGAACCTGGATCGGATCCTGAAGGAGGGAAGGCTCCTACAGAACCTCAGAGAATTCAGCAGGACGCTCCTGAAAGGTTAGTCAAAATACATCTTTCTATCTTTTTCTCTTCAACACGGCCTGTACAGGTGGCAGCGTGAGAGGCCCGCAGTTCAGACGGTCAATGCTCACGCTAGGAAGCACCAATCCTAATTTGTAGCATACCAGATTGACGGGGAGAAACTCAGCTAAAAGTCTCTACCAAGGATTGCCACCCAAACAAAACATAATTCATACCGCAATAAATGCGTGTGTAACGAAAACACGGAAATAGCGTATGTCCACTTTTGCGCGTCTGCTGATTTCACCACATCACACAAACCACACAAGCCTGGTATCATATGAAAGCAGAGTCGGAAGGTCCTGCTTGTTTACATAAAGAGGAGGGGGTTTCTAGTAATCACTGGGTTGCTGAGACATTGACCGTCTAACTGCGCTGTTAGTTTCAGCGCTCCGTCTCATTTACACATGAACGGGCAGAGCACACACAGGCGACACTGCTGAGCAGCACTACTGACCATTCACCTCAGGCTAAGAAATTGTAGCTAGCTAGAGCACACACATTCAAATCTAAAACGCGGGTGCTGTTATTGGTTGAAAATGTTGGTATGCAAGGTTTCGTATTTCTTTAGCTTTATACATGCATGATTTTTTTTTTTACTTGTTCGTATCAGCGCTTATGTGGAAATTGTGCAACAGTGCAGCCTGAGAACAAATGCTGCCAGGAGGTGCCACAGGTCACAGTATCTTTACCTGCACTTACAGTATGATCATAGTGTGTGATTACAGATAACATGCCACGGCAGATACTCACCTTATGTTATGAATAATAGGTTACAACAAGGCTGCAGCAGTTGGATGAAAGGCCTCCATGCATGATCAACCATCCAGGTTTAGAACCTGTTTGTCTAAATGCGTTCTCGCTGCAGAACGCATACAACACTTACAGGGCTGAATACGACCCTTTACCGCTATGGGGGACAGAGCAGTGAGTTTCATCTATAATAACCAACTTCACTGTTCATACACCATAATAAACTAAATATAGTCAGTCATATTTTATCTTGACCATATAACCAGGTTTTTCCTTAGCAAATGCTATATATTATACATTTCTTCACATGAAACATTTTACAGATAAATAAATATTTATTGACTGCAGTCATGAATATTTGTACATGGAAATACAGTACAAGTGAAGGATTCTGAATCCATATTAGAAAAATGTGAATACAGATGTTGACATTATAGAACCTGTTGACTAACATAATGTTCAAATTTTCTCAGTCGTTACAGGTATCTAGCCAATGAGTTTTGTGAGCTGGTGCCGGAGCTTCCTTGGGCAGAAGATTCGAGCAGTCATCCCATCATGCAGATTGACGTTGGGAGTTTCCTGATGCCCAGGGAAGATCCCCTCCGACGACACGTCCAGCAGGATGTTTATCTTCAGAATCTCAGCTCTGTACGATGATGGGTCGACAAAGATCCTCTCCGTGATCATGTCCATCAAATCATCAATATAACCTGTGCAATACACAGACACACAGGAAAAAGTGAATCATTAGTATCATTTATTAGATCATTCAGCAACTGCAAATATAGTGAGTTTGCACTTTGAATTTTGTAGTTTCTCAGGTATTTAAGTGTGTATTTTTTTTGGTTTATTTATTGTGTTGAAAGTACTGACTTGTGGTACTTGGTGTCTTTTTGTCATGTACAATATAAATGTTTGTTCTTTGAGTAAATAAAAAAAAGGAGTTCACACTTACGAATGTGGTTAGTCTTCACTGGTTTGGCTGTCTCCGTTCATGGTCTTTGGAAAGCTCAGTTTGAAAAGAGGATCTCCTGATGATGTGGTCGCTTGTCCTCTATCAGCATTCTCGTTGTACTGAAGTGCATAACAACAGTAGTCCTTGCAGGACACAGTAGCCTGGACAGCTGTAACAACAGTATATTGTTATGATAACAGGACATACTTAGGAGTAAAACATGACAGCACTGTTATAGTGTAAATTCAAGCACTAAAGGCTGCAACAGCTCACTGCTACAATTGATCAATAGCAGGTAACTGTAATGATGCACTGGCCTATATAAAAAGAGAGAAGTGACATCAACCTTATCTTACATGAATAGCTATGCCAACAGCTATATACAGCGTAAAAATAAAAGAAAAAACGCTTGGAGTGTGGGCTGGGATGTAGCAGTCTCAACCATACACTCGTTTTGCCCGGGGCTTTTCTAACATACTCCAGTTTAGAAAACGTTTCCAAATGCATTATTTTCATAAATTCT
The DNA here is from genome assembly GCF_051107435.1 of Chaetodon auriga. Taxonomy (NCBI): domain Eukaryota; kingdom Metazoa; phylum Chordata; class Actinopteri; order Chaetodontiformes; family Chaetodontidae; genus Chaetodon; species Chaetodon auriga. Next base: position 1,514,121 of record NC_135090.1, on the reverse strand, counting down.
TGAAGCTTAGGCCCTGCGGAGCGTCTGTGTACGTATCGCTTGACCGACCGGGTCGCTGGGTTTGCATATGGAGACCATGCTAATTGCGAACTAGAAGCTAGCGGTTAGCGTTAGCTTGTGCTATGTCGCAAAGCACTTCTTGATTAATTCGTGTTAAACTGCAAAATGAACACAGCTTAATATTTGTGAATGCTGGCATCTCCTCGTTTGCAAGATCAGAAACGTGGTGTGATGGACCAAAAGCTACGGTGGCAGCGAGCTAACCTGTGATGGCTGGAGTCGTAGTCTCGAAGCTAGCGGTTAGCCTGACATCGTTCTCAATGGCAAAACACACACGCTACAACACGCAAGAGTTCGCGCTAATCTACTCAAGAAACACACAGCTAATTATTTGTATACTTACATGTCCCTCGTCTGCACGTAATCCACGCAAAACTGGAAGTGAGCCCTCCTTTAGAGAAAGTCTCCCAGCTAATCCTGCCTCGTACTGACCGGGCTTGGCGGAACAGTCAGCCTCGAAGTGGTTAGCACACACCAGCAGGTTTTTGCCAACTGTAGCGGGGACGTTGCCTTCAGAAATTCAATTCACGCCGCTCTTCTGTCCTCTGCGGCTGGGAGCCGATGGAGCGATTTGTGCTCGTCTTTACAGCCACCAACAGAACACTGTATGTGGCAGCTCGACATGATTCCTAACACGGTGCATTCGATAGCGACATCGCAGATCTGTGAGAAGGTAGCGTATCTGGTGGGTGGAGAGACGCCAAGGAGAGGAGTAGGGGTGGTGGCTGGTGGGTGGGAGCATGCAAATATCCGGACTTGTTACGCAACAGTACTCCCGGAACTCCAATGGTTCGGTTGGAAGGGTGCTTTCACAAATCCGTATCTTACTCAAAAAAGCACGGACGGTCTTATTTCACACTTTGTATGCGTGTGGTAGCACCACAGACACAAAATAACACCCCAAATCCCAGAAAAAGTCGGTTTTTCATAATATGGGACCTTTAAGAGGAAATGTGATGGGGAGAAGAGAGAAGTAAGACAATTTGGAAAGAGGGGAAACTTTTTCACTGTATGAAAAATGATTTGATTATAATTCTAACTTTTGGTAGATTTGACAAAGTGAACTCAAATAACTTAATCCCTTAACAATCCAGGCTTTGTGCCACTTAGTGACTTTCCACTGCCAGGACCTACTTTACAATACCAGATTTGGAGAGGGTTTCCACTACCTCTCCTTCATATATCTAGCGTCGGAAATGTGCGACTCAAGTGACAAGACTGTGTTTTAGAAGTGTGTAAAGTTATTAAATCGACCATGTTCCACCACCACTTGCATAGCTGCTGTGATTGGTGGTTCATTATTCTCACGCTCTCTCTCTCGATAGAGTAACGAGTAGCTTGGCTCACTACATTTTTTAAGTAGTTTGCCCAACACTGCTCACTAATAAAAAACAAAAAAAACTTTCCCAGGAATTGTTGGACAGGTACATCTTTGATTTTACTTGTTGAACACACACATACAGGTTACAGCTTGCTTTAGCAGCAATTTGAAGCTTAGCATACAAGCTACAAATTTGCAATACGATATTGCAAATTCATATATCATAAAATTGATTGATAAAGATGAAATAGGTTACATTTGGAAGAAAAATGTGTCTTTTGTTTAATGTGGCATCATGTGCGTGACATTTAGTCTCCCTGTTGGTTAAAACGGTTTTCCTCATGTTTTTGTTTTTGTACTTTGTGCGGCCCACATACTCAGACTGACAACATTGATGTGAAAAGAGAGTGCATCCTCAAGGCGCTGTCGGTCTACCTGAATGAAGAGCCGGAGAAAGTGGTGAAAGAACGCATGGTATGTAATTTAGCTTTTATTCTCCAGTCCTTATATTTACATCTTACAAAAGAAAATGCAATTATAGGTCACACATTGTTGTCATACTTGTTTTTACTTTTTTCAGGACTCTGATGTTGACAACGGTCAAGCTGAAATGGAGACTGTCTTCGGAGTATTTGTGATTCGCAGAGAAGGTGCAGAGCGTGACAATGGTTCAGAGGACCTGGGCATCATTTTGGAGGGGGTAGAAGTCCTCAATGAGCTGGGTAATGTACCAGTAGCAGTTGCAATGCTGTTTGCTTTACTTTATGCACTCAATCTCAGCTACCCCCCAGAGTGGAAATACACTTTCAAAGCTCTGCAGAAACTCATCATGGGGCTTGATGGACAGAGGTTGTCTAAGAAACTGCAGGTGCTGAAAACCCTACTTGCACGTTAATATTTTGTAGGGTAACTGTTAGGGGTCTTCAACAATGAAAGTATCCCAGAGTCATGTTGGGGAAGGAGGGAGGGAGCCGTTCAATCAATATTAGTGTTTTAAAATGACATGTTTTTACTCTGAAATTAAAGCTTCATATGTTTATTAGTGAATTTTCACCTTTATTTTTCAAAATTTTCATTTTCATTCATTCATCTTCTATACCCGCCTATCCCTTTCGGGGTTGTGGGGGGCTGGAGCCTATCCCAGCTGTCAATGGGCGAGAGGCGGGGCCCACCCTGAACCGGTTGCCAGCCGATTGCAGGGCATATTTTCATATTCAAAATCAAAATTTCAAAATTAAATTGAAAAAAATTAAATTTTTCAGTTTAAGGGATTTAGAATTCAGTTGATAAATTTTCAAGCTGCCAAATTGACAAACCAGCAAAATTCAGCATCATAATATGCCGTCTGAAATTCATGAAAACAGCTGAGATTCTAGATCAAGTCAAACCAACATCCAGCCTGTTCATTGGGTCTTTATGTAAAACAAACTGAAATTTTGTCAGCATTGCTGGAGATGATAGCTGACTAACAGAAATAACAGCTGGACAGATGAGTTACCAGCTGTTCACTTTATAGAAAACAGTTTTATGTGAAGCCCTAATGAACAGGCTGGATGTTGGTTTGACTTGATTATAATCTGTTGCTTTTCCCTGGGATCTCAGCTGTTTCAAATTGAATTTCACACTGCATATTTCGACACTGAATTTTGCCGGTTGACTTTGGTTGCTGAAAATTTATCAATTGAATTTTAAATTTTATATTTTGATATTGAATTTTTTAAGCAAATTAAATTTATCTTATTAGAATTTTTTAAGACATGAAATTTTGATTCTGAATATGAAAATAGTGAAAATTGCTATTGAAAATTTGAAACAGTAAATTCAGGGTAAAAAGCAATTCAGGTACACAATTTCATTGCATTAATATTCAATGGTAACAATTCTACTTCATTTTTAATTCAAAATCAGATGAAACAGATTTACTCCATAAATAGAGGGCTCTGTAGTGTACAGATACATTTTGAGAATTTAATTATTCGTTTATTTTTATTTCAGATTCATGGATGCACAAGAACGCACTTTTATTTTTATTGTATTTCAATTTTTTGCAGAGCCAGATGTTTTTCTATGTTTGCCTCTTCATGGGCAATAAAGTACAATCTCAAGAAATCCTGTTTGCTTTTAGGTGTTTTTTTTCCTAACTTGATATCAACTGTCATAAACTAGGATGACAAATGTTTACATTGTTTAAAATAAATATTGATGTCAGAATTGACTTCTATTGAATTATTACTATTGATTTTCATATGACTGAAAGGACTCTCAACTAAAGTATTTGTGATTGTCAAACATACATAAGTCTTGTCTGATCAGCACAATTAATTAGTTGTGTTGTTAATAAATTAGTTGTGTTGTATCATTTTAAAATATAGTTGTACCTACCCCATTAAATTGCGTCACCCACACTTAAATCAAATATGGGTAAATATGTTGAACTAACCTTTAAAAGTTAAGTTGGATTTACCCCTTGTAATTAAGTAACAGTAACGCCGACACATTATGTTTATTCGGCATGTTTACATAAATTTCACTCAACAAAACTGTCTCTTGCAAAATGAGCGTATTATAATTGGGTGGAAATACTTTCCATAATTTGTATGTTCACCCAACAAATGATTATTATGTTGGATTTACCCCTTGTAATTGAGTGATAGTAACACCAACACCTTATGTTGAACCAACATATTTACATTTATGTCACTCAATAAAACAATTTCTTGCTAAATTAGCGTATTATGATTGGGTGGAAATACTTTCCATAATTTTTTTATGTTCATCCAACAAATTATTTTTTTGAGTGTAGCAAAAGCCAATGAGGTCATTATTTGTCTCATTTTCCCAGCCGTTTCCATCAAAACTGGTGAAAGTCTGTCCACTGGTTTTGAAGAACACATTTTTGGTGTCTGTGGTACCCTTGATAGGTCAGGTTCAAAATGCTTGGGTGGACCTACTCCCAAACAATGCCTGAAGATATATACTGAGATTTATAGTGATTGGACAAATTAACGAGTTTTGGCCATTTTCCTACTAAGCCCTGCCCTTTGCGAAGTTTATGAAATACCCATGTTGTTTGACAGATCTTGCTCATTTATACATGAAATGTGTAACTCAGTTATATTCATATTAATTTTTTTCAAAAATGGCAAAATGGCAGAAAATCAATCATTGCAAACTCTTATGATCCAAGAGGTCTTTTTGTAGAGCACACTGACCTGGGCTTGTGTGTCCAATTTCAAGTCAACTGAACTGGACTTGCAGTGTGAGGGATACGGTCTCTTCAAGATTGAATTTTGGCTTTCATTACAGCACCACCATCTGGCCGATTGAGCTCATATTTCTTGGGAAGCACTTGTATAATTTCTTGTCTTTCAGCCACAGCAAAACACAACAACAATAACTAAACAATCATAATAACAATAATAATAATAAACCTGCACAAAATTGTACCATCCCTGAAATGTGTGTCACACTGATGTGTTGTTGGGCTAATTTTTTTAAAAAATCTGTTTTACTACATTTTAACAAAACAGAACCCAGAAGATCCGGTTTCACTTGTAATTGCAATTGTGCGGTTAGCATCTGACCCATACAGTCTAAGCTTGTATTTCTTGTTAACAAGTCTCCATGTTAGCTTACGTCCCCTATTGCAATTAATGGGTCAAGTTGGTAGACGTTTGCATGTGTACCTTGGAAGTGGCGTGGTTGAGCATCTCCTGCCAGGTTGGGTCCATGGTATTTCTGTCTGCCAAGAGGCCCTGCTCTGCCACATACACCATCTCTCTGGCAGCAGTATGCATAGACACAGCCCTTTCATATCTCAGAGCTGCCTTCTGGGTCTCCTGTTGGGCCTGGAGGGGACAGGTAACAGCATCTAAAAAAACATTGTAACCAATCACAAAATCTACTGCAACAATAAAAAGGGTGCACTCATTAAAGGCTACAGGCAGACTGAAGCTGGTCCTTTCACCAACAGGCTTTCACACAGAGCCTCTACCCAAACTGTTGAGTCTGTTGTAACACTACAGGCATGTAGGTTAATTTATTGAACTGGAAAAGCCTACTACCCATTATGCCTGGATGAGACTACACAATATATTTGTCATTGACTATGACCACCATGTCAGATCTAGTAAGTGCCATAAACTCTGTGTCTTCGTTGGGTGACTGGCAAGACTACACGTATGACCCTGATCAATCATGGTTTCACAATCACACAGGAGTTCGGATGTCATCGGGGAGGTGGGTGAAGCAACTGTGGATCATGGTGACAGAGTAATTGTGTGTGATACTGGTGGTCTTGTGTAGCAAAAAATAAATAAATAAAGAGAGAGAGAGAGAGAGAGAGAGAGAGAGAGAGAGAGAGAGAGAGAGAGAAACTACTCTGGATGCACTCCCTGGTGGCACGGAGAGGACAGCATGGGCAATGAACTTTTCTCCTGTTTCACTGTCCCAACTGAAAGCAGCAACCTCATTATAGAGACCACTAACAATGACAGTCGCTGTGTGGGTGAGTAGTAGGCTGAGGACTGTGATGCATTAGTCAAAATCCATGCTTCAGTCTGGATGCGTTGTAAAGTTTGTTTGTTTTTTTTTTATACTTAAATTTTTATTGATTTACAACAAGGTATACAAAATATAAACATATAAACATACAAAAAGGTCACAGTATCAGAACAGTTGTTGCCATATCTTCAATAAATCAGTGTTGTAGGTAACATCAAGATTTACAATGTTGTCATATCTTAATTAACTTGGACAGAAGGCAGTATAGATAGAAAGTCACAGTTTATCAGATGCAGGGGGGGGAGAAAAACCCCCACTCACTCCTCTACTTAACAAGAAAGCTGACCATTTTGACCATCTTGCAGCATATAGGTCACCTTTCAGCCGCAACAAGAAAGTCAATCTCTCCATCTCGTGAATGTCGTTCATAATCCTGAACCAATCATCCACCGTAGGTGGGTCAGTCTGTAGCCATTTACGAGTGATCGCTTTTTTCGCAGCGGCAGTCAGAAGTCTCAGGAGGTATTTGTCATTGCCTGTCATCCCCTCTGGAATGTCTCCCAGATAGAGCAACAAACATGAAAGTGGAATCTGATGTCCAAGTATTTGTTGCAGGTGTGAACAAATATTACCCCAAAATAACGTAATTTTAGGACAGCTCCAAAAAATATGATGGTGATCTGCTTCATCGTCCCCGCAGCCCCTCCAACATCTTTGTTGGGACACTGCCAGATATGACTGCATTTTAGGGGTAATAAAATAACGTACCAGATTCTTCCAGCTAAATTCACGCCAATACATGGAGCAAGAAGTAGAAAAAACAGACTCACACATGTTCTCCCACTGCTGACAAGATATACTCTGCTTCAGGTCCCTCTCCCACCTCTCTTTAATGTAGTCTGTGGTATTTCCTGAGTTCTCAACAATTCCTTGATAAAGTCTTGAAACTACCGATTTAGTTTTTTTACTATATGCTTGGACCACGAGTTGTATTATTTTATTGGGGTTTGGAATCTCAGCAGAACCAATCTCTTTTTGAAAATAATGTTGTACCTGTAAATACCTATAGAAGTCTTGTTTTTCAAGGTTGTGATTATCTTGTAATTTCTGGAAGCTCTGTAACATGTCCCCCTCCATTATTTTACAGAAAGCAGTGAATCCCCTCCTCGACCAGAGCTTAAATCTAGAATCTAGAAGGTTTGGAGTGAATCTTGTGTCATAGGCCAGCCAGCCAAGTTGTTTCAACTGGGACCACAAACCAAATTTTTTAATGACACTAAACCAGGTGTGTAGGGTGAAGGCAGCGTGAGGGCATAGATGTTCCTGACAATTTAACATCAGCCTATGATCTGCAATCATGGCTTGTATCGGGATTCCCCTGCAATCTCCCTCCATCTCCTTCCATTTTGCCTCATAACTACTATCACACCAAAGAATTATTATTCTCAATTGAGCCGAAAGGTAATAATCCTTAAGGCTGGGTAAAGACATGCCACCCCCTCCCCTACTCCTGATCAGCGTACCAAACTTGACCCTCGGTTTCTTCCCACTCCAAATAAATCGAGAGATCTGTTTATCCCAGTCCGAAAACTGAGAGGGTGGTATCGAGATAGGTAAAGAAGTAAACAAATACAGTAGTCTAGGCAAAATTGACATTTTTACAGCCTCTATCCTGGCGCTGAAACTCAGTAAAGGTGTTGACCATGTACTAAGATTTTCTATAATCGTTTTGTTAACCGACACGTTGTAAAGTTTATTTAACAGAAAAAGCTAACGAAATGAAACCTGAAGTGACATGAAGTGACCTGACATGCTGTGATGTGACATGTGAAGGGAAGTTCATCAGGAGAAACTCTGTCCAGAGGCAACTCTGCCATCTGCTGTTGTCCAGGAGTAGCATTTGTACATCAACACAAAACACATTTTGACATAATTCTTCTGACTGATGTGGTAGCAGGAACCCCTAACCCTTACCCAGGAATCTTTTTTGGCACAGTCGGGATAACATGTGGTTGTGACCACTGTCCTATTCCTTCATGAATATGTCAAAGAATTATGTTTGAAATGTGGAAATCTTTGGCCAGTATGACAGGATGTTTCATGTCTTCTGGCATTGCTGACCTGCTCAATTGTCCACCAAGCCTCAAAACATTTTTATCCAGAACAGGATTGACTTCATGAATGTGGCTGGTCCTTTTCACATGTACTCCCTTATTCAAACTTGAGATTTCATTGGAAAATCTTTTCTTCTGACAAAAGCAGATTATTTCCATCTCATTCTTTGCCAGTTCTTCCACTGTGAGATCAGTATTTCCCTAAGCTTCAAGTTTTCCTGTCTTCTTCTGTGACAGATCTCTCTGATGGATACTGTCTTGGTGAGCTGAAGAACATGACTCCTTTGTTTCCTTTTTCTGATGCGATACAAAAGCAGCTTCTTAAGTCTGAGCATCCGTGCTACTCTTTTTCAAATGAGTCCAGAATGAGAAGTGCTTAATCAAGCAGGTTATTGTAGCCGCTTCTTCTGATGTCTAAGCCACATCCACAGTGATCCTTTTGACTTCGGAATCCTTTGGTAAGATATCTACCAATCCATCAGGATTTTGAGGCCACTCTTCCCAAGGTTGAAGAAGAAACTGAAGCCCTGACAGCCATGTTTCTTTTTTCAGGAACGATACCCATACGTCTTCCAACTTATGGACATCCTGGATCCAACATCTATTCCAACAATGTCTATTCCTGTGCAATGGAGGCTCATACAGTATCATCCCCACCAACCTTTATCCTTCCTTTTCCTTCATAAATCTTGTAGGATCTTCTTAATGGTCAGGACAGCTGGTACCAATATTCCAAGTGGATCGTATATTGAACTGGCTGCTGAGAGTATCCCCCTTCTTGTGAGGGGGTCTGTCTTTCAAAGTGATCTTGAACTTGAAGACATCAGATTGACCCTCTCAACAGGAAGGTTGTCATAGTCAAAGTCCAGATTCTTCATCTCTTTTGCTTTCTCTTGTTTCGGGCATAGCAGCCAACACATGACAACTGTTGCTCATCCACTTGGTAAGTAGAAGGCCTCCCTTGGAACAAATTGCTTGAAGCTCATGCTAAAGAGCTACTGCAGGTTCCTCTGAAGCTGCTGAAGTGAGCAGTTGTCAGCATAGAAGTTGTTGATGATGTTGTTTAGAGCCTGACGGCTGAACTGTTTCATGTTGTCCTCAGCACACTTCCAAACAGCAAAGTTCACACAACTTGGAGATGAAGTTGCTTCAAACATGTGCACTGTCACTCGGTATTCCACCATGTCCCCACTGTAGTCTCCTCCTGGCCACCAGAGGAACCGCAACAAGTCAATGATGATTTGGTACTCTCACCTTGTAGAACATTGCTTCAATATTTGCAGTGATGGCAACCGATTCTTTACAGAATCTAGCCAAGACTCCTACCAATGAGCTGGTAGGGTCGGGTGCCTATAAGAGCTGAGAATTCAATGAAAATCCCTGAAATGTTGCTTTACAGTCAAACATCACTCAAGGCTTTTTCTTTTGTAAATGAAATACTCCATGGTGGAGTAGATACTATTTTGTACCATCACTACATCCCAGGACACTATCTTGTACTTTCTCTGCATGGTTCTGACAGCATAAGGTCTATCTCCCTTACTCCAGATTACCTCCAGTGGCTCCAGAGCTTTGGGTACATCTGAGCCAATCAATAATTCTATTTCATATGGAATAAAAAGATACCTAGAATTAGGAAAGCCTATTTACAGCAGCAAAATATGGTCTGCTGTGAGAAAACAGTATGGTTGGCATAATGGTCCCCACCTCACTCCTGTCAATCCAAACCACTTTTTCTCCTAGTCCGTTATGGATGATTCTTTTGACATTTGGAAACGTAATGGCATAATCAATATGAAGGCTCTATTCATAGATAAAATATATCCTACCTTTTTGCAATTTCGGAAGAAATTTCATGTACCACAATCACATTTATTCAAATTCTTCCAGATTCGTAGTTATGTTAAAAGGAACACACCCTCTTATCCCAATCCCCTTTGGAAGCTCTGTTTTCCTTCAAACCCTCAAAGAGGGGAGCTATTTCCTTCATTTCTAATCTCTTGTCCGATCAACAAAGCCTATCACTAGAATTTATAAAGTCTGCATGGGAGGGTGATTTGGGAGTGACCTTGACAGCGGAGCAGTGGAAAGAGCCCGGGGGGGGGGCCCCAAATCTGTGTCCGACATGGCCTCATCCATTTTAAGATATTGCATCGCCTTCACTTTTCCAAAGTTAGACTCTCAAGAATGTTTCCAGATGTGGACCCATTGTGTGACAGATGTGGGCTCTCACCAGGCTCTCTGGCACATTCATTCTGGCTTTGTCCTAATTTACATATATATTGGAGCTCAATTTTTAATACACTATCAGAAGTTTTCAAAATGTTGGTTCAGCCAGATCCCATGACAGCCATTTTTGGCGTAGTGGGAGAGAACAATAAAAATCACACTCTTGTCGCTTGTCACTGATTCTTCTTAATTGGAAAAACCCTTAATTGGAAATTATACAGTCCCTTAAACTCGAAAAGTTGAGGTTCACAGTACGCTGCTCCTTGGATAACTTTAAGAAAATTTGGAAGCCTTTCATGGACTATATCAGAAGTAGGCTTTAAGTCTCTTTTCTTAAAGGCTCCCCAGATGTAATGAACTTCTACAGCTTTATATCCTGATTTCATTTGCCTCATAGCCCAGCATAATGTGCTACCTTTTTCTTTTCATGCAACTGCAAAATGTAAATGCTTGTTTGTTTGTTTTGTTACCATGTCTATTTCTGTACTTGTTTTTCTTATACAGTCCTTCTATGTTGAGCTGTTAACTTTTCTTGAAAAAGCCAATAAAAATATATATAAAAAAACAATAATAGTTCTACTTCAAGGTCAATTTCAAGTAGATGAACGTTTCTCGAATGAGGCCACTGATGCATAGGCATAGTTTTCTGAGTGTATATTCCGAGGAGATCACAAAAAATGCAGCTGCCCAGTCCAGCAACCTCCAGGCCTGCAACAATGCCACACACACACACACACACACACACACACACACACATATATATATATATACATTGCAGCTGAGTCACTTCCTGCAGTCTTTGCTGATGTGTCCTGTATAGAAACAGAAAAAACACACTCCATTTGCTTTTAGGAAAGTGGCTCACTATATGCCATTTTTTCCATCTGTGCGCACATCTCCAAAGCATGTCCACCTCCACAGAAGAAACGCAATCTCATAGCAGGCAAACACTCCTTTGTAAGTTTTCTTCTCTGCAACTGCTGCAGTGGTGGCAAACATGCTTTCTTTTTTTCTTAGATGAGGCTGTGACTAAGACCTCCTGACATCTTTGCTGACTGTAGGACTGTCTTTTATGTCTCCAAATACTGGATGTGTTGCAATCTTAACTTGTCTTTCAAGGAACTCCACTATATCCATTAAGACAGCACTGTGATTGTATTTTTCTTGCAAATCACAGGCTGCAGTTCTCCATTTACTCCTCAGTCGGTAGGGCAACTTCCTTATGATGACAAGCATATTTGTTGGCATGTCAAGCTCGTTCATGTGGTGAAACTCTTCCATCGTGTCAGAGCATCCACTTAGAAAGACAGCGTTTGCCTGTAGAGCCTTTGTGTCATCTGGTTTTATTAATGACCATAAAAGAGCTTTCTCCATGTAGGCTGTGGCAATTTTACAGCGGGGAAAATAAGTATTGAATGCATCAACATTTTTGTCAGTAAATATATTTCTAATGTGGCTATGGAAATGAATTTTTCACCAGATGTCAGTAACAACCCAAGTAATCCACAAATACAAAGAAATCAAAACAAATAAGTCCATAAATTAAGTTATGCAAAATAAAGTGGAATGACACAGGCAAAAAGTATTGAACATGTGAAAAAGAGGTGTTAGAACTTGACCCAGGGACGTGGACTCAGAAGCAAAACTCAAAGCCGGCAGTAAGGTTTAACAAAGCTTTTACTAGGAGAAACGATCAAACAAAAGGCGCTTGCAAAGGAGGATGCAAAAAATAACACAAAGCGCTCTCAAAGGAGGTTACAAAACACAACAAAAAGCACTCTTTGAAGAGGACCAAAAATATAAACTCAAAGCAAACAAATTCAATAAACTTGACCTGAAGATCTCTTGAAGCCTGACAGAACACATGTGATCATGACACAAGATGAAATGACACAAGACGAACTGACACAAGACAAAGGGAGACAAGGAGGGAGGGGAACACAGGTGAGACCAATCAGGGCCAGAGAGACAATCACAGTGGAGGGAAAATCACACAAAGGGAGGAAGTCAAGTGCCTGAAACAAAACGGAAAAGGTGAGTACAAAATAAAACAGGAAGTCAATGACAACACTAGACATGAGTGATAAAACTTGACATGAAAGTGCTCAACAGAATTTACACACATTAACACACACCTCACAAAGAAATGGATGGTCTTTCGCTTCCGCTTCCATGTTTTTGCTTCCGCTTCTGTGTTTTTGCTCTCAGTCCGTGTTTTAGCTCTCAGTCTTAACATTTGGTCTTGTAGCCTTTTAACTTAGTTCTAAGAGTTGGATTTTTAGCCTTTCTTAGCTCTTCAGTTTTTAAATCTCGGGCATTTGAACTGTTTTTAGCGTTGGGCCGATCAAGAGAACTTTTTCTGGCATGCGAGCCGCCATGCCTTCACCAGCCGCTGCCGAGTCACCTGGAGAGTTGGAAGAGCTGCTAAAAATAGCACACAAAAAGATCGCTGACCTTCTAGAGGACAAAAACGAATATTGGACAAGCTGCTGAGGAAGGATTCCATGCTGTCCACCCTAAGGTCTTGTCTCCCGGCAGTGACCAGCTGGCTAGAGCTGGCTCTTTCTCCTCCGAGCCTGCCGCTCTCCAGTAAGTATGCAGCCTTATCAGTGAGCAAGAAGCCGGCGGCCCGTGACCAGCACCGGGAAACTGCACCTGTTTCTGCGGCCTCTGCCATCATGCCCCCGTTAACAAACATCATAGCCTTCTCTCCACTCACGGCTAGCTGCCCTCCAGCAGAGGGGTGCCCTGCATCAGGTGGATGTCCAACTAGGGCTGGGACGACGCGTCGACGCAAAAAATATGTCGACGCAAAAACTGCACGTCGATGCGTCGTCGTCACAGAATCAAAAAATGGCGGCGGCTGCGGCATCGAGTAGCAGCGAGTCGGGGGAGAAGAAAAGATCTCGTAGTAGGATGTCAAAAGTATGGGAGTACTTTACACCTAAAGATAACGATTCGGTCGTCTGTGACCTGTGCAAAATGGAGATGGCATACCATAAAAGCACTACCGCGATGCACCAGCACCTTAAGAGGAAGCACCCGGGAGCTGCTTGTGTGGAGGACAAGACGCCGTGAGTTTTCAACTTTTTTTTCTTTCCTTGTTTGCAATGATTAACCCTGTCATTCATCCAAACCGCACCACGTAACTTGTGCTCCAGCCTCGCACACACGTAACATGTGCCCACTTAAACACACACACACACCCCTCACACACTCGCCTCTTGCTGACACACTTTTTTTTAGCTGACACAGACAGACACTCCTCAAATACATGCAAAAGTTAGTTTATTTTTATTTCTTTGTCTTTTTTTTTTTTAAAATACAACATTCATTGTTTTTTTTTTATAACTTTTAACTTTTAGGTTAATGTATTATCATTATTATTATTATTATTTTACTTTATTGATATGGGCAGATCATTTAGAAATATATGTTTTTATTAACCTGTGCACTGTTTGTGATTTATGTTTTCAGGGACAGGGATAAGCAGAAAAGTTTGGAGGACTACTATCAGACGAAAAAAAAACACCCCCCCTGCACCCCCCAGGAGGCTGCTGCACTTACTGAGAGCATCCTTTCGATGATTGTAAAGGACATGAGGCCTCTTGCTATCATTGAGGGCGAGGGATTTAAAGAAATGCTCACCACTTTTAATCAAGGTTACAGTCTGCCGTCCAGGCGCCACTTCACTAGTATGATGGAGGAAAAGTATGAAACATCAGTGGAGAAACTACGGAACAAATTAAAGGCGGTGAATTCGAAAATCTCCCTAACCACCGATGCCTGGACCAGTATGGTCACAGAGGCATACTTGGGAGTAACGTGTCACTTCATTGACGAGAAATGGAATCTTGTCTCCTGCAACCTGACGACACTGCCAGTTGACGAGCGGCACATGGCAGAAAATATTGCCTCCTGGGTGGAGAAGGTGGCAGAAAAATTCCACATTTCATTAAACAACGTTCTTGCAATTGTGCATGATAATGCAAGTAATGTGGTCGCAGCTCTCCGCATCCTTGAAGAGAAGTTCGGAGTTGCATCCTACCGATGTGCTGGGCACACGTTGCAGCTGGTTGTAAACCATGCAATGAAGGACCCCACGATTGATAGAACACTATCAGCAGCACGTGGTCTTGTGAAGCACATCAAGAAAAGTGAGCCAGCTAGCACTAAACTCAAGCAGAAACAACAACAAATGGGCACACCTGAGCATAAACTGATCCAGGATGTAGCTGTCAGATGGAACAGTTCATACTACATGGTTGAACGTTTATTAGAACAGCGGTGGCCAGTGGTTGCCACACTGTCAGACCCAGAAGTCACACACCGTGGGAAACATTACCTGGATCTGAAAAATGATCAGTGGGTTCTTCTGAGTGAGCTGAAGGAGGTGCTCCAGCCTTTTGAGCAAGCAACTGTTTTCCTAAGTGGGCAATCATATGTTACAGCTTCTGTTCTCCCACCCCTGCTGAAAGGTCTACTGAAATCCACCCACAACAGATCCTTTGATTCTGCTGCCGTGAACCTTTTCCAGAGCCATGCAGAAGAGGAAATTCTTTCAAGGTGGCACCCGCTGGTATCTGCATTTCAAGAGGATGGAAAAAATGTGTCACTCCTTGCTGCAGCCCTGGATCCACGTTTCAGAAAATTGAAGTTCCTTTCTCAAGAGGATGCTCTGAAACTCCAAGCAAAAGTTCAGAGTGTTGCACTTGACCTGGAAAGGGAGCAGAGAGCACTCCAGCAGGCAGCAGTGGGGGAGCAGGAGGGGGAAGCCTCAGCGACTCCACCACCAAAGAGGAGGTCTGTGTTGGACACTTTGTTGGGCTCGGATTCTGAGGAGGAAGACAGCAGTGAGGCACCAGACCACCAGGATGATGAGGACACAGTGAAGAAGGAAGCACTTATGTATTTTGGGGAAAACCCCATCCCAAGGGACAGTGACCCCCTTCAATGGTGGAGGGCTAATGAGGCAAGATTCCCCACACTGGCTGCTTTAGCAAAATCCTACTTAGCTGTACCAGCAACATCCACGCCATCTGAAAGGCTTTTTTCAGTAGCTGGACATATTGTCAACAAAAAAAGGGCAAGCCTGACAGCCGAGCATGTTGAGATGCTAACATTCCTCCACTCTAATACGTGACTACAACACAGACACACACCTGAGCAGACGCACACACACGGAGTGAGAGTGGTGGTGGAAAGCAAGAGGGAAAGGTAAAGGAGAGCAGCACAAGTGCTCGTGCAGGAACAAACACACACAAAGCTGCTGTTATTTTTTATTTATTTTATGTTTATATATTTTGATTCAGATTGCGTTTTTTGCACAACAGTTTTATTTATTGAAAGAAATTTGTATTTATTTTATTATTCTTTGTAAAGTCCTGGGAGCTCCAGTTTAACTACTGTTCACTTAACTGTAATAGGCCTAATACTTGAATTTATTTGTTATTTATTTCACAGATTAGGCTAAGTTGCTGCTGTCACACATTGTGTTGTTTTGTAAATTACAGCTGCCACTGCTGCTGTTATTTTTTTATTTATTTTATGTTGATAAGATTTTGGTTCAGATTGTGTTTTTTGCAGTTTTATTTATTGAAAAAAAGTTTTATTTTTTTTATTACAGGATTCCATTGCACTACAAATGTGTGCACTTTATTGTTGTGTTGTTCTATACAATTCATTCATTTTTGAACTTGTTAATAAAAATATATTGGAAAGAAGAAATTTGTGTTTTATTCATGGAGATAAATTTACATTAATTGCTATATAGGTCAAATTATGGGGAGATAATCGATAATCGAATCGAAATCGAATCGAATCGGATTTAAAAATGAATCGTTAGATTAATCGATGCATCGAAAAACTATTTTCTAGATTAATCGATTACAAAAATAATCGTTTAACCCAGCCCTATGTCCAACAAGGGGCCGTTCACCTCCACCGTCCCGCTCCTCATCCTCTTCCCAGCACAGGCAGCTGGTTAAGGACGTGGTGCACTGGCACTCCTCATGTTCCCCCCACCAGGCGAGGGATCACACCGGGGGTCCTGGTGTGGGTGGCGGGGTGGCTGAGCTGGCTTTCCCCCCTGAAGATCGAGCGGACGCTCCCACAACAGTCGTCATCGGGAACTCCATCGTGAGGCACGTCCGCATGAGGGGGGCGTCCACCCTGTCCTTCCCTGGCGCCACCGTTATGGACATAACAGGGAAAATCCCGGATATCCTGAGCTCGCATCCGTGGGCGAAAAGGATTATTATCCACGCAGGAGCGAACAACATCGCCAGGCAGCAGTCCAAACTTTTAAAGCAGGACTTCACCCACCTTTTCAACACCGTGTCACAGTCCCAGGTGAGTGTTTTCATCTCCGGCCCTACCCCCACCTGTAGCAGAGGGATAGGCAGCTTCAGCAGGCTGCTCAGCCTCAACACCTGGCTCTCCTCTGCCTGTAACTCTCACCATGTCGGCTTCGTCGACAACTTTGATGTCTTTTGGGAGAGACGGCATCTCTTCGATCCAGACGGTCTCCACCTGAACATAGCAGGTGCCTGCATACTGTCCGCTTACCTGGCATATGGTGTGCAGCATGCCAATCCCCAAACCAGCACCCGCTGATCTGTCCGCAGTACAATCACACCCACGTGATTGACTGTCTGCATGTCACACACACACACCCTACACCCCCTGTCTGCCCACAGAAGTACCAGACAGCAACGTCCACACCATTACAACCATCATCTCCCACAGAACACACAAACCAAGGAATGTTTTCAGACCACGCACACAGACTATCATCCAACTGTTTCACTACGATGAGCGCACGTTCAGCACGAACATTAACATGGCAGTGCTGAACATGCGCTCTCTTTTAAACGAGACCTTTTTAATGAATGATGTGATTTTAGATTATAAGTTAGACTGTCTTCTTTTAACCGAGACATGGCTTGGCACTGACGCACCTGTTGCTCTCACCGAGGCTTCCCCACCAAATAATAACTGGCGATTTTAATCTACATGTTGATGACACCTCGGATCCAATGTCCACAGAATTTTTAAATCTTTTTAACTGTCTAGATTTTAAGCAGCACATCACGCAGCCAACTCACAACAGGGGACACACCCTGGACCTGGTCATAACCCATGGCCTGTCCATTGGTGTGTCCTCTGTTGTCGACCTGGCTGTGTCTGACCACTACTGTGTGTTTTTTAATATCACCAGTTTTAACCAGCGGGATGCCCCGGTGAGAACAGTGAGGAGGCGCTACCTAACTTCTGAAGTGGCTGCAAATTTTATTGAGATTTTACAGAGCACTCCTGCTGAAATTTTACCTGCACCCTGTGATTTTATCGTTGATAGTTTTAACAGCAAACTGAAGTCCACTCTCGACTCAGTAGCTCCACTTTTAACTAAAACAATCACAAGAAAACCTACACCCCCATGGAGAAACAACAATGAAATACATAAACTGAAAAGACAGTGCAGGAATACCGAGAGGAGATGGAGAAAGTCTAAACTAACAGTCCACCTCGAGACTCTACGGCAACAACTCAAAACCTACAATAACGCAGTTAAACAGGCAAGAATTTCTCATTTTTTCGTAACTTATCATAGACCACAAAAACAACCTCCGGTTCCTTTTCTCCACCTTTGATATTTTAAAAAGCACAAATTTTAATAAAGTTCTTCACATGCCATCTGATGCTCTTTGTGAGAACTTTGCAGACCACTGCGGAACTAAAATCAAGGACATCAGATCCAGCCTTTTATCCCAACAAGTTTTATCTGTTAACACACTGGAATTGTTGTCCTTGCCTGAGGAAACACTGGAGAGTTTTGCCCTGGTTGATGCGAGGACACTTGGTCAAGTTTTCTCCCAAGTAAACTCAACAACCTGCCTTTTAGATCCAATTCCCACATCATTTTATGGATTCTTTGAGGACCAGTTTTTAAACATTATGAATTGCTCCCTTCAGACGGGTGTCTTCCCCACCGCTTTTAAAACAGCGGTGGTGAAGCCCCTTCTGAAGAAGAGCACTTTAGACCCCAACATTTTTAATAACTACCGACCTGTATCCAACTTACCCTTTTTAAGTAAAATTGTAGAAAAACTGTTTTTTAACCAAGTCAGTGACTTTTTAAACAGAAACAACACCTTTGAGAGACATCAGTCTGGTTTTCACAGTACCGAGACAGCACTTTAAAAGATTTTAAACGACATCAGGTGGAACTTAGATCACAAGAAACTCACAGTCTTGGTTCTACTGGATCTAAGCGCCACCTTTGATACAGTAGACCATCACATTTTATTAAATAGACTCAGACACCTGGTTGGCCTCTCTAGTACTGTTTTTAAACGGTTCCACTCCTATCTCACAGACCGATGTTCCCCAAGGCTCAATTTTAGGTCCAATTCTTTTTAATCTTTATATGCTTCCTCTCGGAAACGTCATTAGGAGACACGGCATCAGTTTCCATAGCTATGCTGATGACACACAGCTGTACATTGCCGTGTCTCCTGATGACACAGGGCCAATAGATACCCTTTTTAACTGCATTTTAGATATCAAGTCATGGATGGCAGGGAATTTCCTACAGCTCAACCAGGACAAAACAGAGGTTTTAGTTATAGGTCCTGAAGGCCAGACTGAGAAACTTTTACCAAAACTACAAGATTTTAAACCAATCCAATCTGTAAAAAACCTGGGCGTGATTTTTGACTCTGAGCTGACTTTTATCCCACATATCAAAAATATAACAAAAATAGGCTTTTATCATCTTAAAAACATAGCCAGAGTCCGCCCGTTTCTCTCTCAGGCCAGCACAGAGGTGTCGTTTAGATTACTGTAATGCCCTGCTCTCTGGTCTTCCTACAAAGAGTATTTCATACCTCCAATTACTGCAAAACTCAGCTGCACGCATGCTGACGAAGACCAGAGGGCGGGCCCACATTACACCAGTTTTACAGTCGCTGCATTGGGTCCCTGTCCGCTTCAGGATTGATTTTAAGGTTCTTTTACTAATTTTCAAATGTCTTAACAGCCTTGCGCCCTCTTACTTATCCGACCTGCTTTTACCATATCAACCCTCGCGGACCCTGAGGTCCTCCGACACTGGCCTTTTATCCATACCAAAAGCCAGAACAAAAACCCATGGTGAGGCGGCATTTAGCCACTATGCCCCACACCTGTGGACCAGCCTGCCAGAGAGCCTCAGGACTGCAGAGACTGTTGATATTTTTAAAAGAAGGTTAAAGACACATCTTTTTAATCAGGCTTTTAACTGACCTTTAAATTCTTCTTGCGTTTTTATCATTTATCTTACGTTGATGCCTTTTATTTTGCTGTCTTATATTTTGTATTATTTTACCCTATTTTATCTACTTTACTTATTATCTTATGAACTTCTCTTCTTTTAACTGTTTAATTTATTTTTTAATTCCAGTGTTTCCTCAGGGGGGTCCTCCACACTGAAAGTTGTGTCTGGTCTGCTGCCGGGGGTGCTGTCCTCGGGCCCCTTCGGCCCGGCTGGTGGGGGGGCTCCCTACCCTGGTGTGGGGACTCGCCAGTCTGTCAGGGTCGGGGGGGCCCGGGTGCCGGTGCCCCTGTGCTCATAGTCCGTGATGACTCCTCTCGTTGTGGACGGCCCCAAAGGTGGCATTCTCCTCAATCCTCAGTGCCTTGCCATGTCTCGTTACTCCTGCTACTGTCTGTGGTGAGAATGTCTGTGTGTGTGTGTGTGTGTGTGTGTGTGCATGAAGTTGAGGGTGTGTGGTAGTACATATGGAGGGTGGGAGGGTTGGGTTTTTGGTGCTGTTCTGTTATTATTTATATCGTTTTTAACTCTTGTAAAGCACTTTGTGTTGCATTATGTATGAAAAGTGCTATATAAATAAAGTTTGATTTGATTTGATTTGATATAATTTTTATGGTAGGTTTATTTTAACAGAAAGAGACAGAATATCAACAAAAAATCCAGAAAAAACACATCATATAAAGGTTATAAATTAATCTGCATTTGATCAAGTGAAATAAGTATTTGATCCTCAAGCAAAACATGACTTAGTACTTGGTGGAGAAATCCTTGTTGGCAAGCACAGAGGTCAGACGTTTCTTGTAGTTGGTCACCAGGTTTGCACACATCTCAGGAGGGATTTTGGTCTACTCCTCTTTACAGATCCTCTCCAAATTCTTAAGGTTCCGAGGCTGTCACTTGGCAACTTGAAGTTTCAGCTCCTCCAAGTTCTGGAGACTGGCTAGGCTAGTCCATGACCTTAATGTTCTTCTTCTTTAGCCACTCCTTTGTTGCCTTGCCCGTATGTTTTGGGTCATTGTCACGCTGGAAGACCCATCCACGACCCATCTTCAGTCTTCTTGCTGAGGGAAGGAGGTTCACCTCCAAGATTCTACGGTAAATGGCCACGTTCATTGGCCCTTCAATGCGGTGAAGTCTTCCTTTACCCTTAGCAGAGAAACAGCCCTAAAGCATGATGTTACCCCCTCCATGCTTGACAGTGGGAATGGTGTTCTTGGGGTCATAGTCAGCATTTCTCTGCCTCCAAACACGGCGAGTCAAGTTGATGCCAAAGAGCTCAATTTTGGTCTCATCTGACCACAGCATATTCTCCCAAGCCTTATATGAATCATTCAAGTGTTCATTGGCAAACTTCAGACGGGCCTGTACTTGTGCCTTCTTGAGCAATGGGACCTTGTGGGCACTGCAGGATCTCAATCCATTACGGCAAAGTGTGTTACCAATGGTTTTATTGGTGACTGTGGTCCCAGCTGCCTTGAGATCATTTACAAGTTCCTCCCGTGCAGTTCTGAGCTGATCCCTCAGCTGATCCCTCACCGTTCTCATGATCATCCTTACCCCACGAGGCGAGATCTTGCATGAAGCTCCAGAGTGAGGGCGATTGATGGTTATTTTGTATTGCTTCCATTTTCAATTAATCACACCAACAATGGTCTCTTTCTCACCAAGCTTCTTGCTGATGGTCTTGTAGCCCATTCCAGCCTTGTGCAGGTCTACAATCTTGTCCCTGATATCCTTTGACAGCTCTTTGGTTTTGCCCATGGTGGTGGAGAGGTTTGAATGGAAGACACTGATTCTGTGACAGGTGTCTTTTATACTTACAACGAGTTGATGTTCAGAGTACTTTTTCAAAGTGACAGCACTAATTTGTGTTCCCCTTTGGCACTGAACTGGTCTGGGGGGGGTCAGAATTTTTGCTGGTTGGAAAGAGATCAAATAATTATTCAAACAATCAACCGAAAATCTATTTATAATCTTTATATAATGTGTTTTTTCAGAATTTTTGTTGATATTCTGTCTCACTCTGTTAAAATACACCTACCATAAAAATTATACAAACACTGTTCATTTTTTTTGTGAGGGGGCAAACTTACAAAATCAGCAGAGGATCAAACAATTATTTCCCCCACTGTATGCAGCAATTGTGAAATCAGCAGCAACATGACCTGTGTGCTAAAAGCGCTTTCCAATTTTTTAAAAAGAAATCTGCGTTACCTTTTGTTATGCCTTTGGATAAGTCACCCTTGATCACCTGTTCTTCTTGGGAAGAAATACAATGACACACTCATATAGTGATTTTGCATTTTCACACAGGTGAATGATTCTTTCCAGTTTGAACAGCACATTTTCATCCCTTTTCATTGGCTTAATTTCATTTGTGAGCCCTTTAATTTTTTTCACCACAGGAAACCAAGCATGCACAAACACAAGCTAAATCCAACCGCCCCCAATGGACAAGCAGCAGTATCTCTACTGTGAACTGTGTTCAAACGTACAACAAATACACAGAATGTATTAACAGACACAAGCCTACCGCTTCTGATGTCTGTGATAAGCGGCTGTCAACAAGTGAGTTTCCACCACAGCAGCAGTCAACTGTGGCTCCAACAAGCCGAAGACAGGAAACAGTCCAAATATTTCAATGATGTCCATTAAATCCAGAAGTTCAGCGATCCATGACATTCATGCTACCAACTAAATAATTACACTGTTGACTAAATAAAGCAACTACAAACAATGAAAGTCACTGAGTTGGTCAATAGTCAGCTGAGTAGTGTGACGCATTTGTAAAAATCCATGCTTCAGTCCAGATGTGTTGTAAACAGTTTATTTAAAAGAAAGAGCATAACAAGGACGCAATTTAAAGCTATATACAATGAAACAGAGCCTGCAGTGACATGAAATGAGTACAGTGACAATGACAGTCAACAGAAAATATCAGAGCCCACCACACCATGGGTGTCTGCTTGCTGCCATACTCATGAACAGCTCAAGTAATGTGAAACCACACCCATGTAGCAATTACCAGAAGTGTCAGTGACTTTTTGGTCACTGACACTGGTAGGAGTAGCTAATACAATTAATCAACCATATAAATGCATATTTATGGCGTCTACACTCAGCATTTCTCCTCCTGTTTGCCATGTTTGTTACCTGACTGCACTCTAGAGAGTGCACGTGATTTCTCAACGTTAAGGAACAGGTCCTGTGGGGGATGCACTCCAGTTAAGGGAGGTCCTGCAGCATCTTAAATTAGAGGTCAGGTATGTGGTTCCGCAGAAAGAAACATATATACTTTTCTGTTTTATGTTACCACTCAGCTCTAAACTCTGTCCATCTGTTATTCCACAACTTTCCCAGTCAGTTTTGTTGCTCCTGTCCCTACTTGTTTGCTGCATCAGATTCATAATAAGCATATATTTACAAAAATGGATGAAGTTGATGAGGTAAAGCATTAAATATATTGCTTCTGTCCTCTTTCAATTGAGTATATGTCAAAAAGGATTAGCAAATGATCATATTCTGTTTTATTTATGTTTTGCACAGTGTCCCAACTATTTTGGAATTGGGGTTGTATTTACATGTACTTTGGGGCTCCCTTTAAAATAAAGTCTCAGAGTCTTTGGTGTTTATCCTGATGAAAGAACAAAGTCATTCCAGACATGCAGCTCAATGAGCTCTGTCAAAGCCTGGAGCAAGGTGTATCTGCATTAGTTTGGGAGAAAGCTGTTGAAGTCAAGGTTACTTAAATGACACAGGAAGGTTTGGTCGACATCTCTGCATGAGAAAGCAGCAGGAAGACCCGGATGGATGGAGAAGGAGAACAAAAAAATTTAAGGTCACTGTTGAAAGATTAATGACTGCATCATTGTTTATGATGATGGTTTTTATCATCTTTATGCGATTACCCTTGTCAAGCATGTCATGGTTTAAGCGAAAAAGAATTCAAAGCATATGAACACCACTGATGTGGTATTAATGACATTTTCCTCATTTTTCAATTAGCATTTTAATAACTACAAATGACAGCGTTAAACAGTTCAGATTAATCATCTATTATTTGCTTCATTACTATCAATTAGGCCTCTGGTCTTTATCCACAAAATCTTCATTAGTTCAATTACAGTTTCAAATGACTCCTCAGCATTTTGATTAAACACGACTGCCACTCATTCCCCATTCCTTCAAGGGTTGAAACGTTAACATAATCAATTAGGTTTCAATACAGAAAAGTCATTCAATTTCAGCTGTAGCTACTGACATTAAGATGCTACGTACGCATGCTAATGCATAAGTAAAATATGGATCAGTTGAATTGTATTGTATTATATTATATTCAGAGGAGGATTAAGGTGGTCATGGGTCAGAAGGCTACACTTTTGCCCTACCATCCCATACCCCCCCCCCCCCCCCAAAAAAAAAAAAAAAAAAAAGAGAACTGGGTGAATTAACCCAGTGTGCTTGGGGCAGTTTGGGGCACACACACACGCACGCACACACACGCACGCACACACACACACACACACACACACACACACACACACACACACACACATTTCCTGTCGCTGCAGCTTCACATTAAAAGCACTTCACTAGCAAACCAAAAGTTGACATTTTTTATGACGTAGTCACAGGAAATACAATGTGTTTGTCAGTGATCTTAGCACATACTGTTATAGAAATGAGTCTAACGGACTCCCAGGTTGCTCACCTGGCAGTGTGTATGCCCCAAGTATCAAGGCTGTGTCATTACAGCAGAAGATCAAGTTTGATTGCAACCTTTGGCCCATTGGTGCATGTCATCCTCGCTCTCTCCCCACTTTCTTCTGTTATGTCTCATAAAGGCTAAAAAAATCCATCCCTCACAAAAAATGTCTTCAAGACAACGGTTATGCCCAGAGTATTTTTGATGGTGGTTCAGTTTGAAATATTGCAGGGAGTAATGGAACAAGAAGGAAAAGCCACAGTGAACTGTAACATGAAGAGCTGGAGGTGACAGGCTGCATATTTCCAAATTCTCAGCAAGGTAACAAACTCCTGTGCCCTGCTGTCCAAAGACTCATGTTGTGTGCAGCATAAAATCAGATCACAGTTGCTCACAGAGTGATGCGAAAAGGCAAGCACAAAAATTTGAAAGATTGTAACTTGAAGGTACAAAAAATAATTGATATCTTTTCTGGGGTATTTTTTTCTTAGCTATAACACCCACTATGTCTTTAGTCTTAGACTTTTAAAAATGTCAAATTTTAGTCATTGATTTTTGTTAGTGTTACATTTTGGTCATGTTTTTGTCAGCGGCCTTTAAGTCTCCTTTTTGTCATGCATGTTTCATTTTTCCTGTCTTTGATGCATTTTGAGGCTACTGTGTCAAAATGCTGTCACTATCTTTGTTTATTTTGTGTACAGTTACCATGGTTACAGGTATCACTATCTTCTATCAATACAACAGACTGACTCAGTGATCTACCTATCATTCCCAAACTCAGGCTGTTTGAACAGAACCGTATCCTCTGTTTCCATTCATACAGCACTACCCCTGCTATCTGTTATCTCTACTGCAGAGCAGCTGATCATTCAAAATCTGGATTCATGCATTTGGTCTCTAATATAATGCCCATTGTCTGGGTTTAACTTGAGAAGACTAAAACTCATTCCTTTCAAAAGCTTGAAAGATGCACAAATGATAGTCACAGTAACATTAAATCAACAACCACAGCACCTGATAGTGTTATATTTGACATATTTCTGGACAGCTGAGGAACCAGTTTTGTCATCAGGAGCTACAGTGCGATATGCTGGTTGTTGTGAATAGGACTTTGTCAAAACAGTAATAAGTTCATTTGTCCATTAATCCATCTTTCACATTGTCATTTAGTTTGTTTTGATTAACAAAAAATGGAATACATTCTGTCACAGTTCCCGCTTTCAAATATTACATTTATTTAGTTTTAGTCTTATTTTCTTTGTATAAAAAAAGGTTATCAACACTAATTTTTCCTCCTAGTTTTCATTCACAAGATGAATACTGCTCAGGACATTACTCAATAACGTCATCTGACACAAAACAGTGCAACATTGAAAAAGAAATCCCCTCACAAAGTTTCATTTATTTTAAATTTCTAGCCAGTCCAGTGTCCCTAAATGTGCTTCAAGTATTCTTTATATATTTATTGTTGAGCCCTGTCAAAGGAAAATTTCTGTATCATCTTATCTTATTTTTAACATCTCTGAATATAACACAATACAATTCACCAGAAGCAAACGCTACGGCACCCTGAATGAACTTAAGGTTGAATTATCAGCTCTCTTAAACAGTTTGAACAAAAACTTAACATTATAAACTTCATGAAGGTAAGATTTATTGCAGGACAATCTACACAGATTGCCCCAGTTTACACTAGGTGAACCCATTAAACTGCCGACTGAGAGTACATCTTTCATATTAATCCATGCACATACACCGAAGACTCAGCTACATCACGTACCTCTTTGGCAAGTCTGCGGGCTTCATAGTAGGGCCTTGCTTTCTCAATGCAGGGACCAAGCTGGGAGCCCTGAGCATTGAGCTTCCTGGCAGAATCAGTAAGAATCCTCCTGTAGCTGGACCTGGCATCCTGCAGGGAGCGCACACATGGCATAAAATCACAACTCACATCCTTGCCATGTCACTGTGTGAAAGCTGAGGCTGTGATAATAAGACAGGTGAACAGTCTTTCAGTGTACAAACATTGTGACTGCGACACAAACAACTTCCTCACATCCAGCTGCAGCTCCAGCTTGTTGATCATTTCACTGGCCTGGTTGAGATGCTCCAGCTCCTCCTGGAAACACAGGGGAAGATGATCTAAATTAAAAACAGAATGCACACAGAAAGGCTGGAGAGATGCTGGAAATTAAGCAGTTTTAAGTGTTCAGAGAGGGGAGCGTTTGCTTCCCAGAGTGGCAGGCTTCAGGTTGCACATGCCAGATACCAGTTTGTGGAAAGAGCAGACTAGTGCCATGTATATTTTAATGTATATTAATATTTTAATGCTTCACTTCACTTCACTAAATATGCCACATACTAATATGAAACTGGATGATTTGTGTAAAAGATACAACTCAGGCTTAATCTATTTGACTACTTCAGTGATATTGCTAATGTTTTAACATGCCTGAATTCTTGGGTCTAGTTCCTCCTCGTGTTTATCGGCATTTTCTTCCTCTCCAGTTTTATTCTGGTTTTCATCACGGGCATCCTCACACTGCGCTTTCACGTCCTCCGAGGTGTGTACATCCACTCCTCTTCGCTTCAACATCACGGTGCTCCCCTCTCCTCCTTTCGCCTCCTCCCCCGGGGTCTCCTCCCGCACACCGGCCGGTTTAGGGGACTCCTCGTCGGTCGACATTTCACGCGAGCTCTCTGGGTCCATTCGCGGCCTCTTGTTCGGCTAACGTTTTACGGGTTATTCTCCCGACGACAATACGGTGTCAGCGTTTACGCTCCTGGAAAGCTCCTTGGAAAACACTTTATACTTAAAGTGTTTAAATGTGTCGCCGTGCCTGCAGTACAAACAAGATGGTCTGACTAATCCTGGACACGATGTCGGCACCTACATGCATTCACGCTGCACATGACCCGAACGGCAGTCTGCACTACTCCTCCTTGCTCTGCTTTTGTTTTGATCGTTTTCTACAAAATTAACGATTTGCTCATTTATGTCTTGGTATTTTTTGTATTTGTTTACAATATATCCAGTAATAAATGTAGCCTGGGGCCAGGGCTAAATAAATTTAAGTGCATGTTTTGTGGATGAGGAGCTGACCCTGTTCAGATTCAGAATTACATCCCATGTGAACCAAAGAAGGACCCAACATACATTTAGGAAAGAAGGGTAAGAAAAGGAGGAACATTTTAAAGGCACTGAACCATAATACAAGTGGAAAGAAAACACGAAGGCACTACATCCGACAAAGATTAAAAAGCGATTCACTGAACAAATTTCACTCGTTAATGGCCATAGATCTTTGTTTAAAATAAGTGTATTTGTGATCAAGCTCTGTTCATGCCCTTGGCACAGGCAACTCCTGTGACGACTGGCTGTGATTTCATTTTCATGCTAGACATAAATATCAAGAGGTTTATTATGGGATATCCCCATAAATTAAGGAAAAATGGGGAATGGATGATGGTGATAAAGGATTTAAAAAAAAAAAAAAGACATTGGACGTGGAGGCTCTTCAGAACCTATAGGCATTCTTTATGGGCCACATCCATGACTATTGATTCTCGTATCTTTGTGGGCCCTCTTCCCACGAGGGCCCTGTCTGCTCAGCCTCCTTTGTCTCCCAGTCTGATGCCCTGGTTGTGAATACTCTTTCAGAAGACGGACAACAGTATTGTAAACAATTGGTAAAAGAAACTGGTAAATACCGCAAATCACAAAGATGATGGATGATACAATTCACATCCCAGCAGGTCAGAGTATTAGCACAGAGAAGATATTTATTTGCAGCCAGTGCTTTATAGGATAAGAGGTGCACAGATTGTCTTTGGTTTACACACTGAGCCTCCCTATCAGGTGAATCTGGAAGTTCTTCCATTGTGTATCCACTACAGACATATGAATATGCTCATCTTTGGATACTAATCTGTCTCAGAGCTTTTCGATAGAAAATTTAATAAATCACTTGTACAATATTAAAAGCCCAACCACTCCTCATTGAAAAATAGTCCATTCTCAGTGTATGCCACCAGGAGACTTCGAGTTTTGATATTGTTCTTGTTCTAAAAGTTTGTGCAAGTGTCTCACCAAATGCGGGGAGGCCGTATATCAGTCAAGGTCAGATTTTTTGTAAAATGTGCCACATAGATTTTAGCGTATCACACAGAGGGAAAAGCGACAAATCTGCCAAACCTAAGTGCAACCAAATGGTGCAGAAACATGCTCCACCAATGTCTGTATTTATATAGTCTCTGCCATCCATTTTCATCTTCACCTTCTCTTACCAATTGTCTCTCTTGCCAGTCCCCTCTCTCAAAATTAGTGCTTAGTGTATGTATGTAACACACATACACTAAGCGCTGAATTTAAATGCCCCTTTGTGTGTTTATTTATTTAATGCAGGGATGTTCACAGCATTTCTCTTTTAACCAGGTATCTGATTTTGATCAAATAACTGTAGTCACAATGTAGGAACCAGTTAACTAAGTTGTTGCTTTGATATTTTAATCTCACTACGTTTATTCATCCTGGTGACAAAAAAACATTCCCAATGGCTTACATTTATGACATTATTAAATGAAACAGAACTTTCATGCAGATATTAATAAAATTTAAAAACTTATCTCTAATATCCTTACATCATTTAAGAGGAAAGATTTAGATGCCAACAACAGTGCACATCTATTACAGGAGATAATGTGCTCCCAGCTGAACATCTAGTTGGCCAGTTCCGGATGTTTCCTAATCTTAACAATGTTAATCTCAAACTGGAAAGTACTTTTCACCTGTGTGAATAAGTGTACTGGAGTTCTTTCATCCTTGAACTCCAGTCTGCTAGTTCTTTAAACTGTATTTTTAAAAATATGCAATGACTATCTGATATCGGTTATAACACAAAGGAAGGTAATATACAGGAAAGAAGTTGAACCTATAAGTTGGAGAGATCCTTCAATGATTCACAAAGGCTGCTACTGTAAACTGTGGGGTTATCCTTAAATTAGAAAAGCTGAAGTCTACATTGATTGTAGCATCATCTTCGTAAGTCATTAGAGAATGTGATGATATCCATGTGGTCTCCTTTCTCCACAACCACATGGATGGCACCAAACACGCACTACTCAATACACCAGGTTTTCCTTATGTAGTCATTCAGTTTGCACATTGTGGATGCATTTCTGTTAAAGCAAGACACTTCATTGAAGATTTAAAATATGATGGTGTATCATACACATACCATCTTGTCAGACCTGGTCTATGGAGGTTTGCTTGAGTGCACAACCATCATGTGTACATATTTAATACCCAAAACTTGAAAAGGGCACATTTTCTCTGAACACGATGGCTGAGTGAATGACACAGTTCTCACACTTAACTTTATTACATTATTAATCAAACTGAAAGCATTTCTAAATAGTGATTCTTAACTGTTTTATGAGATGACTGAAAAGAAAGCATTGGCATGAGCACAGGCCTCAGACTTGATCTTTCTACTTGTGATGAGTTGATAGTCCTCAAAGTGCTCGCCACAGAGTGAAGAGGGAGAAAGAAGTGCAAGAGGGACTTTACTTCTTTCTCATATTGAACACCCACTGTTTCAGCCTGGTTTCGTCACCTACAGAAAGTGTATTTGCACACAAAAACAAAATGTTTGGTATTATTGTCTTTACATTCCAGTGTGTTGTAGCTAATCATTTCAACTAATAAAGCAACACATCTTCCAGGTGAACTGCAATGAAAATACGCATTATCACTAATATCTTTACCTTAATTTATGTTTATATCAAAGCCTTTTGGATTTTCTGTTATGGTAGCTAGTTACTACTTCAGTCAGTGTTTGGCTGAGAAATACACAGTATTTATTAAATCAGCACATTTAAAGACATGACTATTATGATACATCTGTTTCTCCAATATGTTCTTCAGTGCTACATATTAACATCAAAATAACAGGAAACAAGTTTGATCTGTCTCCTAGACAGACAATTGTGGAGCTTGCTGACAGCAGCTCAGGCCTGCCTGACAGCCAAGCCTGGGCTGTTTATAGCAAGAATCTGATGTTACTATTAATGATTTGTTTTAGATATTTATTTATTTATTAATTTTTTTAATTGTACCTGCGCAATGACAAGAAAGCATCAACACCACACCAACACTAACTCTTATTTTGGTTTTACATGGCAAGACTGCCTTTCTTTACTGGAAGTTAATGTTAGCTGTCCCAACCAGTATGTCACATTACCACACATCATCAACAAGGGCTAAATGATGCCAGGTTGAGACAGCTATACAATTTATAGGAAGCCTCACTAAAACAAGAGTACAATATAACACAGCTGCAGAATTACGCCATTGTGACTGCTAGAAAACAGATAAAACAGGTACAGACTACGCAAACACAGTGCAGCAGTGCTGCAGTGTGCTTCCTTGGTCTGGATCATGTCAGTGGTTTTCTCAATTTTCTATTAGACACAAGGTCCAAGCTTACTTACCTGAAGGCAAGGTAAGCAGGCTTGAGCACCTTGTGGTTGCATCGTCTGAGAACCCAGCAGCACTTGTTCACCATATTGTGGAGGAGTTCAAGTCACAGGTCCTGAAAACACGTTTTTTTAGATGAAGATCACACACTGAAAGAGTAGCAATTAATTCAAACCCAGAACATTAAAATGGTTTGTCAGCTAAAATTACCATCAAAGTAATAAATTGCTGAACGATGAGTGGTGACATCTGTGCATAGGCATCACTCCTTTTCCATCAATATGCACAATGAATGTTACTGAACTGATTGGATTAACCAACTAAATATGTATCAGTAAACGGTGAAAAAAAATATGATTAATCTACAAGCTTCCTTTGACATTTGCCATTCTATTTATTTTACTTGTTGGGAATCTGTGTTTTATGTCAATGGATAAAGCTACTTGGAATGTTGTTTACAATACTCACTGGTGTGTTGAAAGTGAACCAGTGATACTGGACATCCCATGGACAGGAATCAAGTGGCCCTTCTTTTTCCACTTGCGGGGTTTGGAGGTCAGTGGGTCACTTGGCTCATCCCTAACATATTATCATCATTAAAATATAATAAGCAAGTTAGTGACTAGTGGCATTTAGCTATTCAGGAGAAAGAGAAGAGGCGGTGCCATGCCCTTACCCTTCTCCAGAGAACACATGTGCCAGCTGCTGTATTGTAGTGCAGCAGAGCAAAATTAATGTGTTGTTTACATTGTATAGGGCCCAATTAAACTGATATGAAGTCTTAATTTTTTTTGAGATTTTTTTCCTGTGTTTTACAATTAAAGACCATTTTGTGTCTAATCGTAGTGGATAAATAAAATTTCAATATATATTAAAGAATTTGATGTAACACAACATTATTTGTTAGCAAATGGATCATCTGCAGGACAACGTCCAAATACAGCTTGCACACTCAGGCAATACTCCTCGTTTACAATGTTTGACGAGAAATGGACGTAACTTTTTTATTTATAGCTTTTTTCTCACAGACCCTGTGCCCCAGGACCCCAAAGTTGTTTATACTTCATATACTGGAATAAAATGTAGAATTAGCGGGTGTTCTCTGGCACCACGTACTGTAGTGGACACAGGAAGTGACATTGAACTAATTTGTGCAGTGTCTAAAAGACATGAAAATTCAGAGCTGAGTCAACCAGTCAGTGTCCAGCAACGAGGCCCTGGTTGCCACAAACCCTGATGGTGCGAGGATCCATTCATCACTACTTGCAGCTTTAATTCCTGTTGAAGTTTATCTAATTGTGGGGGGAGATCATCATCTCTTAACATAATTAATTTATGTTTGAAGGGCATTTCATGAAAAAGCATTAGATTTTTTAGCTAATTCCTTGCTAAACTGAATTGTAAATTCCTAATTTAGTGTTTGAGCAGTTCCCAGTACCTCCCAAAGTCATTGTGAGAAACTGCATAATTCCAATACTGTTCACCTTTGTAAACCTCTGATTACATAATAATGGGCTACTGCATTTCCAATGATTTAAAAACTGTTTTTTATATCTTGATTTGTCAGATTCAGTTCAAAATTCTTTTATAATCAGTTATTATAGCAGGAAAAAAAAATCTCCTTCTGTTACCTGTCTTTCCATATCCTTGGAAACTGGACAAAAGTCAGTTCTAGAGAAAAGACAGGATTCTTTGTTGCTCTTACTGTTTTGTAGATCTGTTGGGTTATGACATCTCCAGTAAGTTTTCAATTGATTACAAAAGTTCAGAACTGAAGAAGCCTTTTGGATGAGTGGCAAAATATCCTCTAGAACCACAAGCAAGTCCAGTTGCCTTTGGAAGCTCTTACAATTACCATGACCTGGATGAATGAGGATCTGAGCTCAGTCAATTATAGGAAAGAGGTGTTTCCCAAATACGCATTAACCAGTTTCAAAAATAATATGGTTAAGAGTGTAACAAACTGAACTAATACATGCGTGAGAGGGGCCTTTCTTTGATTTAACTCTTTAATACTCAGCAGTACAGCAGACTTTTCCATCCAAATATGCTCCTTTGCCCTACCATCAAAGTGAAGCTTGTTCTCTCGAAGGTAGGCATTGTTCTTGGCCTTTCTCTAGATTTCATCTCTCACCATGCAACAGACAAAGAAGAATGATCCCTTTTGTTGCTTTTGTCTCATCCTCCCAGTCTCTGTGCCATGCTGATTCCATCAGCAGCTCTCATTTCTAAGTGCAGTGTCACATTCGGACAAATCCCAGAGACTGTTTTACATCCTTGTTGTCACCATAAAGCTGAAGGCTTCTGAAAATTGCTCCTGTAGTGAATTTTGTTTCCACCTGCTGTTTCTCACATTTTCTTTTCAGCACACAGTTTTCTGTAATTGATTGCTCAATGAGCGAATTCAAGAGATTCTTTAGGCTCTTTGATATCTGATGAGTTGCTATTGATCATGTGTGCAAATTCATCATCTCTGTCATTTATCATTTTCAAGATGGTCAATTGCATGTCATACAATGAGGGCTCCGGTTCACTATTGTTTGCTTTCTTAGGGGCCGGGCAGTTGATGGGAGTGTCTGGTAGAAACTCCTGTGCACAAACTTTTGTTATTTTGAACCATGGCGTCATGCATCCATGTTTACAAGTTACCAGTCTTCTTCTCACTGCTTTTGTTGGTGGATTTCTCAGTTTCTTGGCGTTTTACCACCACCAACTACCAATCAGCAGAATAGTGTAAAACCAACATAGAAATATGGACTAAATAATCCACATTCTTGCACACCTGCACATGCATCCTCGTTTAGCACTAACAAAACAAAACAGGGACCCACCAACAAAGCAGTTGAAAAAAATCCACAGGGAACCTTTAACTAATGTGGACAGAATATTATAATCCAAACACATATATAGACATTGCTTTATGTATAGTATAAAAGACAGTATTTCATATTCTTGAATGTTTTCTTCTCATCACCATTTAATCCAAATACATGGAGGTCAATATTTTATAAAACATACAAAATAATTCAATCATTTCCACATTCTTACAGCACTGACAACAATGAACAACTGTGGCAGCAAGAAAATCCTCACACCAGAGGAATAACTGTCATCAGGTGTGATGTCACTGCACCTTCTTTGTCTTCTGTCAGTCACATGTGAGATTTCTGTTGTTTCCAGAACCTCTTGACCTCACTGTGTCCCTGCGGTGTCACCACCATCACCCTGTGAGCCACGTCTTGCCACACCAGACAGCCCAGGCCCTGCACCATAAGAACTACATTAACCAGCAGCAGGTGACTGGAGTAACAGACAGTGTCAGCACATCACAACCAGGGAATTCATTAAAGAGGTGGGTACAAAGATCATCAACAGCAGTGGTTCTCAACTGGTCTGATTCAGGAACCACCATCACCACTTAATGACAAGCCGCAACCCAAATCAAGGAAATAAGATGGCACTCCTCCACAAAAATCTCCTTCAAAATAAAAGCACAGGATTTATTTCTTAACTTTTTGTTTGTTTGTTTGTTTGTTTTGTTTTTTTTGCTCTGGCAAAGGCCTGCGATCCACTGAAAAGAGGTCCCACCAGTTGAGAATCACTGCTCTAGACCAGTGGTTCTCAACTGGTCTGGCTTCAGGACTCACCATCACCCCTTACTGACAAGCCCACCAGTTGAGAAACACTGATCAACAGGATATGCAGTAACGGCAAGGAGATGATGATTACGCCATTAATCAACAGTCTTTGTCTGTCTTATGTTTCAGTTATTGAATATGGTATCCAATGCACTCACTGCAAGTCTCACCTGGCATTAATGTATGGATGGGTACAAACTTATAAAAGCTAAATGAAGAAAATAATGAGATTCTTTTACTAGGACTTAAAGCAGCAAGGACAAAAAGCTACACTCAATGCTTGGGGTCCTTAGGACACAGATTAAAAGTTAACATCACAAACTTGGGCATGATTTTAGACTCAAAATTGTTTTGTTTTTTTTCAGTTTGCTAGTGAAATATTCACTCACACTTTTATTACTGGCCATTCAGACAACTGTAAGTCTTTTGTGGCTACTGTAATTCTTTTTACTGGATTACGTAAAAAGTCTATTTGAAAACTAGAGTGAGTTAGAAAGCTCAAAGATGCCAGCCACCTGTATCCTTTAGAAGTGATTTTAAAGTTGCATTAGTTTTAAATGACCTTGCTCCTCCCTACATCAGAGATTTTCTCTCATTTTATGTTCCGACCAAAACACTAAGGCCCTCGACCACTATGTGTCCCATAAAAACTGTGGAACTCACTGCCTCTATATGTTAGAATGTCAAGCTCTTTCTGTATTTTAAAATTGAAAGTTGAAATTAAAGATAAATTAAAGAATTTCAATCTGGCTTTTATTTTAGATAAATAGTTTTTGAGTTTTAATTTTTTTTGTTACATTATTTTTAGCACTACATTTTTCTATATTTTACTGACTTTCATTGATTTTCAGCATTTTATTGTTTTATTGTAGTAATGTTTAGTCTTGCAAAATGTTTTTGTGATGGTATGTTTTGAATGTATGGTGGTTTTTGCCATTTATGTAACATTTTGTTTTGTGTGGTCATCTACAAATCTAGTTCTCATTAGATAATTGATAAAAACTATATGCTGCCAGTGCTGGCAACAAAGTAGCAAGCTTAGCTTAATGTTGGCTGGCATGTTATTTGTTGAAGATTTGCTGTTTTGCTAAGATGAGGTAGCTGAGGAGGCTTGTTTGGTTTGTTTTGTGGGTTAGGCAACATGCTCATAGGCTTAGGTGCTAAGAAGCTATGAGAGCTGCCTTCACTTAGGACTCCCCTGCCCTCCATTCTAAGTTGGCTCAAAAAAAATTTATGTGGATTTACTTCAGCCCTGCAAGCGAATCCAGCAATCAGGGTCATTTGGAATGAAGTTGATTTTGTTGCAAAATTTGGCTTTTTTAATTGCTGGTGTGACCTGGCCATAAGCCTCCATCCTTTCTCAAGCCAGGCACCCCATCTACGTATAGAGGACTGGTATGCTATCATTCATGAAATCTTTGGAATCAAAAGAATCACCTTCTCTGTGAAGAGAAGAAATCTAATTTTGAGGAAATTTAGGAGAAATGGAAATGCCCCTCTCCCCAAAAAGCCCTTCTTTTGTTTAAACTAAACCATGTTTTATTTTTGTGCCCTATGATTACACTGTATAAAGTTGAAAAGATGAATCAGTCTGATAAAGGCCACTAAAGATGACTGTGTGAATTGCTGCGGTTATGTGATTTGAATGTTTTAAAAAATTAAATCAATATAATATGGATTCTAAAATAGTATAATATTCAGTCATGGAGATAGGAAATAAAATCCAACCTGAGCTCTGTCTCGCAGCACCTCAAAGTCAGTCTGGGAGAGGAACTGGTTATAGAGCACTCCTGAAGGAGACATGGACATAAACAAAACAGGCAGGTGACAAATCACAACATCAGTAGTCATTCTCTCTCTAACAGTGTACAACAGTTCAGACAGCAAGACTTACAGTGCAGTTCTACTGACTTAGTTCTATCAACAAGCCAACATGTCAGTCATCACTTTTGGCAGGACTAATGAAGATGGCCTGAGAAATCAATTCACATTAGCTCTCCAGAGAGCTCAGATTCCATCACACAAAGATTCACTTCTCCACCAGGTTTCCTTTCAGTTAAGATTCTAAATTCATCAACACTATTTCTACAATTTACAAATTTGTCAAAATACAAATAAATATTTTTTAGAAATGTTAATGAAGCTGAAAATACAGTAAATTCTCAAGTAAAAGCCAGTTCTTAAATAATGGTTTAGTTTGGCTGTGGCTAACACAAACAAATAAAGCCTAGGTAAAAACTATTCTGAAGGGGTGGAATAATATCTATTATAATTGTAAATTTAATACAATGCACTTTCCCACAGCTCTAATTCCATCAATACAAAACCACACTCAGCGCTCTGTTTTCATTCACTAGTTACTATCAGTAACTTCTATGTGCATTTTCTTTTAATCACTTTTAAGATACTGTCAGTAAAATGTAATACTTCCTGCAGATGTTTCACGTTAAAAGTCGAGGGGGGGATACTGCGCTTTACACTACTGGAAGCCTTTTAATGTGAAGCAATGTGAAGCATCTGTGAATAATAATAATATGTTGACTTTGACAAATGGTAGCTTAATAACGATCAAAAAAACAGCAAAGTAGAACAAACTGAAATGAAACAGTGAATATACAATACTGACTACAATGTATGAAAGTAAATTAATGAAGTCCTTCAGTTTTATTGCAGATGTCAAGGGCAGAACACAGACCTGTTACAAGGATCCTGTGGTTCAGACCCATTCAGACAATGTTAATGATTAAGGCAGTTGGTCTTCCAACAATGACAATGGCTTTCTCTGTCTGTTACATATAGATTATATACAATATATTATCTTTGTAGACAGGATGACTTTGTTCTATCATCAGAACAATGTCAGCACAATAGGCACGTCATAATGTGTTGTACAATCAGGACACAAGGTTCACTTAATCAGTGCATAATAACATACTGTACGTGGTTACATGGTCAGCAGATTATGACATACGCACGCACCTAATCATATGATATGGTTGTTCATTTGGCTTTAAGACAGTGAATAGTTATGATTAAGTACAGAGAAGATGAATAACAAGAATTCCCATTACAGACCATAACAACTGAAAAATACAAACACTGAAAAATAAGCATGCTCACCCTCTGTGAACTGCAGTCGATCTCTCTCTAGCTCCCACAGTCTGATCTGATCTGTTATGGTTGGAGGCAGGATTGGGGTCTGAAGCATAGAGATGGAGGATGAAGTCACTGTGCAGACCAGCGTAAGGCCAACCAGTCATTATCATTAGAATCTAGTGTAAGATGAACAGATCAGTTTGATGTACCTGTTTAAGCATGACAGGGTGAGCTCTGGTCCTTAGAAAGTGGATAATCTGGACAGTAAAAAAAAATGATTACACATATTCAGGTGGAATAGACATTGTTTTCAAGGACAGTCTGATCTACACATATTGAATGATAACATAACACAGTTATTAAGCATAATATGTGCACACTCAGTTTAACACATATTGTCCTGGTACCTACATCGGTACCAACAGTTTGGAACACTGAGGTACTCGTAACTCTCACAGTTAATTAACTGAGATATTGTTGATTAAGTGGAAATTGTCTACATCTTGCTAATTGCTCAGTATAATTACTGTTTTATGACAGTATGTTCTCATCAGTATAATTAGGAATTCTGAAGTATATACACCTGATAAATGTCTGTAGACCTAAAATAAACCTAGCAAATGAATGAACATATGAGCAATGAGGAAGACTGTGTGGGAATCTTTTCCCTTGTTTTCTCTCACAGAAAAAAACTCAAATGAAGAATTCTTCTCATTTCTAGGTATTGCCTTTCAATAATTATCCAGTTCAATTTAAGAGAATGGGGAATGGTTGACTTTTGTGTTGTGTTGTGTTGTGTTGTGTTGTGTTGTGTCTGAAATAAGACATGAAAAAGGAGATTCATATGCATAATGAATTTTAGCCAGGACTCAGTGCAAAACCACTTTGGATTGATAGTCAAGATTTAGTGCAGGACAGGATGGCTCCATTGCTGGTTGTTCAGCATCAGATTACTTTTTCCTAATTGATAGATCTAGTAGTTTTGTTGTAGTTAAAGGGTTGGTTTTGCCTCGCTTTACATCATTGTTTCTGTTCATACTGGCCATTAAAATATTCCTTCCTAACATACTTCCAATGGAGGTGATGTTGGGATAAAAGCCACAGTCCTTGTTCTATAAATATATTCCAGGTCCAAGTTTAGGTGATGACACTGTTTCTTAGCTGAAGAGGATGGATAGTTACACAATGAGGCATTTTCACCTGACCATTGTTTTAAGATAAAAAATGTCAACCAATCCTTTGAAATAAATGGAAAACTGGTTCATCTCAGTGTATTGTTGAAGCTGCAGCACTCAGAACTCAGAACTCACTGCATTCAGGATTCCCCCCCCCCCCCGAGTAACCTAAACTTCCCCTGTTGTAGTAGAGTGTATGCAGTAGTTAAGTACCTGTTGTGCAGTGATGCCATTGGCGATGGCCTGTTGCACTGACTCTCTTGTAACCTGAGCCACAACTACATTGGGGAAGCGATACAACATTTCACTGAAGAGAGCAACCAGGGCGATCTGAAGTTCTGAGTCTGGGAGGGACACACAAAAAAGTCAGTACAGGTTCAGTAAGGTACAGTAATGCCAAGCTGTACATCTTTTCAAAAGCTGCAATGTGAGCATTTTTAAACAAGAAAATATTATCAACTGAATTGAGAAATATTTGATCAATTATGGTATTAAGCATGAGAGGTATAGGTACAGTATATTTTTTTAACTTTGAACAAAGTGAGGTTGGTTGTTTCCCTCTACATCCAGTTTTTTATGCTAAGCTAGGCTAACCATGGCCAGACTACAGATCTGTACTTAACAGACATTAGATTGATATCCTTCTGACCATCTCACTCTCAGAAGGAACATAAATAAGCATATTTCCAAAAATGTTGAAAGTCAGAGCTGGATGGTTTTGTGTGGTTTTAAAGATTTAACTGTTCACTTGTACATGCTGACAAGCGTATTGTCTCATTTCCTGTTTCTGGTTGCTGCGTTAGTAGTGGTGTACTTCTGTTTTTCTTGCTCTCTGAATTTAAATTGCTCTATCTTTTGTTACAACAGAGAGACAGCAGCTCTCCTCTCTAGAAATCTGACCAAATGTATAAGTCAACCAAACCTGTGACAACTCAGAGTTGAGTCCAGGACATAGAGCTGCAGTCCTACACACTCCTCTGCACTTTCATTAGAGCAGTTACCTACCCAAAACTCCATAGAGACTGTGTCTGCCCCCCAACCACTACCCTAATTAATCAAAAGTAAACAGAAGATGAGTGATACATAAAAAACTAAAAAAAATTAACACCATCACTGCAATAGTACAACAAGAAGAATTAAATATGGACTCCTGAGCATCAGATCTCTGCGCAAGCTATACAAGTAAATGTAAGCCTAAATGAAGCAACTCCCCCGAGCCACATTAATACTCATAATCCTCGTAGCGGAGGAGGTGGAGTTGCAGCCATTTTTGACTCAAGCCAATTAATCAGCCTTAAACTCAATGATAACTCATTTGAATGCCTTGTTCTTAGTATTCCACGCTAGTTTTATTTGTTATAGTGTACAGTGCTCCTAGTCCGTATTCTGAATTTCTAACTGAGTTCCCCTTGGTTCTACCCGGTTTAGTCCTTAAATGAGATAAAGTAATCATTGTAGGTGATTTTAATGTTAATGTCGACGTTGATAATGATGGCCTTAGTACTGCGTTCATCTCAGTTGGCTTCCGTCAGATGGTACATGGACCTACTCACTGTTTTAACCACACCCTCGATCTTGTTCTGACACATGGCGTTGAAATTGAACACCTAACAGTCTCTACACAGAATCCTCTTTTATTGGACCATCATTTAATTGGACCATCATCAGACCCGCAAACTAAAGCAAACTTGGTGAAAATTTCGAAGGAAATGGCGTTCCCCCAATTTGGAAGAATTTCATTTCGCCTAGCAAGACAGTCTTAAAACATACAGGAAAGCCCTCCTTAGTGCTAAAGCAGCCTATTACTCCTCACTAATAGAGGAAAATACGAACAATCCCAGGGTTGTTCTCACTGTAGCCAGGCTGACAGAGTCATAATTCCATTGAACTGTGTATTCCCTTAGCCCCCAGTAGTAATGACTTCATGAGCTTCTTTATTGATATAATTCTTACAATCAGAGACAGAATTCATCACCTATTGCCCTCAATAGGTACTGATTTATATTCAAACACAGAAAACATAGAAATAAGTATTAAGCCAGTTGTATTTTTAGACTGTATTTTCTCCTGTCGACCTTCACCTGCTGAAACTAATTTCAATAATTATGTCACCAAAAATGTCTACCAGATATAATCAACCTGTCTTTCTAACAGGCTACATAACACAGTCCTTGAATGTAGCAGTAAAAAAAAAAAAAAAAAAGATTTTCGGACAGCATGCGCACACAGCGACCAGCAACAGCAGGGAGCTTGTCTGCGTGTTTGTTTGTTTGTTTGTCTTCCTTAAGTTTGGTAATTTTGTCAGATCAGTCGAAGTTCGATTTTGGGTGCTTTAATCAACTTTACACTAGCTTGTCAAAGTGTGCTAGCATTTAAATCACATGGATTTGACCGTGATCTTCTTACTGGCAGTGTTTGCGTCTGCATGGCACCTGGGGCTCGTTTTTATCCCAACAGGATCAAATACACCCGAGACTACTTGCTCGAAATTCAACAATCCTGTGATCAGTGGTCCTCCCACGGGCTTAGTTTTCCCTGACCTGAAGGAATTTGCTAATAGCCACGGGAAAGGAGACTACTTCAGTGCTCCACAACGGAAACCAAGGAAGCGGGGTAGGAGAGGGTGCTGGAGCACACAAGACGGCAACACCTGTCTCACATCCTCCTGCCTTCCATTATCCAAACGCCCGGTCCATCCGCAATAAGACTGACGAACTTCAAGCTCTCGTTCGCCACCAACATGAATTTAAAAAAACCTGCATTCTGGCCTTTACAGAGACTTGGCTCAGGGAGAGTGACGCTGACTGTGATCTGGCCATAGACAGCTTTGGGGTCCCGTTTCGCACTGACATAGCGTCAGCAACAACGGAGAAGTC
Source organism: Chaetodon auriga (assembly GCF_051107435.1). Lineage (NCBI taxonomy): Eukaryota > Metazoa > Chordata > Actinopteri > Chaetodontiformes > Chaetodontidae > Chaetodon > Chaetodon auriga. The sequence goes on along the minus strand of NC_135090.1, from coordinate 1,472,616 downwards.
ATGTGGAGGTGGGGTATGTGTATACATAAACGATCGCTGGTGCAAAGCTGTCTTGGTGAGAGAGAGATATTGTACCAAGGACGTTGAGCTGCTCTCTCTGTCCATGCGCCCTGTGTATTTGTCGCGAGAATTCTCTCAGATTTTCGTGACTATAGTTTATATCCACCCAAAGGCTGAAAAAAATGCCTCTGAGCTCATCTTTCAGGCTGTGCAGAAACTTCAATCCATATCTCCAGATGTCCCAAATCTGACTTTAGGTGATTTTAATCATTGTTCACTGGATAAAACCCTGAGGAGCTTTCATCAGTATGTTTCCTGCCCCACCAGGAAAGACAAGACTCTTGAAAAGTGTTATGGGTCTATCAAAAATGCATATAAATCAATTCCACTCCCCCCGCTGGGTTCAGCTGACCATAACTGTGTATACCAGGTTCCATCATATCGGACATGTCTTCAGAGGGGGACAGTGACAACTAGGGAAATCAAAGTGTGGTCAAAAGAGACCACACTGGTACTCCAGAGTTGTCTGGATAGCACAGCCTGGGAGGAGTTCATTGAATCTTCTGGTGACTTTGATGAACTCACTCATGTCGTCAGCTCCTGGATAACTTACTATGAGGACACATATTCCTGTAAAGACTGTTAAATCCTACCCCAATAGTAAACCTTGGGTGAGTAGACATCTAAAAGTGTTACTAAACAAAAAGAATCAGGCTTTTAAACAGGGTAATCTTACCGACCTTATGTCCATACAAAAGGAAATCAAACAGGAAATCAGGAGGGCTAAATTATGCTATAAACAAAAGGCTAAAGACAAGCTTAGCAACAATAACTTGGGTTCAGCATGGGACTGTATTAGGACTATGGTCGGACTGACAGACAAAGTGAAGAAAAAGGTCTCATTAGATGGGTTCACATCAGATCTGGTCTTGGCTCAGGAGCTAAATAAATTCTATTCCAGATTTGATGTGCATGATTTTAACAATGAAATAACTACATTGAAGAACACTATAGTGAAATCAAATCAATTGCCCATTTCTCCTTCTGATGTATATGCAGTTATCAAAACTTTTAAACACTGTAAAATAAGAACAAGTGCGAGCCCTGATAATATTGGTGGTCCAATGCTCTCAAACTGTGCTGAACAACTAGGACCTATTTTTAATTACAACTTTAATTCATCACTGTCTCAGATGAAGGTTCCGAAACTGTGGAAACAGTCTACCATAGTTCCTGCCGCCAAACATCCTAAATCTTTAAATGACTTCAGGCCTATAGCCCTGACCTCATTAGTAATGAAGTCATTTGAAAAACTGATTTAAGCTGAACTTCTGAAAAGTACTGAACACTTGATAGACCCACAGCAGTTCGCCTACAGGTCCAGGGGAGGGGTGCAGGACGCTACCTTAACTTTGCTAAACCACATCTATATGCACCTTGAGAGTTCTAACAATCATGTTAGATTGCTGTTTGTGGATTTTTCATCTGCCTTCAATACTATACAGCCACACCTGCTAATCCAGAGACTGATCAACAACTTTGGTCTGGAAGGTAGTATTGTTGGCTGGATTTTGGGCTTCCTGACGTGCCGATCACAAAGAGTGAGAGTTAATCTATCTGTAATATCTACCGGCTCACCCCAAGGATGCGTCCTCTCCCCTCTGCTGTTTATTCTGTATATCAATGACTGCCATAGCACATTTGATAACCGTCATATCCTGAAGTTTGCGGATGATACAGTCATAGTGAGCCTGCTGAACAGTGTTGAGAACTTTCATGGTCCTGTAGTATTTTTTTTAAAACGGTGTCAAGAATCGTTCTTATGTCTGAATGTGTCAAAGACAAAAGACATGTGCATTGATTTTAGATGGTCACGGCTCTCTCCGAACAGCACAGTGATTGACGGACAGGATGTGGAAATTGTAGAGTCCTATGAATATTTGGGAACCATACTACACAATAAGCTGACATTTGAGAACAATACTAATAAAAAAATAATAATAGAAGTGCCTCTTTTGTCTTAGGAAACTTTCCAAATTTCAAGTTGACTCAACTCTGTTGACCATGATTTATCATTCTTTTATTGACTCTGTGTTAACATTTTCCTTTATTTGCTGGTTTCAATCACTTAGGGTAAAGCAGAGGAATGCATTTAACAAGGTGGTTAATGTCTGCACTAAAATAATTGGCACTGCTCAAAAAACTCTACAGGACCTTTACAACGAACAGCTGTGTAAGAAAGCAGAATCCATCCTGCTAGATTGCTCTCATCGTCTCTATCAACAGTTTCAGTTTCTTCCTTCTGGTTCACTTCTCAGACTTCCAGATATAAACATTCATTTGTACCCTCAGCTATCACCGTACTAAACTCCAGGAGGAAAAGATAGTTTAGCCCCCCCCCTTTTTCCTGTGGTTTATATCTACACTTGTATTTATTATTTTACTATTTTATCCATACCGATTGAGTGTTCTTATTCTATTTTTGTATTTATGGTTATGAGTGATTGATGTGTACTTTTGTGTTGCTCCCAGTATTGCACAGCAATTGCCCCATTGCGGACTAATACAGGTTTGATTGATTAATTGAAAGCCTACACTTCATCCAGGGGTTTTAGCCAGCTGTAGACCTATATCTAATCTCCCCTTTCTCTCTAAAATTGTATATAACAATCAATTACTTGAGGATTTCCAGGATTCAGGATTTGTGCGTCATAGCACAGACGCAGCACTGGTTAAAGTTACAAAAATTGGAACACTTCATTAGCATTAAAGCAACTGCACTAACCTGGTTTAAATCCTACTGTTCAAATCGATTTCAATAAGTACACGTTAATGATGATTCCCCTGTGCACGCTGAAGCCAGAGTTCTGCAAGGTTCTGTGCTTGGACTGATACTATTCTATCTATACATACAAACCAATCAGTTAACCAAACTCCCAATGTGTCTCCAGGGCATAAAGACCTGGATGACCTGCAACCTTTTGTTACTAAATTCGGACAAAACTGAATTACAGTACTTGACCCCAAACACCTTAGAAACTCACTATCTGATGATACAGTAACTACGGATGGCATTGCACTGGCCTTCAGCACCACTGTCAAGAATCTGGTAGTTACCTTTGATCAGGATATGTCCTTTAATATCCACATAAAACAAATTTCAAGGACTGTTCTTCACCTACATAACATTGCAAAAATCAGGTCTGTCTCAAAACAATAACGAAGAACTAGACAATGCATTTCTTAATTCCACGCTGGATTAATGCAATTCCTAACTATCAGGCTGCTCAAATTCATTGCTGTGTTCCCAAAATACAGGCTTACTTATGGTTCCTAAAGTCTCCAAAAGCAGAATGGGAGCCAGAACCTTTAGCTATCAAGCTCCTGTCCTGTGGATCCATCTTCCAGTCTTTGTCCGGGAGGCAGACACAGTCTCTACATTTAAGAGTAGGCTTTAAACTTTCCTATTTGATAAAGCTTACAGTTAGGGCTGGCTCAGGCTTGCCTTGGACGACCCTTAGTCATGCTGCTATAGGATTAGACAGTCTGGGGACTTTCAATGGTAGACCAAGCTCCTCTGTTCGTCTCTGCCTCTCAATCTGTATGCTTTCATGTCCTACCAAGGTATGTTACTAACTTGGCTTCTTCCCTGGAGTTTTTGTGCTTTGTCGTCTCACAGGAATGGTGAATAGTGGTTGAACCTGAATTGTGGATTATAGCTACATCTCCTGTAGGGTTGAGCAGGATACTCGTTTCAGATGAGTATCCGGTACAGATAAAGCATTTTTGATGAGTGCGAGCATGATACGAGTAAAACTCGTCAATATCCATGCTCTTGCTAAAGGAAAATCCTCATTGGGTAACTGACTGTCTTCACGCTCTGTGATTGGTCAGTCACACACAGTGCCTGCCCCTCCGTACAAGGACACGTCTCTGCAGCCAGAGCTGTCCCCCACTCTCGCACACACAAACGTTGACAGTGATTTCAGTTTTTATTTATGATATTTAAAGTTACTTGGTGAACTTGTTTCGTAATGTACGCGGTGCATTTGACAAGACAGAGCTGAAAACGGCTCGTGTCGCGTCGGTCACTGCTTCCACTCCGGTCGGGTTTTTTATTTTTTTTTACTGTCTGCTTGTGGTTAGTTTGGCTGGTGATACATTTAAGAATATTTGTGTTCTGAGTTCATAAAAAACTTGTTCTGTAAATAGTCCTCTTATTTTTGTGATCAAAAACATTGATTTGAATCTCAATTTTGAAGCTGTTCTGTTAATAGTTTTCAAATAAACAATAAATATAGCAACTTCTGATCAATCCATATCAATTTCAGACTTAAAATAATGTACCGATTTAAGCCCCACCCATTTCCGGTTTATGCCCCGCCCACTCGGAGTACAGATACGGATACAGATAATTTAGATGGCTGAACAGATACAGATACAGATACAGATAGTGGTGTACTCGCTCATCCCTAATCTCCTGCCATGGCCCTGCCTGACATCCACTACAACTGCTACAACTATTAGTCCTCCATTATTATTAGAGCCATAGTGCTGTATTATGTACATATATCACATACTGTGAAAAGACACTTAAGCATTGCGTAAAATGTATTTATAAGTGTTAACAAGCAGCACAAAAAGCGTCCACTCTTCAGACTTACTTGTGTAGGCGTAGATACGATAATTGGTTTCTACCACAATGAAGCCTGCAGTTCCAGTACCAGAAGTGGAAGCCAAGTTAGAGGAGGAGGAGGAGGAGGAGGAGCTGGCAGTGACTCCTGCAGCCAGAGTGATAGCCAGTCTAGTGGGATAGTACCGCCTAGACTTCCTCTGATGAGAGGAGGAAGATTACAGAAAATGGACATATTACAATTACACATGTATATTTAACTATATGCAGTATATGTAAGTTAAGTTCACATTTTTTTCTTTGCCTGAGCAGATTATGCTGTTGTAAGTCACATTGTTTTGGGGGGAGTAAAATTACACCCATCACATTTGGCTGTCATTCATCAGTCAGATGATGGTTGATGCAAATTATGCAATGTAAAAATGTTGTTGCTATTGCTTATAATACAAAAATCAGATGGCTTTTTAACTTTCCTTGTTTTCTTGTATTAGTGCCAAAATCTAGCACATTCAAACAGGGAGAATGGCTAAAAATGGTCAAATGGTAAGGCTGTTTTCACAACTTTTCCTGATTACTACACTTTTTAGCCAAACGCGTGGGAGAATAGGTAGGATGATACAGTTGTGGTACATCTTATATCATCAGTTATGGATACAGTTATGAGGGTTTCTGGAGGGTCTGTAAGCAGTCCACCAAGATCAGTTCACTCGCCATATTAGTGCTGCTCAGCCAGTGAAAGCAGTTGTACAATGGCTCTGTGGCTCTGAAGGAGCTTGGTCAAGCCTGAGAAAATAACCCTGATGATGTCATAGTTATCTCCACATGTGATAAGAAACACTTTTATAGCAGGATGTCTATAAAACTGGAGGTCTGGAGTTTTAAGAGACATGGGCATTTAGCCTGCAAAGTGGGGTTGATTTACAGAGGAGCTATGAAATAGCATTATGGGAACTGGTGGATCCAGAAACTTCACTCATACTGGGCACTATGTCAACATATCTTGGCCACTAGGTTTAAAAAAATACGTTTCTTACAAGACTTCCAACTGTGAGGCAATACTATACCTTTAAGACACATTTAAAACGTATGAACATACTTTATTAGTATTGTGGCACTATAAACATGAAAGTCTGTACATGACTGAATGAGTGTTGGACTTTTCCCCTTAGCTGTTGCTCTTTTAAAATGAATATGCACCAACATTAGTTATGTACCATAACTCCAGATTCTATAAGCGTAAGGCCATTGTGAGTGAGATACAGGCAAATCAAGATGGTCCCCACTGGGTCCATATGGTGCTCACAAGCACAAATACATCCATTTCATGAAAAATCAATAACTAGTCCATATTCTGTCAATGTGTTAGCGCAAATGTCACATCACCGTAAATCATATGTGCACAGATGGAGCAAAGAGACTGCAGTGCCTGATATTCACCATGAGGCAATTAAACAGGAAAACAGTACCAGATCTACTGCTGTGAGAAGTAGATATGATCAGTCTGACAAAACACTCAATACAGAGTGAGCCATGGAAAAACATAGAGACATGCTGAAGATAGAAATAAATGAAACTGTCGGAATAGTTATAATTAGAATACACTCTCTTTCCAATCAATCATTTTAAGATACAGTATGAGTGGGAAGTATTGTTCATGCAACTGCATTTCTAACTATTTTTTATTTGGATGTAGCTTAAACATATGCTACTTCTGTACACTTTAAGAACAAATATTTCTGGGAATTAATTAAATTACATTTAATATCTGGAAACACAGTATAACTGACTATCTGTGTAACTATTTATGCACACTTGGTATTCTGTCAAGTGGTGCTTCTCAATTGTTAAGTGCCTCAGTCACTTCTGCTATTGTGATGTGCAACCTGCCATTGCTATAATCTACCTGAAAAAATCTTGCATTATTTTCATTTTTAACATGTTCTAGATTTGAATATTGCTTATATATAATTCCCTCTCTCTATTCTTTCTATCTTTCTCTTCATTGTTTCAACTGTTTAAATCAATTTATATATTTAAATTGAATTCACTTGATCTTTTTTCAATCCATTTTAGAACTACAATGCAAGCACAATTTGGCATATACCATGTGGCGCTGACAGTATTTTAAGTCTTAGTGGGTCTTCCTTCTCTATCTCAATGCCTCACCTTCCTCTGGAATACCAGTCCAAACTCCCGCAAGTGCTGCAGGAAGGTGAGTAATGACTCGCTCATGCCCTCCACTGAGTAATCCTGAAGCACACAGGTGACAAATCATCAATAACAAAGGAACTCAAATTAAGCAGGAATTATTAAAACCTCAGACCACTGACATTGCTATGTTGCTTTTCTGTATGCACACAAAATCAAACAGACACAAACTGCTGTGTACTCACTCTGCCAAGAGTAGAGAAACTGAGCTGGAATAAGAATGACAAGATCTCCACCAGGTCCATCCCTCTGGACTGCAAGAGACAAAGTAAGAAATATATACAGTGTAAGTAGATTTTCTCAATTAAAAGCAGGTACTCAAATAATAGCCAGCATGAGCAAATACATTTCAGCCTCTAATTATTCTAAGATAAAAACACTGAGGGGGAGTGGAATTACCATATTTATACTAATAGCTCACATGATAAATTCAGTCTAATTATTGTACAGCACTAATTCCATCAATACAACCGTAATGTCATCGTCACTATTCTGATGAAAACACATTCTCCTTTTAACAGAACTAGTGTCTCCATTTATTAAACTCACATTTCTTGCAGATATTTGACATAAGAGCCTACAAGAGAAGGAAGGGATTATTACCTTTTAAGTCGCTGGAAGGGTTTTAATGTTAAAAACCTGTGCAGGAAGTGTTGACTTTCACTAACAGTAGCTTAACACCAAAATCTATATTATCCTGAAGTAAACAAGAAGTGTTGAGTTAGCAGAGTGTCTCAGTGTCTTGATGATCCATATCACCCACAGCTTTGTATGGATTCTCTTCATACACAATTCATGGCAAATTATATCAATAAGATAGATTCCTTTAGAGTATGTTGCTGATTCTAGGTATTTTTTTTTATATCAGTCATTATCACTTTCACTATTAAAAATATCTCAGCGCAGGTTTTCCTTTAATATTTAACATCTTCCCTGTCTTTCTATAAAAGATTACAAAGTACCATTCTGATTGAAAATAATAAAACTTTTATTTATTTATCTATTAGCGTAAAAGCAGTCAAATTTGAAAATACTGTGTGTATAGAGTTGCTATACAGTACTATTTGTTGCTGAGTTCAGATGTACGGCCATTGTCACTGTTGGGTATTTTGTTTTGAGCCTTGAATAATCTCCCATTTCAATTTCAGTTGTGTTTCACTTCACCAGTTTTACACATCAAAGTAAACTTAAAGGAGTTGGGGAGTACAACTGCATGTAAGAAAAAAAATATTTTGTGCCTCCAAAGGGTGCTGTGTGAAGTCTGATAAATGTCCTGCAGTAATGTCTCTGCTGGTGTGGATTTAGAAAGAAGTTTATCGGACCTTTGTACCCTATTTCTCATCTCTGCTTGAAGCTAGAGCCTCCAGGCCTCTTAAAAGCACAAGACACCTTAATCTACACCCAACTGTTGGTGGTCACATTGTATTGCCTATTAATGTATGCCACAGGTTTTGACAAAGAAGAAGAATGCAAGAATAAAAAGGAGATATCTCTGGATTTTGCTGCATCAATATTAGGATTTAACCAAGGGAAACATATAAACAATTTCCCGTTTACCAATAAATATATCAGAAATATACCAATAAATGGGAAAAACAGGGATTTTTTTTCCTTTACACATTTAAAACATACTGAAATATATTTAGAAAATATGTAGGCCTACAGTTTGATCTCTACTCAAAGGTTATTGTACACACACATGCAACAGTATGTCAAAAACAGCAGCACTGAAGAAAGAAAGCCATAATCACCCAAAGTGTCCATCTCAAATCTCCCACCACGTGAGTGAGAGCTTTTTGAGGGCTTTGCTTTTTAACTTTGAGTGATCATTGACTTTATTGCTACATATAACAACCACAGGAGGCTCGCACCAATGGTCTCAGGACACTATCAGAATATGGAATCAGGGTATCTGTTATCTGGTAATTACTAGTTTTTTATTGAGAAAATCTGCTGAAGTCCGACATATGTAAATGTCTATGATCAAATCTCTACGCACCGTTTTCGCCACTTCTTCTCTGATGTCCGCTCTCCCTCTCCCCCCCTCCTGATATTTTCACATCTAACTCAATGAATTAAATGTTTATTTTGACCAACCAGAGATGGCGGTAATATCTGGAACGATGGGATGACAAACCAAGGTGAATTTGGTGAGTTTTATTTTGTTCCAATAAAAGGAGTCTGGTGGCTTTGGCAAGGGGCTTCTGGCTAAACATAATGGCTCTTACTCTTTAACAAAAAGGTCTACCTGTGTAGAGATCCTTTCCATAATGCTGTCAGACTAATAACAACAGGCACTTTTAGTGGACAGAAATTTACGGTGCACAAAATGCCAGGAGGGATTACACTGTAATCCGTTTGGTGGCTGCTGGCTGCGGTGCTCTTACTTAGTACTGGACCTTTTTCAAAAATAGTTGTCCCCATTAGTCACATGGGAAAATAGGGTCCTCAAACACAAATACTATTTGACCAGATTTTCTCCAATTTGTCAAGGACATTAAAATCTTCCAGGACGTGTAGATCAGCATGTTTTTGTAAGGGAAACTCTGAATGGGATCCATGTCAGCTTAAAAGAATCACTTTGGAAACAGTAAATTATTTGCTTTAACAAATGTTGTTTCTCTACACAATGAAGAATTGTCCAATATCACTTCCATGAGGCTGTTCTCAGAGGGCAGATCACAGGCAATGAACTTAGCTTTTCATATTCCTCACAGCTATTGTGAAGTTCAAGCTGCATGTGGGTTTATATTATGTTCATTCTAATGTTGACTAAAATAAATGGTGTTCTTTTGACTTCATAATTATTCATACCAAATCATACACTAAAGCAGTCCAGTTGGGAACCCATATATTTATGCATATTACTCCTTGTTGCATTTATGGTGGGTTGAAATATGACCGGTGTGTTTTCACTGAAGTTATACCTTAAAGACAAGTGCAGTTCCTGGAGATTCTCGGGATAATGTGCTTTTGTTCCCAGCATAGGAAATATCTATTTTTTTGGAAAAATATGATTCATTTTGAAGTCTTTCTTAGGAGTGCAACACTGTTAGAGATGCGCAATGCCAAATCTGTGGAATAATCAGTTTTTCAGTTTTTCCATTAAGATAGTTATTGAATCTGTGTCAGACTGGCTACTTCTCACAAGTTGCCGATAAGAGCTTTTTCATTTTGTATTAATAACATTTCAAACTCTTAATTATACATTATCCATCCATTGCAACAGAAAAGAGAAATAACAGATAAAGTACCATGCAATTTATGGTTACTTTGTTTGCCATTTCTCAAGATTTTCTGAAATTTACAGAAAATATGTGACAAATCAAAAATCATCAAGTCATCCACACACTCTCAAACATCACTATCTGATGTCTCAGTATCAAGCTCTATGTCCCATTTTGGTTTAACATATTTAGTTGAGTATTTATCGGATTAGGATTTGAAGAGTTAGTTTCAATTGTAGAATGTAAACTCCCCCTTTGGGTTAGTAAAACCAGAGGAAAAAAGCACAACACCGTCAAAAGAAGTTCTGACTAACAACAACAATAATAATACTACAAGTAATAATAAATATAGCTGTAAGCGGCAATTCCAGGTTCAAGCCCTTTTGCGCTGAATAGAAGGAAGCAGCTCAATGAGCCAAAAATCAATGCTGAAAGCAGTAGTGAGCAGGTTTCAGACCTCACAAAAGTGAGGTATTCTACTATGCAGACATTGCCTTTAATTGTATGAATCTCAGGACCTGTACGCCTCCAGGACCCTGAGGCGTGCAGAAAAGATTGTGGCTGATCCCTCTCACCCCGGACACAAACTCTTTGAGTCACTCCCCTCTGGCAGGAGGCTGCGGTCCATCAGGACCAAAAGCTCACGCCACAAGAACAGTTTTTTCCCGTCTGCTGTCAGCCTTACCAACAAGGCCCGGAACCCCCCCGACACCCTTCACATTCCACCTCGGACTCATTCTGTCACATTGACTGATATAAATATAACTCTATATCACTATGCGTTACATTAACGCTCAACTTGGACTTCTTTCTGAAAAACAGTACTGTGTTTCCGGTAAATAGCAACAACAAAAACAGACTTGTGTATATATATTTAAATTGTTATATTTCATGCTCTTATTTTAGTAGATGTGTCATATTTTAGTAGATGTGTCATGCACCAATTTCACCAGAAAAAATTCCTCGTATGTGTAAAAGTGTACTTGGCAATAAAGCTTTTTCTGATTCTGATTCTGATTCTGATTCTCAGTATTTCAGAACTCTTTGGATTATTCCTTCTGCTCATGTCTGCTCTTCGGTGGAACTGGACCATAACATGATCATAGTGATTACATTCAAATGGGTCTGACCAGATGAAGAGAATCAAGGGTGATTGGGTCAGCTGGAAAGAAAGTTCCTGTATCAGGCCTGTTTCAATTACTGGTTATTCAGAGCTGAGGGAAAAGGGACTGAGATGAATGTACCTGCTGCTGTATAAACAGGTTTCAGTCAGAATTAGTTTCTCCATGCTGCAGTTTCATGGCAGTTCACGGTTAGTTAGGCCTACTTTACTATATTTAGCATCTATTCCATTCCAGGCAATAGACAGCCTTCTCTACAAATAAGGACAGTGATCAGGCTTACACAGGCCATTAACCAGAGTCTGGCAGGAAGCAGAAATCATAGAGGGGGGGTCACTTGTAACCCAATTGTCTGCAGGGTTTAATTGCAGCAAATCTCTGCAACAGTTCATGTCACTGAGCCCCCTCTGCTTGAAGATAATCTAACCGCAGTAATGACTGGCTATACAGACTCTATAGCCTTAATGGTAAATTGTTGCAACCACTGGTTAATCAGATCAAAGTAGTAGATTATATACAAGTACCTGAGCTGTTTTGAGGTACTGCAGGGTAAAGTACCACAGTTGAGAAGCTGTGTCCAGTAAGAGGAACTGGAAACCAGCTGAGGTGATGTAGGGTGCCTCTCCTGCCTCACTGACAAACAGAGAAGATGACAACATGATGTATGGCACAAAACCTGTGGTCTTTATGCATTTCTGTGTAACTTGAATGTGTCACTTAAATGAACCTATAGCTTAACTTCTCTCTGAGTAGAGTCTATTTTCATTTTCATTCTTCTTTGATGAACCTTAAATCCATCCTGTGATGGATTCACATGATGGGGCTATAGTAAGAGAGTTCAGAGTGCGGTGTCTATTTTATCCCCCTCCCCCATGCCAAAATCACAAGAGCTATTTAAAAAATGCATTTATCTGATTAAATCTAAGCTTCTAATGCTAGTATTCCTGACTAACACCCTTATTGCTTCCAAAGCCATGAGTTAGCATGTCCCAAGCTAACTATCCTATTTTGAGTGGTTACCAGTTACATTAGAAAAAGCCCCATTCAGGACAGGAACATCCAATGTCTGAAAGTCAGTGCTGGATGTGGCTATAAATCAAGTAAAGCGTATTTCTATAGTAAACATCTGAACAAAAAACATTTGGATACTACATTTTTTTTCTTACAATACTGTTCTTTAACACTAGGGCTAACAAGATACCATGCAATACAATATCAATGCTGTTCTTTCATTTTTATGTCTTCAATATGGTTCATCAGCTGTTGAGGATGCTGAATTTTTGCCTGAGACTTGTTAACTTTTGCCTTAGTCTTTACTGCATCATTACACAGCGTTGAATTAGCATTATATCATGTGAGTTGGTTATCAGAAGCATATCTAAAACCTTTTAGCAGAGTTCTCACTTTCATATGCATCAGCTGGAGAAACTTAAAAGTGAGCTGGAGACTGTGACTATCTAGAAGTGAGAAGCTGCTGTTGTCTTATGCCTGAAGTAATCCACACATTGTTTAATTTCCTGTGCTTAATCTGCCACCATTGTCATTGTAAACTGCATATATGCAGTGTTCCAATGGAAAACTTGACAGGGTTGGCAACAGGAAGAAAGAGGACGGGCTCAATGAAGACTTCTGAGGCCAACACTAATATCAATATTTAAAAGCTGGAAAATATCTGACAATAATGTATGCTTATGTGCATCTAGAAACACATAACACTGATAAACATTTTGATAAAAATCTTGAATGAGATGTGACCAAGATATGTAATGTGTGCACCATTTTAGTGTAAAAATAAACTTGTCAGTGCAATATTACTACTATTTACCTTTTCATGAGGCCTGCTTGAACCAGCAGCTGAGCCAGGTCCTGACTGACAGCAGCACAGGGAGAACCCACCATGAAATGCAAGATGACTTCCCAACGCTCCATAGCATAGCGGTCAAGGCTGTCAATGTCCCGTGCGTGGCGGTCTGGACCCAAAGTGCTACCCTCATCTGCCCATGCTCTGCCCCTGTGCATCGAGACAGCAGTGGAGTCTTTTATATCAGCAGGTGATAACTGCAGCTGCCATACTCCAGTTCCATCTCAACTTTGTCTACTTGGCTTAAAAATAAAATATTAGAAAATTTGGAGTCCATAAGACTTGGTTTATACTGTGACATTTTGAATCCTTGTCTACAACTCACCAACTGCATACTGGCTAGAAATGGCTGAGTCGGAAGAGAGAGGAAGTGAAAGCAAGCATGTAGCAGGTGTGTATTGTTTTGTACAAACATTACACCATTTAGACTTGTGGAAATATTAAACAGTTGTGTGCACAATAACTGAATTTTCATAGTAAAAATGAACATTTTCTAAATGTAGAGGCAAAGGGAAGAGTGGTGCAGGCCTGTGACTGAACTGTGTTCATGGAGGGCAGACCTACCCGCCGAGCAGAGCTATCCTCAGGTTGTCTTTGAACACTGGATTTAAAATGTATCCCTGCAGACCTCCCTGCAGCTGCTGACTGTGCCAAAGGCGGAGTCCTGCCAACACTGAGACACATTCATCATGATCCCTGCAGATAGACGGCAAAGACAAAAAACTAACAATGAGATGAACTGATTATTACTCTGACGTGTAGTTTGTTTTTGTTTTTCTCCCTGTGAATATGTGAGAAAAGTGTTGCTAAGCCTGAAGGGGTAATTCATTGTTGTAACCACAGTTACACAGTTACTTTCTCCTTAATGATATTTCAGGTTTTCCCCTTACAAGAACACATTTCTGGTTGTGACACTATCCCATACATGACTTAGATTTTTACTTTATTGATCCCAATTCGGTCAATTCTTTTGTTGCAGCAGCAGGTTAAGCATACAGAAACATAAAATATATACAATAAAGAAGAACAAGGATGTGAATAAAGCTAAGAGAAAAAGAATGTTCTCAAAAAATATAACTAAGTGTATAAAAATGGGATAACAGTAATTCTTAAAATATAACACAGTATATAAACATAGAAAAATAGAACTTGTTAAAAATATAACAAAGTATCACTAAATATATTGTTATATAATATGTATTATAATATATAATACATATTATATAATATTAGAATAACAGAATAAAAATACAATGTAACTAAGTATATAAACAAGTATTAACAGCAGTTTTTAAGAGAGAGAGCTATGTACTATGTACCAGAAAAAATATGTGCATGTGGCAGATAAATAAATACAGAGCACTGCTGCTCTGCCTAATTACCTGCACACCTGAGGTGTGTTAGAGCCTGAGTGCTGGCAGTACTTTGGAGAGGCTCTCTGGACATGTGGCTGCCAGTTCGTCCTGATCTCAACCGTGTGACCACCCTGTCCCTCGTGTGAGTAATCAACCAAGAGAGCCTTTGACGGCCCTGCCATTTAGAATTGTCCTGGAGTTTTCCACTGGATCTTTTGTTGCACTTTTGGACTTTATGCTTCTGTTTTTGCTCTTCATTTCAGTGTTCTCAGTCCTGCTCAGTGTGTCTCTCAGCCTCAGTTACCAGCATAGTTCTTTGTTATTTCACTCAGTTTTGAGTGTTCCTCCTTTTGGTAAATAAATTGATTTTTGTTTTTTTGTGACATTGTCTCCATATTGGTCTGCTCATTTGAGTCCTGAAATGTAACTTATTTAAGGAAAAATCTTAACAAGTATGGTCTGTATGCACTTTGTGACTGTATGCATCCTTTGCATTAACATACAGTAGGTCCAGTGTGGTGTTGTCTCTGGTGGGGCGACTACAAACGAAACTATGTTGAACTAGCAAACATGAGTGTTTCACATTAAAAACAGTTTTTTAGCCAGTGCCTTATAAAGCAATGTTTTTCTGCTATCAGTTACATTCAGAATCTGCCAAAATTTCCAAGTACAATAATGATGGTACTGTAACGAAGACATGGCAAAATAGCAGTAATAATGACTCACTTCTGACTGTCTTTTTTCACCCACAATGCCACTGCTGCCTGGGGGAGAGGCTGATCCAGGAAAAGCATTCGCATCGCGTAATTCTTGGCCAGAGAGGGGAGTTCCCTGTAGAAGATCAAAAACAATAGAAATTACACACCACAATCCTCGTACGAGCATATTAACAACAACTATCGTTACAGGATGTGGAATAGCCGTCATACCTGTAGACAGCCAGACATGTTGCTGGGTGGTTGTACAATCTGTCCAAAATCTCAGGGCTCAGCTCTCTCAAGTATTCATGCAAATTCTTACACTGCAGCTGGACACGAAGCTTCATTATCTACCGAAATAAAAAGGAATGTTATTAAATGAACCGTCACTGTCAACAGTCAAATTCGGCCCTAATTACGTCGTTCATACCCACGAGAGCAGAACCTCGCACCATATTCCCCAGAAAAATGTAGCTATTTATAATTGCTTTGATCATCTATAATCGAACGCAATGATCTAATAGCAGATGAGTGAAGGACATTTATTCTTTGAACCCATCATTAAATTCGGTATACGTACATTCAGCGTATAACTTTTTTTTTTTTCAGTCTGGCAACAACTTACTTATTGATGTGTTCACATTACGGTCATGACAGTAACGACTCACACCAAGCCAAACACAGGACAAAGGTCTTGAAATAAACTTATTAACATATGTATATAAGAGGTATTATTTACCGTGAAGACGAAAATAAATTTTAGACGAATTCTTGACTGTACAGTTATTTTATAGTACAAAACAGTTGCATTGTTGTCTTTCAGCAGTTCCTTTCGGCTAAACGGCCATGTTTCCGAGTCATGTGACTTTAATGCGAGCGTTCTTATTGGTCTTGTTGTTCTTCAGCTACTTTCAATGGTCATCGTTGAACAACTTGAAGGGCAGTACTGCCACCTGCTGAACGGAGATCGGAGAATCTGGACAGGGATTTAAGACCTCTGAAATTAACAGACTGTTGTTACCCCTTTTCCATATTCTCTACCCAAATAAAGAGCATCTATAAAGTCACCAGCAGAGGTCCCCATAACACATCATGAGGGTTAGAACATTTGGTTTTAAATAATAATAATACTAGTAATGATGATGATGATGATGATGATGATAATAAGAAGAACATGAAGAAGAAGAAGAAGAAGAAGAAGAAGATAAAATAAGATAAGACTTTGTTCATCCACAAAAGGGGAAATTCAGTCGTTACAGACAGCAAGTATTACAAAAAGCAAGCACAGTGGCATAAAAGGGTCAAGATAAAAAAATATACAGGATAAAGAATAAAAAATCAACTATGTATATGCACATTTGTACAAATTACAAAAATATGTCAATACACTGTATTATAAACTGTTAATGCTGATTTAACAAGTGGTAGTCTGTTGCTTGTAGCTATTACTTTAAATCTATCATCATAGATTTAACACAATAATATTACACCATTTCCACCATTATCCAACTAAGCTCCTCCTGACTGCAGACAGTTAACAAGTCATTTTTTTCAGTCAATTTGTTGCATTTTTCACCCTTATGAACAACAACTTTTGGTACTCAATAAAAGCTCCTCATGGTGTCTTGGTTTGATCAATCTGACCAACTGGACCAACCCACTGGCCAAGTTTGACACCGGTGTCAACATTTGGCACCAACCCATGTGTCGCTCTAGAGGAGCACAAAATACTGATATGCTATTCATGCTAAAGGGGAATTTATTTGACAGCATAGTAAACAGACAGCCTGGGTCTTTCCAGGAAACTGTGATGAAGTAACAGCTGTTTGGCAGAGAGAGCAGGATATACTGACTGCACTAACATCACACTAACAATCTAACTTTATTTAATCTACCCAATGCATTCGCAAAGTGCTTCATTCTCCTGACAGTAAAGTTCTCATACATTTCACTTTTGTTTTGATGGTTTATTTTCACATCTGCTTCATCCCCTCTATTGGTTAATTATATCACCCCCATTTCTTGCCTCTTAATATTATAATTGTGTAAAATAGCCTGTGTTCCAGTCTTACAACCACCGTCACTGGAAAAACAGCACTGTCTCCTCACTGGATTTGTCCTGAGTCATTGCCTAACTCTCTGTCAGTACCGTTTCTCAGTGCTGTCACCAACACTCTAAGCATATTTAAGGAAGCTGAAAGCATTTAGCCTGTAACTCTTTAGCCTTGTCAGGCAGATTTCCCAGATTTTTGGGTTAAGAATGCTGTTTTTGTGCTCACAGACAGAATTTTAATACCCAAACCTTTTTGGCCATCAAACGCAAATGAATTTTATTTCATCACATTGCCTTTCTTTACTGTATGAAAAAAGAAGCATCTATAAAATGTCCTTGTATGTATTCGTGGGGACTTTCATGATCTGTGATTTTGTGAAGCTGACTGCATTTGGATCTCATCTTTGTTTTTGTTTTGTTTTGTTTTTTTAAACAAATATTAGATTTATTTTTAGAGATTTAGGGTTAGGGTTAGAGAATCAAACCCAAGGACTTCTTGCTGTGAGGTGACAATGCTAAACACTGAACCACTGTGCTGGTCATGAAATATTATGAAGTCTCATCATATATACAGCTCAGCACTTGTACATCATACAAACTCCACTAATATGATTTAAAGCCCTCATTTATTCCCAACACATCTTTAATTCAGCCAATATATTTAACCAGTGGGTTTTCACATTATTATCAAGTAATTCAAAGATCATGTCAATCAGCACCAACATGCACAACAATCACAAACACTTGTTTTTAAGGAAATATTTTTAGTTTTTTAATGTTGCTCTGTGAATGAGTATAGCCTGTATTCTGTCTTCAGGACCATGGATGAAGTTCCAGGAGATATAACATAGAAATTGTAATATTCAAAATTTAAAAAAATGTGATTACTTTTATGTAACATATTCCACATCAAACAAATACTGAAAATACTAAAAACCTGCGGGAAGGTTGAGTGGAGTACATGTCTGCTACACATTGTGGCTTCAAAGCCACTCTAATCAATAATTGTATCTAAATAATGATTCAAATGACACACGTAATGCGAAAGGTGTCACGTGTAGTGACAAATCCACAGAGAACTATTCTCCCTCAGCTCTAGAGTTTTTATGTAGCCTTTTAGCTCACTGATTTGGTTTACCAGATCAGAAACTACACTTTTAACGGCAGCAGGAAACTGTTTTCAGTGAAAAAGTTCCAATAAAACCACTGCACTCCACCTGTTCAACACCAGCAGATAATCCGGAATTGCTGGACACCAAAGCAAAGCCTACAGAGAGTGAATAATGGACTTAAAATCATCAAGAGAACACAAGCACAACTCCAAAAATGTGTGTGGAGACAATCAGTCATCCAGGTCATAGTTATCCAAGGAGGGTTGAATTCTTGGATTGACCCAGCTGCTCTAGACTCAACCCTTCTTAGACTCCAAATAATGTCACTGTTTCTGTTTGATGTGGCAACTGTTTGCTAACACATTCACTACAACAACTTTCTAAGCTGATAATATGTCAACGTGTCAGTGTGTTTACAGTTTGTTTGATGCCCCTAGAGGCCAACAACAACAGCAACAAAAATATACTGTAAGCTTTAACAACATTTTATTATAAACAACTTCAGTTGTAAAATTGTTTTGTTCAGCAGTAAAGTTCATTCTTTGGAATCTGTCCTTCAAAAAAATTAAGATCCTCTTACAAGCACTTTCTGCGGCTTTCAGCTACATCTCACTCATTCATCAGCAGAAGATCATCAATGAATGAGCCATGAAAGAGCTCTGGGGGGAAAAAACAACAAAAAACAAAAAACAAGTAAACCCTGATTTAAGATTATGTACCAAACTTTACACACACTCAGTGTGAATGCCAACAACTCAGGAACAGTCACTGAGATAGAGCAGTGCACAGCTTCATTGTATAGAGTAGAAGTGAAAGGCCCAATGACTGTTTGCTTCCGACAATTTACAATCCTATACATTGTGTTAAGAAATCAGATGCATGGAGAGGAATGGAGAAACTGAGCCGGATTTCTTCTCAGGAGTCCTCCTTCTCTTGATACCTGTTAACACCACAAGCAAAATCATCAGCAAAAGATCACACGGCAGCACAACATGTTCAAATTAAATTCCACAGCACACAGTGTGTTCATATTGATTACCTGCAGTGTGTACAGGTGAAGAAGACGGTTTGTCCTTCATCTGCAGATCTCATCTGTCTGGTGTGGTAAACCATCCCCTCTTTATTGCAACGAGAGCAGCGTCTGTCAATCTAGAAGGAGCAGGTCACCTCATTAATCAGTGTACAGTTGTTACATTCACACACAGCAGTCAGTGAGCAGCAGACAGTCTGTTCTTACCACAGGGCCCTTCAGTTTAGAGTCCTCCTGGTCCTCTGGAGTCATTGATGACTGCTCCACAAGGTTGAAGATGACTGTAGAGCAGATCTCCTGGCCTGAGAACTCTGGGCAATAAAATATATGTATATTAGGGGCAATCGATGGAAATCTGTGCCATTCTGAAAAAGAATTTATCACATTGTAAATTGTTTTGATGTCACTATTTTTCCAGTGAAAACTCCTCACAGTGAGGTGTGTGGATTATTTAGTATAGCTATGGCATTGTTACTGGAAAGGCATCCCATTCACCTCAAAAGAAATCTCAAAACCTGGATATATCAAACCAAAGCTATCTGCCTGAATAAACACCACTAGAGGAAAGTAAGAATTTTTGTAATTTGTTGAACCATAATTGGTTGTGACATTTCAAAGCTGAAGAAGAACGTTTCCTTATAGGTACATTCCCAAACTTGCTAAGTCTGAATATCAGGGTACTGTGGAGGTTTATGTGCTAATGTGCTAATACACTCTTGTGCAAGGTATGCATGATTAAAATGGAATGTAGCTGAGCCTTTCCTTTAATGTCTGTCTATGTTACTTAGAGTCACACTCACAGACTGTGTTTGGGAGAGCATGCAGAACTTGACAGAGAGTTGGTACCTGTTACAGGGATGCTGAAGGAACAGCGGAGGCAGCGCACTGTGTCCTGTACTCCTGGGAGAGGAAGAATGCTCCCACATTCTGGGCAGAAGTTGGGATCACCACCAAAGCAGGACATCTGTGAAGAAAAGGCACACCAGCACTTTACTTTAGGGAAACACAGACTGAAGACTGACGGAAATCTTAAATGTGAGTCACTGTTAAACACAATATACACCAGCTGTTGCTTGTACATTATAGTCCATCTGAGACTTTGCAAGAAATTAAGGTGCTGTCTAGTGTTAGTCATTGTTTTAAAAAATCTGTTAATGAATTTGAGAAAGGTATGAGGTTTACAGTATTGTGTTTGGAGTTAGTGGTGGGCCTACATTTTTGTTTTCATTCACGGGATGGCGTTTTTCAAAGTAAGATTTTTGGACTTATCTTCCAAATTAAGTACAAATATTAACTAGAGATTGCGTGTCCACAGGACCTTAAAGCCCGAAATAGCACAGAATGTGTGGGGCCACGTTACTTAAGCACATGATAATAAATGGACCAAATCTGCAGAAGTTAACTAAGCTTATATTCAAATTTTTCAAATCTTCAAACAATACGTTTGTTTTCAGAACAAAATTTAATTACTTGCCTGTTTAATGTAAAATGATGACGTTACAGCCCACAAATAGTACGCTACCCGCAGTGGCAAGATAACGTATCCGTACCTTGTGTCACGTTAAGACTGGCATGTGCATGGGCACATGCCGGGTCCTTCGACTTCTAACCGTCGCATGCCGAAACGTCATTTGAGTACTGTGGAAGAGGACCGTTAACGCTTTACTTTGACCAGACGTTGTGGTCTGTTTATATCTCGCATAGTTAAGGTATGTTGATTGTCTAAAGTTATTTTAAACCTACAGCGTTAGCAGTATATTTATTAAATGTATAAAGTTGTTTGAACTGAAAATGTGAACCGTGAACTGATTTAGAATGCGAATTGATGGCTAACTAAAGCTAGCTATTAATTTTTATTTTTATTTTTTTTAAAAATCAGTTTGGTTTAACAGGTTATCGTTATTACAGAATTTGCGTTGTCCATTAACCTTCTTCTATTTACGTAAACTAGCCAAATATTGCCCCGAGGTTCTCTGTCAGTCAGTTAGCGGTCGGAAATGCCCGAGAGATATCGAATTCCCTTTCATAGCAAAGTAAATAGTTGGATATCCACGACTAAATGCCTTTTAAAGTCATTCTTTATCAAGATGTCAAAACGGTTTTATAATTGTTCAATATTAATTCTCTCTTTTTGGTGTAGAAACACCAAACCAAATCGTGTGTGTTTTGATGGCTGACGTTACATTGACCTTCGACGTCGGCGATAAGACTTCCGGGCCATTCCTACAAAATAAAACCACTGAGTTTTACAATTGCTGCACATACTTAATCTCTTTCACATCCATGATATCCATAACATTGAAACCTGACAACTGTGATGGATTTCACAATATAGCACACTTAGCGGTTGAAATAAATCTGCTTGTGACACAACCATCTCTGTCCTGTCTCAGACAGGGTGTCTTGCATAATCTTAGGGGCTGTGGAATTCTCAACAAATAAAATACTAGTTTGGTGCAGTTATTGATGTCTAATGTCAAACATTTACTAATAGGTTAAAATTTTTTACATATACATTTTATCCATACAATTCACTGTCACTCACATCTTAACAATAACCATCCACACTCTACTGATAGCTGTCCGTTTAGTGCCAGAAGATGCAAAGCATCTGGGTAAAAATAATTCAGATCTTTATAGATTGAGATTGTTAGTGTAGTAACCAGGGCAAAGGGCAAACCTGTTCTGCATCTCTCTCTGAGTGATGGAGGCGCCGGTAATTTGATGTGTTTTTATTTAGCTAGTATTTCATGTGTTTTCAGGCAACATTTCATTTGATTTGTACATTGATTGAGTAATATATTTGCATGCAGGTTAGGTTGATGTTCTATAATAGATGCCATGCATGTGATTGAGGTGAGTAACTGACTAATGTTATTAAAATAGCTAAACTGTGATAATACCCTAACAGAATTAACTCTGTGCCCATTAGCTAATGTGACGTAATGTAATCTACAGTTTGTGCTATGGTGACCAGGTGCTATGTAGATTAGCCACCACAGGGCCCTGGACAAATGGAATTACAGCTAGGTGTTGATTTTATCACAGCAGAGATTACTGCATTAGTTTCAGAGCTGGAACACCTCTCACTCATTATTATTGTTATTATTTCACAGATTTTTTGTCATCTATCTACTTCTGTATTGGTTATTGTAGAAACTTTGTTTTAACCTCAAAACATGCATCTTATACAGGGGATGTATACTATTATTTTTCTTGATGCTAACATGAGTGATTTGAAATAATCCTTCAAAGTATTGAAATGTTTAATGAAACTGTGGGGTGGACAGATGCCCCATCAGGAAATGCTACCACCATGTGCTCAGTTATTGCTTGTTTTATGTTTTTTATGTTTTGGAAAACTCATTTCAATGTCAAAATATACATCTTCTTCAGGAAATGTAAGATTTTGCTTGTTTTTCTGCTAATCTGTGTCAGCGATTTCATATGAAGACTTAAAATGTTCAATGAATGTTTATGGGAGGAATGTTTGAAAGCTGAGATCTCATCATCAAGCTGAAGTATTCATATTCTATGGACAGGTGGCCCATCTTACAACATTGTACCAATAGAGGCACCATGTGGTCAGTTATTACATGTGCTACCTTTTGGCAATTCTACCCACAGGGGGTGTTACAATAACATTAAAACTTGATATTTCCACAATTCTGGTGACATTAATAAAATGAAGCTTGGTAAACAAGTTCTCCATGAGCATGTATATCACATATTGAAGCATGATACCAACAGCCCCCACCATATGGCATTAGTAAAACATCACAACACTACTTATTGACTGCTGCATCTGTTTAATGTAATATTCTATGGTAACCAAATTCAGCAAAGCTGTACGAATGCACACAATAATCAGAGGAGGTTTGTAAAGTTGTCATGTGAATATGGGATATTCCCATAACATTAGCCATTATGACCCATGTCAATGATTGTTAAGCATCCTCCAGATAAACATAAAAAGAGAGAGAGAAGCAATAAAGAAATACAGATTTTGTTAACATTATTTATTTATCCTGAACTCAGTGTTTTCGAGGAACACTTGACTTCCATAAAGCATGCCAGTTATCAACATTGGATACTATTTGGAGATCAACGGCAAATAAGACACACATTTTGAAAAGTGTACTTTTTCAGTTGGTCGAGTCATTTCTTCATCAAAGGCCATACAACATACGTATGTTATGTTGTCTTGAGTTTCTCCCATAGACTTCAGTAGAACTGGTACCAAACGGAGCATTGTGACATAAAAATCCCTTCTTCTTTTCCTTGCTAAGGAGCTGCAAATAATATTACGTTTGTATCTTGTTTAGTGTGTCCTGGGGAAAATTGAAAATCAGGTCAAAATTTCAGTGTGACACTACTACTGAAGTTAATATAGCAACTTAAGGAACATTATCGAAGGTAACTCATTACCTCTTAATTCTAGCTTTGGAGAGATGGTCTCTTGTGCCCATAGAAAACTAGGGCTCCCTCTGAAATGTAATCCTGTTTATTACAGCAATCTGGTCATAAATACTACCTTAAAAAGCCCAATATCTCCAAGGGGTTTCACAGAACACGTGTTTTGCAGCTGTGTCAGGATGACTGAGAACGACGTGGACAACGAGCTGTTGGACTATGAGGAGGATGAGGTGGAGGCTGCAGGGGTTGGGGATGTTGGAGGTGCCGGCAACATGTTGATAAGGAAGGAGGGAGTGAAGGGCTCCTATGTGTCCATTCACTCCTCTGGATTCAGAGACTTCCTGCTAAAGCCTGAACTGCTCAGAGCCATAGTGGACTGTGGATTTGAGCATCCATCTGAGGGTGAGTAGGTTGTGAATCACAAGAAAAGATTTATGGATTTTAGAGTTCCAAAGTGAAAAGGTTTTCATTCCCATTCATATTATCTCTCTTTCATTTCCTAATACTGAGTGCTGTCAGGTCATGCCTTAATAGAACCATGTTGGATGTGTGTATTTATTGTAGTTCAGCATGAATGCATCCCTCAGGCGATCCTTGGTATGGATGTGCTCTGTCAAGCCAAGTCTGGGATGGGGAAGACTGCAGTGTTTGTTCTGGCCACCCTGCAGCAGCTGGAGCCCATCACTGGACAGGTGATCCTCCCTCCATGGTTCATCTTATCTAGACAATAGTCCTGTCATCAAGGGTGTAATTTCCACTGGAGATGGTAAGGGTATCTCCTCATTTTAAAAAAATTCCATTCTTGTCCTCACACACTTCTTCAGCTTGATTTATTCTCTAAAGTCTCAGTCTGAACAGTGTCCTTGGACTATCCCGCTGTCAGATGATGAATTCAGATGAGAGAATAGAAGAGTTGATAAAAATGTTGATTGTTGATAATTTCTCTCACCTTTGATTATTATCACATGCTCACTGCAATAAGTTGCAGTGACAGGGATACTTACTTTTTTCCCCCTCCAGTCAGACTGCATAAAGGTTGTCCTATCTTATTAGTGAAGTTTGTTCATGCTGTATGCAGTCTGAGAGAAAGACTGCAGATAGTACCAAGGGCTGACAAAAGTACTACTTTCTCCTCCTCAATATTCTCAATCTAGATTTTTATTTACACTTAATGTTTTTCTAAGAGACAGTGGAATGAACATAATTTACTATATAGACATAGCGATAATGGGTGGTTCTCTCCACAGTTAAGATGCAAGTACAACATTATCAATCTTAAAATATCAGGTCTCTATCAGAGATTAAACATTTCATGTGGTCAAATTTTACTCTTGACCTTGTAAAGAGCATATTAGTAGCATTTATTAGCTGTTCTGGACCTTGTGGGTTGTGTTTTTTCAGAATGACTTTAAGAAGGATAAGGAGGGAAGAGTTATATGGTGGGCACACTGTGATGATACCAAGCAATAATAGATTTTAACAGGTCAAAGATTAGCACAGTTACATAGTATATTTGTGTAGTTGTATGGAGTCTATATTGAATACTTTTTTCCAGCCTTTTAGTGAGAGCTCACGTGAATGGGGAAATAGAGTGATAAACAGTTTATGTGATTCAGTACAAAAAAAAGTTTTAATTTTTATTATTTATATTGTTATGTTACAGACTGCCCTGATAAATTAAATACATTAATTCCAAATTTTGAAAATGCTATTATCATTTTATAGTTTATTCATGCCGTGTTTGTCAGATGATAAAAACTGGCCTGTATGAGGAATGTGTTTTTGGTCACAGGGGCTGGTGGAGTCTGTATGTTTAGATGTTTGTCTGATCTTGCCAGAAAACTTGGTTTGATGCAATATAATTAACAACAGGCCATTACTTGTGTGAGTCTATGATAGAGAAGACAAAGTGAATAGGCTACCTAACCTATTCTGTCCATTTCAGTTTATGCTATAGCCTGTAATTTGTGTATATTCTGACTTGTTTTCACAGGGAGCTCAGCACTTCATTAAAATCCATGAAGTTTGCATGCTGTTAAAGTATCACATGTTGAATTGAAAGTCATATGATGGATGATAGGACATGATTGTAACTGTCTTGTTTTACTCCAGGTGTCTGTCCTGGTTATGTGCCATACCAGGGAGCTGGCCTTTCAAATCAGCAAGGAGTATGAGAGATTTTCAAAATACATGCCCACTGTCAAGGTACAGCACTGTAACCTGATTTTTTCCTACAGCCCACATCTTGACTGTCTCACAGCGCATATGAAATGTGTATGTTTGCCTGTAGGTGGCAGTGTTCTTTGGAGGGTTGTCGATAAAGAAAGATGAAGAGATTCTGAAGAAGGACTGTCCCCACATTGTGGTTGGAACACCGGGCAGAATCCTCGCACTGACCCGCAACAAGACACTCAACCTGCGTCACATCAAACATTTCATCCTGGATGAGTGTGACAAGATGCTGGAGCAGCTCGGTCAGTAAATACCCCTTCATACATTTAAAAGGAAAAAGTAAATCTGAAGTACTCGACAGTGTTCTGAAAGAAAAGCAAGATATTGATGTTGTTCCTTCACTGTTCAGCACAGTATAATCTCTGTGCCTCAGTTGTGATACTGAGTGAAATAAAAAATGTATTGCACTATTGTGAGCAATATTGCAAATCAGCAAGCAGGACTGATTTATGTATAATTTTAGCATCAGTGTGATGAAGTACTTTGATTTGTGAGGTATTTTGTTTGACAAAAAAGTGCAATTCCTTATTTTGTTCATTAGCAGTTTCCTAAATTAACTTTCCAGAAAACGTTTTGCAAACTATATATACATACACACACACGTGTGTATATGTGTATGTATGTACTATATGTATATATGTATGTTTGTGTGTGTGTATATAATGACCTGTCTGTCTGCTGTGGTCAACCCCTGACTCTGTGGATCTGGTGCTTTGGGCTGTTCTTGTGCCGCCATGATAACAACCTCTGTGCTGTCCTTCAGGCCGGCCCTTTTCGCCACTGGTAGGATATCTTGATGTCAGCCACATCCTATATATTCCGATGATACATCCCATGGAGGGGCTTGGTCTTCCACAATATTTTCTCTTTCTCTGTATCACACTATGTCTCCTGCTCTCTGAGGCACTCTCTTAACAGTTCATTCAGTGGGACCATCTTCCTGATGTCTTCATGAATGCTCCTTGTTTCATCCTGCCCTGACACTCACTCATCCTTGCCGACCCTCTTCTCATTGCTTGTCAGGTCTCAGGGTGCTGGACTTTTTGGTGGAACCCTCTGATCATTCAGGTTTTTGTGTCTTGACAACTGTGACCTGGATCTCCTCCTGTGGCCACCTTACTGTTTCAACTGGGTATCTGATGATTGGTAGGGCATACATGTTGGGTCTTATTCCTACCATTGAGCTGGCTTCTCAGCACCTTTCTTACCCTCTGGGGATATTTGGCTATGGCTGGCCTCCTTGTCCTCTACTTTGTTGTTGAATTATACACTTGTTTCAGCTTGACCTGTACCTCATTTTCAATCAATGAAAGTGACATTGTGCACATTTTCCAGTTGATGCCAGTCTGTGTGTCTTGGAAGACTTCAATGTCCTTGATAAACGGGAGGAATTCTGGTCACATATTATCTGATTATGGACCTTGTTTTCCCATGGCTTTGTGTCCAAGTGACTAATGGAGACAATTTTTGAAGTTTTTTCAGTATTGAACGGGTGCAGCAGCCACAAAACAGGCTGCAATGTAATCACTAGGCATTTGCGCATCTTCAAAGTATACAGATAAAAGTGTTTGTTTTTGCCACTGACTGGCTCAGATTGTTATAAATAGCGTCTGATTATGTTATAGAAATTATACATACAGAGATGCCTTTTTGTTAAAGATTAAGGTCCATTCTGTTTAACCTGAAACAGCTGTAATATCGCTCTCGCCAAAGCCACCACACGCCATTCACGGAAACAGTAATTTTATCATTGTGAAATAGACTTCATTCAAAGGCAACAGAAGCATAATAAAACTCAACAAAACCTTCTTGGTTTCGTCTTTCATTATTCCAACAATCATCAGTAACTCTGGATTAGTTGAAATACAGTTTTAATTCACGGAATGATTAGAGGAGTGAGAGAGAGGGCAGACATCAGAGAAGCAGTGGGAGAAACAATGCATGGATCCAAAATGTTTTCATATCTACATATGCTTAGATATACTACTATATAATACTGAAATATGTCAGACCTCAACAGATTATCCCGGTAAAAAACAAAACAGAACGAACTCCCAGTATTTACCGCACAATGGAAACTCTGGTTTTGTGACTCTTTTCCAGCATGCAGTGACTACATTTCAGGAAATACATGTAAAGGTTCCCCCCCAAAAGGAAAATGAAAAGATTACTTACTTGGTAAGAAAGCAATTAAGAGTATTTTCTAAAATGTTGAAGTATTTTTGTAATGCACCAAGTCCAAACCTGTTCTTTTCTTTCTTGTTTTGGTTTGTTTAAGTTGGGTTCTGTTCTACTCTGTTCTGTTCTGTTGCATTCTGAAGGAATTTAGGGAAATGTATTATGTCCCAAACTGAACTAGAAGATGCAAGGCAGGTTGTGAAGATATACATATTTCAAATTAAAATAGCAATAATAAAATAACTGAACTCACAAAATATAAAGGTAACCAAGGGTGGAGTTTTCTTTTAATTCAATTAATTTAATTCTTTTAGTTTTTATTTTCTTTTGAATACTGATGTGAGTCACTGTTTTCTTCCATAGACATGCGCAGAGACGTCCAGGAGATTTTCCGCATGACTCCGCATGAGAAGCAGGTCATGATGTTCAGTGCCACCTTGAGTAAAGAGATCCGACCAGTCTGCAGAAAGTTCATGCAAGATGTAAATACACCTCTCCACCTTCATCTACCATGCCTCCTCTTGCTTCCACAACATCTCCACTGCTCCTCCCCCTGTTGTGCCACACCTGCTTGAACAGCAGGTAACAGAGTCTCTGTTGCCCTTCGACCTCCATGAATCCAAGTTACAAGCAAGAAGGAAGTTTAACTCCAAGCAGCCCCTTCAGTGTGTGGGGAATGTGGGGAAAAATTCTGTCGTGTCATAGCCCTTTACTGCTGTGACTGGCCAACAAAGCCTGTAAACATGCTACATTACTTTAGTTCACCTTGACATATAGCTACAATATGAAACTTTTTGTTGCAGTGAGTTGCTCTGTAGCAACTTGTCCTGTTTTGAAGCTAGCCAAGCAGCCACACGACCAGAAAATAGTTTACAAACCATCTAAATCCACCACATGATCAGATGATGACAAAATTTTGTGATGACAAAATGTGCTTAAATCGTAAAACACAGATTTCAGAGACATTAAAACAGAGAACAAAGAATTTGGGAAAAAATGAAATTAAATGTGGAAAAAATTTAAATGGATTTCGTAGGACCCTACTGTAGCTCTTAGACCAAATTTCAGAAATTAGCATCACTGTCTGAATTGGTATTACCACACTTCCTTGGCTTTAAGCTTAGGAACTGTGAAGGGCTGTAGATCAGACACAAGTGTCATTCACTTTCCATCTTCAGTCTGACTATCTAAAGCCTATCTAAAGGGGGTTAAAAAACAAACTACAATGCCAGGCAAAGAGCAGCCTTGATAGCAGTGTCCATCTTGTCTGTAGGGGTTGCAATTGTTATTACTCCTCCTTCGTTCTGGAAATCAGCTTGACAATGGCGTTAGTACTGCGCATGGCACAAATTGGCTTATACTGTAGTTAGTGTCCTTCAGCACGCATTGGATTGTCTGCTTTTTCAGATGATAAACCTGTGGAATGAGTTAAAAAAAAATCCATACATTTTGTCAGTGATTCATGATTCTGCAAAAGCCTATTTGATTTTATTTTAAAAATGGAGGTTTATTTTATTTTGAAATAATTAGAAATGTGCAGTGATTTGTAACAAGGAATTGACAGCCTCTGAGGATGTTTCACATCTAATCAAATGTGTGCTGTATGGTGTCATTCCAAACATGCCGCAGGCGGTGTGTGCTTTCCTTTGAACTGCAGCCATCTAGGACTAGGGCTAGACCAGACCATTTTATATAAAAAAAAAGCCGTCAGCCCCAGTTGCCCACAGTTTTTTAGTTTGTAGTAAATTAAGGACACATTTATTTGGTAAAATGTATCACGTAAGCATAACATAAACTAAAACAATAAATAGAATAGAAATAATACAGGCCTGATTTTAACATAGGGTTGGGCCTCAAGAGTAGCTAACTAAACAGCCATCATCCAACTGATGACAAACTCAAGGCTTGTGTTAGTGTGGACACAGTGGACGTTTGCCGAAGTTGGGAAATATGTGCAAATGTAAAGAAACAAGAAATGACAGTAGTAATCTACAGCGTAATGCACTAATAGGTTTGAAAAGGAAGAGTTGGAAAGTCAGTGTTTTAATTTGCTGGCCACTGTGTCTGATAAACTGATAAACTTTTTTTGGGTAGACAGAAAACAGCCAATCCCAGCTAACAGAAGGGAGTCCATAAGAGGAATCATACAGGCTTTGCTTGCTGGTAGATTGTAGAGCTGGTGGCAGATTCTACATGTGACAGCTTGGAGGAATGGAGCAGACTCTGCTGAAGTCAAAATCTGATTAAACTGAAAAGAGCAATAACAGATATTTGGAGTGGAAAAAATATATACCACCTTACTGTAATTGTCAGGTTGCAGGAACTAAGTGATCCAAAGCATCAACAACTTCAACTGCCTCTTCAAACTCCTCATTTTCCTTTTACAGTATGCAATGTAACTATTTTGGTTCAGTCTCACCACTTACATCGTCGTCATTTCTAGCAGTATCAGACAGCTAATTGCATAGAAAAGGCTCTGATAAACTGATGAGTACTATCTGCCCAGCATCAAACAACAGACAGGCACAGCTAGATGCTAGCTGGTGAATATAGTGGAGCATTTAGCAACCAAAGAGACAGATATTTCAGTTAGTGGAGCCCTTTCCAGACCAAAAGGGAGTGGGAATGTTGGGCTTTATCATCAGGTAGAGCAACAACAAGCACACCTCCTTTGGATTTTGGACTTGTTTTGTAGAAAATGGTAAATGGGCTGCATTTACATAGTGCTTTCCTAGTTGTATGACCACTCAAGCACTTTCACACACACATTCACTCACACATTCATGGCTCCAGAGGCAAGGTGCCACCTGCTCATCAGGAACGATTCACACTCACATACTGATGGCACAGCCATCAGGAGCAGTTTGGGCTTCAGTATCTCGCCCATGGATACTTGAACATGTAGACTGTAGTGCCAGGGATGAAATCACCAACCTGATAAGTGGACAGCCACTCTACATCCTGAGCCAAAGCTGCAACACTAGCAGGCACAAGCAGCATTTATATATCACTTTGGGCTTTAGTAAATTGTACTTTCTATTTCATTGACTATTTTCTGATATTGTATTGACCAATTAATCAATTCATGGGAAAAATAGACTAATCAGTAATGAAAATAATGGTTGATTACAGCTGTAATTATTATTAATTAATTAGTAATCATTGTAGCGTTATGAAAATTCAGACAGTTTTTTGTATTATTAGTTGTATTGATGTAATTAATTGCCTCGCTTACATCTGACACTGGACATACAAGAGGCAGATAGGCATTAGTGCACGGACCGATGATTCTGCATTAGTACATGCTGTGAACCTGAACTGAATCTTGGCGCAAACAAGGTCATCACAGCAATCAGGATATCTGATTTTGTCTGGAATAGAGAAGCTTTGTGAGTGTGTGTGTGTGTGTGGTTCTTCCATTAGTGTTTTGAGAGTTAACTACCCTCACCCTCTCTCTGTCTCCACCTGTCCTCCACTGCTTCCTCTGCACTTTCTCTTAATTATTCTTCGTCTCATCTCTTACCGACACATTTCCCTGCATCCCTTCCCCACAAACTTTTATGTTCTCCACTAATCAGTGTGAAACTCTCCCCTCATATTGGCACATTCTAACCTGCTTTCCTGCTTTAATAAATTTCACTTCTACATTCTCCCCCCCCCCCCCCCCCTTACACCTCCTCCAGCCGATGGAAATCTTTGTGGACGATGAGACCAAACTGACTCTGCATGGGCTGCAGCAGTACTACGTCAAGCTGAAGGACAATGAGAAAAACAGAAAGCTCTTTGACCTCTTGGACGCACTAGAGTTCAATCAGGTACTGATTATCTGTATATCTGCCTAGTGGGACAGAAATCCCACAGAAAAGTCTTCATCATGTCTGTATTGTGTGCTCTATTGATGGGAACTGTTGTGATGGACTTCACCAATTTAATTGAAGCTTTTAATCTGACCCCATCTGTTTTCAGGCCAGTGCATGAAGCACAGCACTGAGTGTGCGGCAATGAAAGTCATGAATGACCTGCTGTCTGTAGACATTAAAGACAACATCTTTGTGCAATATTGATGTCGTTAGATCTCAGTGCCACCTTCAATGCTGTGGTCCTCAATCTCTTTCTAGAGTGCCCGCAGTTCTGGGCGGCCATTTCAGGCACTGCACCAAAATTGTTTGCCTCTTTCTTCGAGAGAACCTTTTCAGTATCCTTTAGTGCAGTAGTTCTCAACTTTTTTTCAGTGATGTACCCCCTGTAAAACATTTTTTCAGCCAAGTAACCCTAACCAGCGCAAAGCATTTTTGTATGGAAAACAAATGTACATGTACATGTTACCCCTTAGTTACATACTGAAAAAGCACAGTGTTGTACCACCACTAGGCTGATGAAACACAACTGTGCCTCCCTTTGAAACCTGGCAGCCGTGATGCACTGAAACATCTGTTTGACTGCCTGAATGGTATCAAGCATTGGATGGCTAGTAACTTCTTAAAATGAAATGAAAGCAAGACAGAACTTTATATTTTGTGTTTCATGGCCTCGGACCACACTGTGATGACATCAAACCCTAAAAATAGCCTTTACTTGCACCCAGTCTAAGCAGTTGTACTGTAGCACTCCGAACACCCTTTTGGTTGTTTGTTTGAGAGAAATTCACTTCACCAGGTATTGATGACATTAATCGGTTGTTCCGATGGAACTTGAATGCATTATGTCCATCTAAGTGTATGTATTGTAAGTGTATGTAACTGCATAGGTGTCTGTTAAATGAAAGTTGATGTAATGAATTACACAAATGGGTATAAATGGTGTACTACAGCGAAAATGTCGGATTGTCTCCGGTTCTGATATCAGAAAAGAAGTTTCAGTCACTTCGATGACCCAACAAGTACTTCATTTGAAGCATATTACAGCCTTAATTCTTAAGATGGATTTACAAAGTAGTACAGAGATGCCAACCATGGCTGACTGAGTGTATTGCTGTGTTGTTCAGGTGGTGATCTTTGTGAAGTCTATCCAGCGGTGTGTAGCTCTGGCACAGCTGCTGGTGGAGCAGAACTTCCCAGCAATCGCCATCCATCGAGGGATGCCGCAGGAGGAACGGTAACTCAGCTGTGAAAATCCAATTCAAGGAAACAAACTTGGCATCAACATGTCATATGTAATGTTTAATACTGTCATTTTGTTTTACCTCATTATTCAGTGTTGATGTTAGCTGATTTTCTTTTTGGATGGGGGTTATTAGATTATTATTAGGCATTGTAATGCATGGAGTTATTATTATTTCACAAAATGAATGGCATTTTTGAAGGCCTAAAGGTGCTTGAAAACTTACTTATTCTGGCACGTCAGAAGTGATGAAAATTTACTTCTGATTTAGGTTTTTGGCAGGGATGTGGCAAAAGGACTTGATACAGAATTTCAACAAAGTAGCCCATCGTAGCAGGTTTCACCCGAATGTTAAAAATTTGGTAGGCGCATGTATCAGCACAGACTTCCAAAAAAAGCATCTTGTTGCCATACCCTAGGCCCAACAGGAAGTCAGCTGTTTTGAATTTACTGTGTAATTTTTTTGCACAATTGTTGCCGTTTGCAGGCATACTTTAACAAAAATTAATCTGATCTTCTGACCTTGGCATTTTGAGTTTTCTTTGAATGGCATGTCTGTGGCATGGTGTCAAATTTCTGTGTTTCACCATGAGACCAGAATTTGTTAGAACTTCAGTGTACATGATCTGCCCCAGGCTTCACATGTGAAGTGATTAGATTCCTGTCCTGAAGACATCTAAATGCCAATATTCAGTCATAATAGCACCACCTACTGGCAACAGTAAATCACGTTTTAAACTTTGACATGCTTCTCCAAGCAGGTTGACTAGATCCCTCACCAATCAGTAACGAATGACATCTCAGTCTTATGTCATCTCATTTGTTCATTTCATTTTCATTATGTCATTCATCTTATGCTTGTGTCGTGTCCACATTGATTGATTGGTTGATTGATTGATTGTTGAGTTGTAATGAAGCAGTCAGTGGAATATAATGGAATATTGTGTCTGTAGTTTGTCTCGCTACCAGCAGTTCAAGGACTTCCAGAGGCGAATACTGGTGGCCACCAACCTGTTCGGCCGAGGGATGGATATCGAGAGGGTCAACATCGCCTTTAATTATGACATGCCCGAAGACTCTGACACTTACCTACACAGGGTAAGGTTGTCACATACTCACACACAGAGCTGAACGCCACGGTGTAACCCACTGTTCATTTATATTTAGTTGTTAATTCGGTGTGTATCTGACTGTCTAATCTGGATATAGACATGTTTGTAAAAGCAGCACAAGGTCAAATCCAAGTAATACCAAATATGGCACACCAGAGAAAAGTGTCCCCATCCCCAATAACCTCACTCTAGATTCATCTTGTTTTGCCAAATTCAATCAGATTCAATTATAAAAAAACATCTCACAAAGATATCTATTTTAATAGAAGGTCTATTTTAATCTGTGTTTAGCACTCACTGATTTTCTTGTGGTAATTTAGTTAATTCATATTTCTTTCCATGATATAGACGAGACATTATCAGTACAAAACAGACTGTATGAAACACGAACTGTGACAAAATCTCTGTTTACTGTTGCTGATGAAAAAAGTGTTGACTAAATTGGATTTGAAAATTGAAACTTGGAAAAAAAACAAAAAAAACAAACAAACCCAATCTTATCAGAATTACACTGAACAAAAATGTGCAGTACCAGTCGAAAGTCTGGACACACCTCCACATTCAATGGGTTTTCTTTAATTTTTTTTTATTTTTCTACATTCTAAATTAATATTGAAGACATCCAAACTATGAAGGAACACATATGGAATTATGTAGTAAACAAAAAGTGTTAAACAAACCTGAATATGTTTTAGATTTTAGATTCTTCAAAGTAGCTACCATTTGCTTTGATTACAGCTTTGCACACTCTTGGCTTTCTCTCAATCAATTTAACAGGTGTGCCTTGTCAAGAGTTAATTTCTGGAATTTCTTGCCTTCTTAATGTGTTCGAGACCATCAGCTGTGTTGTGCAGAGGTAGGGTTGGTACAAAGGACTATACAGTGAATAGCCCTATTTGTCTATTGTTCTTATCCATATAATGGCAAGAACCACTCAACTCAGTAAAGAGAAACGACAATCCATCATTACTTTACAACATGAAGGTCAGTCAATCAGGAAAATTTCAAGAACTTTGAACGTATCCTCAAGTGCAGTTGCAAAGACCATCAAATGCTATGATGAAACTGGCTCTCATGAGGACCGCCACAGGAAAGGAAAGGAAGACCAACAGTTACCTCTGCTGCAGAGGATAAGTTAATCAGTTACCAGCCTCAGAAACCGCAAGTTAACAGCACCTCAGATTAGAGCCCACATAAATGTCTCACAGAGTTCAAACAGCAGACACATCTCAACATCAGCTGTTCAGAGGAGACTGTGTGAATCAGGCCTTCATAGTCAAATTGCTGCAAAAAAAAAAAACACTTCTGAGGAAGTTCAACAAGAAAAAGAGAATTGCTTGGGCCAAGAAACACAAGGAATGGACATTAGACCAGTGGAAATCTGTCCTTTGGTCTGATGAGTCCAAATTTGAGATTTTTGGCTCTACCTGCCATGTCTTTGTGAGATGCAGAAAAGGTGAGCGGATGGTTTCTACATGTGTGGTTCCTAAATATAAAACATATTTTGGTTTGTTTAACACTTTTTTGTTTACTACATAATTCCATATGTGTCCCTTCATAGTTTGGATGTCTTCAGTATTAATCTACAGTGAAGATCATAAAAAAAATTAAGAAAAACTATTAAATGAGAAGGTGTGTCCAAACTTTTGACTGGTACTGTAAATGCAGGAGCACATCTGGTTGGATGTAATGCCAAATTCTTGGAAATTAAATTGGAGATAGCTTATGGTAGTGAAAATCATGAACACAGCTGTGGTGGTCATTCCTTCTATCAGCATGCCAATTGCACGCTCCCTCAAAACTCGAGTCATCTGTGGCGTTGTTGTGATATAACCGTACATCTATGTAGTAATTCACACTGTTTAATCAGCATCTGGATAGGCAACACCTTTCAGGTCAACAGTGGCTTACTGATGTGTCGCAATGGAGCTGGATGACACAGGGGAATAAAATACAGTATATAAGGCTTTGGATACACTCACAATACTTGTTAGTAGGATACATTCATCGTGGGTTTGGCCCTGCACATGGAGATGTCTTAACTACAACTCAATTGCATAAAAAGTTGGGATGCTGTGTAAAATTTGAATAAAACAGAATGTGATAATTTGATAATCCTGTTTCACATATATTCAACTGTAAACACTACAAAGACAATATATTTAATCTTTGACCTCATCAACATTGTTTTTTGTAAATTTATGGTCATTCTGAATTTGATGTAGCAGCATATTTCAAACAAGTTGGGACAGGAGCAACAAAAGACTTGTGGAAGTTGTGGAATGCTCCAAAAACACCTGTTTGGAACATTCCACAGGTAAACGGCTTCATTGGTAACAGGTGACAGTATCATGATTGGGTATGAAAGGGGCATCCTGGAAAGTGTTCACAAGTGAGGATGGCGTGAGTTCTCCACTTTATGAACACATGACTGTATGAGGGATATGGTTCAGGAACAGTTGGTAAAACTGTTGGTAAGCATAGTTCATTTGCAAATGATTACATTGTTTATGTTTTTGTTTTGTTTTTTTACGTTTTACACACTGTCCCTTTTTTTTTTGGCTGCATGGTTCTATAAGAAAGATATATCATCAGATTTGATCTAACCAAAAAATGGTTATCCAGAAACACAGAACTGACCCAATGAGTCTGTTCACATGCAGCAATGTAAATAAACTTAATGTGGCTTATCATTTGCCTTTATCCAGAATGAATATTAAGATCAGCTGTACTGGTAGCAACTAAGGTTTGTGTTGTTGCAGGTTGCCCGGGCAGGCAGGTTTGGCACAAAGGGCCTTGCTATCACGTTTGTGTCTGACGAAAGCGACGCCCGGACACTCAATGATGTCCAGGACCGCTTCGAGGTTAACATCAGTGAGCTGCCGGATGAAATTGATATCTCCTCTTACAGTAAGCTCTTACTCATTCTTTGGGTTTATTTAAAGTTTGTTCAAAGTTCACCATCACTAACCTTCCTCGTGTGTGTCCCTGCAGTTGAACCAGCACGATAGATGAGCTGGATACTTCCTGGGGCTTGGAGTCACTTTGTATTTGCAGTTTCACTCTGATGTTACATACACAGACTGTCTTTATATTAACCCTGGCATGTCAGACAGCAGATATTTTCCTAACCCTGTGACATTTGCTGTTTTAAAGAATGAAAGCAATACAGTGTTGGTACAGCTCCCTCTGTAAAGAGACATCAGGACACACTTTCTTTAATAATGTTTTATTTAAGTTTCTAATGTCTTTATTTGTTCATGGATATTTAATTTTCATATTGAGTTATTTTATGGAGGATTGCTGTTTTTCTAGACGTCAGAAGTTGACTCGTTAGCAGAGGTACTTCTAGGACTAAACCCATTCACTGCTGTGTGAAGTAATAAATCAGTTTTTTGCCTGGTTAAATCTGTCTCATTCTTCATCCACCTGTGTATTCTACATTTTTCTTACTATCAAAAAATTTCACAAAAATACCAAAACCAATCATGTGCTTGCTAAATATTTGTATACTGTACATGTGGCCAAGACTTTAGTCTCAGGTCTAGTCCACACGTACATAGGTATTTTGAAAATGCAGCTTTTTCTATGCACCTTGGCCCAAACACAGTTTTAGTCCAATGAAAACAGACCTGTTGGAAAACTCCTTCTGGAGTAAGATATTCAGAAACTGTTTGTAGAAAACTGTTATTTTCCTTTTGGCATGAGGTGACGGTGCAGTGGGGAATGTGGCCAAAATAGTGCTGGTGCTGACCTTGTTAATGGGACTTTTTACATGCTTACATGTAAAATTGTTGATAAAACAGCTACTCTTCCACTATATCCAGGAACAGACACATCAGAATGTACTGCAGAGGTTTTGGACAAGACCTGGGATATACTGCCAGTAACTTTTTTCAGGCTTCTGATTGGCCAACATAGCTTTAGGGTTCAGGTTTTATTGCCATCTGCTGGTTTGCATGCTCTTTATAGCACTTAAACTGTGATTTAGCATTTTCTTGTAGACAGATTTATTTTTTTAAATATATTGCTTGTATGTACAGAAGTTTTTTGGAGAATGAAGGAAAAAACCTGCCTAAAAAATTCCTGTGTATGTGTGGACTGTGCTTTAATAATATGGCTTAATCTTGCACGTGGATGATTTCCCTCCTCTTGTGGGGGTCATAACCAACAACTAATATGTCTTTAACATGTTTGTGAAAAAGGAAGTAGAGCAGGAATCTAACAGGATGTCATTAGAGGAAGCAGAGAGACAACTGCTGAGCACAGCTCTCTTTGCAGGACACAACCATGTCTGTATCTCATGACTTCAGTTCAGTTTTGTCAGCTATCAGCTAACCTTTCACTACCAAATGTGAGCCTTTTGCAGTCAGTGTAATATCTCCACCAGCAGGCACTAAATACACTGGTGCCTCCTAGAGCTGTTATTTCTTAATTCAAAATACCAGTACCATTTAAAAATAAATATGTGATCTGTAATGATGTTTGAATAAAAGTATTGTTTGTGAGAGCAGCAGGCTCTATGTTGTACTTGTGTTTGTAAAATTTCTAGTTTTCAGAAAGTAGTGATTTGGGAAAGCACCACAGAAAAATTGTGGCTGATGGTGGGACTGACTCGTACGACTGACATCCTATGTAGTTGAACTTTAGAGCGATATCATTCCACTGAAACTCCTTCCTTGCACATAATTAAGCAAATTAAGTCAAAGCTCCATGAAGTTTTTCCTCTCTAGTTTGTTATTGTGCTGTTTCTTTGCTCTGACCTGAGGGGTGTCCTACAAAGTGATGTTAAGCCTGAAGTCAGAGTTTTCCATGTCATGAAGATGGCTGTCTTTTGGTTAATGGTAATTAGTGCTGCACATCTAACCTGCTCTGGAGGAAGTTCTGTTCAGAGTTTCAGATTTAAATCAGCTATAAAAAGCACCACCCTTTACTAATTCTTTTCCTGGCGGTCTTCTCTATGAGAAATACAGATTCTCAGCCGAGGGAATATGTTAATATATGCAAACTTGCATGTATGTTAGTAATGTCTCTCTTGCCTTATTTGCAGCAACAGTTTCTTGTTTTTGCTATAACATTGTTTTATTGTAATCGGTCCACTGTGTGGAAGAAGAGTCAAATGAACCAAACATTCATGTTTATTGGAACATGCTCAGAGCCTGATGAAGAAAACCTGTCTTAACAAAGAAAACTGATAACCACTGTCGTGATACCCATTAACTCTGACTGGGGTTTTAGGTTTAGTTGAGCCAGCTCACACACAGAAAGCCTGGCTGTGCCGAACTCGCTTTGCAATATGCCCCCTGCCAAGGTACTAGAGAAACAAATTACCTTGAAGCTGTAATCTGGTATGGTGCATCAAATCTTTGAAATATGTACTGTCCCTATTAGATAAACAAATAATTCTTAAAAAATGACCTGTTAGCTCATCAGTCAGCCAGGCAGGGATATAATGAAACGTCAATTCTGCACCACAGTTTAGCAGGCTACACGTGCTGTGTTCAAATTCATGGTTGGTTTTCATTTGTTCAAACAAAATTTTTTTGATAGCCCCAATGCCTCCCATTGGCAACAATTCGAAGCAGACAACCACATCAGGCTAAACTACAATATGTGGTTTGGCACCTTGACATGCTCCATTTACAGCCCACCAGCATTTACCACGGCACCCATGAGCCAAACTCCTGACTGCAGAGATAGATCAGGATGAAAAGTGAGAGACTGAATCTGTGCAGTTCTTCATTTTGATCAAGGTTTTCTCAAATAGGCTATGCTTCAAGGGT
This sequence comes from Chaetodon auriga, assembly GCF_051107435.1. Lineage (NCBI taxonomy): Eukaryota > Metazoa > Chordata > Actinopteri > Chaetodontiformes > Chaetodontidae > Chaetodon > Chaetodon auriga. The sequence goes on along the minus strand of NC_135090.1, from coordinate 1,432,497 downwards.
GCCAACGTTGCACTAATTACTGAGCCAAAGTAAGCCTCATTCACCACCTACAAACTAAGCATCAACCAGGCAACATGCCTCGATGATCGACCGTTCAAAATGGACAAACATGAACATGACGCTAGCCACTGTTCAGCACTGAATGGCTGCCAACAATGAAAGAGTGACTCCTTCAGCATGTGGACAAATATCAAAATAGTTGATTTTATTTATACTGTATTAAAGTTATAAACACATCAGGCAGTGGTTTTACACATCACCATACAGTCATGGGAATCAATCAATCTTGTGGATAATCCCCCAAAGCTAATTACAGTACAGTGATAATCATTTCTCCCGGCCAATCTTCAGCCTTCTTGTTGCATAAACAAAAACTTTCAAACAATGAGTGGTTTTTCAACAAACCTTAGCTGACCAAACCATGGGTTGGATGTCATGTCATTACAACTTGCCCTGTATCAGAGCAACAGGATGATCATCAGTAAAATGTCAGACTCAGTGATGTTTGAATCTCATTTGCAGCTTGGAAAACTTGTTAGAACTTCAAGTTCAAGACAGTTAAATCATTTCTAAATAGCTATACCATTATAATTGCATCCTTCATATTAACAATTAATTAATTTCTACACATTTAGACACCAAGTTCACTCACACAAACAAAAGTGTGTGGAGGAAATGCCGATTCTGTAACCCTCTGAAAGCAGAAGGGAGTTGCAGAATGAATGTGGTATTTCGTTCAGTTAAGCAATCCTCTTTAACCATCACGTTAATGGAGTTTGAAGTGGGCTACTCAGAAACATTAAAGATATTACATTACCAAAAAACAAAAAAATGATAGGCCTTCCAAGACCAGCTTGAGCATAAGATCAATCACCTTAGTATTCTTCAAACAAAGTGCTAAAGGTGTCTGAAAACCTTTACGACATTGAAACTGAAGAGCCGCATCTGACAATTTTCTGAAATAGGCGGGCCATCAATCACACCAACTTTAAGCAATGATTGTGCACGTATATAGACGTGTCAAAGTGGGTGGGGTTCCAACTTCTCTCTCGAGCTCTTTTTTCATTCTACACATAACTACTTGTGTCATTTTTAATATGCACCGAGTGCAACACCATGAATCATTCTGCTGCTTTCCCATTGACATAGTTCTTGAGGCAAAGCAGTTTTTTTCACCTGTCTTTGAGTGTGGCAATTCACAACAGCTTTTAGCACTATAGCCTTTAATGTGGCTCGAACTACTTCATTTGAAGCACATCGTGGCCTTAACACTGTGAGACCATCTCTCTGCTTTGACTTAGTGTTGTACACTGTCATCACACTGCTTTCTAGGCCATGCTCAGAAACTGATCTAAGGACAGCAGCACTGATAATTAAACAAAACCTCCACCCTTGCTCCTCTGCTACTTGTCATGTACAAAACATTCTCATGGATATTTTGTTATGGTGCATCATTAATTTCTGGGTGCTGTTCTTTTTTGGCAACTTCAAACTAATGTGATGACAAATTTTATGAGCCACTCAGTGACAGGAGACAGGACAGTGATACATAGTTTGTTGGTCCTGGATCAGATGTACTGTAGTTTGGGAGGTGTCTCTGCTTCCTCTGCAATTCCTTCCGTCTGTGCTATTGCTAAAAGAGCCTTTCATCTTTAACATTAACTATCATGGCTGTAACTTCACCTAATAACCTTGTTTAGCACTGGATATGGCCTTTGTTTACCACCGAAAACATTGTTGAAGCAGTAACATGATCTGAAAAGTTGAGTCAATTTCAGCAGTTTCTTTCAAAAACTTAGCTGACTGTAAAAAATGGCCCAAGATTTTATATATTACACACATTTTTTCTCCCAAATTCTAGAGGTGGGCACTCTTTGTGTTTGGCCTCCATGTATTATCCCCAGCACTGAAACATGCTCTTCCTATTCAAATTATTTTCTGTTACCAAACAACTGTCATCCCATTTACAACTGCTGCAAACATCTGAATGTAATGTCAAATCTATATTTGGCCAGTTATTCACAGGAATAAAAAATACACCAAATAAAATGGGCCCAGACAGCAAGGCACGTTGCCAATAGCGGTTTTGAAAAAGTGTTTAAGGGTTGAATTTTCCTTTCCTAAAAGTTAAAGTTAACTCTGTGTGAAGTCTGTGTGGCCGTTGAACTTGCTGATCTGAACACCCTATTTTAGAAGCTTCCCTAACACAGGCCTTGATCTCCCAGCTCCACTGGTTTGCAGCCCTATCTGTGCTGCTTTAATTTCTTCATGAACCACTGCATCTGCTGATATTCTTTGGTCTGAGAGGGTGTTCCTCTGAATAAGGCTCTCTCCCCTCTTCAACACCATTCACATTGTACAATCCAGATCAGTCACTCAGCTCCAGCTGATGTCATACTGTGTCCAGCCCTCTGGCGGAGCCAAGAACACTCTTCGACCCCGGTAGAGGAAACTGACTATGCCCCTGTAACCTGTACGAGGAACTCCAGATTTCAGGTCATCCATCACCCCCAGATTTCGAGCAAAGACTTTAAAACTTTCCCGGCTGGAGTACTGGACCCTGTATGGTCCAGGGCCTCTTAAGCTGCCCCCTTGTTGGAGGTCCTCAATCTTCACCAGTGGGGCGCTGTAAACCTCTTTGATAAAATTTTCATCATACTTCTCTTTTAGCAAATAAGACAAATCCTGTTTGGTAAAAGGCACAAATTCAGTGTTTAGCTTAATGTAGCGAAGATACTGGTCAAAGAACTGACCTAAACTAACGCCTTTCCGGCCAAATGTGATAGTCCGGGAGATTTCTGGCCGAATACAGGAGCGATCTTTGCGCTGCTCCGGTTGACGCATCCAGTCATCCCAGAAGGCCGAGGGCCATTTGGGTTCCAGTTCGTGCCACATCTCCTTCAGCAGCATCCAGCCTAGCCCAGGGAAAAAGTCTGTTCTGTAAAGAAGCTCAGCTTTGGATGGATCCACCAAGGCGTCTCTGCCATTATCGTTCCAGGCAGAAACACACCACAGGGTGGGGTCAGACCGCAAGATTGGGTACAGGGCTCGGAAATACTCAAAGAAGTCTGGTGCAACCTAGAGGAGGGAGATGCACAGGAGTGAGATGGTAATGTTTCAGAGATAAAGTCCAGATAGATCAAAATAATCATTGTAAAGTCAATTTGCAGAAGTCAATTCAACAGCAGAGAGGAGATCAGCATCAGTCTGAGCTCATTAAGTCAAAGCTCCATAAAGTTTTTACTCTGTAGTTTGTTATTGTGCTGTTTCTTTGCTCTGACCTGAGGGATGTCCTACAAAGTGAGTATGAACTCACCACAGTTAGCCACTCCAGAATGAAAGGTTTTAACCTTTCATTCTGGAGTGGCTAACTGTGGTGTGCGGGCCAACTGAAAATGGCTTTCGAACAAACATTAAATGTTGCTGTCATCTTGAACAACTACAAGCAAGCCATGTCGTTGCACTAATTAATTTAAACACCAGAGGCCATTGCCATTTTGAACACATTAACTTACAATGATCATCAGTTCATGAGTAACTGGCTGAAAACTATGCATCTACTATTGTTTGGCTTGTAAGTCCTTACATTCTTCTGCTTGTGGCCCACAATCAAAAAAGTCTGGCCACCCCTGCTTGAATTAATTTGTCTCTGCTTACCACAAACCCTATAAGGCTTTGAAGAGTAAAACCACGCATTAAAGTATAATTTCACAGTTTGGGCCATCAATTCTACTAGTAATTATAAAATTATAACAGTGAAAAGTAAATAGCTGAGTTCTGAGAAAACAGCAAGTTGCTCAACAACAGTGAGTATAGAAGGTCAAAGCTGAAGCAGGAAGTGGTCGGCAAATTGTGATGAATCTTTACAAAAGACAGTTTTGGTAATAATTTTATTGTTTTCTCTTGACTAACCTGGAGCTTTATTTTGAACCTTTCAGATTGCATGGTTTCCAGAGTTTTTTTGACCCATCACACTTCTTGTCAGTAACGCCATCATGTTCTCAGCTATTAACTTGTTGAGTATAATGTCATTATTACTAATAGAAATGTTGGCCAAACCTATAAAAAGAAAACCAAAGTTACAACAAACTGAGCAAAAACAACATAAAATACCAAGCACTGCAAAGGTCAACAAACAAATCTAAACCTGAAAAAGTTAACAAGGAAAAATATGAAAAAACATTATAAAAAATAACGTGGAATATGTATGAGCTGTACAGTTGGTGCAGGAATTAATGAGGACTTAGAAAGTACTATTCTAAAGGGAAGAAAAAAAACTGCTGACAGTGAAGTGTTTAGAATGTGACCTGTGCCTTGAAAAAGGTGTTCAACTTTAGTTTCCCTCCTCCACAACAAATAGCTCTGTGCTACCATGCAGTTTGGAAACCACATACAAAATGCTTCTTGCTCCAAGAGTTCCAAGTAATTTCAAATGAATTCTTAGAGGACCACAAAAAAAATCAATAAATTAAAAAAATAAAAAACAAAAAAAATAAAAGTATCACTTTTGCATTCCAACTGCGGCAGCAGTTCCAGAGGCACACAAACCCGAAACTCAATGCATGACCAGACACATACTATGGCTAAGAGGGATAATGTGTTTTCTTAATTTGGTCATTGACCGTTCGACAATATATATAATTGAATGAATTGAATAGTCGACAGCTGGGATAGGCTCCAGCCCCCCCGCAACCCCAAAAGGGATAGGGCGGTATAGAAGATGAATGAATGAATGAATGAATGAATGAATTGAATAGTCAAAGAAGGGGTGCATGCATCAAGTTTTATGCAAAAACATGCCCAAACATCTAGGTTTTACTGGGAATGGGTTTTTGTTTGTTTGTTTTTTTACCTTTCCTACTTCCTATTAATAGCTTTGGGATCTTGATTAGAATAGAAGTCAAGTCAGTTTCATTTACATGGCCCAAAATCACAAATTTGCCTCAAATTACTTTACTACCTGTCAATAGTGGAAAAGAACTCATTTTCTATACTTTCCAAAGACAAGTTCCAATCCGGTAATTTAAAAATACAATCACAAATAAAGTGCATTTCAAATCCAATTCAAGCAGAAGTACAGCAGTATCACCTACATGTACTGAAAGTGTCAAAAGTGAAAAGACTGTAGAAAAATGCCCCTATGACTAATATATTACTACAGATGACATTATTAGATAGTTAATACTGATCCATCAATGTGCATTTGTGTAAGCAGCATTTTAGAGCTGAAACAGCTCGAAATTGAACAACTTAGTCCAGTGTTTCCCAACGTAGGCATCAGGTCCAGGGTGGGAAACTAACTTTTTAAAATGTTCTCCGAGCCAATGACTGATAAAAGTTCAAATTCACCAGACACTCAATAGTAAATCATTATTTTGTATCTGATATCAATCAGCCACTTTCATATTTCACCAGTATCAAGCTGGTTGCTGGTGCCAATTTCCAACCCTTGTCAGGCCCATCCCAAAGATCAGAAGATAAATCTGAAGTGTTATGAGATGATTAATGGAGCAGGAGACAAGGAAAGAACAGGTATGTATTTTTTGTATCATATTAGATAATTCTACCTCTCTGGGCATCAAACAGATACTGAAATGAAACCACATGTGAAGTTTAGATGGGAAATGTCTCTTTAGTGGAACTGCTATCACAGACATCTATTTTTTGAATCTATATTTTATCATCTATATTTGTGAATAAATTTAGTATGCATGATGACATCTGTGATTACATTCAGGCCTACGAACCAAAGTGGGATGAAAAAAGTGACTGATCCAGATGGCGATAGTTTCAGCAAATAGTTTCCGTTTTTCTGTGTACCACATGCTTGCTGTCACTGCTTAGCTATCTGCCTCTTCTCTTTCTCAACTTCTCTATTTCTGTGCTGCACTTGAGGATTGGTGCCAGTGAACCTCAACATCCCATTGTGTGGCATTGTTTACCAATGCCTTAAAACAACCATTACACACACTATACAGACCTCTCCTATTTGTCTCTATTGACAAACTATCAAATAAAGGCAAAATGGCACAAAAAAAAGTGAGCTATCACAACTATAAAACATACTGTAATGTGTGGTAAAGTGAATCAGGCAGGCTTCTGTCAGCACTCACCTCCAGGTCATCCTCCACTATGACCACAGTAGACTGGGAGAATGTGCTGAACACTTGGTTGAGTGCCCAGCGGTAATGTCGGGCGATTTTGTAGTAGCCCTGGAACTTCCTATGCTCTGGCCGGACTCTGATGTCTGAGAGATCTGGTTGGCTTATGTGGGTCACTTGATCTCCAAATGAGCCAATCACACGAGCTGTCTCGGCATGGCCACAGTCCTGACTGACAATGATTGGATTAAGTTCTGGAGAAGGGCGGTACTGGATCAGTCTGTCAAGGCTCCGTTTTACCGTCACTCTGTCACAAGCAATAACTAGAATGGGAATGACAACTTCTGGGCTGGCAACGGAAGTCGTCATTTCGTTGTTCTTAACAATCTCTTCCTTTTTTTCAATGGCCTGGTGCTGTTCTACCTTAGAGTCTGAAGCTACTGTATGAACAGCATTCTGTATATATTTTAGTTCAGTTTGGTCCCTGTCATCCACACTGTCTTTGAGAGGAAGGGGAGGTTTTGGTGGCTGGTGGACAACCTCGTTTTTGAGTTCTTTTGTATCATCTGTTTCTCTTTTCCCAATGTCTTTCTGCTGAGCCCACACTGCCCTGTGACTTTCAATCTGCTTCAGTAGCTTCTTCTGGGTCTCGAGCTGAATTTCAACCTCCTCTGCTAGGCGGATCACCTCTCCGGCCAGGTTGACCCGGACTCCTTTCCCTCTGCCCACACCCCACTCCTCTTTTCCTCCTGGTTCGGCTCCACCGCCTTCTCCGAGGCGGCCAATGGGAGGGCGACCCCAAAGATAAAGTAGAAGTAAAGCATTCCAGGCGACAAACAGGAAAGCACCACATAGTATAAGAGAACCTTTCTTGCGAACCATGGCCCAATGACACTAGAGGGGGATGAGGGATGGGGTAGTGGAAAAGGCTGCTGCAGGTAGGGCACAAGTGATGGAACCAGAGTGAAAATCCTACAGACTGAGGTGGAAATATCAGCTGGGCAGGAACTTGATATCTGGTCACATTGTAATTATTTCAAATTTGAGAGTCATCCTGTCTTAGATCAGGAGGAGGACTGTCCAATTTAAAATAAATTTACATGATCCTAGTATGGAATGCATGCATTCCTTGAAGTCCCATAGAGATGGGGAAATGAGACAGGACTTGCACAAGTTTAGCAAGGGGAGGTTGTCAAAGTGCAGATGCAAGTTAAATAAGGGAAAAATGGGGTCTCTCTGGATTAAGGGAATGCAACTTCTTGGATATTATCCTTCAGCCATTATCCTGAAAATAGAGAAAGAAAAAAAATATCAGCAGACTTAATATAGCTCATTTGAACTTTAAATAATGAAGCTGGAACAAAAGCTCCTTTCAGACATGCACTGTGCATCTATAAAATTCTGTAAAAATGTCAATAAAAGCACCCACGAGATTATCACATGTAGGATGTGCAAACTAGAAAGTAGGGTTGAATTACTGTATAAATCAAACTAAATAAATATTCTTAGCAGGACACATTTATACCAAACATATTTACAAATGCATCTTGTTTTTACATGAGTAAAATAAAATAAGCTGCAGCTGACTGTTGTTGAGGCCTTTCCAGGGTCCAAACGAGTCAGTCAGAGAAAATTCAGCTTCTACGAGAACTTTGCCTCACATTTATTGAGATATTATGCAGTGGTATTAACATTACTCAATAATATGCAAACATAATATCAATGTAATACATTTACATGTCCCTGTTTTTCGCAGCTTTAGGGTTAGGGTTATTGGAAACTGAATATATCTGAATTGTTTGTTGGACAACACAAGCAATTAGAAAACATAACCTTGATCATCTGAGAAATTGTGACATTGCTTTTCGGTAATTTTTAGACTTAAAGATTGATTAGTCAAACAGAAAAATGACTAACAAATTATCTGGTAATGAAAATAATTGTCATTTGAAGTGCTAAATTGGTATGATCACAAAATTTGAGAATTCCTTTCCCTCGATGCTAAGGGAAGGCTACTATGAACAGAGATGGGTACTGAACAGCAAAGTGTTTTTTGTAACGAGTAAAATGTGTCCAGCTGTCCATAGCATTGAATATCTAAAGAGTCTAGTTTAAAAAGCTGGCACTGTGTGTCCAGTAAGATATGTGATCTTGCTTACTTTTTTATTGTTCAGGTGATCTCTGATTTAAATCAAAACTTAGCCAATTTTAGACCGTATTTTATTCAGGCAAACTTGTGCAGCTACTTGTATTTAGACAACTAGTATCAGAAATTTTCAACCAATACTAAGTCCTACATATGACAATGTTATAGCTAGGGCTACATCGAATAGTTTGACACTTTGAAGCTTTGTTCATAACTGTGACGTTTGAATCCTAAATCAACATTTGAATACTGTGCTGCGCTTTTTTCTGCATGTCTATTCATTCTATTCAGGTATTCATTTAAGCCCAGTATTTCTGTACAGTTGCAGATAAAGATTAACTAATATAATACTAATATTATTAGCATTATTCTTAACTGTAGAATTAGATTCGACGGATTGTTTCTGACTCGTGTGGGCCAATTTCCTATAACTACAGAGCCTTGTAAAGTCCAAAAGTCAAAATTTCTTTGAAATAAATAAACAAAAATAATGATAATCATTTCATCAATTCACAGAATGTTTTTATCTAACAAAATATCCTGCTTCAATCCATATTTGTTGGCATTTAGCCTTTCAAAAGCAACATTTTCACTGTCTTTAGATTTTGTATATACAAGAAGTAGTAGTAGTAATGGCATTTGAACCACTGGGACACAAAAACAGATGAATTATACTACAATTGTAACTATAATCAGTAAATGGTCAAGCCAATAAGACAGTCTAACACTAAAACAAGTAGTCAATTAGGCAAATGACACAAAATGACACATTACATAAAATTAGTTTGGTACATGAGTAATTGTTCAGATCATTTGTCAAGCAAAAATGCCAAGCATTCTCTAGTTGCAGCCTCCGCTGTTTCTCATCACTGTAAACTGAACGTCTTAGGGTTTATCAGGTATAAGAATACATCACTTTGGGCTCTGGGAAACAAACTCTTGTGTGTTCCTGTATCAAAACAGAAATGAAGTTTTCCTTGTAACTTTATACTGCATTCCATGCCAAAGGCACAGAAATTGAAGAAATATGCTAAGTTTGGATGACATGGTATACAGAGACATTAGAGCTGGACTGTTAACTGAATGAGGTGAACTTAGGTCATTTGTGACTGTACTACAATCTGATGAAGTAGATTATAAAATACACACAAGGCACACTTTAGTAGTTTACCACTTGCTCACCGTGATCTGACACTGTTAAAACCTTAACAAGAACAACAAGCAACGACTGACGAGACTAGTTGTAGAGATACTAGGATAGCACTACTATACACATACATCCATTTAAAGCTGAAGGGAAGAGGCACATATCTCAAGGACTGCTGTCTTAAAATCTGAGCTACCTGAAGTGCAACTGTAATTTGGTTGAACTGACCCTCAAAATTAGGCCTCTATTTAGTGCAGGGGTAGGGAGACTTTTTCCTATCAAGGGCCATTATGATGTTTTAACATCCTTTGAGGGTCATACTAAATTCCACTAACCTCGTATTCCACTAACCTCTGCAATGGCAGGAGCTATTTCTCTTTGGCAAGGCGTCTGACGTCAAATGGTACTGATGATGATGTTACTTGCAGCTGGCTTTCGTGGTTTGGGTCAGTCAGTCTTGAAACAGAGTCTTTGCAAGAATCAGGTTTGAAAACAAATACTCTCAGATGTCAGACACATCAGCTGGTTACACCTTAAGGCGTAGCAATGTTCAACTCCTTTTGTTTACTTTTCACGTCCTGAAACCTCTCACCAAATGCCTAAAGGAGTTCTCACACTCAGTAGCATATTCAGATGTCATAGCAGGTTTTTGTTCTTGCAGAGTAGGAAAATGCAAAGTGTTCCCTCTTTCCAATTGCACTTGCCAGAGCTTGGAGGCCCTGGCTGGAGTTTGAGGTTCAGCTCTGAGATGTACTTGGTAATGTCTTGTAAAGGCCAGATCACAGACACTTGTTATTGTGCCACGACAGGTTTTCCTTCATCTCTGTGAATTATTACAGACAAACAGACAGCTTGGAACAACTTTACTTTGTCTGGTGCTAGCAGCTCCACAGCAGCAACAAGACAGATTCACAGATTCACCTTCACAGATTCTGCCACTGAATGAACTCTCTGCTTCTTAGCTATTACCTCACTCACTTGCCTGCATAACACTGTCTCTATCAGAATGTGGTTTTGCGAAAGCTGCTTGTTGGGCTCCCAAACTCCACCGAACGGCATTAACTTTATCCATGTGCATTTCATCACTGCCAACACATCCCTACAATCTAACTTAGAGACACTAGGTTTGCCTTTTATATCAACAAAAAAAAAGACTGCTTATCCATTTCTCTTGGAAAGCACAATACTTTTGTCTTCTTGACAGTCACCATGATTTACTGATGTGATATCAACCGCTACGAATGTACTGTGTTCATGGACCACGTGGAGGATCTTGTTAGTCTGCTAATTTATGTTATTTTCTTTAAAGCTGAAAAAAGTAACTGCTTTTTTATAGTTAAGAATTGCATTGCAGGCCAGATCAAATGGTGTCACAGGCTGTATATGGCCTGGAGAACAGAAGTTCCCCACTCCTGATTTAGTGTCTGTCAATACCTAATTTTGCTGTACAGTCAAAGTCCAACTTCCCATGAACAAACAGACTCCAGTACAAATGCTTACACAGTGATCTCCAGTCAAATAAAACTATTATTGAGTGTAAACAATGTGTTTGTGATAGTAAAGGTTTTCTATGTCATTGTAAACTGACAGAGGGATGAAGTGAGTGGGTGGAGGAAGATGAGGATGGTCAAACTGATTTATCCACAGGAGCTCCTCAGCATTAGAAAAGCCTAAACCAATTAGTGGTGATAAATATAGGCTTGCAATAATCTTGTAAGGATGGATGTTTCACTACAAGGAACAAATGCTGTGATTAGTTACGGCTCTCTTGCTGTGCTTCACTGCTCTGGGACAGGACAAACACAGCTCTGCAAGTTATTAACATATCAGTACTGTTTATCTCCATACTACTATCAACTTTCAAAGACAACAACTGCTTTTTTCCATTAAGGTGTCATTTTTTTGGATTATAAATTATTTAGTCTATTAAATGTCCTAAAATTGTGAATATGTCTATCACAAGTTCTCAGCACACAGATTCAAATTCCTTTTTTTTTTGTCCTATCAGTAGTCCAAAACCCAGATATTCAGTTTGCAATTCCATAAAAAGAAGCTGAAACAAGGGAGAACTATTACAAGTGTTGCTGATTACTTTTATCAGTTATCACTTATCAATTAATTGAAAAATCATTTCAGCTTTACTTTTTACCATGAATCTTTTAACTTTTTTTTTCTTCCTGAAAAAGTTAAACACTTTCCACACTTCATGTTGCAGAAAATGGCAATAAAACTGATCCTACACTTGAGACAATTTCTCTTTGAAAAGCATAATAATAATAATAATAATAATAATAATAATAATAATAATAATAATAATAATACATTTTTGCTTGGTGTGCATAATAAACTGGCAACTGAGTGTGTAATTTACTAATGTGTAGAGAGACTTGATGGACCCAAATAATGATCTTGACAAAGGAAGTGGCAACATGCACACTTTGTAGCAGAACTACACGAAGATACACAGTAACATTAACAGTGAGAATGGATCAAAGTAGAAAAGAGAAAATATGAGGGAAAGGAAATCAGGCACATTCAGAAAATTTAAATCATTGAAGTGAGCAGGGAAGTGTCGAGGACATACGGTAAAAGTAAAGAAAGCATACACCCAACAAATGGGATCCAAATTCCTGGAATAAAACGTGTAAAATTAACCTCACCTGAAGTCGGAGCAGCCGACAGATCTGTCATCCCCTCTCAACACTGCACTAAGTTAAGCTTTGCAGACAAGATGATAGTGAAAAGGGAGGATGGGCAGGGGGAGGGAACTGTTGCTCTTATCTCAAATTGTACCAGTTGAAACTCTTTAAACTCTTTTCTTCTTGAACCCCCTCCTCCCTCAGTCAAGCAACGTGGAGCTGACTGGTAGGATCACAGAGGAATCTGTGGCAGGAACCAACTAGGGCATCAGACAGTGTGCCATCCAGCTAATGGCTCACATGACTACACTGTGGAACGGATATGAGGAATGGCAGGTGACACCTCTTAGTCTGCTAAAACGAAATACAATCTACTTTCAACTGATGTCAATTTCAACATTGCAAACAGTAGGTCCCCATCGGTGCAACTGTATGTAGTATGCTGAGGTGAAACCCAGCTGCTACACTTCAGATACTTATTTGAAGCTAGTAAGCTGGGTGACACCAAACTATCGGCTAGCTACGTTAAATCAGGAGATAATGGACGTTTAATGCAGTAGGGGCATACCCAATACTTTGTCGTCTCTACGGTGTTTTCTGAGCATCAGAGGCATATTGAAAGTCTTAATAGCAAGCAAGCTAACAGCTGACGTACTGGCTAGCTGGCGAACGCCGAGCAGTGAAGATTTTTTTCATTCATGAGCGGTCCTGGTCGAATATTTGATGGTGGTAGCAGCAGCTGGAGCCAGTCATACTCACCTTTCAGACGCTGTTCTGAATGAGTCGGTGCGGCTTGCATCAAGAAAGGAAATGGGGCTCACATGAAGCCGTAGCACTGACCGGTTACCCAGCTAGCTAACGTTTGCTAGTCGAGCCACCGTTGTATTTCCTCCGGTGTCACATTCACAGCACATCTCTGTGTTGGTACACAGCGGACCCAGTGTTGTCTGCCCTTCCATCTATGTTTTCCATTCTTCCCCCAGCTCAACTCTTTCATCCAACACCAGCAGCTGCTGTTGTTGTTAGCAGTCTACAGTGTTTGCTCCGCTACAAATGATAAGCTGCAACCGGTTTGTGTATCCGCAATGGCACTTTACAGCGAGAAGTCCTTTCCTCCGTCCTGGTTCAGTTTCTTCCACTCCGGTTGGGTCTACTACAGACTGCCTCCTCTGATGTATGACGACGGCATTTTTCATTTAACTACACAAAACGACGATTCCGGATTATTGACTTGAAACGATCATTATCGGTTAGGAACGGAAGAACCCGCACAAGTCCGATCCAGAACAATTTCACTTTATATGAACCTACTAACACATACAACAACAACAACAACAACAACAACAACAACAACAACAAAATATAAGAAAGAAAGTATAAGAAAGAAGCCGCTCGATTTGCCGATTTTAAAGCAGGCACAAGCAACGAGAGCCGGGTTCAAAGATGACCAAAGTCACTTCACAGAGTTACACTGTGTTTAAACAAGGAGTGAGACCAATCACACACTTGTTTCATCACCACAAAGTCTGCAATGTTTGAATAATTATGCACTCACAGTTCAACCATTTGCCCACCTTCATCCTATTTGAAAGAAACTCGGTGTGTATGTTCAGGAGATAGCAGGATGTCTCCAGAGAGTTTAATCAGGATTGCTCAAAGGCATCTTACGTTATGAGCAAATATGTGATAGGTCTCTTCCACTTGCACCAATTACTATGGCACTTCAGATTTTGGTTGATACTTTTTCATAGAGCATGCTCACTGAAACAGTTGTTGGCAGTTGTGTGTAAGTCAGGCTCACAATGTTTCAGTCGGCCTGTTCCCCAACACCTGAGGATATATAGAGTTATCTCTTATAAAGTTAATTGGTTGATGGCTGCCGTTTTTTGTTTTTTTGTTTGTTTGTTTGTTTTTGGCTTGCCCCTTTATCATAGATGTGTATCTCAGTTCCACAATGCTGTACACCCATTTTGGCGCTGATATAGAAAAAAAATCCAACAAGTTCCACTCAAAAAAAAAAAAAAAATCATGTTGGTGGTAAATTCATCATGGTGGATTTTTATGGTCCAAGAGGTTTTTTTTGGCAGAGCATGTTGAGTTGGACTTGTGTGTTGAATTTCAAGTCATTTGGACTTATAGTGTGAGGGCTGTGCTGCTGCTATGCTCTTCCAAATTTGCAATTTTTGGGCCTTAATTACAGCGCCACCATCTGGCCAACTGGGCTCATATTTCTTGGGAAGATAAGACTTTATTGATCTTGCACCAGGGAAATTCAGTCGTTACAGCCAGTAAGTATTGTAACACACACAATGGCAAAAAAAAAAGAAAAAAAAAAAAGGTCAAGATAAAAAAGTATACAGGATAAAGACTAGAAAATCAACTATGTATATGTACATTATGTACGATTATAAAAATACTAAATGCCATAAATATAATATTGCACTTGAGAAATACTAGGTCTATGTATATGCACAATATATACAGTTAATAAAAATACAGTTGCCAATATGGATAATAAATATTGTTATTGCACAGTTGAGAGAAATATACAACTTAGACACTGCACCAGATGAAATGGATAATGTGAACAGATATTAGCATTGGTAAAAGTAGTCCAAAACAAAAGTGGGTTTATGATGTAGAATTGAGAAAGATAGCGTCAACACAGTGCTACATTACATAATGCTGGAGTTAAACAGTCTGACAGATATAAGAATGAAGGACCTGCAGTAGCCTTCTTTCTTACAGACTGGATGCAGCAGTCTGTCACTGAAGGAGCTGCTTAAGCCCCCTACTGTCTCATGCAGGAGGTGGGATGGGTTGACCATGATCAGTGTCAGCTTGGCTAACATGCTCCTCTTGCCCACCTCCTGGATGGTGTCCAGAGGGCAGTCCAGGACAGAGCCGGCCCTCCTGACCAGTTTAAGTCTTTCCCTGTCCCTCTCAGAGCTCCCACAGCCCCAGCAGACCACTGCATAGAAAACTGCAGATGCTACCACAGAGTCATAAAATGTTTTTGACAGTGCCCCACGTAATCCAAAGGACCTCAGTCATCTTAGCAGATGCAGACAACTTTGACCCCTCCTGTACAGGACATCTGAGTTGTTTGTCCAATCCAGTTTGCTGTTGGGATGAACAACCAGGTATTTGTATTCCCCCACGATCTCAATGTCCAAGCCCTGGATGTTCACCAGTGTAGTCTGTGGTACCTTCCTTCGGAAATCAATCACCATCACCTTTGTCTTGCTGGTGTCTATGTGCAGATGGTTCAGTTCACACTAGTCAACAAAGTTGGTTCTGACTTCCCTGTATTCCACTTTGTACCCTTGTAATACGCATCCAACAATGACTGTATCATCAGAGAACTTCTGGATGTGGCAGCTGTCGGTGTTGTGTCTGAAGTCCAATGTGTAGAGGGTGAAGAGGAGAGAGCACTGTCCCCTGTGGTGCCCCCATGCTGCAAACTACCACATTGGACACACAGTCACGAAGCCTCACACACTGTGGTCTGTTGATGAGTTAGTCGATGGTCCACGCAGTCAGGTGGCAGTCCACACCAGCTCCTTCCAGCTTCTCCCTGAGAAGTGATGGTTGGATTGTGTTGAAAGCAAAAGTCAAAAAACATGAGCCTCACCGTGCTTCCAGTGTTATCCAGATGAGAAAGCAATTGATGGAGCAGGTAGATGACCACACCAATGCCTGGTCTATATGCAAACTGTAGGGGGTCCAGCTTGCTGCTCACCAGGTGACAGAGGTGGTCCAGTATTATCCTCTCCAAGGTCTTCATCAGGTGGGAATTTCAGGGCTACCGGCTTGAAGTGGTTGGGCTCCCTGGGATGTGCGGTCTTTGGGACTGGAACCACACAGGAAGTTTTCCAAAGGGCCAAAACTTTCTCCAGCACTTGCACATCAGTGTTGCACTCATGGCAATTTGAGCCATTTCATCAGAAAAAAAATAACTACAATAATTCTCTGGTACAAACACTATAGGGTTTTGCCATTTCTGGGCTTTCATTCATTTTAATTCCTCTTTTCTGAAATCTCTGTTACAATCATGTGACAAGCTTCAGAACTACTGGATCCTTCACCATCGTGCAACTCAGCTTTCATTAGCACCCCCTTAGTCGATCAAACGTATTCTAATTTACTAAAATTTATATCTGCATTATAATATAATAACAGACCTCTACCTGTTGGTGTAATACATCAAATGAAAAATTATATTTTAATATGCAAAGACAACCCAGCGCCTTGTTGTACAGTGTTAAACAGCATGTCCTGTGACTAGCACCACTGACGTACAGTGCATCACTGGACACCATCTTTCTCTCACAATCCCTCAGTATTTGTTCATTTGACACGACTTTTCTATTTTCTTTATTTTACCAACATTGATGCATTGGTGCCATGTTTGCTACCTGTGTTCACACAGACAAGTCCAGTATACAACTTGTAGTCCCCACCTGACTGATAACTAGGCTTGTATTTACAGCACATTCAATCTGATATGTTGGACCCTGATTCCTCCAGGTATCAAAATTCTGACACCCCCAAAAATGAAACACTGTTCATCAAGTTAAGGAAAAGACACGTTCATCTTAAAAACAGTGATCAATATGAAGGATTGTTAACGGAAAAGCCATTTTGTGATCACAATTCTTTAAAGGCCATGACACAGATACTTGATCAAGGGCAGCCAGTGAACTGCAGAAGTTCCATTATGACATCTATGCATTAACAAAACAGATTTATGTCCCTTTTAATGGATATCTGTAGCCTGCCACATGTCCATCTGCAGGTCAGTGGTTAATTATACTGTACAGTACTACAGTATCACAGTCTGACAGTGAGATACTGCATTATATAAACAACATAATGACGATATTATGCAATGCTGTCTTCATTCAAGCTGTGTCTCCAGTTCACACAACACTATAAATAATCCATCAAATTCATCAGTTCTGATGTCCAGCAGCCCACATGGTCACTGTAATGCCCATTTGCGGTAGTTATTCTGTTGTTTGAGTCTCTTGCAGGACACTCAGCTGGTCCTCTATGGTCTTCAGTTCCTGCTGCCAGGCTGACATCTGAACACACAGGAGGAGGAAGGTTTAAAAAATATCAATCACATCATTTTCACACTGGCTTGTCAAATTGGAAGGTAATTATCATACAGTTAGACAACCATGTTGTACAGAACTATAGTATAATAATACTACTGATACTACTGAATAAATAACAGACATAAAGACATAAATTACACGATAATAATAATTTGTTTTTTGAATATTTGATATATGTATATACATACATACACACACACACACACACACACGTATATTATATATATAAATATATACACATATATCAATACATAAATGCTAAAATCATATTCTTAATTATTACAATAAACTAAATTTAACTGAGCTATTAATTAATATTTTTTCTAACTAATTGAATTAAAAAGTTGTTGTGGTCATGTTTTTCCATTCTTAATTTCATAGTAAGATTTTCATTGGAATTCATTTCATGGACTTCCGAAAAATGAAATTTTGAAATAAAAATTGCTTTGATGGAAATAAAATGGTGGCGCTGTAAATGAAATGAATTTGATGAATGAAAATGAATGAAATGAAAGCATAAGAATGTAAAAATAACATTTCACAATAATGTGTAGGTTATCACAAAATGTATTTGTTCATTTATCAATTTTACTACATGTAATCATATGGTTATTGTTTTAAGATGTTCCATAATGGAGCATTATTGCATGTGTAATGTTTTTAAATAATCATCAATGACAACTTCCAAATTCCCAAAGTTTTGTGGAAAAGGCTCCTGCAGGCTACAGTTTGGCTATCAAAATTTCAGATCATTTGGGAACACATGAAGGTTCACCATTTCTTCATTTGCAACGGAAAATAAAACATGTCTGACACAGTTTTGAAAATAGGGAAACGTAGCTTGCAAAATACCGCTACATAGCTACAATAGGTTGTTTGCAGTCATGTGTCGTTAAATTCAGATGGAGGGCTGGAAGTGGAAACTGCAATGGACAAGATGAAGGAAAGTTCTTACTGGGCAAGTTTAGATGAAGTTACGAGAGAAAGGTATAAACAGAAAATCTGCACATATGTTGGATGTTATGAAGAGGAGCGATTTTTGACCCGAACTGAAAGTTTTGCTGCTATTGAGGCAGTAGATATCACAACTACCTGCTCATTCAGACGTTGGTCTCTGGAAAACACATGAAAGCAGACAAAAGTATGGAGGCAAAAGACTTTGTTTGCGGTTGGGTGACCTCTGTACCAAAGTGCTCCGGGATGACTGTTGTTTTGTTTTTTCGAGGGTGCCAAGCTTTTATTTTTCTGTGGATTAACCAAGGAACACACTTTTAGCACCGTGGTGCTGAATGTTGACATTTATGTTACTGTTGTTTGCTAGAATAACCATTGGCAAAGGTCCGGCGAAACGCCACTAATGCCATTTATCCAGCTTTTTTCAGCCAATTTCTTGCTTTTACCGTTATAAACAACTTTTGGTACTCAATAAAAGCTCCTCACGGTTTCTCGGTTTGATTGATCTGACCAACTGCAAACAATACAAAACAGGCATTTTGAGTTTGTATTATAATGCTTCCTAATGCTTCTGGCGCTCCATCTGCAGTTCGCGCCACAACAAAAGAGTGATGTGACATCATGTGCAAACAACACATTGGATTCTCCTCCAGTACCCCTCATTTCATCTCAGCCCCACTCCACAAGTTGATGGGACTGGTTCCCTTGGTTCCTTAAGAAAAGTCAGGGGGGGTCACTGAAGCCATTAGAAGACATCCTCTGGGAACCATGAATGTCTGTACAAGATTTTGTGCCAATTCATCTGATGATACTGAGATACAGTATTCCAGTCAAGACCAAAGTGGTTGACAGGCAGAACAACATCGCCATCCCTAGAGCCAGGCCACTAGTGTGGCTGAAAATGTAGCAAAATACTTAAGTGCATGATGAAGACAAAAAAATCTGTGTGGATCAAGTTGTGGCACATTAGACAATTTACTAAGCTTGGTCTACTTACTTTTTCACTTATTCAGACCAATGATAAACCATTACAAATAAACCATAGCAGCTCTGCACATTGCTGCCTAATGCTCACCTTTTTGTCAGTCTGCTGCCTGACATGGGAAGGAACTTTGGTCAGGTAGTCTGGAGATTGGACTCTGCTGAGGATTTCCTCCAGCTTTGGAACAAGTTTGTCTCTGCGTTGGGAAAGCTGCAGGATCTGTTTGTTACTGTTCATTCCACTCTGAAAGAGGAAATCATATAATACAGTGTGTTAGATATGATCAACATCCTCATCACCACCATGAAGACCTAAAACTGTGGGACAAACTTGTACAAATATTGTTGTGGATGAAAAGGCAACATTACATGTCATTCCAGTTGGCATTTTCATTTTGAAGTTTAGGTCACACATTGCAAAGTCTATGCAGAGTCAACTTTACATTTAATTTCTACTACTGGTGGTACAGTTTTTGTCTTAATTTTAATTTTGGCAGGGATGATGTATTGGATTTTTAACTGTCATACATCAAGCAAGTAGAAATACATTTTCAATTTCATCTAATCATTAACTGTGAATTTGGGCTTCACCAGTCACAGGCACACCTGCACTTTATGCAGGACATAGCTTGATCGTACTTTGTAATGCGACCTGTTTTCTGTTACTGCACCTTGAAAATCCCCACATTAAGAAGCCTGAACCAAGAAAAATACTTTTTTGTTGAATACATATCTAAAAAGATGAACTGATCAAAATATCAAAATGTAGTTTTTTTTCATCCAATAATTGATAACTTGCAGCATAGGCAGCGGTGAATGTCCACACTGTTGTACTTATGAGAAGCGCTTAAGCCTTAAGGACTGCAGCAGAAGAGAGTTCAGACATACCTGAACATGAAGGTGTAACTGACATGTGTGGTCCACCACACCGATGAGGCTTCCTTTAGGTGGAGGAGTGGAGTGGACAGAGAGGAGGTTGTCTGCTTTATGTGGACAGTAGATATGGAGGTTGGAGATCCGGCTTAAAGTCCAAACAGCTGACCCAAAGAGAAGGAGGACTTGGGCCTGGCTGGGTGAGCACACTGCCCACACTGAAACACACATCATACAAGCAGCATGTTAAGTAATCTACATAGTTGTTAATTTATCAGTAAGTCTTTTCAATTTTCTTTTCTGCACTAAAACATTATTGGATTTATATGTAGGAGTAATCAGTGAGGTGTCATTTTTTTGAAATGGTTGTTTTGAACTGTTAAAAGACTTACTGGCAGGTTTCTCTTTGGTCATGCCACACTGAGCTCGTAGTGAGCGGGCCACTCGGATGACTTCCCGAACTAGCAAAAAATCTCTTTCCACTTCAGGGAAATGCCAGTGTGCCTGACAGGATGGAGAAGTTACAAAAAAAGTACACATCAGCTAAAACACATGGAAAGTTGAAAGTTCAGCCAACAATAACTGAACACATTTAGTAAAGGTATCTTTACACACTCCCCTTCTGTTCCTGAGGTATGGCCAGAAATGTGTTTTTGCAGAACAACAGTTGACCTTTGACCTTTTGGATATAAATTTTCATCACTTTATCTTTTGTGTGAAGTTTTGTCATAATGAGCGATGAATGCTTGTTATGGTCAAAAATGTGTTTTGTGTCGTCACAGTGACCTTTGACTACCAATTCATCCTTAAACCCAAGTAAGCTTGTGTCAGCTTAGGTTTTCACTGGCAGTTTTAATTGTTAGCCAGCATTAAGCCAGCTCAGGTAAATATAAATGTGTTTCTGAACTCATCTCACAAATGTGCATATAGCTAATTTAATGTATACTGGACAGTGTTTGTAATTGACACTTGTTAGCTGAAACCTGTATTCTCTCAAGGTTGTTGGATATGTGTGAACTTTTTCTTATGCATGTGGTGTGCTTGTGCGGTGCATTCAACTGTGCTAAACTGAAATATTTACAGAGTTTATGAACATTCTTTGACACTTATGGGTACAGGTCGAGTCAACTTTGTTGTTATTTGATAACCATGAATAAATAAAATATTTGTATATGGAGAAGTGAAAAAAAAGCAAAAGCAAACAAATTAAATTCCATTCACCTTCATTTTATTCAGGTGGCAGAAGATATCTGAAAACTTAAACAAATAAAACTAAAACCATCTATATTCCACTAAAGGTAAGTGACAAAAATGTTGTTCCTTTTTATAGGAAAAACATTGCTGTTTTATGTTGTTTTTGAACAAGGTTAAACTCTAGTGTAAATATTTCCATTAAAAACCCTTGATATTGTAATGAGGAAGTTTGATGGTTGTAGTCCTACCAGTTGAGAGGAGCAGGGGTACAGCTGTAAACACAGGCTGGTATGGGCAGCATCTCCATGTCTAAATGGCTGCAATCTCTGCCATAGCTCCTCAGTGATGAAGGGCATAAAGGGGGAGAGGAGGGCCAGAGATGTAGACACACAGTGATAGAGGACACTGCCGGCCAACTGCCGTGATCTGCCACTGTGTTCTGTGTCAGTCTGGACTACCCCCTCATCCTGCTGGACCAGCACAGGCTTTAAATACTCCTACAGGATGTACCCACACAGACAGAGAAGGAGATAACAAACACTGGTTACATTTCCACAATGAGGTTACTACTGTCAGCTCAACTCAAACATTGGGGCTTTACAGAGATTAATCTGTTTACATCAGTCTTTGATACCCTGTCATTGAGCCTCCCTGTTGCCATGAATAAATCACTTAAAAAATCCCCCTTGTTATTTAGACTGACCAGTAAGTAGATTAATGCTAACACAAAGGAACAATGCTATTATCTGTTGTCTAATCTGTCCTTTTTTTGATGACATCACAGTGCACCCACAATGTCATGTGAAAGTAATGCTCCTCACCAGGTAGACATCACACAGGCTGTGGACCCAGAAAGAGTACAGGGCAGATGTGACAGCATGCAGCTCGTAGGCTTCAAAGGCCTGCTCACACTGCACTATGGTGCTGTACAGTCTGGAGCAGATCCACTGATCCATGCTGTTGAGAGGGGTTGTCTGAAAATTGGAGAAGGAAAAAACGTAAAAGGCAAGATGTTTATATTCTTAGTACATTAAATACAGCTTTCATAACACTTTTAGCTTCAAACATTTACAGATTCCTATACAAAAAGATGGCAGAGCTTCAGCTAGGCTTCCTGCATTGTGTCACTTCTCTGATTTGATGTCTTTCACGGCTAACAGTCAATGTCCTTGGTTGAGAACAGAATGCCCTCTTTTACGAGTTCAGTTTGAATTTCACATAATTGAAAACACAAGTAGGCCACTTAAAAGTCGTGTAACGTCTTATCAATTACTGCTTTGCAATTGTGATGAATTATGGGAGCATAAAATATGAAAGTCAACGAGGTATTCAAATAATCATTCATAAAAATTCAAAGTTACCACAGAAAGGGTAACTATTTCTGATACCTAAGTTACTACAGTACGTGCTATACCTGGTAAATTACAGTATGTACTGTATGTTTATGGGTGAATCTTTTCATTCTCTATTATCATTCTTGAAGGAATAGTTCAACATTTTGGGAAATAAAGTAATTCACACGAGTGTGAGATGTTGAGATTTATATTAACCTAATGTCTCTGTGTTAAGTGTGAAGCATGATGTGGTAGCCCTAGTAGTATCAAGACTGGAAACATGGGGAAACAGCTAGCCAGGCTCTGTCAAAAGTCAAAAATACTCCTATCAACACATCTAAAATGGAACTATTTCTTGACAAACAACAGTTGATCCATTCGTTCAGCACTGCTGCGCAGTGTCACTGGCAGCAGTGCAGGTGACTTCACTGTAACAAGACTCATTTTAATTAAGAGACCGTTAGAGGTATTGGTAGGTGTATTTCTGAACTTTAGACAGTGCCAGGCTAGCTGTTCCTCCCTGCTTCCAGTCATTATGTTGAGCTAGGTTAACCATTAGTCTAGCTCAAGCTTATGCTACGTTTCACTCATAAGGGAGTGTTGCCAGACAACTCACCATAGTCAGTCAAGATATGCTGTGAATTGACAACATATCACATAACATACCTGAAAAAACAAACTGTGTCTGACATGAGGGGTTCATATTTATTTTTACTTTTTCCTACATTCAAATATTAATTACCATTATTAATCACCAGGTCAGATATTTTGGAGCTTTAAAGAAACATACATTTCCCTGTAGTATTTATTACTTGGATGTTGACATGAACAGTATTTACAAGTTGGAAGCTAAAATTGCTTTCGCGATTGATTTCGCTGATTCTGAAATATGCCAGTGATACTGTCACTGTGGTACTTACTCCATGCTAAGACATCTGTTTCACCCTGCTGGCCTGGCTTATTTGCTTGTCTGAGCTATAGTATATCATTCTATCGTTAACTTTATTTCTTGTTAGCATTTTTACATTTAAGTCAATCCTTCTGCAACCATTTGTTGTAGCCAGACACTCAAAGCTGTTCTCAAAGCAAGAGGAACAGCTCTGTCTTCCTGTTTTGCACCATAACTGATTTGTTGTGTGGTGAAGCAGATCTGTTCTGTATCGTTGTTCTCATGTCTTGTTAATATAAAGATAAGCTTGGGCTTTTTCCAACAGCAATACAACGGTCCAACTAGGGATAAAAATGATAAGAAAAATGCAGTTCAATGGGCGTTTTCTTTGCTGTACCTCTTCCAGTGTTCTCACTGGTGTTGTGTTTCCACGAAGCACTCCCTGTGTGAATCTCAATGTCTGCCACATTTTATTACAGAAGTTTCTGCAGCTCAGGACCTGAGAGGTGGACAGACTGATGTCTTCTCCTGATAAAGATAGAGAGAAAAAAAAGAGTCAGACAATGACAGAATGCGAAGGAAAACAGACTTTAAAGGTGAATAGTTTTGCCCTGCTAGTTGCACATCAACTTCACTATACTCTAGTCTAGGCCTACATGAAAAACACAGCCTTTTCATTCAATTGAATGGAGCCAGTCTGTCATGGCAGCAGGGTGCCAACGTAGAGGACTCCAGCAAAAAAATGTAGTATTGTCTATCAAAAAGTTGAACCTGGCTCAACTTCTGCTTCAATGCAACATTATGCCATCCCCCCACCCACATTACAGCTGAGGACAAAATTGTTAGCCCCCAATGAAATATGAAGTTTCATCAAGATTTTCCGAAATACTTTTTTAACAGATCAAGGAATTTTCAACAAAGCGAACATACTAGTTTTCTTTAGAGGACAAAAATTATTTTTATTTGCACACCAAAACAGAATAATTTAAGAAAAAACTAAAATGACCTGAGACATTATGATTAGCCCCCCTTGACCATTTATTAAGTCATTGCACAAACCACTTTTGTGCAATGATGTGCTTTAACTTCACAGGTAATGTGCTTAAAGGTGATCAGGTGAATCAGGTCATTTCACTCAACAATTAAGTTGAAACATGGTATAAAAGCCTCAGTATGGGTCATTGAGCTGTCAGTTGAGAAAGCATCATGCCGGATTTGAGAGAAAGAATTATTGATACACACAATGCAGGAGAAGGATGGAATTTCCCCCCGCGGGACTAATAAAGGAATATTGAATTGAATTGAAGGAATATTGAAGGATATACAAAGCTATCCAAGCATTTCCAAGTGTCAAGAACTGGAGTGAGAAGTATAATCCAGAAATTCAAAGACAGCCACATAGTACAGAACAAGCCTGGCAGAGGTAGGAAGCGAAAGATTTCAAAGACCCTTTTAAAGAAAACTAGTCAGAGATGTGTCTAAAGATGACTTGGCCACATCAGGAATCGTAGTCTCTAAGAAGACAATCACTAGAGCTCTGCACAGGAATGCTGCCCCAGTGCGTGATTCTTCATAGAATGCCGCAGTTCTGGAAGTGAAAGAGGCGTGATGTGTAATACAACAACTTCAAGGTCTAGTGGCTCCAGCTACCAACAGAACTGCAAGGAGGAATAACAGCACAACATTCTTACCTTGAACAGGCTGCATAAAACATGCTGATGTTTCACTGATACCTGAAACAACCCACCCACGCTGATGCAGACCTGTGTTGTTTTAATGCAGGGCTATTTTGGTCTGAATTCCTGCTAATACTCAGCCTGTGAAAACAGCTAAAAAACATCTGACTGAAGAGTGTAGTCCTAAATCTGAGGAGTACATAAGAGTTTTTGATACTCTGCAGTTCTGTCAGATTTTCACTACAGTCCCTCACAGCTCATCTCTCTCTCTCAATCTAGTTCGTGAACCCTTTCTTCTTTTCCTGTTTCACATTCACGCAGCTCCACACACTCATTCACTCTGACAAATGGACTTCCTTGTCAGATGTAAAGATGCGAGTAACTCACCCTGCATCTTCTGAGAGCAAAGGGCGAATCTCAGAGCATCAGTCCCACACTGAGGTATCCCCTTGGGGAAGTCTTTCCTCTGTGAGGAAGCAGATGGAGCAGACAGATAAAAGACAAAGACATGAGTGTCAGCCAGAAAGAAACGGATAGCGGAGAAGGGAGCTTACCTGTGCTTCCATTGCAACCAGTTGTTCCCTGGGATCAAGGTTCCCATCCTTTACTTTCTGTTGAAGTCTCTAAGAGTAAAAAGAAAAGAAAGGGAGAAAGAGTTCCAGAAAAAAGTCTTTGTGGTACTTAGAACAGAAGGCTGTCTCAGTGGGTTATTTCCAATTTACTACTATCAGCTGTCACTTCTCAACAGAAAAACCGTTCAGTTCTCTGACAGTATTATTGGCAATATCGTTCTTTTCACATCAGAGAGAATATATGATATTATCACTTTTCAACAGCTATGTCTGAGTATGGAAGTCATAAATGCACTGTTTGTGGCAATCCAGTGTTTTTCTGCAAAACAAAACCCAAATGCAGTTTAAAATTAAATAACTGAATTAGAACTATTACTGGCAGCAGTTAATAGCCTTAATATTTAAAATTTCATAAGAAACCTAGTTAAGACATTTAACCAGTAGTGACTACTTTCTCTTTCAAAAATGACCTTTACTGACCATTTAAAGTTTTAACTTTACTTTTTAACTCAGTTGCAGAGGTGTGCTCAAATTCTAATATTTCTGAGACCACTTTAAGAAGCACCACAGTCCAAAGTGTGACAGAAATCAGCAAGTCATTATGTAGTAATATGCCCACATGCTACCTACCTCCAGAGAAACTCCATGTATAAAGTCTAATGGGTCGATGACATTTCCCAGAGATTTGCTCATTTTCCTGCCATGTTTATCTCTCACCAGAGAGTGAAGTAGAACCTGAGAGGCATGACAAATATAAAAGAAATATAGAAATATAAAAGGGAGAGAGAAAAACAGTAGGTCAGGCTGACACTGTGATGCATCAATAGTGTTTATAGAAATACTGTTTTGTTTGGCATTTCTGACTATCTAAGTACCTGTTTAAAAGGCAGCTGTCCAGTCAGCTCTTTGCCCAACATCACCATCCTTGCAACCCAGAAGAAGATGAGGTCACTGCCTGTCTCCAGGATGGAATTGGGGTAGAAGCGCTGAAGGTCAGTGGTCTGTGGAAAGTGAGGTTGTGAGTTATTAATACAACACTGATTCCAAAAAAGTTTGGACGCTGTGTACAACATAAATAAAAAAAGAATGCAGTCATTTGCAAAGGATGTGTTTGATGACATCGGTTTTATGAAGTGTTCCTGAGCCCATGTAGCAGATATTTACAAAAATCAATGAAGTTGATGAAGTAAAACATTAAATACATTGTCTCTGCCGTTTTCAATAGAGTATATGTTAAAAAAGGACTGACAAATTATCACATTCTGTTTTATTTATGTTTGACACAGCATTGCAACTTTTTTTTGGCTGTTTATTGAGGACTATTTTCTGTGGGAGGAAGTGCGGTACCTGCTCAGGCCAGCCAAGCATAGCGAAGGGAAACAGCCCAGAGGAGAACCATGTATCCAGGACATCAGGGTCTGACACAGGAGGTATGCAGATGTAAGCCCCCCCAAAAAAGTGTACATTTAAACAAATGCCAGTTATACCAGATCAACACTACAATGATAAAACTATTCATGTGGGCTTTTAACTATGTCGTTGATTTTTTTTTTACCTACAGCATAAAGTTGGTGTCGCCTCCACTGATTCTAAAACTATTTATAACTTACATGACTGATTACAGAAACTGGTATTGACATTTGAGAGTTTAAAAATTCTGGTAACATATCAGGCAATATTCATTTTTAAGATACACACATAACTGACAATTTTTGAAAGGATCCTTTGAATTGAATTTTTTTTGATTATATTTGGTTATTCTGAAAACAGTTGAAAACCTTTCAGCGTCACACTGTGGCTGCCAATATTGTAATAGAAGTCAAGCTGTACACTGAAAAGAGTATGTGCTTAGGGCCTTTACCAGTAGGCAATGTGTTAATTTTGTACGACCAGTCTGGTTTGGGAGACTCTTCCCATCCCCACAGCTATAGAGTAGAGAATATTTTGTGTCCACATGCTTAGCTCATCTGTGAGCCAATTTTCATACATATTTCATTGTCTCCACAGGATTCAAGTCCAAGCTAATTTCTCACCTTCCTATTTTTTCAAAATAAATGAAGGTCAAGCTGGCCACAAATTCACAAAGCTGGTGATTCTGCTTATATTCCTGTGTGCAGGGGTCAATGAAAAGTCCAGTTCGAGAACATTTCCTCAAGTAAAGGTCTGGAATATCATAATGTCTACCTTGTATTATGATTCAGTGCCATATAAATTGTTTTCTTTTCTGTGCCCTCAGTTTGGATTTGACTCACTGCAGTTGCTCAAAAGATGTTCAGTGCTTTGTCTCATACTGGCACTTCACATTGCTGCTTTTAATAATTGCCATAGTCTGGGAACATACGAAAGAGACATACAGGTTTTAAACTGATCATGGGAAGAGACACTGACCATATTATCTGTCCAGAGATTTGACCAGTGTGTTTGCTTCAGCTGTTTATTTTCCCCAGATGCAAATTCAAAAAATGCACTGCAGGAACTGTATGAGCTGTCAGCAGTTACATGACAAAACAACAACGTGGTGTTTTTATTGTAGCTGGCAATTTTAAGCCCTCAGAACTGTTTTGCCTAAATTTCATCAGCACGCCCACACCACCACCAGGGGAGGCAATACCATGTTTACAAGAACATTCCTGGCAGCTTCAAAGCCATCCCCATCCCCTCTTTAGACAATCATACCACATTCCATACTCCAGCTGATTAAAAGGGTCAAACCATCAGAAAAACAGAGTGTAAACAGATGCAGCTCCATAGGACTTTTTTGAGAGCACAGATTGGCATATGTTCAGAGATTCTGCCACCCAAACTATATCAGTCTTGAGGAATACACATCAGCAGTGACATCATACATTAGTAAATCTGTTGCTGGTTGCTGATAAAAATAAAAAAGACATTCATCAACTAGAAAGCCAGGGAGAAGAGCTGAGGGCTCTATCCAGAGCCAAAAAAGCTGCCTTCTGGTCAGACAACAAGGAAGCATACAGCACCTTCAGAGCAAGACTAAAAGCTGGCATCAAGGAGGCAAAGCAGAGACATCAGCAGAGAGAGACCTCAACACCAGCAGCACCAAAGATATGTGGCAAGCGATTCAGACCATCACAGGCTACAAGAATGCTCATATTGTGTGTGAGCTTCTCAGCAAAGACTCAGCTGTCAAGTTTACTTCACTTCCAGAGGACTATGCATTTCAGTATTCAGTGTTGATATGAGAACCCTGTTAAGAGTGAATGTAACAAAGGTGCTAGACCAGATAACATCTTGTACTAAAAAAATGTGCTCATCAGGTAAGTGATGTCATTACTTACATTATTAACATATCATTGTTGAAGGAGATTGTTTCCACCTGTTTCAAGACAGCCAATATTGTCCCTGGGCCTAAAATGTCTTCAGTGTATAGATGGCTACAGCCCTGTAGCACTCACTCCCTGATTGTTGATTTTAGGAAAAAGAGTCAAAGACACACACCCCTGTCTCAATCAGTGGAGCTGAGGTAGGTGGAGCAAGTGAACAATTTTAGGTTCCTGGAAATCAGCACCACAGAGAACCTGCCAAGGACATCGCGCATCTCCACCCTGCTAGAGACAGGTTGTATTGCTTAAGAAATTTAAGAAGGCTCAATATCTGTGCCAAGGTCTTAACTTTTTCCAGAAGAGCAAAACAAAGCATCCTGATTGGAAACGTTACAAACTTGCTTGGAATGTGCACAGCCCAGGACAGGAGGACTTTGCAGTAGGTGATATTGGTGAGGTAAAGTGTCTGCGCAGAGCCTGAAAAAAAAAATACTGACCCCAGCCACAGCCTGTTCACCCTGCTACCATTTGGCATGTGATACAGAAGCAGGTCATCCTCTACACCACACCAGAAATAAATGACATGGAACTTTACAATGACATTGCATATACTGTACATACTTTCTGGGTGTATACGTAAGTAGGTATTTATATGCACAGTGGGGAAAATAAGTATTGAATGTGTCAAAATTTTTGCCAGTAACCAATCCTTGTGCAGTTGTGCAAACAAAATAATATTCTGTTTAAAACATTCCCACTGCAGCGTGGAACTCGACAAGGCTGCCCACTCAAACTGCTAGCCCAAACAATCAGATTAGACGCGCGCATCTCACCCATCAGTATACAAGGTACACAACATAAAATTTCACTTTACGCAGATGATGTATTACTTTTATTTTTTTTACTAATATCTCCAAATCTCTGCCTCAAATACTTAAAGTTTTTACACAGTTCAGTCTATTTTCTGGCTACAAAATTAATTGGGATGAATCCCTTCTCATTCCTTTAAATGCCTCCGCAGAACTCCTCACCTTACCACCCATCCAGCATATTCAATGGCACAACTCCGCATTTACATATCTTGGCATAACTGTAACTAACTTCTCAGATATATCACATGCAAATTACAATAAACTCAACTAAATGGAGATTGTATCAGACATTCAGAGATGGTGTGACCTTAAGATGTCACTGCAAGGCAGAATTGCGATACTGAAAATGAATGTACTTGGCCGATTGAATTTCCTGTTCCCTATGATCCCTATGCCCCCGCCACCTAAGTACTTTGATGAACTGCAGTCCTTGACTACCAAATTCATATGGAATAATAAAAGAGCCCGTATTCGCCTACGTACCTTACAGTGACCAAAACACTCTGGAGGCTTGGCAGTACCTGACTTTTAACTATACACATGGTATGTAACCTAAAGCTGTGTGACTGCTCTCTTGTTTGGTATAATTACAATTTACTACAGCAGTCTGGTCCCTATTTTGACAACAGCTGGGCCTCCGGCGGAATTCATACTCTCCAAGATCTGTATGACAGAGATGGGTTGATTTCACTCCAGGAGCTCAAAGAACGTTATTCTCTCCCTGGGTTCCCTTGGTTTTTGTACCTCCAGTTGAGGTCTGCAATCCGTGCTCATGGAGTTCCATGGGACTCACCTTTACCTTCTCATCCGTTGGACACTTGGATCTCCCCTCAAACATCCTCTACTGGACTGGTGTCCGTCATTTATAACGACCTGCTTTCTAAAGATGCTAAACCTTTGGGAGTGATCGGATCTTGGAACCATGAACTTGAGACTCGGGGCTATGATTTGAACTGGAACAATATTTGGACCAACATACCCATCTCATCAAAGAATCCAGCACATCAACTTATTCACTACAAATTTGTGCTCAAATTTTATGCCACACCATACAAACGCTTTACAATGAAACTGATAGATGATCCCAACTGTACGAAATGGGATCAAAATGCAGTTGGCACATGTCTTTTGGGAATGTCCTTCAGTGTATGGCCTCTGGTCCAAGGTGCATAGTTATCTTGAAAATGTTTTGGGATTTCCTATTCCTATGCATCCCCCCCTACTTTTATTCAATGATGACTCCGGCCTTGGCGGCAACATTAGCTTAGCACAGAGGAATATTATATTTGCAGGACTGACTGCCGCTAAGAAAACTATAATACACTCATGGTTTTCCCCGGACACCCCATCGGCAAAGGAATGGCTCAATTACTTTAGAGATATTACCCTTTTAGAAAGATCTTTGGCGGTTATACATAAAGCACGAGCATCTACTGTGCAAACCTGGGACGTTCTTATAACTTCTCTTTCTGACGTTACACTGCTTGCTAGTACATAAGGTACTACTCTGGCCTGAACTGTCTGACTGCGAGACTCTCTGTCATCTAATACAATGCATCTAACTGTATGTATAACATGTAGATGCGTGTGAGGTTTTTTTCCCCTTCTTTTTCCCTAAAATCAATAATGGCAGGGCAATGGCACTATGTTTGTAATATAATGTTCAAATTGTTCAACAAAAAGTATGTCACAAAAAAAATTTTTTGCCATCCATCCATTTTCTATACCGACTATCCCTTCGATTGCAGGGCATCATATAAAGACAGACAACCATTCATGCTCACACTCACACCTAAGGACAATTTTTAGCATCTCGAATTAACCTAATGAGCATGTTTTTGGCCTGTGGGAGGAAGCCAGAGTGCCCGGAGAGAACCCACGCATGCACGGGAAGAACATGCAAACTTCATACAGAAAGGCCCTGCCCGACCCGGGGATCAAACCGGCGACCTTCTTGCTGTGAGGTACGTGCACTACCTGCTGCGCCACCGTGCCAACCCAAGTAATCCACAAATACAAAGAAACCAAAACAAATAAGTCCATAAATTATGTGAAATAAAGCAGAATAACACACGCAGAAAGTAATGATCACATGAGGAAGAAGAGGAGGTGCAAAAGGCATGGAAAGCCAAGAAACCAGCTGAAATCCATCAGTATTTAGAGTGCAATCCTGCCCCCTATCAGTACAAATTAATATCAGCTGGTTTAGTCCACATTGATGGCCTATTAAAAGCTTTCTCATTACCAAGGTGTCACACAAGAAACATCTCATGATGGGTAAAAGCAAAGAGCTCTCGCAAGACCTTCACAACCTCATCGTTGCATTGTTGTTGAGTTGAGAAGAATGGGCCCAAAATCACACATGAGCAATGCATGCGACTACTACTTTATACAGGAGGTGTCTTGAAGCTGTCATTAACAACTAAGCCTTTTTACCAAGCATTAAATCATTTTCAGTTTGTGTGTTCAATACTTTTTGCCTGTGTCGTTCCACTTCATTTCACATAACTTAATTTATGGACTTATTTGTTTTGATTTCTTTGTATTTGTGGATTACTTGGGTTGATAGTGACGTCTGGTGAAAAAATCATTTCAATAGCCCCATTAGAAATATGTTTACTGACAAAAATGTTGACACGCTTATTTTCCCCGCTGTACATAAGTAACTGTATATGTTGTTTTATTTTAGTCTCTTCTAATTTAAATATTTCTATATATGTTCTGTGTATATATAGCGGGAAGCAGCTACAACCTAGATTTCACTGTGCAACCCTGGGTGGTAAAATGACAAATAAATGAACCCTGAACCTTTAATCCATTTAATCAAAATAATTTCCCATGAAAATGAAATATTATATAAAAGCAAGACATCGTCAAATCTGTCAAAGTAATCTATTATGAATTATAAATTATGACCATGATAAAGGCCATATATATTTCATTTTTGTTAGATAGTGAAGAGGATTTGTCAATGATGCTTTTGTTTTAATTTTGCCAGTAAATTCTTACGCATTTTCAAACATGACTATGAAAATTTGATGGTAAATGTGTGATTCAAATTTTGTCATACATCACACTTATATACCATTAAATGATAAATTAAATTTCAATTTGATTAAATGATTTCATCTTAGTACTGACAGCCGCAGACTTCCATAACTCTCTGTGCTCTCTGGTAAACTATGTAATAGCAACACTGTTTCTAAATTACCTAAAACATTTATGTGGTAACACGTTTTTGTTCTTTATTGGAGGATATATACCTATATATCCGTGTTAAGCTAATATGGCCAATAAAATCAGCTATTCAGCCTCAGGTGGAGGTAATCATGGCATGTGTTAGCAACTATAAAAAAACCCACCCACCCAAAACCGGTGGTCAGTGGATAAATTAGCTTTTCCCTTTGTGAATGTGATGGTTAATGTAGAGTAAGTTTTTCATCATCTGATAAAGCAAAGAGTGAAAGGGTAAGATGGAGGTAAGTCACCCTGAGTCAAAATGATGGCTTCTGGCTTCACTCCATACTTGACTGCAGCTCTCTGCCGAGCTTCGTCCTCACTCCGTCCCCAGACCCACTGCTCCTACCACAACAAACACAGACACAGACTGAAACTTGCACAAGTCTGAGAGAGACTGACATTGGTGTACAATGTGGAGAGTCCATCAGCTAGTTAACCCATTAAGCCAACCACTCTATTTCAATACCTGTTTTCTTCTATTCAGGGTTGCATTCGATGAAAGGGCCTGAACAACCCAACAAACAAGTAGAACACATGAACTTAACCTTTAACTGAAGTATTTTTGTAAGACATACACATATCCATAGACCAAACCTCTTGTTTGTCAGTACAATTAGGAAGCTCGACTTGGTAAGCAGGGACCTGATGACCCCACCAAAGCTGTCTGGAAATGCACCAATCACTGCGAAGCAAACAGAAGTACATTGTTGACAATCCCTACTTTGAAACAAAAGTTTATTTATCATGAGGGTTGTGTCATTTCAAGTACTTATCACACCAGTAACAACAATACACACCACCATTGCCCCCCCTCACACCACTGTTCAAATACATTAATTTTCTCCAGGTCAAAGTTCAGGACGGTCTACCTGATGTTGGACAGCCAGTTCTTCCATGTCTTGGTGTAGAACTGAGGGATGATTTCCAGCTGTCCGTCCTCTACAGCCTGACACGGAATGAAAGATTGACATTTTATAAATGTTTTCAAAGAGTTCAAGAATGAGATGACATTATTTCACTCCTCTATTCTTCACTATGTTTACATAATGGGGCCTGACATGGTTACCTGAAAACATGCAATGCAAGTCCAAACCTTCAATACATGAAGGTTGACTTGAATACCGAAATCTCACAGGCACCAGCCTACCTGTATAGCCTTTTTAGCCATTCCATGACAGCGGACGAACCACTGCTTCTTTAGAAGAGGTTCAATGATATCTCCTGAGCGACTGAAACAGGGAAGAAGAAGCAAACAAAGACATAGAGAAGAGATAGATCACAACCTATGAATGATACCACATCACAGCACAGCCTCTACTGTCTTGTGTCAGTAAGATGAAATGAAGCAAGAAGAAGTTAATAGTGACACTGCTGGCCATAGGGCTGCATGTTTGTGACCTGTAAAGACAAGGATTGTGTACAAAGCCACATTGAAGCCTGTTAAGTGTGGTAAGTGAACTAAGCAGACAGACAGTTGTGGGTCTTAACTGTCTCTCTGCTGAATTAAAAAAAGGCATTTCCCCCTAAATTACTGATCAGCTGTTTTTTGTGGGTAACCTAAAACCACAAATGACCACAAAAACTGGCTGATCAGGTTCAGGCTGCATGAAAATGTGCTCCATGTGAAACTCCATTGGAACAGCTGTGAAGCACTGTGCTCGTATTGTTGGCTCCTTTTAAAAACAAATCCATTTGTATTTTGTGAATGTGTGTGTGTGTGTGTTCCTCTACCTGCAGATGGGTAAAGTCATTGTGTGATTCTTCTTTCCTCTGAACAGCTTCCTCTCAACTAGGGCATCCACAATGAGCTGTCTGGCATCAAAACGCTTCACTCCCTTCAAAGAGACAAAGTGACACAAAATGATAACAGGTGGGATGATAGTTTTAAACATCAAACTTGCTTTTTCTATCAGTGACCACAGTTCCGACAGTGTTATGAAATGCCTAATATTTTGTTTATTGCAACATGAGGCAGCTGACATGTCATGATGAATCATATCTTTTCAACGTTTCATATGGTAATAAGTTTACAGATAATGACAGAGGTGTTCCTGCACCTCCAGCCACTGTCCACAGAGATGCGTCATGGTCCCATCTCCTCCAATCACAGTGAGCCGTGGCAGTGAGTGTCTCTGTGACAGCAAGAAGTCTGTGTGGTCATGAGCAGGAGTCACCTTCACTGCACCTGCAAAACACAAATACAGGGAACTGATCAACACAAGCAGCTACATTCACTCAGCATGTCCAGCATGGGGTGAACAAAATAACATTTTCTCTGCAAAAAACAAGCTGTGGTGCCTTTGATGTTCATATTTTGATGAGACTGTCAGAGAGGGGTTCAGGCAATTGTGTTGCTGTCACCTGTTCCTAGCTCCATGTCCACTGTTGAATCAGTGATGATGGGCAAGAGTCTGTCAGTGAAGGGGTGTCTGCACTGCTTTGCATGAACAGCCTGGAAGAAGGTAAACAAAGTAAAAAACATATTAGTACAGCTAAGTCAACAAATGTCAAATTATATTCAGTTATCATTTGTGTCTACTATACATATCTGGTCTGCATTTGCATGGCATGTTGCAAGGTTGGGTCTGATTCTAAAGAAGGACTGATTAATGGTAAAATTGGATTTGAATTATATTTACATAAATTTGATGAAATACTGTAACTTGACTTGTCAGGTGTTTAATTTACAGGACTAGCCAAAAAGAAGACATTCCTCTTTCTCAATACATTTTCCAGAAAATGTATGTTGTCACCATGCGTAAATATTTACTCAAATACTCTACTTAAATACAATTCTGAAGGTCTTGTACTTAAAAAGAGTATTTCCATTCTGTGACACGTTTTACTTTTACGCCACTGCAATTAAAAAGGAAATATTGTCTTTTTTTACCCCACTACATTTATTCAACAGCTGGAGTAGGTGATTGCTTTTCTGGTTAAGATTTGAATTGAAGAAACCCATGATGAGCTCTTTATTGTAAATGATTAAACCAGAGGTTCCCAATGTTGTTGGCTTGTGACACAAGACTGTGTATGTATTACCATATTGGTATGATAGTGTTTGCAGTATGTATAAGTATATATGTACAGTACCATGAATATATTTGCTACATTTCTGATTTCTTCTGGTTTTACATATTTGTCACACTTAATTGTTTCAGATCTTCAAACACAATTGAATACAAGACAATGACAACCTGAGTAAACACAAAACACAGGTTTTAAATCACAATTTCTTTTACTGCATTTCTCTCCATTTGGAGATAATGGCTGTCATTGTGGTTTGCTGGAGTCCCATGCCTGAGAAACAGCTTTGGAACCCTCTCCAGACTGACATTTTTTTCTTCTTCTGTCTTTATATTCTGCACCCTTTAACCAACTTGACATTGTTGTAAAGGTTCTGTTTAAGTGATGGAGTACCTTTGAACAGTATTGCATACAGTATGTACTATAGACATAAATGAGACAAGTGAATCAAATCAAAGTCATTCAGAGCACAAATTCTTGCTGGTGTTTTAGCCACAGTGTCACTTGTGTACTGAGAACGTTGAATTGTGATTGTGGTTTTAATTCAGGCCAGTCATGACTGACCAAAAGTTGATCTGGAGAAATGACTTTTTGGAGAATATACTTGAAGGTTAATTCTGCTTTATGACATTTACTACAATTATTTCCGCATGTTAGTGAATACAGATTGGTCCATTTGGTCTGAAAAGGCCTAATCTGTAAAGAAAAACAGAAAATATATTTTGCTATACTCCAGTGAAGTTGATTTGTATAAGTTCCTGATTTATCAGTGTTCAAATTCCTTAACTAAATGTACATGTCTAGATTCTGTCATATTCAAAGACTGCCTCGTTCTTATTAAGAAAAGCTTCTAGCCTGATATCGAGGATCGTCAGGGTGAACAGCTATAGCCACATCTCCCAGCATAGTCTCAGGACGGGTGGTGGACACTGCCACTTCTCCATCTAAAAGGAAAAAGGACAAGGGAAAAGGGAATGTCATAATATAACACTCTAACAGAAAAAGCCCAGGCACGACATGTATCATATTTTAAGACAGTGATAAATACTCACTGTGGCCTTCTATAGGGTACGCAAAGGTAAACATTGTCCCAAACTCCACTTTGTTTTCATAACCAGGAACAGACAGCATAGTCTGTCCAGACAGCTCCTTTGAGTCAACCTGGCAGCAAATCCACAACTTTAAAGTTGATATACATATATGATTCTCTTCAATTCTACATTTTTGTCAATACAGCAATGGAATACAGAACAAAATGAATAATGAAATACAATAGGTGGACAACATAAAAGGAATGTTGAGGGCTGTGTCAACGCTAGACAGTCAGCCTCATCCTGTTGTTTGTGAAAACACTCATGTTTAAAAAGACATCACTGTCTGTAGCATTGAAAACAGACCACATTTACCAGTTGGCAAGACACATTATGGGTTGAAGATTTCTTGTGCTTTTCTCCAAACATAAAACTTCAGATTGAGGCAAAGGGTAGAAAGACTTTGCCATGAGAAAGGGTTCTCCTTTCCGAAGGACATCACTTAAGCATGAAAGTTGACTTTTGATCTTGGAAACTGCAGTCTGACAAAAAGAAAAGACTCTTGACTCAAGGTCCACTTACTAGATTTTTCTAGCGATTTCAACCTCATCCCCGGTCGGTCTCTCTCAGTGGATGGAGTTTGCTCAGTTGTGCAGAGGAAACAAACTCCCCTACCATAAACAGCCCCTTATAATAACATGCCAGAGTTTGACATCTGAGAGAGTAAATTCCATCTGCTGAGGAAGACTGTGAGATGCAATTGAAAGCTGCAGGAGAAACTAATAACTGGACCTTCAATCATCATTCAGTAATGAGGTCTTGTAGTTTTTCTTCAATGATGTTCGCAACACTACTAGCTGTATAACAAGCTGCTAACCCACAAGTAAACTTCAAAATATAGTTTTATCAAACTAGGTTGATTATGTATTCTGCTGGATTTACCGTGGTTGTGGTATCTGTGAATGTCAGTTTCGCAGGAAAATTTGCAAACGGGATTTACAAGAGCCACAAGAAAGATTGTAGTTGGAAAAGAACTGTTCATTAACCATAGTTTTGGATACACCTACAACTGATAAACAAAAATTCATCAATTATTAATGAACACAATATCCAACTACTGTGATGCAAAGAATAGTACACAAATATTGTGGTTTGTGTTCACCAAACTTAAAGAATTTGAACTTGACCATCAATGCTGCCTCAGTAAATCAGGTCCAGAATACACAGAGAATGCAGCAGCAAACTCAATGAAATGCCAGTTTCTTCGTAAATCTAGCCTTTATGTTTAAAATTGCTTGTTTTCATGTTCTCTTTGAAATGCAATTAATATAGATTCATTTGTAGAGATTAGTTATTGAGAGTAAAATCAGTTGCTGTTTCTCTGTCTGTGAAAATCTAAAAGGAAAAAAAGAGAAACTGCTAATAAGTTAGCTATTAATCAAATATATAACTCATTTTCCAAGTATGACAGTAAGTCCTGATCATTGCCTACAAATATGAGCAAACAGTAGCTTTTGGCTATTGAGCAAGAGGAAGCCACTGCTGGAGCCCATGCAAAACAAAGAGCCTTACTTATTTTAAAATCTTACATCCTCTATATAGTCTATGAATTTGTCCACCTGTTGTATTTACTGTATGTCCATGTAAAGCTGTTTCACCTCTATGTCAGAGATTGCAGATTCCAGAGCACAACTCCAGTGGACCAAACCCTCTGAGCGATAAATCAGACCAGAGTCACACAGCCTGACAAAGGCCTCAGTCACAGCCCTACTGAAAACCTGAAATAAGAAAAAAAAGAAGAAAGAAGGAAAACTAAAAACTCAAACAATATAAACACTTCCAGTGTGCTTCTTTTTACTTTTGTTGAACAACATTATAAAAGTCTGTTCATCACCCCTTAAAGTCAATGATATACTTCAATATAATGAAGCACAAGAATAAAGCTTACATGAATCAGAATCAGAAATACTTTATTGATCCCAGAGGGGAAACTGTTTTGTTAAAAAAAAATTATACACACACACACACACACACACACACACACACACCACACACACACATATATATATATACAGTCGTCCTCAAAATTATTCATACCCTTGCTAATTCTTGTGATTTTTTAATTTAGTGATGAAATGAATGCAATTTTTCAAGTTTGTGTACCAGTTATAAGTGACCAACAATTGAAAGAATGACAACAATACAAAATTCAAAAAAATCTTTATTTCAGAGGTATTTTATTGATGGATTCCCAAAAAATGCCATGTTCATATTTATTCATACCCTCGTCCTTTGTCTTTCTTTAATAGTCAATCGCATAGCCTTTGTTCTTTATGACTGCTTCTAGACGATTCTTGTACGTGTCCACAAGCTTCCTGCATGTCTCCTGTGGGATGTTGGCCCACTCTTCCTTGGCGAAAGCCTCAAGCTGGGTCAGATTGGTCGGTTTCCTAGCCATCACTCTGGTCTTCAAGTGATGCCACAAGTTTTCAATGGGGTTCAGGTCAGGACTTTGACTTGGCCATTCTAGGACGTTGACATCATTGTCTTTGAACCATTTCTTCACTACCTTGGCAGTGTGTTTGGGATCATTGTCTTGCTGGAACGTCCAGTTGTGGCCAAGCTGGAGTTTCTCAGCAGATTCCTTCACATTTTCATCAAGGATCCTGATGTAATCCTCCTTTTTCATGGTTCCTTGGACCTTGACGAGATTCCCTGTGCCACTGGAGGAGAAACATCCCCATAGCATTATGTTCCCACCACCATACTTGACAGTGGGCACAGTGTTCTTCGGTCTGTAGGCTTCTCCTTTCTTTCTCCAGACATACTGAGTATCCATATGGCCAAATAACTCCAACTTTGTCTCGTCAGACCACAGGATGGTTGACCAAAAGCTGGGATCTTGCTTCAGATGACGTCTAGAAAAGGCCAGGCGAGCTTCCAGATGCTTCTTCCTGAGCAATGGCGTCTTCCGAGGTGTACGTCCATGGAGACCTCCTCTGTGCAAAACTCGCTCGATGGTGGACCGTGACACCTGTGTCCCTGCCTGGTCAAGCATTTCAATTAGGGCCTTGGTTGTGGTCTGTGGGTTGTTGTTGACCTCTCGGCAGATTTTCCTGGCAAGTTTAGAGGACACCTTACGCTTTCTGCCACGCCCACTGAGGTTTTTAACAGTGTTGAACCTCTTGTGCTTGTTGATGATGCTCTGGATGGTTGACACAGGGACATCATACTGCTTGGAAATGGCCTTATAACCCTTTCCTTCGCTGTAGGCACATACAAGACGGTGACGTAGGTCCTCGCTGAGCTCCTTCTTCTTGACCATGATGACCAGAAATTGAGAATGACCTGAGCACTTTTCCCCTATTTATACTCTTCTGGAAGGATGGGTTTTTTTTGTTTTTAAATCAGTGTTTAACATTTGGTCAACAATGTTAAAGGGTTTTATTCCATTGTGACACCTTAAAGTAACTACTTGACAAAGATTACCACATTTGGTACATTTTTGTTGAAATATTGTCAGGGGTATGAATAATATTGAACATGGCATTTTTTGGGAATCCATCAATAAAATACCCCTGAAATGAATATTTTCTTAAATTTTATATTGTTGTCATTCGTTCAATTGTTGTTCACATATAACTGATACACAAACTAAAAAAAATGTAATATTTCGTCACTAAATTAAAAAATCACAAGAATTAGCAAGGGTATGAATAATTTTGAGGACGACTGTATATATAGTCTAAGGGCCATTCAGAAATAAATGTGCATTCTGACTTCTAGGGGTAACTAATTTCAATACTGACAATACTGATGTGCAAGGTAATTATCAGTCAGTCTACTCTTATATTCTTGGAATTACATTATTATTATTATTATTATTATTATTATTATTATTATTATTATACACATTATATTCTGTTTTGGTCTTGGGTTTGAGCGAGCTATGGTTACATGGGCCCAGGGTTGCGGTGAACTGAGTTGTAACCAGTGCAGGGTTAAGAGATTTTATTCTTATGACAGTTTAGGATTTTGAGAATCACAATCTCATCCCTGATGTGTATAATCTGTTGTTTGTTGAGCTGCAGTGCAAACAAGTTTCTATTGCAAGGTCATCACCACGAGGGTCATTGTACTGCTAATTAACAGGGGGTGTGGTTAGCATCTCAGTAGTCTGTAAAGAGGAAGGAAGTTTTTTGCAGGAGTCGTCAGGGGGAGGAACTCTGTCAGGGCTAAGTATCTTTTGCTTTGTCTACTTTTTCCGTATCTGATGTATATAGTTTCCATTCCTGTACACCACTCTTCTTCTTGCAGACACCCTCACTACATCACTGTGAGCTCTCTAATCTTATCTACCCCACCTATTCTGGCTACGCCTCCTGGCAATCTCTGGAATTTCTTGCTCTCACTGAGACTTGGATTACACCAGAGAACACATCCACCCTGTAGTCCTCTCCTCAGCCTACTCCTTCAGCCACACACCTACCCAATTGCTGGCAGAGGGGGTGGCACTGGTTACCTAATCTCCCTCAAATGGTGTCCCCAGCCCAGACTGCAGGAACCCAGGTGTGACACTGGACAGCCAGCTGTCCTTTGTTGGCAACTTCACTGTGATAACCTGCTCTTGCATATTAATTCTGCACATCAGGAGGATATGTCTGTTCCTCACCCAGGCAGTGCAGGTTCTGGTCCAGACTCTTGTCATCTCGTACCTGGACTGCTGCAGTTCCCCTCTGGCTGGTGTGCCTGTATGCGCCATCTTGCAGCTCAAACAGAATGCAGCAAGCCAGCTAGCCTTCAACATATCCAAGTTCCCTTAGACACTGGTACTTGCCAACCATGCTGAGTGGCCCAGGCCCATCCTACATCCAGGGCATGATCAAACTATACACCGCAGCCCATTCACTACAGTCTGCAACTGCCAACTGGCTTCCTGCTCCTGCACTATGAGGGGGGCCAGCTACCACTCAACAAAATCATATTTTGCTGTCCTGGCTTATTGTTTTGAAATGTGGCATTCAGTTCAGCATATTGCTGGTTGATAGACAGGGATTATTCTTTTGGGTTGTATCCACATGGTTGAGTCCACTGAGTCACTTTGGATAAAAACAACAGCCAAATAAATGTAATGTAATGAGTGTACCCACACAGCAGTAGTATTTACGTTGACACCATTTTCAAAATAATGTATTAATAACTGACTTATAACAGAAATTACACATTTTAAAGCACCTGTGTAGTTGTGTAGGATTTGAAAACGTGACTCTGACATTCACATATGTCATACAGCGGAAAACAACAATGATAAGGATACACATGGCTTGCTACACTGAACGAATGGAGAAACAAGTCTCAGACGAAATCCTTTATATGACAGGACTGTGAATGGTCAGTGTTAGTGTGTCCATAATGTGAATTCCTACATATTAAATGTTCATTCTTTGCTAGGGTGGAGCTAAAAAACTGTCTGCTAAGGTGAGTTCATGTTTTAGTGGAAATTTTGAAGTAAGGCTATACGAATACCAGGGCTCTACACTAACTTTTCCACTGGTAGCACTGGTGCGACCAACTTTCTCAGTTGGTAGCACCAGCACATGATTTTCCTATGAACTGGGCACATGCCTTGTCATTAGCATAGGTTGGGTTCACATTCAGCCCGTTTTTTTTTCATCAGTGCGATCTGGGATTTGAATTGTGTGAACGGGAGTTCCTCTTTCGCTATGTTATAGGCAGTGTTAAACTTAATGACCATTTCGTTCTCTTCTGTTGAGCGATTACTCTCATCCATCCGCTGAAAAAAAGTCGGGAGGGGCTCAGTGTTTCGGGTGATGCATTGGTCCCGACAGGTTTTGTGTTTTATGCTGGCGTTGTGTAACTTCACAGTTTCCAGCTTAAATTGTGTCGACCCCGTAACAATTTTTTTTTTTTTGGAAAAAATCAGCAACAGACCCCTTCATTTTTGAGAATAGCGAAACGCTAGTATTGGTGTCTTGAA
Organism: Chaetodon auriga; assembly: GCF_051107435.1. NCBI lineage: Eukaryota > Metazoa > Chordata > Actinopteri > Chaetodontiformes > Chaetodontidae > Chaetodon > Chaetodon auriga. The sequence goes on along the minus strand of NC_135090.1, from coordinate 1,389,413 downwards.
CTTCTGTGCACTGCGCGTTTACGCGACGGCTTTTGTGCACGCGACGGCGCTGTCTCAACACGAGAGAGTGCAGGTGGAGGCGGCTGACTAAACCAGTGAAAAAAGGGACGACTTTCAACCACAATGTCTAACACGGAGCCATAAAACTGATGCGCTCGCACGAACGCGACCAGATGAAATTCTTACTCGCAAACTCTGAAAAAAAGGTCGCATATGCGACCATTTTGGTCGCAGTCTCGAGCCCTGAATACAGTGTACAGGTGTCATTCAGAATATAAAAGTAGTGTTGACATTGTTGTAAAGCTTCTGTTTATAAGTAATTATAAGTTATAAGTAATGTAATGCAAAATATTATTGTCAGTCTAAATCAGAGTAATGAAAATACTCCAATATCTCATGGTCAGTGCACAATTCTTCTGTGATTGTTTAGGGACAGGTTCTATCTCAGAGTACCTTTTTGTGGCCTGTACTTTATCTTCACATATATAAATGTATACAAATCAAACAGGTCTCATACAGTATCTAATTTATGCTCTGCTCTGATTGACTAATACTCTGTCATGTGCAGAGCATAAAATAGAACCCATCTTCATCTTCAGTATTTGAATTTTCTCACATTGACTATTAATGCATGCTTTTATTTAGTGGGTATAAATGACAAATTACTGATGATGAATCAGAAGTCATATTGTTCCCATGAACGTGACTTGACTAAGTACGTCTCCAATTATTTTTTATCCTTACAGTATATTTAACAGACCCTGAAAAGTCAAAAATTGTAAAATGCCTTTCAGAGGGATGCAGCACTCTTGAGGCAGCTAAGGTATTGGTAGGGTACTCTTTGAACAGCATTTGGGAGGCTGTGGTTGCCGCTGCATGTAAGCTGATCATCGACAGATCAAGAAACTAACAGATTCCATGGATGGAAGGCTCATGACAGTTATTGAAAAGAAGGGGGGCTGTATTGTATTTGTTGAAATGTCAGAAGTGTTTATTAGTAAATTTTGAGTTGTTTATTTGTTATTCTTACTCTAATACATGAAAATAAACAAGTGAGATGGGAAAATTTTAGTTTTCCATTTAGTTGCATAACAATTCTGCACACTAATAATTGCCTAATAATGGTGCACACACAGACATTCTCCTGAGAAAGCCAAAACTGACTTTTCCTTTGTTAAATACTCAGGTTTGAGGTTTATTATTTTGGATTGACTGAGAGCCCCGTATTTGATCAAAAATAAAATTAATCCTCAGGAACACAACTTGCCTAATAATTGTGCACACAGTGTACTATATTTTCCAGGGGGTACAATATGCTTCTGTTCTGTGTGACTGAAGTCTTACTGGATCCATTGTGAAACATGCTCTGCTCCAGTCCAGGGATGCTCCGAGCCTCCTCAACTGGTGGTAAATCTCTTCTCCTTTCCTTGGACACACAGGGGCAAAAGCACTCAACTCAATGCGGCAAACATGTAGACCAAACAGTCAATGAAAAATGATGATGTGAATGTGAAGACTTACTCATTCTTCCATTTCCACACCTCCTGTAGAAACTCCTGCCTTGTGAAGTCCTGTCTGCGCTTCCCTTCTTCCCTTAGTAGTCTCCTCTCCACCACTGTCTAACACACACAGCAGTGGCTACTGATGAAATGAGAGGATTGTTCAGCAAATAGGGGCCTACCCTAACCCACTGTACCTTCTATGAATACTTTGTAATTACAGAGGGTACTACTTTATGATCGAATTTCTACAGTTTGCTCAAAAATTTGTAGTAGATATGACATAAAGTCCATGTAAATCAAGATAAGAATTAATTATATTTATCACCTAATAATCATAATAACCAAACAACTATTATGCTTCTTTTGCATGGCTCTGACAGATGTATTTTAAATGGAGGTGCTGTCTTTCTGACTGCAGCCTGTCATTGAGGGGCACTCCACATCAAGCACAATTTAAACCTAGTGTACTCGTTACACAGAGAATTACTCTGCATGAGAGAACAACTGAATAATCCCCTGACGTTCTGAAGGAAGCCTTTAAAACTTTGAAAAAAAAAACAAAAAAAAAACAAAACTTTCAATTTGAACTTAGTGACTACAAATTTCAAATAAAAAACTTGTGCTACACATGTTACTTATGTAATGCATCTTTCAAAATAGTTTTTGGTTGTACAAAAAACAGGTACAGTCTATGTAGGCATGCACAGATGTCTGTCACAATGTCCTCTCTACTACCACTGGATGTCACCAGAGTTTGAACATTTCAAACTGAACACATAAGGGCTGTGGACAAACAATATTCAAACTGCACACTGCCCTACTGCATGTTTAAATGTGACGATTAGATAACATTATCTGATGACGTCAAGTGGCTTACTGAGCCCCAACCTTCCTTTGAAAAGAGTTGGCAACATTGAGCTTCATGGTTTGCAGAGGAAGGTTACACTTGTGTAAGGAAAGTGATCAAATCAAGTAGCCTAAACTGGACCAATAAGTTACATAAAATAAACTGACAGCATGTATATTAAAACTGTTATTGGTTGCTTTAAGCATTCCTGCTGCCCATTCTGGCTGTGACAAGATCCCCTCACAGTTCCAATATAAGTGATAACAGACAAAATGCAGTCTAAAGTTCAGCTGGAACTGACATTAAGCTTCAGCAGTCTGAGGTACTCAAATCAATTGGGCATTTTCCAAAGTTACTGAATGAATGATGACTGTGAATTTTGTCCCACTTCACATACACTGTAATTTCCTTAGGAGGGGATCTTTTCTGGGCCAATATGAAAAGGAGGAACATTTAGAGAACAGAAAAAATGTGAGTCTATCCTTTCAATCCCGAACCATCATGAAAGAGGAAAAAGCGCAGATGTCATACCTGTGTTGCAATACCGGCATGGTCACATCCAGGGACCCACAGTACTCTGTAGCCCTGCATCCTTCTCCTGATGGATTGCAAATTGGTATGTTACTACTCCATCAACAGATGGGCCTTCTCAAGCTGACTCAATTCTTAACAGAAACAACTGACAATTCACACAACATGTTGTATATGTTCTTGGCAGTTACCATCGAACCAGAGCATCTTCCACAGCTACAGTCAGAGCATGGCCCAGGTGCAGAGTACCAGTCACGTTTGGTGGAGGAATACATAGAGAGAAGGTCTGATCCACACTGTGAGATAACCTCTCCTGTCAGACATGACAAAATGACATTTTAAGGTTTAAAGCAAATTAAATATAGACACAACACACTTGTGTGCAGGTGCTGTTTCTATTGCACATTCTTATTTTTGTCCTTAAAGGCCAAATAAAATCAAATTAGTCATCCCTGTTTACAGACAAAGGCATCAGGGTTTGGAGGAAGAATAGAGAGTGAAACTTAATTTGAAGTGATCGTCTTGACTGCAAGTGGTTTGTCTTGTCACACACAGGTGTCGCTGATAACAAACAACCGTAGTGCAATAATTCCTGGAATGGAGTCATCATTAAGGTTATTAGTTTCATCTGTTGTTCTGCTGCTATGACAAGCCAAAACACTTGCTGTGAAAAAAAGTCTGTGATTCAGCCTCAAGACTGAAGTCTGGGCAGTTTAACTTAAATTTGTTTTTCCGACAGAAACTAGTGAGAAATATGCAGGTCATGTTTTTGAATAACATTTGAATAACATTCTACTTGTCTGATTTTATTACTAGTATACCTGTTAATAAAAACACAATTAATTTGTACGGCAGGTGGGCTGACACTTCAAATGGGAAAACGAGTTAGAAATCTAATGTGGGTTATTGTTAAACATGTGGCTCTTTTTGCGTTCTGTCTCAGGCTTTTAGTCAGTGTGACAGTCAGCCAGTAATGCAACAGTGACATTACTACTTGATACAGTGATGAACAATTACATGAAACATTTCTCAGTCTATGCAAAGAACCAACAGTATTCTGACGGTTAAGTTCAGTGAAACTTCAGTTAGACATTAAAGATTCTATGACTTAAACACAATTGCTTTGTTTTATATTACATATTATGTATTTGAAAGGCTGTATTTGAGTGAAGTGACACTTCCTTTGAATAACTTTATATCTGAAGGAAAAATTACTGTAGTTTATTAACTTTAAGTAATTGTTATAGTTTGATGTGCTCATGTTCTTAAATCCTCACATGCTGCTCTGGACTGAAGAATCCCTCTTTCTCCCACCACTCATACCAGCTGTGTTCCACATACTCTGGACTGTATGAAGATGGGAACAGCAAGCTGGTGTCTGCAAAGAAAAAAAAACATTGTTAAGTCTGCAGAGAGACACAACCGGTCAACTAGCTCGTGCTAGAAAAGTCCAACAACAGTGAAAGGAAGTCAGTCACCTTTCTTTGTCCCTGGAGGTGTCTCAACAGTGTATACTATCTTTTGCTTGTCACTCCATTTCACTGCTTTATCTTCAACGGGCTGGAAACAAATATAAAAGCATTCAAACAGGGTTGGGTCTACTGTCAGAGCTTTTGATGTACAATTTACGAAACAGTAACAACCCCTTTAAAATCTCAGGACATTGTGGGCAATGTTACAAATCATTTAGCATAACTGTTTTATGCCAATATCCAATTTCTATATCACTGTTGCCTCAATGTGATGAATTGTTGACTTGTCACGTATTCAATTTTCTGCATTAGACAAACAGAATATCCTTGTCTGGCTAATTTATCCAGTAATAAATTTATGTAAAATGCATTATATTACAATATACATCAATATAGTGATAAAAAAAAATCAGCTATACTGAGTTATAGACATACGTCCACATTGAGATTGGAATCTGCACACGTCCCACCCAAACACAGCAGTTGCTGAACAGAAAGCGTGAAAATGAAATAAAAAAAATGGCAGCTTGCTCACTGCAGGGCTCCAGCGTCCATTTATTTATGTCACCAGGGTCGAATAAATGGTACAATACATAGGTGGACACTGGAGCCCTGGAGTGTGTGAGCCATCAGTTTGTTCATTTCACAATATATCCATATTGGCCAGCCCTAACCAGAGAGCCATGACATGGTGCTACAAGTATGATTTTTCAAAAGATAAAATAGTTTTTTGGCTATTTAATGAGGATGTTTGGCCAAAAGCATGAGGAGTCACAGGTATGGAGTGAACATAAACAGATAAAACCAAAAAAAAAACCAAACATAAAACAAGCCAAATCACCAATGTTACATTTACAAATAACAATATTTTTACAAATATCAATATCCTGCTTTCTTAAACAGATGAAATCATGGCATTGGGGCTTGAAGATGAAAATGTTGTTTTCAGAAATCTTAAATGGACCCTGAGGAGTTTTTGACTATTTGTAAGATGATGGTGTGTTATTTCTGGTTTGGCTGCAGCAAACATCTGTATTTTAGTATGACTCGTAAGAGATGGCCTGTTTTTATTTTTTGTCCTTAATGATCTTAATGAGACATTAGAACTTGTTTTAATTACTGGTTCTGAGTAACTTTATGTTTGAAACTTGAATTTCCAGAACTATAAAGCTGTTTGATCATCACTGAGAAGTAGAAAACTGCTTTGTCTATGTCAGAACTGCTTTCTATTCAGACAAAGGAGCTTGTTTTTAGTCTGACTGCACCACTTTGAAGGTAACCGAAATACATTTTTACAATAAATACATTAAAATGTGTCCAACCGTCCAAAATTTTATTTGACTATGGCAACAGCAAAATTAGAATTATGAAGTTTTCATCCCCATGTTGATGTGGGACTTGAAACTTAGTTCTGGATCTCGGATAACACCACGACTTCAGACCTCAAGGAGTTGATTTCCCCAGATTATTGAACAGCATATCTCTTTTTGTTTTAGAGCTGACTAGGATTTCAGTTTTGTCCTTGTTTAACTTTAAGAAATTATTGCTCATCCATTTATTTATTGCCTAAAGATCCGTTAGTAATGGAGTCTATTGCTGCAGTATCATTTGGTTCAGGAGAGATGTACAGTTGTGTGTCATCTGTGTAACTATGGAAACATACATTGTGCTCTCTAATGACGTCACCAAGTGGCATCATGTGTAGTGAGTAACAGTAATGGACCGAGACAGCTGACTGATGCAACCCCAAAACAGATGTCATGTTTCTCTGACACATGATCTCCAAGACTGATGTAAAACCTTCTCCCTTTGATGTTTGAAACCAGTTTAACACACAGTCAGAAAGACGAACCAACTGTTCAAGACAATTGATTAAGATGGTCATGGTCAATCCTGTGAAACACTGCACTTAGGTATAAGAGGACAAGAATTCAGACCTTGTTTTCGTCAGAATTTAGTCTGAGGTCACTGATTATTTTAGTTCATTTTGGCTTGTTCTAAAGCTGACTGAAATTCCTACAGGAAGTCTTTGCACTGAATCTATCTTTTTCAGTATCCTACTGTTGAAGGTTGGATACAGTTGGTGAGTGCATTGCTATGCAGCTGTTTTAAACACATCTGGGAAGTTGTCCATTTGCAGAGATGTATTTATAATCTTCAGGACATGACTTGAAACACTGTAGAACACCCATTTTAAAAATGCTGTAGGTGCAGGGTCAACACATGAGGTGGTTAGACTCAGTGACAGTCTTGCAGAGCTCAGTTAATGTAATGTAGGAGAATTTTCCCATGGTTTCTTGTTTTTTACAGGGGTTGTTGAGGCTATCTGTGTTCACATCAGCAGCGATGCTGGCTCTCATTGAAGTTATTTGGTTTGTGAAGGACGATGCAAGTTCTTCACAATTTGATGTAGAGGTGTGCAGACAGGTGGGGGCAGTGGTGAGTAGATGGCCAGTAGTGAAGAATACATTCTAAAGTTCCCAGCATTCTCTGTAATACTCTTGGAAAAGTAATCCTTTCTTGCCAGACGTATTGCTTTGTTATATACAGTCATGGCTTCTTTGTATATATTACAGTGAACTGTGAGCCCAGTTTTCCTCCATTTTCTTTCAGCTGCTCAATAGATTCTGTTTGATCTCATTAATACTGTTACTGTTTAACCATGGGGAGATTCTGTCAGTTGTCCTCTTTTTCACTTTTAGTGGACCAACAGTATTTAAAGCAGATGACATGGTATTGTTGAAAATTTCAACCACGTCATTTAAGGAGTCATGGCTGTGTGACTCACAAAATCTCATAACATTACAGAACTTTGCTTCAGCCTTGCCATCTACTTGCCATCATCTCTTTTCCAAAAATTCCAATTAGTTTTGTTTGCCTAAATGTAAACAAACTGCGACAGAAAACTGAAAATATAAAAAAGAAACTGAAAACATTATGTGAACTGAGGTTAAAAATAACTTCCACATGGGACACAAACCCCAGTCTCCCATGTGAACACTTCTTTTTGCACACTGCACTCTGACCACCTTCACTTGCACCTTCTGTGTACTTAACATTTAAGTATACACAGCACTATTGCATTTTATGTATATTGTATATATGTTTTAAATGCTGACTTTTTATGTCCTGTGAGTTTATTTTATCTTATTTGTGAGTTTATTTCATCTTAGTTGTGAGTTCATCTTATTTTATCTTATTTTATTATCTTTTCTTTCTACACGGGGTTGCAATGCAAATTTCACTGACATGTCCATGCTCAATGACAATAAAAGCAATCTTGAATCTTGAATCTTGAAAGTCTTGTCTTTGACCTATCCATCACCATAACCTGCTCCAGGTGCCGACTTCTTTATGACTTCTTCTTCCTTAATTATGATGTTGTAGGAACGTCACCAACACGCCAATAACCCCTCGGGTATGCAGGCTGGAGGAGAAGAGGATCATACCATTGATCTGGTAACTGGACAACCCGGTCTACCTCCTGTTTCTGCCATTGTTAGATTTTCAGTCAAATCACAACGGAATCCAACTTATTGGGTTTGATGTCACCAATATTTTCTCTGGGCCTTGGCCTATAAGGGGTTTTGGGGCTACTTCTCGGGTATTGGTCAGCCTAAATGCTAGAGATGTGACTAGTTTCCCTGGGTTCAACATAGTTAGTATTATCACATTTTTCGTTCAAAGTCAGCAGGTCATACCTGTTTTGAAATGAGAATTTGGGTGGTGAAGTGAGTGTTGGTGCTTTATTTCTTGCTGGATTTGAGGAAAATATCGGCCCAAGAACTGGCTGGAGTTGATGCTTTGGGTCAAGCACATGTGCCATGCCGGTTCAAAGGCATGCAGGGCAGCGTGTCAGCCAAATCTTGTAATCTTATGTATTAAAGTCTGTCTGTTTTCAGCACCTTGTCCAGTAGCTGCTCAAAAAAAAAAAAAAAAACAGGGACATCAGCAGACATAAGCAGAGAAGTGTCTGTGCTGTAAGGGAGCAGGAAGTGATTAAACAAATAGACCTGAATTGTCTGTATAAAAGAATAAGGGGGAAAATATCTTCAACATTTTAGGCATACCTCTCTAAAACATGGTTACTATCACTATAATATTATTTCCTTGTGATTCCGTTCGGTGCGACATAGCTGTCAATCAGAATTTTGGACTCCATTTGCTTCACCTTGAATGAAACTGTTTACAGCAGTTATTTTGTCCTACTTACACTGCGTTGATTTGACAGAATGGCCTCCTCCCGCTCTCGCCGACGCCTCTGTTTCTCAGCTTGGGGCCGTGTAGATGAGTGTGACGGAGGTGAAGATGGGGATGAAGGTTTTGGTGGGTTGCTGGAACAGAGTCTGACGGCTCCTCTTCCTGCTAACTTCAGGACACGAACTGCCCTCCACATTCTCAAAAACACACTAGGCAAAAAAACAAACAAAACAAAACACGTCATGTAAAGGCTGGCTGTTTATTCAGAGAGGCTATCTTACTAATTACTATACACGAAATATATTTCACTAAGATGACAGTTAATATTTCAACTACCTAATTTTACTTACCGTACTTTCAATCACGCTACTCCAAGAGATCAGCCATGCCAGCCACGACCTTTTAACTTAGTTTCTTCATCATTGTAAACCCGAGGTGTATTTCTATAACATCCCTAATTTTACGTCATCATTAAATCATTATTTGACACCGTGAAATGCGTCATTTTGTACTACTCCGTAAAATATATTTTTCTTTATTTCTCAGTTTAAGGATGCCGTTTGTTGACGGACTGATAAAACTTTACGGACAACAGGAAATAATCACTGTCCGTCTGGAAATATCTTCCCCACAACACCACTGCTGTCAAGTTACACTGCAAAAGAAACGAAGAATCCTGGATTCGATTAAAAATAAAAAAAAATATCTATACAGAAACAGTGTTCACCAAAAAAAAAAAATCAATATTTATGCTCTAAATGCTCTGTAATTGCATGCATAAAACTATGCTACAACACAGTGGTTTGGCATGTTTTTGTTGCATGATTAACTGTGACTAACATAGCTGATGATCGTTTTGACACGAAAACATTACGCTTCCGTTTTGAGTATGTGTAACTCATTTTGCAGCTTGATTTCGTGCTAGTCACGTCTCGCCAATGTGTGTAACGCCTCAATTATCGAAACCTTCAGTTTCAAGGCAGTTTATGATTTAAAGAACCATTGTAGCTATCATAACGTTATATTACAGAATCCATCTGTCACCCACAGTCGACTCAGTTTTTCGTACATTTTGAAGCTAGCTAACATTAACGGCAGCGTTAGCAAAGCAGCCCTAAGTATGGCGGAGGTTCCCGGGACATCAAGTGAGACGATAACGGAGACTGTTCAGACTAGCACACCGCCGCCGCCCCAGCAGGTAAATGATGAAGAGCTAGTCGTGAAGACGTTTTGATAATCAATAATACCGCAGAGTACAAAACCGGTCAATCAGTTGTATCCAGCACGAACGAGGCCACGCAAGATGTAGACAGTGTTAATGTTTTCAGCCTGACAATAACATGGTTTTCAGCTCTGCCTTATGAAGTCTTCTGAAGCTTCATGAAGCCTCAGTTAATGTGTCAGCTATGCTAAGCTTTAAAATGACCTTGCTGGTTTGGATGTTAGCTAAGTATTGTCGATATTATAGCAACTGTGTGTCTTTGCATGTGCAATATGATATGTCATGTTCTCATGTCACGTTGACGTTATGCATTAACAATAACTCCTCTGGTACGGTTCTGGATCCAGGCACACACCAGGTATTGAACTCAGCTCTTCCTGTTGGCATTGATATGAAAAACAAACGACACAAAGCCAGGTCGATTATAAAATGCTTTTTCCCAGTTTGCTGTGGAAGAGCTTGATTAGCCTGCTCTGATCCTGGACCTCAACCACATCCAAAACCTTAGGGGTGAAGTCAAAAGCCGACTGTAAGCTAGACCTTTTCACCCAACGTCCGTATTGGACCTCACGGATGCGCTTGTGACTGATTGAGAGCAAATCCCTGTAGCCAGGTTCCAAACCAGAAGAATGGAGGCTGTTATGGCAGCACATTAATGCTCATGGTTTTGGAATCACATGTTCAACTATCACATGTGATTTGAATGTTCGGGTGTTGAGAAACTCTGTTCTGATGTCCACATAGTTTGGGCCATGTTGTATATTATTTGCCACTAATCTTTGTAATCCCACAGACATCTAACTACAGATATTACTTTTAAATATGTGAGCATTTATACCACCTAATTCCACATTTTTCCATTTAAGTTACACCTTTGCATCATCCTTTGCATTTGCCAAGGACCTATGTTCATGGTCAGTGGCAGGTAATGGGAACATTCACACAGTCACGTAGACATGGATAGACCATTGAGAACACCATGTAGGAAGTCCCAGAGACAGCTCTTATTAGGTTTGGACCCAGGACCTTCTTGTTGTGTGATGACATAGTTAACCAGTACACCTAGTTTACATTGGACGCCCAGTAGCTCACAGCAGACCTCTCACATGTCTCAGGAGGGACGAAGCTTGACAATCAAGCTGAGGAAGAGGAAGACTGAGAAGAAGGTGGAGTGGTCAAGTGACACTGTCGACAATGAGCACCTAGGAAGAAGGTCTTCAAAGTGTGAGTTCATCTTTGTTTTCAGCACACACACACACACGCACACACACACACACACACACACACACACACACACACACTGTGGTTATAGTAACCACTATAATTAACACAGTGTTACTTCTCTTTGCTGCTTTTAAAGGCAAGTTAAAATATTGCCATACAAGACAGCCTCCATCCATATTTAGTGGGAAAATTTAGGATAAAATTCTCACATTGCAACTGCTGCCACAACCCACTGCAATTCAAGAATGTGACAGAATGTGACGCGAAATGACTTACTGTATGTTGTCAAGTCATTTCATGTCATGTCGTGTGTGTGTGTGTGTGTGTGTGTGTGTGTGTGTTTCTTTTGCCTGCCTTTTTTAAACACATCCTGGAATCTTTCTTGTGATAGTAGATGTCCATTGCAGATAAATGTTCATGAAAACACAGAATAAAAGACATAGCTTGTAACTCCAGATCATGCTTCATAATCATCATGTTCATGTGTTTTCTGTAGTATTAAATTAATGTCTGTACATACATATTTAGAGTGCAGAAGCTAATGTGAGTTTTGGTAGTGAAGATTCCCCCAAGTGTAAATAAATATTGGCTAAGAAAGAGGGCTCAGGTGTGGCCCACACGTAACTGATAACATGCAACATGAATCTTACATGTTGTATCTTCAAAAGAATGATGGGAACTGAGGTTCAAAAACTGAAAAGTTTTCTCAAATAGAAATAAGTGGAACAGAACAGGTACTTACAGGGTTTATAGGTTTTGTATGGTAGATTAGATCATATTCTCAAAATTCTTTTGTCACAGAAGTCTGACTTTTCCCCCACAATTTAATAATATCAGATCTCAAATAATTCTTTTTTATTTTGCGCAATCTTCTTCCATACTCATGCATAAAGAACTTAGTGCACCTTAAAATGTAAATAACTGCCTCTTCATTCTCATGCAGCGCTGCTTCATTTATCAAATCAAACAGCATCTTAAAAGCTATTTTTACCATGCTCTCTATGTACTTACTATTTCTGGCCATAAATGTTTGAACAAGATGTAATGCTGTAGTTTGATTTTGAAACTTACAACACTGTTTCCAAAAAATCTGGGACACTGTAAAATGTTAATAGAAACAGAATGTGATGATTTGCAAAACATTGAAACCCTTTATTTAATTGGAAATAGCACAGACATATCATATCAAAGACAGCATATAAAATGTTGAAACTGAGAAATGTAATCATTTTTTAAAACGATGACGACACGTTTCAAAAAAGTTGGGACTGGGTCATGGTTATCTCTCTGATGCATCACCTCTCCTTTCAGCAACACTATTAGCCTTTGGGAACTGAGGAGACCAATCGCTGTCATTTTGAAAATGGAATGTTTTCCCATTCTTGTTTGATGTACAATTGCAGCTGCTCAACAGTTCGGGGTCTCCTTTGCCATATTTTACATTTAATCATGCGCCAAACATTTTCAATGGGTGACAAGTCGGGACTGCAGGATACTCTCTGGACTCAGCCTCTCTGGGATGCTCTTTGTACACCCCATAATGTGACTAACCTCATGCCAGTTACCGTAATTTATTGTGACATGTTCCCCCAGATGTTTTCTTGTAGCATTCACAACTTCACTGTCCAAACTTTTTTGAAACATGTTGCTGACATCAAATTCTAAATGAGGATATCATTTTCATAAAACAAAAATTCTCAGTTTCAACATTTGATATGTTGTGCTATTTTCAGTTAAATATGGGCTTTCAGTGGTTGGCAAATCATCACATTCTGTCTCTGCATACTGTTTTTGAGGAAACAGGGTTGTACAACGAGGCATGTCAGTGAAGGCATCAACTGTAGATGTAGATCATCGGGATTAATCCTAATCCTGTATGTTGTGTTCCAGGCTGCTGTATTTATGAGAAGCCCCGACAGTTTGGAGAGTCATCCTCTGAAAGCGAGGGAGATGATGATGAAGGGTGTGGCAGTGCTCACTGTATCCTGGGCCACGGCAGGAGAGGCCATGGACAGAGAGGGAGTGGGGGTACCACAGTGCCCCCTAACTCTGGAGGGTCACACACCCACTAATGAGCACTGCAGGCTGATTGTGGGCTCCACAATAAAACTGCACTCTTTTTTTCTTTTTCTTTTTTTTTTCTTTAGTTCCATCACTGAGGTACAGGTAGGCCTGATGCTGTGTTGTAGTCATGACTCAGAAACTCCCAGCTGCTGGAGCAGGGTTACAGCCTCTGTACTGCTGCTCTGAAAAACACAGAGCAACATGGATTATTGAATTGACCTAATTTAAAATGCTGCTCTCCTTTCAACAGCTAAAAGCATGCTCAGTATTGTGCCAACTGACATATGGAACATGAAATGATTACCAAGTTCACATTTTACATTTGTCTTTAGCTCTTTATCACAAAGGATAATGCTGTGGTGATAATGGAATTTAAAGGTCATTCCCAGTCTTTTTGAATGTTATAGTCTTTAACTACAAATCACACATAGTATGCATTATATCTCAGCTAAGCATTTTCCATTGCACGTTGTAAGATGGTAGAATTTGAAACGCTTTCCTGTTTCCCAGGCACCCATTGGTTTCCTTTTACTTCATTATCCTAGAAAAATAAACTCTGAGGTTTGTAATCCATCTTATTTTTGTCAGAGTTGTGTAGAAATACATTTACGGTTGCAATTGATAATTGTTTTCATCATCGATTAATCTGCTGAGCATTTTTTCTTGCATTGTCCAAAAGTCCAAAGATAATCACTTTATATATGTATGCCAGTGCACAAATATATTGGCAAATTTTGCTGATTCAGGGACTCCAAGGATTAACGTTAAATTTGTGTCAGTATAACAATAAAAAAAAAAAAAAAAGGATTACATAAGACAAACAAGCTTCCAGCCACTACAAGCATGGTTTTAATACTGCCTGGAAGTTAGAATTAGCTTTCAAAAACCTGAAAGTGCAGTTTGATTGGAAGTCAGCAGCAGTAATGTAAACAATATGTGATTTGCTTTAAATGAACTAAAACATATAAAAACACAAGTTTTTACTTACTCTCTATAGTGGATATAGTGTAGTAATGTCACCTCATCATGTTGGGGAAAGAAAACAGCAACATGGATTACTGAATTAGCCTAATGAAAATTCTGTTCCCCTTCAACACCTAAAACACGATTGCTGTTGTTCTGTTTGATGTAATTCTCAATGAATGACAGTGACTGCATTTGTTTAACTTAATTAATTTGTCTTACCTGTCGATGATTTAACATAAGCCTGCATTTAACTTTATCTGAAGCTGTTATGATCACAATGAAACTTTAAGTCCAAACTTGCAAAAGTACATCTTAATCACAGTTATCTGAATCATAGCTAAACCTTTGAGGATTAACCCAAAACATGAAGACATTCTCAGATACAGATACCTGATGATATATCTGTCATTGTAGGTGACAGTATTTAAAATATTGAGACAACATATAGTCATAAAGTAGAATCAATTAACAAATCAGACCATTGACTGTGTCTGAATGATCAAGTTAGCAGGATGAGAATCAAAAGAATCATTTTAACTGGTTAAAACCATGTTACCCTGGGTTAAACACTTAGTCTGTCAAATGGACTTTGCCTTGTCAAAGTTAACCTTATACATTAATTATTTTCCTGATACAAATGACTGCTTGTTTTGGGCCTGTAATTTCCAGATAATTTCCTGGAAAAAAATTAATTTGGTGCTAATTGTAAGGGAGGAGTGACAGTTGGTACACTTCCAATTAATTATTTCTAACTCAGTTAATTACTTGTGCAACCCTGAGAGTTTTTAGTCAGAGCACAGCATGTCAGTAGAACATGCAAAAAAAAGTGTGAAACATTCAATCCAGTATACTATTACTTCACCATACTATACAGAATGTTGTAAAAACTGTTTATAGAAGAGAACATCAATGTTATTGAAATATCAACATTTGTTAGCGTAATATTTTTTAGTTTTATTTGCAAAGTGTTTATCATTATAAACACATGTACATCTGCATGCCAAAAGCACAGTAAGAGGAAATCATTACTTTAAAACACGCTTGTTTTGAATTTGGTTTTAATTATTATGAGAAGAAGTGACATTCAACTTAAAGTTTCTGTTAGTAAAACAAAGGACTCACAAAACAGACATTTAGATACTAAAATGTATTTATGAAATTAGAGGCAATTTAAAACCTGTTCAGTCAGATAAGTGAACACATGGGTCTACAAATTCACTGCTTGTTTTGGAGTGGCTTTAGTGCCTGCTATTTGTTAGAGGCCGAAGAGATTTCAGTGTAATTTCATTGTTAGAATTTGAGGTTGGTATTTTGGCCAATATTAGCTGATCTATTCACAGACATGGCTGATATATCATTCCATATTTTTAAAACTTAAATATTGATATCAGTACTGGCCTCTGAAATCCAGTGTCGTTTTGACTATATTCAGAATATGTTTGAAGGTAAGGAACAATACTAACAGCTATAACACCATTTGTCGAAATAATAGTTTGCTGTTATGAAATAACTTCAGCTAAGATTGAAAAATCTAATCTCCACCTTGTGGGAGGAACTGAATTCACTCGACAAGAATATCTAGATTACTTTATCTGGCTAACCTAATTTAAACTTGGATTAGTTATCCATTATATGTTTTGCAGAGCTCTAATTGTCAGTTTGCTGCCATGATTGATTACAGCTAATTTTATTTTGCAAGTTATTGTCTGACAGCATTAGATTGAATGAAACCTCATTAACAGAAGAGTGATAGTGTTTTAAACTGACAAATGCTTTGTTGGTTTTCATTTGCTTGATTGGTTTTTAGATAAATCCAGTGTTTGCACTGGGCAACCCTAGAATTTGCAGGATGGATGAGTTGTCAAAACCAGTGTAAACAAATAACGTAGTTCATTTCTGCTAATGCATCCATTTCCTTAACTCCTTGGATGAAGCACCATAGGTTCACATTAAATTGTCTTTTAAACATAAAATCTCCAATTTCACTTTATGAACACTGTTTAAAGACTATGGGTATTTGTGCATTTCCTGTTGTGCTCTGCAGAGTGACTGACCTGTTTATGAGGTAAAATTGATAAAAATGCAGCATTGTATGATTGGAGTTGATCCCTGACCAGGTTGTACATATGTACCTGAATCACAGCTAATGTGGCTTACAGGATGGGAGAGGTGAAGTTGCATGACTGCTGGCCCAGGGTTTGTACTTGTGTCACAGCTATGACCAAAACTCACCTGATGCAGGTATCATCATCATCATCATCATCATCATCATCATCATCATCATCATCATCATCATCATCATCATTCAGTTTCAGACCATGTTTGATATGTGACAGTAGTGTGGATTACACTCAGTTTATTTATGCCACCACTTTATGTACTATCTATACACATTGACATTGTTACATATGTATATTGTTCTTGTACTGGTATTGCACCTTTCTGTATATACTATTAAGCATAATGACAGCAGATTTAATGTGAAATAAAGTTTTGAACTGTGATTAAACTTACAAATGTGTGTTTATCCTTTGCAAATATTAATCAACTGGGCAAAACAAGTAACTGCCCCAGGGCTCCAGATCCCCAGGCAAAAGCCTTAGGTTCACAGTGTGGTGTTTGGTTTGTGGTGGTCTGAATGCTTATAATTTAAGAACAATAAGAACAATGGATCAAATGTAAAAGGTTTTGTTTATAGTGACAAACCCATAAAGAATTATCGCTAACTGCAGTTACCTTCAGCTTTGTTTCAGCAGCAGAAGGCAGATTTTCTATGAAAATGCTCTTAAAAATCCAGTGTATGCTACATGCCAGCAACTAACAGCACACACAATTAGATACTAGCTGGTGAAGATAGTGGAACATTTAGCAGCTAAAGAGTGTTTTTCTCAGGACTTAGTGGAGCCAAACCAGAGCAAAAAAAGAAAGTGAATATAGCTTCATCAGATGGACACAAACATGACTCCAAAGTAATGTTAATGTTGTGTGTGTCTATTGTAAATAGGCAAATGTTTGCTAACACAATTTCCATATCAGCTTTATAATGTGATGATAATCAGTGCTGTATTTTTAGGTTGTGGCCAACTATTTGTTTCTTTTAGTCCTGAAGAAGTCCCAGTGTCAAACTCTAAGGTGCATAATCCTATATGAACGTGTGTTTACATGACCACACAGCAAAACTGGTGCCAGGTAGTATTCTGATATTGAAATACTGCACACAATGCAGAAACAGGGTTAAATGGGCCCCTCATGTCCTGACAGTTTCAGAAGGGGACCATGGTTTCATTCTAAGTTGATCTAAAAGTCATTTTATTCGAGAATGTGTGAAAACAATATTTCATGCATTAACATATTTAAAGTTTTGCCTTGTGGAATTGCTAAAGATGACATTTTTTCTATTTCTGAATGTAATTTTCATGCTAATTTGAAATGTGTGACAACAAACTTGAAAAACAAAGTAATTTGAGAGTGTGGAATACATTTTACCATGATAATTTAGTACAGATGTTGATATTAAATGGGGTCATGCACACTGCATTGCCCTGCTAAAGTTACTACTTGGAAATTCCTTGAGTTCAGGAATATATCACTCAAACATCATGTCTGCTTTTGTGAAGAGTTTCATCCCATACAGGAGTATCCACTGTGATGGTTTATCCAACTTATGGAAGTGTATAAGACAACATTTTACAATCTGCCTCAGTACTCTCACTACTGGTTCTTCTGAAAAAGTCATCCCAGCATAATAAACATGCTGATTGTATTTGTTTCATTTCACGTAGGATTTAAAAAAAATGATTAGAATATTAAAACCAAGAGAAGTAGATGATCTAATAGAAGAATATTACTTTTATTTAGCCAGTGGGAGCATTTAACCTCAGTGTAGTGTTGGGTTCATAGTGACTGTGAGTTTGATGTAAAGTTATAGATCACAGGAGATACTTCCTCTGACGTTGAAATTACATCATGGGCATCAGTGAGGCCCTTCGTCCTTATTTAAGGAAGCAGTTTCTTTAACTACAGTGATCCTGCACTTTTAGGCATTGGCTGCTCATATAAAATAGCTTTCTTTATATGGGATTATCAGTGTCAGTATCACTGCAATACAAGTTCTAATTAAGAAAACAATGAATAAACAGCAACAAACATTTGTAGATATGGTCAGCTTCTTGTGACTCAGATTGTTGCTAGAAACTTGTGAAAAAGCCCAAGATTTTCAGACATTCTCTCAATGGATGTCTGCAGCTGCCAATATTAAAATGAAATCTTGAAATGAAATTGAAATTTCAATTTTCAAAATCCAATTTTAATGATTGAAAATGCATCAATACTGGCAAAATTCAAATGAAAACAGTGACAAATAATTTTCACTACACTCTGTAACATGACACAATAACAATGAAACTGACTTTTTGCAGACATTGTGAAACCTAAACTACACATTTTAAATTATCCTATTTTAACTTGTTATAAGTGAACTTGTCATAGTGGCACGATGTTCACAGGCCTTTCATGAAATCTGTCAAAGTAAAAAATTATTACTTCGACAAATTCCATGTTACTTTCAGTAGTAACAATACAAATAAAATCATAATTCAAATTCATAAACCTCATGGAGTCATGTTCAAATTATGTTTTGCTGTACTATTAATTAAAAACCCAAAGACAACTAAATTTACTATCACTTACAATCAAAAGCAGCAAACTCACAACTGAAAAAAAAAAAGACCTAAACACAAAGCAATGAAGATTAATGAAATTTCCTTTTCATGTTCAGTTTGCACATTTTCAGCCAATTTGAAAATGAAGATAAGATTACTTCATTCAATTTCATAATGGCATTGTTAGGCTTTGAAGTACAATTAGACATACTTGCCACTCAAGTTTTTATTTGAATTTGCCTGTAGTTGTTGCATTTGTATTCTGATGAAGTCCTGCATCATGTGCACACAAATCAATTAGATGAAATTACTTCATTTCAATATCACAATTTACAGGCTGTGATACTGGTAACAAATGTGATACAGAGTGATGTTAATCCAAAGCATGACAAAGAACTCTAAAAACACATTTGTGGAGAGTGTGTGTGGCCCAAATTCCAACAAAATCTGAAAACATTTCAAACACTATCATAGCACAGAAAATGACATAAGGCAAAAAACAACCATGTACAGAAAACACATTAAAAAGGTACTTGTACAATCTCAATTTAATGAAACTCATGTACTGTATGTGGTTACGTTTTCAGGAAGTGCCTCATTCACAGGTCAGACAGGGCTGTCAATTCAATACAGTATGTGAAAATATATACAGTACAAAACAGGCTCACCAGTGGAAGTGATGAACATTCGATGAGTTATAGTTGTAAACAGGTAGAAACCATCAGAACTGAGTGTTGAAGCCACTTCCTCTATGGCTATCAGATGATTATTTGATAATAGCAAATAACAAAAAAAAAAAAAAAACTGACCCAACCACTGAATTCGATTCAATTAGATTTCTAAATACAGATTTTATTTTGAGGAAATCACAATATGAGGACAATGCTGAGTTAAGCAGGTCTTATGACTTTAATATGCTGCATTTGGAGTGTATGTGTGCTTAATTTACAGGTGTCTAAACCTATAGGTCAGCAGTGATGGTTGCTACTTGCTTGTCCCTCATCCCAGGCTTCCCCTCCCTTGACCAAATTTGGATTTTCAGCCCAGTAAAGGCACATATATATTAGTGTTCTGTTAAACAAAATTAGCATGCACTTGGAATGGGATGGGATGTCACAAGTCTGATGTAGGTAATAGTAAGCAGTGTGATTAAAGATTATAAACAGTGATATTGCAGTTTGTACACCATGAATGTAACATTGTAAAAAACTAGGTGATGACACAGCTAGAGTAACTCCTCCTTTTCCAAACACAGAGTTTCTAGTGGTCAATTGTGTGAATTTGCAGGTCAAAGTTGAGCCAAGGGTGGGCAAATTCAAGCTGTAATTATCTGTTGTTTGAGTTTCAGGTGAATTAAAGACGAGGTGAATATGTGCAGTGGAGACATGTAATGTTGCTGTGCATTCAATGAGAAAGATGGTGGTGAAAGAGAACTCATACTGAAGCTTAAGGACAGACACTACAGCATCTGTTTAAAACTGCACTTCATTTGTACTCCACAACTGGATCGAACCTTATAATGTAGACTTCAGAATTAAATTCATTTTAAAGCTTATCCCACAGTGAACACTGGTAGAGTCTTGTCCTGGTCTATGTGGGAGCAGTTTCCCTGTGGTCTTACAGGCACTGAAAATGGTGTTCCTTCAGAAAGCATTTCTTACTCTTCTGACCTGACTTTCGGGGGCTTTGTGGTATTTTTGTTGCACTGTCTGAACATATGTGTCTTTGCTGAATACTCACAGTACACCTATGTGAAAACCCTACTCAAACAATACTCTACATGTCCTCTTTTAAACATAGTTTTATGTATCTACTTGTTTTGCCTACTTTTTTTAATTAATGCAGTGGTTTGTATCAGTTTGCAATTACTTCCTCTTGATGGTGATGCCTAAAATTTTTGCTTATTCAGGCCGTGTATTTTGTTCAATTCAACAATGCACCAACAATGCACAACAAGAGTGCACCAAAGGCAATCACTTGGTTCCAAACAAGGGGACAATCTTACGGTGAATCATAAGAAAATTAGTCCAACAGGACAAGAAATAAAATGGAAACAAGGTAAAACGCAACAGAGCATTCCATACATACTGCACATCTATCTCTTTCTTCAACTCAATAATCATTTCTTCAACATTCATGACCCCTATTATTTCTGATCCTGATCATAGTAGTATTACAACATCAAGATAAAATGAGGGCACACCTCTATAAAATGGAGATCAATGGTGTTGAATATAAGGTGACATAAAGTACAGATTCTACGAGTTTGTAACAGGTGTGCAATACAATGCTTAAGTCCCACTGCAGAAAACAGTGTTGCAGTGAAAAAGTCTCTGTGTTGTCCCATCACTGTGATGTCAAACACATGAAGGAGGTCTGGTACATGTGAACTGATGTTGGTGGACTCCTGAATAGACAGCAACTTGCAACTCCACTGTCTGTGGAAAAAACACAAACCTCTTAATAAACAGCTAATCTTGAAAACACATCCACACATGTTAAACACACACAACACTAAGACAGCCTACAAGTCCAACCGGTCAAGAGACACCAGCAGTTAAGACGATCAGCTAGGTAGTAAACAAACCTCCAGGTTAGTTAAACTGAAGAGAAAACAAAGGTGAATGACAAAATTACTATCCAAACTGTAAACGTCCATCAAAGCTGACAGACTAACTTCCTGCTTCAACTTGGACATAGTGTCCTGTAGTTGTGTGAATGGAGTTTTCCTGTTCAATGAAGACTATAAGCATGGATAACCTGTTTGTTTCAAACCTGTCTGATCCTCTGACAGCTTGACTTTCTTGACCTGGTGCACAGTATATTATTATAGTATTTATTTCAACAAAAGCAGTAGTAGATCAGAACCCATTTGTCTCCCATGGAAATCTTTCTACTCTCTGTCAATTATTCCAGTTGGTTTTACACCAGTTGCTTTTTATATGGCTCAGGATCAAACTAGTTTTAAGATGGCTTTACTATGAATGTGTGCATTATATGCCAGGAGAGAGAGCAGCACGACACTGCTTTGAGTGTCTGAATTTGAAAAACTTCAATAGTCATTTCAACAAAAATGTTTTTAATTGACTCTTTGCTAAGCCCCCTTTGTTGTTGTTGCTGCAGCATAGCGTGGTATAAAATGTCAAAACAATGACAGCTTATTAAAATGTTTTTCTTCTAGTTCTAATTCTAACATTGCTTGAATTGTTTGGATATTTACTACAGAAGAAAAATGTACTTCAACCTGCAATTTTGTCTTTATTGTTGTTTATTCAGACAGTGTACTTCACTTTTACAAGAGACAAGGAAGCCACGAGTTTGGCAAATGCAATGGTATCTATTGCAAGTTACTCTAAATTCTGATATAGTTGCAGCTTGGCTCACACACTGACCCAAGTTGAATTCATTCCTCACACATTTGCTCAAGTTTCAGTTTTTTGAAAGATTTCAAAAAAGACACAACCCTCCAAACTCTTGAGATACTGGGTATGCACACCTCATCAACACATAGAGAAATGCAAAGCTTGATAGGCCCGCTGGTGCCAAGTTACAGTTACAGTTGCTGTTCAGAGGTGGGGTTTAGCGAAGGGTCAATCCAATGTTAAAAAATACACCAAAATGTATGAGCACTTACTTAAGTAAAAGTACAGATGTATTCAAAAGTAAAAGTATTATTCTGAACAAAAAGTGCCCTGTGACTGATTCATTATCATGTATTATGTTATAGGATTATCATTACTGGTGGACTTTTTTTCTGCTGTAGCTGGTCATGGTGGGGTATTTCTTATACTGTTTTCTAAAGGGTCACACCCTCAATCTGATGCAGATGTTTGTTTAATGTGTTCATAAGACTTGAATGGAACTAACAAATATTGAATGATTTATTACAGCATAGAACAACTTCACTGTCATGGAATTGACTGGGCTGATGTTTCAGGAGCACACTCAAGATGGATGCAGCAGCTTCATCATCCTCCTCAGAACACTGAAGAAACAGTTTCATTCCA
Organism: Chaetodon auriga; assembly: GCF_051107435.1. NCBI lineage: Eukaryota > Metazoa > Chordata > Actinopteri > Chaetodontiformes > Chaetodontidae > Chaetodon > Chaetodon auriga. Next base: position 1,366,717 of record NC_135090.1, on the reverse strand, counting down.
GACTGCTGAGTACTGTATTCTGACCCTGAAGAAGCAGATAATCTGGAGATGTGAACTGATGGTAGTTATAGTTTAATCCCTATTACATAAACTGGAAATATGTTTTGAACTTGAAATCTGAATCTGCAAAGTAACTATTAAGTGTTACAGCCAAAAGGATACTGGATTTTGGAGACCGATACAGATGTTGGTATTTGGGAGCTTCAAATGATATGTCCGCCAAAACTAATTTCTTCAATTATCTGATCTTATCTTTATTGACCAAGAATGTGTGCACATACAAGGAATTTGACTTTCTTAATATTTACCAAAATATGCATATGATTGGCCAATATACAGTATCAAAAAAGTGTCGTGCAAGTGCAGCTGTCAGATAAATCTAGTGACTCCACTACAAGCACAAGACTAGCAATATAGTGAAATATAGGTATAAAGTAGCACAAAATGTAAACACTCAACTAAAGTAGAAGTACTCAAAATTGGACTTACATATAGTACTGGAGTAAACGTACTTGCATGCCACAAATGTCTACCAGTCCACAAAGACTTCCAAAATGCATGTATGGAATGGAATTAGTCAATTACAGACACTATTCAAGATTCATACACATATTCATGAAATTCTTTTTGGAGGAAATAACCTCACACAATCAAGAAGGAATGGGATTTAAAAAAAAGATATTTCAAATGTTAGATTACATATTATTGCCACCATGAAAGCAGTCTCTCTCTCACTATGGCTGTCCAGGATTACAGGCCTGTGGCCCTGAACTGGGATCATCAGGCTTCATTATGCATCCTGGAGGTTTGAGGATCACCCAAGCTGGCACATGTGCCTGTGAACCTTCAACTAACCTGTTTCAAGTCAAGAGGTAGCTTGTAGCAACTTTAAAGCTTGGTTAACACTGACTTAAGATAAACTACCTACACAGATAATACCACAGCTTCAGCAGTCTGTCTTATCACTGGCTCCTATTTGTTTTTCATAGTGACGTAGTTCTCTTAGATTTTTGGTTTGACAGCTTTTGTGATTCCAATTCAAATTATGCACTCATAAAAACAAAATAGTAATGTAACCTGTCAGAGAAAAGAAATCCAAATTTGGTAACTTTTAGCAGGTTAGAAAATGTAACCTTAACATCACCATCAGAAGAATGAAAGGGCTCACCTCAAGTTAACTTGTCTTCACCTTGTCCTTAACAGACACAGGCTTGTCTAAATGTTCTCTACTGTATTTCTTTTCATCAGTCTCCTTGCCCTCCTCATCCCTTTCTTCTTTTTCTTCTTCCAAGCCAAGGATCACACTCTGTCGAACACTGACAGAGATTACTAATGCCTGTATGATGCCATAGATCAAAGCAAACTGAGGGAGATACTCCTGGATCAACCAAAGTAATCCTGCCATTCCAACTGTGGAGACAAAAAACATTGCCATACCATGAAACCACAGCCTCAGTGCTCCCTGGACCCCCAACACCTCCAAGATCAGCTTGGCAGGGGGGGACACAGTCCACAGGAAGCCAACGACGAACAGGTCAAACAAGTGGCGGAGGAAGTTGAAACAGATCTCATGGTGCTCAGGTAGGATTTCCACCTTCCAGCTGTGCACAAAGAGCCGAAAAGGGGATGTCAGCTGAGGGGCAGGAGGGGTAGGGGATGGAGGAGGCGTGCCGTAGTCAGAAAAGTCTCCATCAATATCATGGTCCCACACGTCTCCACTCTGACCATCTCGTTTCCTTTGTCTAAGTTTGCTTGGCTGCGTTTTTCTTGGCCATGAAAGGTAAGAAGTTGGGAGATATCTCCACCATCTGGAAACATGCTCTGAATATGCCTCTGTCTCCAGTTTCCCTGCGCCAAGATCTTCAATTTCCATGGGCTGTAGCTTCTCCTGCGCCTCCCAGTACTCCTCTACTGAGCTACTTTGGTCACTGTGACGTCTCCACCCTCCCCAGATCCAAGAGGTCCAGCCCCTGCGGCCCCAGCCATCACCACCATGCTTTTGGTCCTCAGCTATCACAGTTGTATTCTCTGACATGGCACTGCTCCCCCACGAGCGGGCCCACCCCCATGCTTTGTCCACCACAGCTGTCATGGTTTCTTGCTGAACTGGTTGGAGTTTGATTAAAATTGGCAGACACAGACAGTTCTCAGCTCCTCTTGCTTAACTTGTCCAGGCAGCGCACTGAGTTTACTGCAAAACCATGCATGAACTACCACTTCAGTTGTGAAGTTGTAATACTTGTTTTGAAGGGCTCAGGGCAGGGCAAAAAGACGTCCTCGAGTCATAGACACACCTTTGGGTATGTTTGAGCAGTTAATCAGAGAAAGGGGTGACCTTTCCTTACATTACTCAAGAAACCCTTAATGAAATTGAGAGTCAATCGTCTACATCTCTTCGGTTTAACCAGGCTATCTTTGAAGCTGCCAAGGTTGCATGCTTGAAAAGCAAGTTAGCACCGGCTAGCTAGAAGTGACTCGGCTGAGCTGACCCAAGCATTCAGCTCAATAACGCCAGCTAACGAACGTTTACGTTAGTGCTTGACAAACTTGTTCAACTTTTTCAGTCTCCCGAAACACATTGTTTCACTCTTCATGCCTGCAAATAAAACACACATACATTTGGTTAAACATTAAATCTTCCAATTCCACGTCATCATCAGTGCGAGTTGGCGTTAGCTAATATTACACAGGTCTTGACAGATGTCTTAGCTAACCTACGAGTTTTTACTGGAAGCTAAAATTTGTTAGCAACTAACGCAAGATGATTTAACGTTTAGTAACAACTTTCGAGAAAACATTCATCGACTTTTCGGTGTATCTACAGTAAGGTTAAGATGACGTTAGATAATGAATAAATGCATACCATCACCGACGTTAGCTTGAGTCTGTCTGTTAACTTAGACCATAGCTAGCCCGTCTTGCTAGCATCAAATACCGACAGACACAGATCAAGTTCCCAAACTTCTGGATGTCGTGTTGTGAACACACGGTGTTCAGAAAGTCAGCTTCCGACCAGAACTATCTGGCTATATGTATCATTAACAGTACTGCTAGCCAGCAAAGCTAAAACGGAAGGGTCCGCCTGCCAAGTCGGCTGGTACGTTTACCTAATTGCGAGAACAAAGAACACGGACTACCGGTTCGGTTTCTTCCTTCAAAATAAAACCATGGTTGACAATCTGCGGTTCGTGGCAAAGCTCTTGCGCAATGATCTGTCCCTTCCATGGAAAGCTCGTTACACACAAAGATTACCTGTACTTATTCCGCGTGTACAAATGTAACGATAGTAACTACTGTAATACACCTCCGTAGCACCATCGTCGAGTTATAGGATGCAGTTATGCAGTGGCGTTGCTAGGGTCTCTTGGGACTCCAAGCAAGAAATCCCTGGGGTCCCCACCCCACCTATGCAAGCCGCAAAAATTTGGTTTTTGCACACATAAATGCACAATTTTCGGGACATTTGAGATGAATACTGAAAAGAAAAAGAGAAAAAAAAAATATATATGTGGTTCTCAAAGTGAGGTCCAGGGACCAACAGAGGTGCCTCAAAGCCCATGCGTATCAATAATCACTGTTATAAATAATTGGCCGGGGGCTCCAAACAACTGATTGGCTTGCCTGTCCGCAAGCCCCGCCCCTGTTTGCAGAAGCTAAACCATGCACATGTGATTAGGAAGTGCATACTAATATATGATACATAACTGCAGGACCTCAGTTCGCCAAATCATGATGTGGCGCATGACATATACATACATTCGACTTTTTTACTTAAGGTATTATGGGTGCAAAAACTTATCTGTCCCTTTAAAGTCGTCTTACAGTCATTGGATGATTGATATGTAATATAAAGTGGGGTTGAGTTGAACTTTAACTGCAGCAATGAACTCTAGTGACCATATTTGCATGTAAAAATCAATCTGCAGTGCAACTACAATTAAAAATACAATGAAGTACAAAGTAATAAACAAATCTTCAACCACCACATAAGTGTAGTGTACTGTCTACATCAAAGCACCTCACATTACAGATCCCAAAACAGTATTTTATTGTGATCCATTTTAGTGGAATCAATGTCCCATCACTGAGGTGAAAAAAGAAGCCTTGAGTCCTTGTGCTGTCAACCATTTATTTGAAATTTCCTTAAGCACATCTGCATTACAAGGGTTAAAGCCATTTCAATAGCAGGGGGCTTTGTACAGACAAGGGACAACTCTTAAAAGGACCCATATGTATTCAATGGAGTCAGTGGCATCTAGTAGTGAGACTGAAACCAACTAAATACCCCTCACCTCACCATCCCCTTCCAAACACGTAGAACATACAGCAGCCACTAAAAACATGAAAGACTTTCTAGGGCCAGTGTTCGGTTGTCCATTCTGGGCTTGTGCAGAAAGAATATGGCACAACATCGTTGACTCCATAAAGGAGGACCCGCTCCCTCTGTAGATATAAAAAGTGCTCATTCTAAGGCAATGAAAACAATTCTTTTTTTTTCCAGTGGTTACACACAAACGAAAGACAATTATGAATATTATATTCCAGTCCTACCAATAGATCCCCTAAATCCTACACACTGGACATTTAAATGAATAGCACTATATCCCAACAGTTACGAATGCTTCCATTTCCTGGACGGCTATATATTGACCATCTCCGAAGCTTGTGGAGGTCCAAACACACAAGTTGCAGCACCTGTGAAGGGACATTAAATCTTAGGCATAACATCACGTCACTGAAAAATGCACTCACCCTAAAATAACAAGTCCTCAAATCTCTAAGGAAACTCTGCTAAGTCTCTTAACACTGTCAAATTAGAACTAACCTGGTCCATTTGTGTCCAAATGTATTCCAGCTTGGCTGCTACAAACAAGACAGATATATCAGTGATTTCAATACCAGTGTTTAGCTTACACCAATTCTTCCAACAGTCTGAGTGTCTCAGTGCGCTGCGAGTAGACTTCAGTTAACATCAGTCGAACCGAATAACTGCATCATCATTGACCAAACTCAGACAAGAGCCACAGGATGAAAGGCATTCTAAGCCCTGCTGTACCATTAACCACAATACCATGAAAAAGTTGAGCTTTAAATTTCAGAGAAGTTGGTACTTACAGCTGTGGAAACAGGATGCAGACTCCTTTCTGTCAGTGTGTGGACAAGCTACAAGAGAAGTCAACCATGTTTATTAATACAACCATGTAAAAACAAGGAAAGTTCAGGGGCCACACCAGCATGGCCAGATGTTTCAGTCCATCTACTGCAATCACACTTCAAAATTTGAAAATCAAATAGTCCCCATGAACACTGTTCAGTAAGGTCCTGGATAACTAGGTCGAGACTTTTCGAGCCCAGACTTACCTTGAACAGCAGTCTCCATCTCCTGGTTTAAACACCTGGTGAGTATAGAGACATTAATGGACCAGCTCTATCTTTGAAGTTTGTATTGAGAATCAGTAATATGCATGATCAGTGCACTGTGAAAGAGCTTCATTGTATAAATCAGAGACTCTAGTCTTGTGAATCATCATAGTAGCATATTGGTCGTCACAGCAATCACTCTGTGCCACCCCATCCTGACACTTACCATCAGTTCACAACTTCAGATTATCTGCTTCCTCAGGGTCGGGAATACAGTTCTCAGCAGTCTGCATGTCTGAATGACAAAAGAAAATTAGAAAGTGTTTCTGTAATTCTGCTGAGCCAAACTTCCAAGTTTTTAAATCTACAATCTAAATTCCACTGAAACAATGCAGCACAAACTTTGTCCACATGTGTCACTGGACAATATGTTTCAACTGAAGCAGACATGATGTAATGATCAATCAACTAAAGTTTCAGATGTGTGATTTTGTGATGTGGGGAGAAAAAAAAGGCTTGCAGTATTATATGGTCTACATGACTTGCAGTAAACATGTTAAAACATACTACATCACTGGTGTGGTTATGTGGTCAGTGCTTCATGAAAACTTCATGATTTTCTCAGAGACTCTAGTCTATGAAATCATCATTCCACATCATAGGAGCACAGAACAGAGACTTTAAGACCCCAGACTTACTTTGAACAGCAGTCTTCATCTCCTACTTAAACACCTGGTGAGTATCAAGACAACATTATTTGACCAGCTCTAATCTTTAAAGTTTGTATTAAGAATCAGTAAAATGCATGATCAGTGCACTGTGAAAGAGCTTCATTGTATAATCAGAGACTCTAGTCTTGTGAATCATCATAGTAGCATATTGGTTTTCACAGCAAATCATTCTGTGCAACACCATCCTGACACTTACCATCAGTTCACATCTCCAGATTATCTGCTTCTTCAGGGTCAGAATACAGTACTCAGCAGTCTGGAATGAAACTGTTCCTTCAGTGCTCTGAGGAGGATGATGAAGCTGCTGCATCCATCTTGAGTGTGCTCCTGAAACATCAGAGCCAGTCAATTCCATGACAGTGAAGTTGTTCTATGCTGTAATAAAACATTAAACATTTGTTAGTTCCATTCAAGTCTCATGAACACATTAAACAAACATCTGCATCAGATTGAGGGTGTGACCCTTTAGAAAACAGGAGTGTTTTTCAGTTGTTTTAGAATTAACCAATTCTTACTGTGTAAAAGCTTGTATTTTTATTTGTCATTTTATTTGCTTTTCTATTGCATCCTGCTTAAAAGTAGTAGAGTCACCCATCTCTAATTTATATTAAAATCTTCATCCAATGAAAAATGTGTGTTATCCCAAAAACTAACAGTTAAAGTTGCATCCCTTAGCCCAAAATGTCTAAAAACCTTGACCGTCTCCATTCACCTCATTCATCCATCTGCAAACTTTCCTCTCTGGGAGTTCCTTGGACACTCAGCCTTCATCTTAGAGGACTCAATGACGAGACTCATTCTGTAGTCTGTTGAGAGAATGAGGAGCTCAGAAGTTGAAGGCAGGTTCTTCTACTACTCATCAGCATGGCCACACCCCACTTATGACCCATGGCCCTGCAGTATATGTAATTATCATTTTGCAGTTGATTAAGTAAACACCCTAAAAAGCCTGCCTACTGAAAATCAATAATGGTCAATACCACTTGGCAAATTGATTTATTCTCTATTCAGCCTAATATCACAGTTTAAGACTGAAAACTCCAAAGTTGATGTTGTATGGCCATTTAATGGAGCTAACAATGAACAATAACTATAAAAAGTGAAAATTAGCTTAATCATATCATAGACTTACGATATTCTGTATCTTATTACTGCGTGAAACACGCGGGGCTCTCTGCTGGTCATTTAGACGACACTATCTGGGAAGGACCATTGTCCATTTCCGCACACACTAATTGTATAGACTATGTATTCAGGCTAACTACCTCCCTTCTTCAGTTACAGTTCCTGTGCTTGCATGTTCTATTACTGAATGGGCATTCTATCCACTTGGCTTTTATTTTGACTTTACACATCATTTCATTTCCTGTCGGCCGTTCTACTGTCTATCACAAGAGCGAAGGGAATTAAAGAATTTGCTTTAAAAATCGGTTATCGGTTTTGAAACAAGATATTTACGATTTGTTTCGTTGTTCAATTACAAATGAATTACGGATTATGATACCCAGATCCTTATCCTCCCATTAGGGTGAGGTCTTCCCGTCATACCACATGCTGAGTATTACATAACTAACGTTAAATTAGACGCTTCTGCTCGTCCAATGACGACTACATTCGCCTTAAAGTGTCTTTAGGAAAAGATTCAAAATGAATTACACTTACGTTTCAGTATTTCCTGTGAAGTACTACAATTCATCGTGATGTCTGACAAAGCATTCACTTCTTCACCCTCACAATCCCAACCACCAGAGGCTGTGCACTTCGACGCACGTGGGTTATATATAAGCGGGTCCTTCACTGCAAGGCGTGCTTTGGGTGTCCTGAACACTGCCTGTTACAGACGCTCACGAAAAATGATACAGCAAATTGTACACGAAACACCATGAATTAAATGTTCATTTCAATACAGGGAAAATTCAGGAACACATTTAATATATAATGGCCATTTTAAACACGGATATATTTTTTCCTTAGGGCATTTGGATTGATTTGAACAAATGATGAGAAATGATGTGCCATTTGAATTCACTGGTGTGTGTGTGTGTGTGTGTGTGTGTATATATATATATATATATATATATATATATATATATATATATATATATATATAAATGCCAAAACTTTATTTTCAGTGCCAAAATTTGCAGTCACTGCTCTAGCCCAATAATACACTCAGGGTGCAGGCATGTACAGGCTGTGGTGCAAGTCCACAGTCCACTGATGTTAACTGACTACTGACAAATTTGCAATCTTGGAAAGCTACCATGTGTGTTCCAACTATCGGGGGATCACACTCCTCAGCCTCCCTGGGAAAGTCTATTCCAGGGTACTGGAGAGGAGAATCCGGCCGATAGTCGAACCTCGGATTCAGGAGGAACAATGCGGTTTTCGTCCCGGCCGTGGAACACTGGACCAGCTCTATACCCTCCACAGGGTGCTTGAGGGTTCATGGGAGTTTGCCCAACCAGTCCACATGTGTTTTGTGGACTTGGAGAAGGCATTCGACCGTGTCCCTCGCGTCATTCTGTGGGAGGTGCTCCGAGAGTATGGGGTTGCAGGCCCTCTGTTGAGGGCTGTGCAGTCCCTGTACAACCGGAGCAGGAGCTTGGTCCGCATTGCCGGCAGTAAGTCGGACCTGTTCCCGGTGCATGTTGGACTCCGCCAGGGCTGCCCTTTGTCACCGGTTCTGTTCATTATTTTTATGGACAGAATTTCTAGGCGCAGCCAGGGACCGGAGGGGGTTCGGTTCGGGAGCCGGCAGATTTCGTCTCTGCTTTTTGCGGATGATGTTGTCTTGTTGGCTCCATCGAGCCAGGACCTTCAGCGTGCACTGGGACGGTTCGCAGCCGAGTGTGAAGCAGCTGGGATGAGAGTCAGCACCTCCAAGTCCGAGGCCATGGTTCTCGACCGGAAAAAGGTGGCTTGCTCCCTCCGGGTTGGGGGAGAGATCCTGCCTCAAGTGGAGGAGTTTAAGTATCTTGGGATCTTGTTCACGAGTGAGGGTAGAATGGAGCGTGAGATTGATAGGCGGATCGGTGCAGCGGCAGCAGTAATGCGGTCGCTGTATCGGTCCGTCGTGGTGAAGAAGGAGCTGAGCCGAAAGGCGAAGCTCTCGATTTACCGGTCAATCTACGTTCCTACCCTCACCTATGGTCATGAACTTTGGGTCATGACCGAAAGAACGAGGTCCCGGATACAAGCGGCTGAAATGAGTTTCCTCCGCAGGGTGGCGGGGCACTCCCTTAGAGATAGGGTGAGGAGCTCTGTCACCCGGGAGGAGCTCAGAGTAGAGTCGCTGCTCCTCCACATCTGAGGCTGAGGTGGCTCGGGCATCTGTTCCGGATGCCCCCTGGACGCCTCCCTAGGGAGGTGTTCCAGGCATGCCCCACCGGGAGGAGGCCCCGGGGAAGACCCAGGACACGCTGGAGTGACTATGTCGCTCGGCTGGCCTGGGAACGCCTCGGGGTCCCCCGGAGGAGCTGGAGGAAGTGTCCGGGGAGAGGGAAGTTTGGGCGTCCCTGCTCAGACTGCTGCCCCCGCGACCCGGCCCCGGATAAGCGGGTGTGAATGGATGGATGGATGGATGGAAAGCGACTGATTTGCCACACAAAGTATCCACTGCATGATAGTGTGATGAAAGTGTGAAAAATGAAATTACATAGTCAAAATACACAGCAAAAATGAACAAAGAAAACCAAAAACCAGTACAATGGTACACCACAGACACAAAAATACATTAATCATAATCACATCAAGACAGACAGAAAATATTGCCCTCTGAGATCAAAGATAAAAATTATAGACATTCTAAAAATTAGGCATTAAATCACAAAAAACATACCTCATAATGCAGAGAACTAAATTTAATAGTGCCTCCTTACTTTTGAGACACTAAATAAGTTGGGGTTGAACTAGTTGTTGTGTAGTGTCACAGAAGTTAGGAGCATTAAAGCTTAAAGCAGGGTGTTTTTACCTTTGCTGGCTCTGTATTGTCTACCTGAGGGTAATTCATATACAGAATATAGAATGTGTGAAAGGTCCTTCAGGATAAGGTGCATGTATTACAGTTTATTTGTAGTTACACAATTACAGTTTGGTTTTTGAAATTCACAATTTCTACCAAATGCTATATTAATCCACTGGAATGATTTGATGTGGGTGCTGATGGGTGTAGGGATAAAAACTTTGCAGTTTCCACCTTGGATGGCTCCCTCTTCTTTCACCAGCACTCTGCAGATCACAAGAAACCCCTAGACACTGATATGCACCAGTATGTTTGTTTTCTCTGTAATTCTTAAATAAAAATGTTTTTTTTGGACATGTGACCTCCCATTGATGTTACTAAACCATGAGCTTGGTGTAATATGCTTTCTTAAAGTCATTATGTCAGATGCTATATACAACTATGTAATACTGTTCTGAAGTGTACAATGAAATATAACCAGAAAATGCTGCAGTGCTTGTGAAACCACTTTGTATACATCTGAGAACCACTTTGATGAATTAGATACAGTTAGATGTTGTTCCCCACTTCATTACTGAAGGCTGAACACATTCTACTATCTTAAAAAACTGGAGAACACACAGCTGTTGCCAAGCAGTGGGTAAAATTAAAGGTGCAGCTGTACTCACAATAGGTTGCATAAGATACTCTGTCAGTGTTACGTACATGGAGTCGTACATAGCCAATAGCATAATAACCCGTGCTGCAGAATGGCATGTTCATTGGATTTGGCAGATTGTCACATTAGAGGTTGGGTGTTGCCTGATTGTATTACTGGTAGGGAACTATAGGCACAGATGAATTTTGAAACTACACCTAGCAAGTATGAAAAATATTGGAAGTGACTGAAAAGGTAAAAAAAAAAAAAAGAAGAAGATTGATTTGAGCTCAGCTGGAGAAAAATCATGTTTGTAGAGCAGTAGGGGGGGAAAAAAAGTCACAACAACATACATGAGTTTTGAGCCTTGACCTCCTGATGGTAAAGTCTACACTTGGACTTATCACTAGATAAGACATTGCAAGAGCATTTGGCCCCAAGTACCATCAGGGACACCAAGTGCAGTTATGTCAACACAAAAAGATTAATACAAATAATTGTAACGACAAGGTAAGCTGACTATATTCTCAGGCAAATCAATATTTGACCCTCTGTGAACGGTACAATTCATAAATATCTTATGATGAATAAAGACAATCAGTTATCTATAGCCTAAGTGCCCACCAATTGCAGCAACAGACAACCTAATAACACTTGTATTCACACTGCAGTGATTAATGCAGGTTATTTTACGAGGAAATGAAGGCAGGCAAGGTAATGATATTCTCAAGAAAATTAATACTTAATCCCCTGAAACTAGAATACTGTACAATTCAGAGATCTACGGCCTAACAATGGCAGGCACTTTTCATTAATGGTTGCTTTGATCTGTCTTTTCTCTTCTCGAACTGGTTTCAAGAACTTACTGGTTATGCGAAACAGATTGAAACGCTCATTACATAAAGAAAAACGCAGTGAAAGCAGTGTTTTTGACGGCGTAAAATGCGGCGTTTCAATGTACTTTATTTGTGCGCTGTCACTAGAGCGCCAAAAGTAGCGGCGTTTATAACAAATGAAATGGCGTGAAAAACGACGTTTTACTTGAAAATCGTGTGAAAATACCAGTGATCTTTTGCAGTTTGGGCTTGCCATAGTCTTCCGGCGGGAATGGTGAACGCGAGTTCATACGAATTGATCGCGTGCGGTGTGCCTGCACCGTCACTGCTGTCGTCACTGAGGTCAGATTGACGGAACGAAGATGGCGACCGCCTACGAGAGATACAATTTGTAAGTAAATAGACTGTAGTTAATCGTGTTTTTAATCCCCCTTCTCCTTTCCAAGTCTGATAAAAGGTAAACAAGAGGCCAAGATCGTGACTGAGGTAAAACAGGAGCTGGAGTTCAAAAGCAACGTCCAGTTTGATGACAGCGGCTTAAGTTCGTTGACAGGCTTGGGAACGTTACAGCAGGAACCAGTCAAGTTTCAGTCCACGCTCATTCATTATGAAGAATATATCTTAACACCATTACGTAGACTTGGCAGGAGGTGTCTAATGTTACGGGTGTCAAATCTTTTATGTCTTTAATCGCCAAAACGGCTTGACCAGGGGTTTTGTGGTTAGCTGCGAACAGGAATGTTGAAAGTTAGTACGCTGAACCTAGCTAGAAGCAAATGGCTATTTATGGGTTTGTCGGCAATTTTACATCATGAACTTGTCAGCTCCATTCAGGGGTGGCAATGTGATAGTTGCTTTAGGACACACGTTTCGTTGAAACGCAAGTCGTTTAGGTTCGACTAACGCTGTTTGTGAACCAAACACTGAAATTTGGCAAAATGTAACGTTGCTTATTGCCGACTACACAGTAACTAGTTATGAAAGTCGCCACAACTCTCGGTACTTTTCCAGACACACCCTGTTCACCCCATTGACAGTGAGAGCTACGCAGTCTTACCGGTCTGTCCTCTGATCTGTTCTGTGCCACTGGACCGTTCAGTCTGTTGTCAGTGTTACCTTGACAGTTTCAGTCGGTGAAGATGGAGAGTGTCCCTCAGCCACCGCACGTTTTAGAATTTAGAGGATCATACCACTATTTTACATGTTATATCCTCGTCACAGTGATATAAAATGACACATGGTGAGATTTTAAGGCTCATTTCTAAGCCCCAATATGGTTTTAATAATGGGATTTTATATTTCCCCCTCTGATATATGTTAGCTTTGTGTAGAAGGCATTGAAGCCGCATTTAGACCGTTGTGAAGGGAGATAAAATATGCAAAAAGTATACGCGATGGAGGGGAGGAAGTGCTCACTTAGGGGGCCAGCTATTCTATCAGGGTGGACTTGGCCGCTCTGACCCCCTTCTTGTCAGATTCACTGGCCATACTAAATTATTGAACACATATATCACACTAACTTCAGAGATGGATGGAACTCCTTCTCTTTGGTGAGGTGTCTGATGTCAGATGATAGTGATGATGATGGTACTTGCGTCTGGTTTTCCTAGTTCAGGTCAGTCATTCTTGAGAAGAACCAAGTCGGTGGTCAGTGTTTGTTGTTGTGTTCCCTCTTTCGTTGCACTTACCACAGCTTTAAATTCACTCAACTTCACTTAAATGATTTCACATCTGAAAGCAGAGACCTGGGTAGCTTGGAGGAGTTTGAGGTTCAGCTCTGAGATGTACTTGGTAACGTCCACCATGAAGGCCAAATCACACAGACACTTGGTACCACTGAGTTCCACAACAGGTTTTATTTCATCTCTGTGAATTATTCCTGACAAACAGACACTTTGGAACAATTTTTCTTTGTCCGGTGCTAGCAGCTCTTTTTTTGTATTTATGAATTGCCTCAACTCTGAAGCACAGTTTTTTTTAGCTATTAAAATTACTACTGCACTCATGTATTTGACAATTAGATCAATTTGTTAGCATTCCAGGCAGCCTTTGTCTTCTACTCCCTTTGCTATGGTGTGCTCAGCATTTTCAGAAGTTTTCAAACTTCATTCATTCCAGCAAGTATCATGTCTAATTTGTTATTTTCAGTCCTATGTTATTATTACATCAGGGATATTTAATCAGTTCACATTACGACAATAAAATCATGATGTTCACTGTAATGGACCCATCTCAAGCAAGTTTCCAGTCTTTCTCAGTTGTTTTTTTTGTGCTATACTTAAATGAATGAAAACCAGTGGTTTCTTGAAATGTAGTAAGAACCGATCCAAAAATCTTCAGTGTGCTTTGGATCATGGTCAGCACAGCTGCAATGTAAATTAATACATGGTTTATACTGAACTGGCTAAACCATGCACACAGTCAGGTGGTCCTTAAACAGTCCGCTTCTCCATTTACTTTGTGTTGGTGTACCACAGACACGTTTAGCGTGATGTAGATTATGGACACCCAACAATAGAGTGTTTGTGTGGTTGTGTTGCTACAGCCGCTGAGTTTTTCAATATGTCATTCTGAGCTCCAAACTTAACAGGAGGTCACATTTTTCTTCTGCTGGAATTTAAAGCTGTGTGTTGCTCAAGCTGTTGCTAAGATTTCTGGTCAATTTGAGATACTGAATCAACAGGCTCTATAGAACAGCTGCTGGCATAGCAGGCTTAAGTTTGATAATCAATATTTTTTTTCAATTGACTTTGTGTTTGTTTTTTCTCATTCCAGCATTTTCTTTTTGCTTTTACTTTTTCAATATTTTTTTAAATTTTATTCAGGAGTTTGACACTATAGAGACAGCAAAGGTGGACAAAAAGTAAGAGGAAAACATGAAAGAAGATCCCCCAGTGGAATTATACAGGGGCTGTTGTGATTACTGTACATAGTATGCACCTCTGCCACATTTCACCACTTTCTACAGTGTAATTGTGTTTCATAAGCTGAGATGATTGTTGGTTTGGTGTAATAAGTATTTTTCCCAGCAAGCAAAGGAGATGTCACAATCAAGTACATAACTACACCAGAACCAGAGCCAGGGGGGATTCAGGCTGCATATGAATGTTTAGAAAAAACCTACAGAAACTACAGCCTTTTTCTTTCATAACCACTTTACCGTGATCTTGATGGAAACACCCTGCTTCCAGGTAGGGCTGCTCAATTATGGCAAAAATCACAATCCCGTTTATTTGGGCAATATTGAGATCACGATTATTTAATGAGATTACACATTGATAATTTTGTAAACCATTTTTTTCTGGGAAAATCTGTTGTAGCATTTAAATCAGGATGCCCAGTAAAAATACAAGTTAGATGTGAAAATATTTTTACTCCTCACGCTGTTTCCCCCACTGTTTCTCTGATGTCTGCCCTCCCTCTCGCTCCTCTCCTAATATTTTCACATCTAACTCTGTGAATTGAGGGTTGATTTTGACCAAACCAGAGTTGGTGGAGATTGTTGGAACAGTAGAAAGACGAACCAAGAAGGTTATGGTGAGTTTTATTTAATTTCTGTCAAGTTTGAATGAAATGTGTTTTACAATGATAAACTTACTGTTTCTATAAATGGAGTCTGGTGGCTTTAGCGGGATTGATTTAGCTACTGTTTTTTGGTTATTTGGTTAAACAAAAATCTTACTCCCTAGCAAACCACTACCTGTGCACGGATCCTTTCCATCATGTTGTCAGACACCTAGAATAACCATCTGAGCGTGTCAGTGGCAAAAACAAGCACTTTTAGATGCTGTACATTGAAGGTACACAAATGCCCATTTCGTGGCTGAAAGCTGCAATGCTCTTTTTCAATACTGGACCAGTTTCAACAATTGCCGTCTGCATTAGTCACTTGAATGATGAAATGAAAAACAAAGTGAAAATGGTGTCCATAAATACATTCTTTTCACATTTGTCCCGCCCCCTAGTGGCCCATAATCTTGAACCTAGGATCTGAGGATGTGCACCAAGATTAGTTACAATTGCTTAAAAGCCAATTTTGATTGGCTTTTAAGCAACAAACAATTGTCGCTTAAAATTGAACTTAAAGACATGGAAACTGTGGATCAGCAACGTCTGTAGATGACCCAGACTTAGTTTCAGGATAATTAGCCCAATCGTTTCTGTTGAGCTGTTGAAAATAGAGTTTGGTGGTGAAGTTGCAAAAATGTGCCATTTTTACAGCAGAAGACCATATAAGCAATGATGCAGATGAAATGAGAGATTAAAATTCTGAAAGAATTTTGACTCTAAGCCAAGCCAAATTTCAAAGATAATTTCAAGAAAAAAAAGTAAACTTGATTATTACACCGTCGCCACTGCTACGAAGCAAATTCAACATAGCCAAGCTTTCTTTGCATGAGGTGGCTTGACAAAACCTAAAACCCCATTTAGGCAAGGCAAGGCAAGGCAAGGCAAATTTATTTGTATAGCACAATTCATACACCAGGCAATTCAAAGTGCTTTACAGAAGCATAAAAATACATTAAAATCATACATTTCAAAGAAAGAAAGAAAGAAAGAAAGAGATTAGAAGAGAATAGAAAAATAAAAATAAAATACAATTAAAGGAAGCCAGTAAAAGACAATAATTTAGTGTTTAAGACAATAATCTAGCATTTAAAATGATTACTTTAAGTAAAAGCTGTAGCGAATAATAATGTTTTCAACTCTGATTTAAATGAGCTGACAGTTGGTGCAGACCTCAGGTGTGCAGGGAGAGTGTTCCACAGGTGAGGAGCATAATAACTGAAAGCTGCTTCACTTTGTTTGGTTCTCATTCTGGGAACACACAATAGACCTGTCCCTGATGACCTGAGAGGTCTGGATACTTCATATGGAGTTAATAAATCTACAATATATTTCGGTCCTAGACCATTTAATGCTTTGTAGACCAACAGTAAGATTTTGAAGTCTATTCTTTGATTCACAGGAAGCCAATGTAGTGATCTGAGGACTGTTGTAATATGGTCCATTTTTCTGGTGTTTGTAACGACTCGTGCAGCAGCATTTTGAATCAGCTGTAGCTGCCTAATTGATTTTTTTGTTTAGGCCAGTATTTAGAGATAATGGGTATCACAATGGTAGTATTTAACTTTCTTTGTTAACTGAGATTTTCTTCATCAGACTCTGTGCGCATCCCTACTTTTGTTGTGGCATTTGACACAAAATGGACCAGTCAAATGCCCCCTACTTCAGAAGTAAGGATTGTATCATCAAAGGTAAAAGAAATTGTTAAGAAAATGTTAAAATTTCAAAGATATTAAATGTCATTTAACAAAATACTTTTAAAAGAAAGCAAACAAATGCTGAAACCAATGATAAAAATCCACATTTGTTTCAAAAAAACAACAACATTAATTTAGGAAAAAGTAACATTTTTAATTAGAATTAATAATTTAATCTGATGTGACATTGCACATAAAAAATCATTTACAACTGAAATTATGTGCAAAATAACTAATTAACAAAATAATATTTTGAGTAAAATATTGCTCTTGCCAAAGCCATCAGCATTTATTTACAGAAAGAGTAGTTTTGTCATTGTAAAACACACTATATTTGATCATTTTATATCCAACTCATCCAGGATTACCATGGCAATGATGGTACTGGATCAACATAACCAAATTATCCATTGTCAACATGGCAGTGATGGTCCTGATTCAACATAAACAAATTATCAAGGGTCAACATGGCAACACTAACACTGCAATGATGTAAAAAAATGGGCTATAAAAAGGGGATGCTACTATGCTCCTGTTCATTTTAATAATTAATTATGTGGACCAAAACAAAATTAAGCAATACTCTAGCTTATTGCCAATCTTAGCTTTTAGCATAGCCTATCAAGTTAGCAAGCTAACTCACCGTCTACTACTACTACTACTACTACTACTACTACTACTAATAATAATAATAATAATAATAACATTGGCAAATACAAGAGTTTTCAAGAGTGATGCTGCTTGGACCTCTAAAAACATGTCTTAACTTAAGGCAGCCATAAATGATCTTGGAACACTGCCCTAAAACTGGTGCTGCTAGAAAAAGTTCTTGGATGTAGGGGAATTACCTCTAAATTAATGTTACATTCGTTAATATTACCAGGGGCACCAACCTTCGTCAGCTACGAAGGATTTTGTATATTATATCTGTTAAAGCTGATGTAGTGAACGAATGAATCAACAGTAGATCAGTCTGATAATCTAAGGCGTGAACTCTCAGTACAGGGATTGCTTATATTCAGCTCAAAAGGACACCGTCTGACAACGACTTGTATGCAAAAGATTATTTATTAAACACAATAATGAAATGAATATGAATCATGAATGATACGATAGATTATATGGAAACACTGCACAAACACTGCACAGAAGAACTTATGGCAAGAGAATGGTAAAATGAGTTTGGCGATAGTGAGAAGTAGGTTTTAAAGGGAAACGGGGACGCGAATATGAAGTTAATTTGTTGAATGAACGATCTAGAGAATTTAGACAAATTAACAATATCTCAACCTCACGGACCAACTCTTATTCAAAACCGCTTAGGTATGCCTACTTTGTCAGCGATGTTCCTGTAGAGGTCTGCTCCGAACTAACACGAAGAGGCTCCGCGCCGTTGTCTGTCACTCTGGCCCGTACAGCAGTCTGCAGGACGAATCAAGCGAACCGCTGATGAGAGCTGGTGCTGGACAGGGATGTCTCGGGAGCTGAGGGTCTTCGGTGTCGGTTACAGACGAGGAACGGCTTCTGATGGTTCTTTAACCCGGACCAGCGGGTCAGCAGCAGGCTACAGGTCTTCGGTGCAGTCAGTTAGTTGTTGGCCGTTTGGCAAGGCTTTTGATTACTAATAATAAGATTGAGAAACTCTTCGATGGCCGGTCGAAAATGTCTTCAAAGTTATTATTACGTGACTAGACTTTAACAACAAAAATAGAAATTATGCGGCTTGGCGTGGCGAGCAAAAATGAAAGTTTCACGAAGATTAGAAAAGTGCGTTTTCTGCAGAATTAAATCAGGCCGCTCTGTGTCGTTGTGAGCAGCAGCAAAAAGACTGAGAAAACGACGGAGCGGAAAATACTTAAAACTAAAGACAAAGAACTTAACACAAAAATTAGACTAAAGAAAGAAAGAAAAGGAAACTTAACAGAACAAAAAGAAAACACAACTAGAACTGGAGTCCGCGATGCGCGACTACTTTATCATCGCTCCAGGGCGTGTCTAATCAATAGGACGTCACGCATGTAGGATGGTTCGCAGACGCGCAACGTGATTTCGTCCTACAGAGCGAGAATTAATTAATGATTCATACGAGGGACTCATCTGCTTCTCACTATGGTCAATCGAATATATTTTAAATGATCAATTTTTTAATGGCACTTCAACAACAACATGCGCGTTCGCTACATGCGTTAGACAATTCTTATGAATAACGACAACATTAAACAATGAACATGGTAACATTTCCTAATACTAATCCTAACAAACATGATGATTAAGGGTATAACTACTTTAACATGATGAAGGAATAAAGAAGGGCAGACTATATTTGCCGAAATGATTATCGCTATTACGGTTACTTATTAATAAATGTATCCGCTAAGCGCATTCAACCTAATTGCTATGAACCTCTAGATAGCGGTATGGTTAAATGGTAGAAACTCAGAGAAAACCTTTGAAATAGTTTAATTCACAGTTTCGTCATTCTGTAAGTTAGAAAAACCAGGAAAGCGTTGTTATTGTACTGATCATGAGCTTAGCACTGTAATTACATCTACAGTTAAATCAAACATTGAGATTTGGTTAATTCGGTAGGTTAAGCAAAAGACACACAGACATACAGAACAGTTTGCTTCAGGAATGTTCAATTTACAACCCATCAACATTATCTGGTTTGAAGATTCCTTTGAGACATGGCATTCGTTCATCCAGGCAGTTTTATTGTCCTCAACTCCCATGGGCTATCAAGAAAGAGTTAGCACCTCCATGGGAACGTCTTGACCAGATGTAAATTAGAAGTAAAAGTGTTGTCAGTGACTCTTGTTGCCCTGAAAGAGTGTGATGAGAGGTCTCTCAACCAGACATCCTGTCTCTGCCTGGGTTCGCACCTTCTGTGAACCTTCCAGATGGTCAATAACTCTTAAAAGTCTGATTGTTTTATCACTACACTTCTCCTGAGCAATGCAAAGAGGTTAGAAGAGGGTCAGTTACAGACCAGTTCTGCTACATGGACATGATGATAAACTTCTAGGTGCTTGTAATCGCACAAAAAATGTTAAGAGGGGTGGAATTACCTCTACTGTAATGCATCATGTGATAAATTAAGCATTAACATACACTTTCACAATATTGATTTCATCAATACATGTCACACTCATGCCTGGACTTTCTAATGTTGTTAAATTACTGCAAGTAAAACACAACCCTACAGATTTTTCAAATTAAAGGTCTACCAGGAAAGCGAGAGATTATGATATTAAGCTGCTTTCAAGGATTTTAATTGCGAAACATCTGTGCAGGAAGTGTTGAGTGTCATTGCATCTTAAAAGTGATTAAAAAACATCTAAGTGGAGGTGATAACAAGTAATGAATGAAGACAGTATTTCTTTTAAAAGGACAAAGTGTTTTCAGCGGAGTGCTGACTTTGGCATGACTGTTGTACTGATTGAATTAGTGTGGTGGAAAAGTACATAGTGAATTTATCAAGAGAACAGGTAAGCTTTTAAGTGGTGAAACTTTGTATTGCAAAGCAGAGTGATGAATGTGCCTTACATCATTTGACCTCTTGCTCTCTTTGGTGCTGCCACACTAGCAGTTGACCTTTGTTTTGAAGGAGAACATTAGCATCCCAAGGCCTTATCTGTAACACTTTGGGATGTTTGATGAACCTGACTAAACATTTCAAAGTTGTAACTTTAACCCTGGATGAAAAACTGAGCTAACCTACCATCTCCCTTGTTCTTGCCCAGGCACACAACCCCAGAGAAGTTCTTCATTGAGGCCTGTGATGAAGGGGCTGATGCTGTGCTGGCAATCGACAGGGTCTCAAATGAGATGACCCTCACAGGTAGAAAGTCTTTGAAAGTTTAACAGCTGTGCATGACGGACACTACAAAGATGAAATAGTTTGAGATGCGTTTCAGACCCTCATAGATGCATTTCAGCTCTCACCACCTGTGAACTCCAGGCTTATTTTCAATCTCTACATGTATCAGCTAGGCATGCATCAGAAAAATAAAAATAAAATGACCTTGCAGCTAGCCATCAATTGCCACATGAATGGTACTGAATGTTCTATAACTAGTAGAGGAACTAAGGCCCTAAAAGTTGAGATGGGTGTCTGAAATATTTTACTGCAAATTTAGTTTATTTGGTTGATGTTTGGATCCTCCCCAAAACCAAAAATAGTGAAAATTTTGGTTTTCCGAAAAGGTACACCTTCTGCCTTATCAAATGTATCTCCGGAAATAATTAGCAGATGTCACCACATTTTGACTGCATTGTTGTTGTTGTTGTTGTTTTTTGTGATGGCTGTGGTACCAAACACCAGTGGCTCTTAGTACATGCTGCCTAAAATAATCTTCAGTTGGGGCAGTTGAGAGGCAGGCATGTCTGAGGTGGATGCCAGTACATTACTCATCTCACCCAGATTGGTATAAAAGTCAGCTTTATTGTCAATTACACTGTATGTACAGGACATATAAGCTGTGTCCCAATTCAGCGGGTGGATTTGAAGGCCGATTACATCGTAACGCTGTACGAAGGCGTCCTAATTCGTCCAAATTCGAAGGCTCCTCCAAATGCAGCCGACAAATGCGTTATCCTTTTCCCTGTATTCGGAGGATGCATCGCTACTATCCTTCGCGGCCTCCCATATCCCAAGATGCTTTGCGCACCGATTGTTTTTATTAACAATGGCGACCTGTTGATATGAGGAGCTCAGTTAACTGTTAGCCTTATTAAAACCCTTCACGTACAAATGTTACAAGCTTGGATGTCAACTAAGATCTTATTGTAACTGTGAAGATATTCACATCAGGTGACTTTGTTCTCGTAAGTTGTATAATAGGCTACATTTCGCTCCTCTTACAAGTGATAGGAGCTATACGGGCGCATCTCTGCACCCCGTATGTGTGTTTCTCCCGGGTTAGGAGGGAAGAAGTTATGACATCGTGACACAATCAGGAAATGCTCCGAAGGCTAGACCGTCCCATTTACCGATAGTTGATGTGGCCGAAGGAGGAGCCTCCGAAGCCATTGCCTCCGGAGACCGCGTAGGCTGGGTCCTCCGAAGGATGCAGCCGCTGAATTGGGACACAGCTATAGAGGGATGCTGATCGCCTTTGTTCTTGTTCTTCTGGCCATACAAAATGTGTGTGATGTCTACAGACAATAACTCCTCAAAATTTGTTCTTAGACCAAAGTGACTGTTAAAGCAGGTGTTTTTCCTATTTTGAAAAAGCTGCATGTCGTATCCCAGCTTGTAAGTGCATGACAAGCTGGAAAGCACTGTCACAATGCTTTCCCCAGCTTTTTGCAGATTGTATTGATTGGCACAACCTTCTCTTTGCCAGGACAGCCTTTGTGCTTTATGACTGAAGCTGAGCCAAATTTGCTGCAACTTGCATAATACAAGAGCAACACAAGGATGTAAGTGTCATCCACGCTTGAGGTGGATTTGGTGACATTCTGATAATTGTTTCCAGAGATACATGTGATAAGGCAGATGCTGTTCCTTTTGCAGAAGTCTAAATTTTCACTATTTTCAGTTTTGTGGAGGATCCACACATCGACCAAATAGACTTATGTTGCCGTAAAATATTTTTAGATAACCATCCATTTCAAAAACTAGACATATGAAAGGTCTGGAAAAATATTGTTGTGCAATGTTCTGTTTCGGCGGAGGTATCTCAAACACTAAAGCTTTTTTGGTCAATTTGTACCCCAACTAAACAGTTTAACATTTGAAGAAGGTTTTTTCCTGTATGTTCACAGGTTTTTAACATACAGTAAATATTTGATTAAATGGGACAGAGTAGAGTGTCAGTGCTCCAGGGATATAAGAAACATATTGATGGGACATGCTGAGCCCCAGTAATGTCAATTCCTGTACTGATAGTGTAAAACCAAACAAAGTTAATGCTTGTAGATTGATCATCAACGGAACTGGACTATGCAAAAAAAAATGCATTATGTGTGACATGTCAGTATCCATACATACATACATTAGGACGACTGTCCAATCAAAGCTTTCGCCAATGCTTTTCGGATATGTCCACATTATACTCTACAACACCCTGTCATTCTACCTTATCCTGTCTTTGTGACACGATGAGTGCTGCTGGTAATTCTTCAATAGTTATTTGTTTAATGCTGGGATCAGACTACACGATTTTTTTGTCTTTGATGATGATCACCGTGTCAGATCTAACAATCACACTTACATAAACTCTTGCCATGCCTTGGTCGGGTGACTAGCAAGACTAAACAAATGACAACGACATGGCGTGTAGATATTAGCTTAATGCTATCAATTAGTTAACTCACGCTAGCAAAACTGAGTTGGCACCAGGCCCAATTAACCTAAGCTACCAATATGTTATGTAACATTAGCTGGCCATCAATATTTTGCGAATGTCTATTTAACTTGTAAAATCTACTATGAGTTATCTTAAGCTATTAAGTCTACCTTTTCTCTGGTAAGTCACTGGCTTATTTTCCAAGACGACACTCCTCTGACTCTCTGACCTGGTGCCTGGGTATTTGACGTGATGTCACTTTCAAGGCCACGCTCTTGTGAGTAATTAATGTCGGACTCTGCAGTGAAGGTGGAGACATGTGGCGTTGCGACAATTAAAAAAAAAAAAAGAAATAAAAAAAAAGAAATTTGAGTGGCGGCTAGGATTTAGGAATGGCGGCCTGCCACTCCTAAATGAATGTAGAGCAAACACTGAAACTGTCAGAAGCTTAGTGTGTGATGCTGGCCGTCTTTTCTACGGAAAAAAGGAAAAAAAAATGGCTGTGGATGCCCTATAACATTTAAAGCAAATGCAAGAGGTGGTGTTAACTTCAGCCCGTTCGGTCACTGTTTATACATCTACTGTGTAGCATGTGGATAATAATTGCAACAGGTACAAGTGCAGGCTTGGCTGTGTTGGCTGCATCTAACAGACAACTTTAACGTTTGATACGGAATAGGTTGTTTGCAGTCAATCTTTTGTTGTGGCGTGAACTGCAGATGGAGGGCCAGAGGGGATTTTCTAGATAGGAAGCATGATAACACACAGTCAAAATGCCTATGATTTGCTTAGTTTACGGTTGTTCAGATCGATCAAACCAAGAAACCACAAGGAGCTTTTATTGAGTACCAAATGTTGTTCACAAGGATGAAAAATCCAAGAAATTAACTGAAAAACACCAGAAAAAAATGCCCTGTTAACTGTCTGCAGTCGGGTGGAGCCAAGTCAGCTAATAGTGGAAATGTTGTTAGCTATTTTTTTTAAATCTGTGGTGATAAATTTAAAGTAGTAGCTACAAGCAACACCACTAACACTTGTTAAATCAGTATTAACATAGTATTCAACATATGTTCTGATTTTCTGTTTGTACCTTTCTCTCATAATTTCATCTAAACTTGCCCAGTAAGAACTTTCCTTCATCTCATCCATTGCAGTTTTCACTTCCAGCCCTCCGTCTGAATTTAACACATGACTGCAAACACCCTATTAGTAATGATAAACATATTCCTGCAATTAGGATCAGGGATAATGTTTTGTCAGTATAGCAAGCTACTTGCTGGGCTGATGAAGTGCTTCCGCTATTTCTCGCTGAAAAGACTCCCTGGACCACGTGGTCTCTCACTTCATTTTCTTTCCAAATATGGTGAATCTGCCAGAGTGAACCCAAAGGATACCTGCCACCTGACCATGCCCACCTTACCTGCTGGGTAAGGGGACGGAGACTATAAATTGTTTGCTCACCCTGCCATTCATCCTTTGCACTCCCTGCCAGCACTCCAGTATATCCATGTATCCTGATTTGTGTGTGTCTTCAAAGTTAATGTGAGTGGTCAATCCATCATTTTGATTGTTTCATTTGTATGCCTTTTGTGGTGGCTCTGCTGCCCTAATCTCTTTGCTCCCAGACATGTGCCAGGAGCCATGTAAGAAGTGTGTTTGTTGCTTGACCATTTGATTGTTTAGCTGTGAATTGTATATTCACACATAGACTTATTTGTTGTTTCTTGTTTGATTGACCACTCCGTTGTTTAATTGTAATTGTATTATCTCTTTGTTTATCTCTTTACTGAGGCAGCACACACAAACAAGCCATGACAAAGACAAATACAGAATCAATAACATCAAAGATCAAAGCAAAGATAAATTAAAGCCACTGGTGTTGCATCGAAACCTGCCTTCTCCCTTGCCTAATTCCATCACTCCACTCCTTGCCATTGACGTCCTCTGATCGAGACCCTGTTTGCTCACCACACACTCACTCTCCCTGAACCACATCACCCCTACAGTTCCTTCACTTGCCAATATTTGTCTTTTTTTACTCGATCATGGTACCTACTCGAGGAAACATCAGCTAGGCAGGGGTATTGTTGCCACAGCTCAATGAACTTTTCCTCTCTTGTTGTCCCACCTGAAAGCAGCAACCTCAGCATACCTCTTCCTCATCCTCCTCCTCTTCGCCATGGTTACCTGACTGAACTTTGCAGAGAACACCTGATTAGTAAACGCTCAGGAACATGTTATAGGGGATGTCACACTAGGCGTGTCAAGACAAAACAATTCTGACATACTAGTCTTTTTTGTCGAGGTGTCGTGGGGCATCCCAAATACTGCCTGGCAGGTTGTTTAGCATGTCATACTACAGCAGTATAGACACCAGTTTGCTGTTCACGATCAACCATGATGCTGGTAATTGGTTGGCCATGACAAAATCGTCTAAAAATCAGGTAAGATTCTTGTAGTCTGATCCCAGAATAAGACACAATCTTTCAGCAGATCCTGTTATTCAGTTTTGTTGTCATGCAGCTTGATTCATTTTCAAACCTGTTTTGAAACATATAATCAATTAATCAATATCAAGATGAACATTTTTGACTTATCCATCTGCCTGACATTTAATGGTTAAAGCAGTTTGGAGGATGCTGAGAATCGAGATTAAAGAGAAAGTTATTATACATTTTATAAACTAACATTTTTTATTTATTTATTTTTTACTCTTTTTGTGCTTTCACAGTTAAAAAAGATGTCCCTCCCTCAGCAGTCACCAGGCCTATATGTGGCATCATGGGAACCATTCGCCTGGTAGCAGGTAGGCACCATGGTGAAACAGGACTGTGTTGTCAGTGCTCTGTTGAGCATGTTTCTGAAGCCTGTACAATTAAGCAGTTGTGACTTAAAACACCATACAGGGATGTACCTGATCGTCATCACTAGGAAGAAGAATGTGGGCAGCCTCCTTGGCCATGCTGTGTGGAAGGCTGTGGATTTTGATGTGATCTCTTACAAGAAGACAGTGCTGCATCTCTCAGAGATCCAGGTCAGCAAGGCCATTCACTCAAAGTAGACATTTTCAAATTGTGCATAAAAAACCTGAGTGGAAACCCTGAAAATTCAGAAATAATAGAAAATCATGGCCAAGTTTTTACACTTGGCTGAGGCGGAAAAGTTTGTGCATCAATAAAAGTAAAATGCAACAAAATGCAAGGGAAACAGACTTAAACATCCACTGAAGCTTCCACTCCACTTGAAAGAGATGGAAAAATGTTGGCACATGAAAACATCAGATTTGTGTGGAGCAATGAGGAGACTGTAACTTTTAAATGAATTTTTGAAACAAATTACATACTGTATACAGTTTGCCTGCTGCTGTTTTAATGACTTCATCTTGTTGAGCCCTGCAGTGTTCTGCAGTGGTGTAATGGCACCTGACTGGAGCGCCTACTGTTTGTTTGCCACAATATGTTTCTTATGTTGTAGCATCCCATCAAAGAAACAGTTTGAGAACAGAAATTCGCACTTTCCACAGACACAGACACAGATACACACACACACACACACACACACACAGACACACACACACACACACACACACACACACACACACACACACACACACAGAGTCACCCAATTTGCTCTGATATCAGATTGGATACAAATAAAATGAATTTTAGGTAAAGCCTACACCTACTTTCCACCTTTCATGATGTTCACATATGGTTCCCAGAACTTAATAAAGTCTTTTTCCTTGCTCTGAGCAGTGTACATCAGTCCTTTCAGAATGATACAATCTGAAGTATCCATACTCTTTCCAACAATATCTTTATTTATTTTAACACTGTTTAACAATCACACACTGTGCAGAGCAAACACCTCTGAACATATACAGCACACCCTAAAACATAACAATATCCTACCCCCCAACAAGTTCACATATATACAAACATACATGTAAAATAAATTAGTAAAATAATAAACAAAATAACTTAAAATAATATTAACAAAAATAAATAAATAATAACAACAAATATGTCAGACAATTGTTTGTTGAGGACTGGATCAATGCAAAATTGTTCTGTATCCACTACTATACATCTCATCCAGGTGGGCTACAGTTTTAGTTTAAGGCGAGTATTAACCGTTTGAGACTGGGCCTTGGCACAGGCTCTCTTCCACTCCTCATTACTGATGTTTTCCTGCAAATCTACTCTCCCTGCCGCCACCCTTTTTACTGACATTTCTGGAGATTCATCCACCAGAAGATTATATTTTTTGGAGATCAAGCCCCTCCCATGGCAGTCCTTTACCATTATTTCTTCTATTGTAGACAATGCTGGGCTGGATAATGATTGGTTTTGTTGTGTTCTAATGAAGTTTCGCAGTTGTAAGTATTTGAAGAACTGGCTACATACTACATTGTATTTGACAATGATTTCTTCGAAGGATATCAGATGTTTACTGTCTGGGTTGTAAATGTCTCCTATTTTTTGTAGCCCCTGGTCAGCCCAGATTTTAATCCTCCATCTCTTCTTCCTGGGGGGAAAGACTTGTTTCCCATATCGGACTGAAAAGGGAAAGACAGTCTTTTTCTTTAAGGTATCTTCTAACCTGGTGCCACACACTAATCATGTTTCTAACCATCGGGTTTTTTGTGTTCTTTTTAAATTTCTTAATATTAGCTGAGTACATGTAAATGTAAATTAAAAATTATTGAGCATTGGTACAGTTTGAATGCCTAAATAAGTGAAGCAATCGGCAACTTTAAATTGTGCAGCTACTGTAGGTGGGTTTTCCCTTTCTTTGTGGTTTAACAGCATTATTGACGTTTTAGATTTATTAATCTTATAGCCTGAAATCTTACCAAATTCCCTAATCAGGTCTAACAGGGCAGGGATAGATGTGTTTGTATTTTTGAGAAAAATAATTGCGTCATCCGCAGCCAGACGTTGCTCCCGCTCTCCTATAGTTATACCTGAAATATTATCATGTGATCTTACAGCAATTGCAAATGGTTCAATAGCCATGATAAACAGCAATGGGGACAAAGGGTCCCCTTGTCTACACCCCTGATTTATTTTGATAGTTTTTGAAATATTATTATAAATATTATCATTTGTTAAATTTGTTAAATTTCTGCATATGATTCCTTGTAAAGTAATCTAATCCATTTACAAAAAGTCTCCCCCAGGCCAAAATGTGCTAGAATTTCAAACAGATAGGTCCATTTGACTCTGTCAAAGGCCTTTTCAGCATCCAATGACAGTAGGGCAGTGTCTGGTGCTCCCTTTTGATTATGCATAACATTCAAAAGTCTCCTAACATTATGAAATCCTTGTCGGCCATGAATAAAACGGTTCTGATCTCCCCCAATTATCTTTGGTATTATTCCTTCAATCCTTCTTGCCAAAATCTTACAGAGTATTTTTAAATCTGCATTTAGTAGGCTTTTCACATTTATTATTTGGCTTTCCTGCTTTCGGAATCAAGGTGATTAAAGCTCCTCTTAAAGTGGATGGCAGGATTCCATTTTGAAAGGACTCTGTAAACATTTCTAAAAGTGGAGTCAGTAATTTAGATTTCAATCAGCCGGGCCGGAGGAATGATGCTGTACCGGAGTCCCATTGACCGGAGTTGCCGTCTCGCCTTGCGAAGTCCTTCTGTTTCTTGTGAACATCTGCTGCCATGTCCTGGTAAAACCTCACCGGCTGATTCTTATAGAGTACTTCTCTTTTCGTCTTGGCGGCTCTCACAGCCATTTCTTTATCTTTATAATTCAGAAACTTCATTATGAGCACTCTGGGTGAAGATCTGTTATGTATTCTTGGTCTGATTCTGTGCACCCTCTCCAAGGTTAAATTTGTGTGCGACGTTGCCAGCTCCAGTGTGTTTGGTAACCAGCTCTCCAGAAAGGCGCACGTGTCCACACCCTCCGCTCCCTCTGGTAGTTCGACAAGCCTCAAATTAGAGCGCCTTGATCTTGTCTCCAGATCCAGAATTTTTCCCTCCAGGTCTTTATTATTATTTTTTAGGACTTGTACTTTGGTTTGAAGGGAGGTGACCCTGTCCTCAGCCGCCGAGATTCTCGTTTCTACCTCCGTAACGTGCTCTGCACAGTCCGTGATGTCTTGCCTCACGTTTTCAATAGCAGCCAAAACGCCATCAAACCTGATGGAAAATTTGGTTTTCATGTTGTTAATAGCTTCCAAAATGGTACCCGACGTAGGATTGGACTGCTCCGCAGTTGTGGCGTTATTTATATCCAACATCGTGTCCTCTGGAGTCGAGCTAGCATTAGCCTCGCCGGTGTCCATAGCTTGGCTGCCAGTCTTAGCTTTGTTGCTAGTGCTGGGTGATGCAAAGTTTGCAAGTTTTGACTGAAGAGTTTTACTTCGGCCCTGGTTAAATTTCCTTTGTGACAGAGGCATTGCCCTGAGCTGAACTAACAAAATTGGGGGTATTTCGCTGGCTCAGATGTGATTTAAGAAAGGATTTAGCCAACAGGGTAGTAGAGCAGGCCAGCACACATCCACTCAGCTCATCTTGGAAGCCCCCATCCATTCTCTTTCAACATAATTCAGTAGCTTTCCTGTGTTGAAGAAGTCTGAAGTCCAGAAGTTTAGTCTGTTTTGATTGTATTCAGTGTCCTTCAGATATGTTCCAAGCACACAGAGTGTGAAATTTAAAGGGGTTTTGGTATTAAACATCTCTGACAAACATTTTATAACATCCCTCCAGAAATTTTGGATCTTTGGACAATCCCATAGAGCAGGGGTGTCAAACTCAAATACACAGTGGGCCAAAATTAAAAAAAAAAATTGTTCCAAGTCGAGGGCCGGACTGTTCAATGTTTATTGAAAACTGATAGAAATGACCATATTGCACATATTGAACCTGGAACAAACACAGCCTATAAGTTACTGCCTATAAAACAACATTAATCATTAAATAAATGAAAAATCAGTTGCATTCATTTCTTATGGCTTTATCTGCAGCTTTCCATAGAAATTTCAAATGAAAACATTTTCCCACAGGCCAACAACAGCCAAAAAATAATTTCCTTCAAACAAAAGCCAAAATGCCCAAAGAGTGCAAAAAGTCAACATTATGTTGAACCTGAGTGTGCTGCTCTCTGATGTGCACTAGTCTAAACCAGATCCTTGAACCTGGAACTAACACAGCTTATAAGACCGTTTTTATCTATAAACAACAACATTAAACATTAAATACAAGAAAAATCAGTTGCATTCATTTCTTCTGGCTCTTTATGCAGCTTTTCCAGAGTAATTTACCTTTCACAGTGTTTTTTTTCATAGTATCTTCTTACGTTATATTCTTTCATGACAGTCACACTGTCTCCTCGCAGAAGACAAACAGCTTTGTCCTTCATATCCGCGAACTCATACTCTGCCTCCCACCTGCCTTGAAAACCCTTGTTTTCAACGTCCACCTTCCGTTCAGCCATTTTTCGGGGAGAGGGTAGCTGAAAGTTGACCACAGGTAGCGAGTTCCATCAGGCTGCTGATGAACAAGTGGGGCAGGGACTCGCGCTCGCGGGCCTTTTATTGATGTGCCAACATGAGTTTGACATATGTGCCATAGAGAGTGAAACAGGGTACCTTTCTCATCCAAACATTTGTTACAGATATCTGGAACATTAGGAGAATATTTATGATACTTGGCAGGAGTTATGTACATTTTCATTAACCACTTATATTTACATAATTTAAACCTTGTATTTATTGTTGTTTTTTGTGCTTTTAAACAAGCATCATTCGAATCTGTCTTGTCAATGTCTTATCTGGTGTTAATTCAGCACTATATGCAATCAGTTTGCTGTATTATTTAGATACACGGCCATTCCCTTCTGACTTCACAAGTGTTATTTCTCAAGTTTTGATGAAGGTGGTATACAAAATATGTATGACACGTAACTTTTCAACTGTAAATAGTTGAAGAGGAGTTATTTCTGTATTTGATATGTTTGACATAATTGATCAAAAGAAATTAAAACTTAATTTTCATAA
This sequence comes from Chaetodon auriga, assembly GCF_051107435.1. Taxonomy (NCBI): domain Eukaryota; kingdom Metazoa; phylum Chordata; class Actinopteri; order Chaetodontiformes; family Chaetodontidae; genus Chaetodon; species Chaetodon auriga. The sequence goes on along the minus strand of NC_135090.1, from coordinate 1,335,613 downwards.
AAATGCCCCATTTTCTGAGTACCTTTTCTATTCCATGACCTAAATCCTCCCATCCCCTCTTTACCAGGTGTTTGTTACCCCAAGTAGGTGTAAATTGAGACAGTACAGGCATGTCACCTACAGTATATATTTGCGTGCAGAATGCCAAACTGAAATTGTATTTTTAGCAAAAGGAATTTTTGTACATTTCATCAATGTGTCAGCATCCATTGAGTACAGATACAAAGTTAGTGGAACATCTGGAATTGACTCTTGCTCCTTGTGTAACCAGGTTAGGGGTGCCTTTGTACAGAAATAATATGGTGCTGAGGTCAGTTGGACAGCCATATAATACTAAGGCAGATAAAATAGCCTGAGTTGCCCTCAGGTTTTCCTGTCATTCCAAATGAATCAACTAAATAATTTGTCAAGTTTGTCATAAAACATGTTTGATAGGGGCAATTTAAGCCCTGGTGGTGGAAGCTTCATTGCCAGTCTAACTCTTTTGACTCTATTATTTTACCAATAATTAATCAGTTCATTGTGACACAGCAATCCTGTGCTTCATGTTGCCTTGCAAATATGGTCCATGCAGTGAGGTATACAGATTGTAAGTGTGAGTAAAAGAGAGAGCTGGTATCAGATTGGTACTCGATATCAGCAGATACAAGGTAGAGCTGAGGTATTAAGATAGCAAAAGTTTGTAGGTGCATCCCTATCACATACATTACCAGAACATATGAGTGATGCAGGTCCCCATACTCTGCAAAGTACATTGTCATGAGTTTTCCTGAAAACTATGTCTATTTCCCTCTCTTTCCCCCCTCTAGTCTCAGGAGAACAAGACTTTCCTGTCCATGATTAACAATGTGCTGACTACAGACGGCTTCTACTTCTGCACTGACTATGACCTGACACACACTCTGCAGCGGCTGGCCAACACCAGCCCTGACTTCAAGGAAATGAGTCTGCTGGAGAGGGTGAGACATGTAATAAACTGTAATACAGAAGTGCATTCAAGTATTTTGTGTCAATGCCAAAATAAACCCTAAAACTGAAGTGCTTGTATGGTTGTATCACATTCCCCCTGCTATTGTGGCATATGGTCAAAAACTCTACAGATTATCAGGATTACGTCAAAAGTTAGGGTTACGGAGATACTGTGTATTTTCCTTACTGTGAGCAAATCCCCATTCGCAGACCCAAACCAACAATGAATTTAAGCTGCTAACAAATATTGTGCTTGCTTGATGTATTATTCCTCTGCTAGAAAGAGTTTCATTGTTGTCCAAGAACTATTAAAACATCAACCTCCTGAGTTTTGCGGGGGAATTTTGGTGTGGTTTTTTTGTTTTGTAAGTCAGTGTGGAGCTTCACTCAGCAAGTTTCTGGCTAGCTTGATTTAAGTATATGCAATTGTATTTGGGTTGGTGGGTTGGCAACAAGAAAAGCTCATCTAATAAGGATGGTCACTCAGCAGTTGCAGCCACAGTATAAGAACCAACTACTGCTAGCAGTTTTGTAGATTCCAAAATTGTAACAGGAACTTGTGTTGACCTTACCACCAAGCTATCAGCTGCAACAGGGACAAGTACAGCCACCACTGTGGCATTTGTCCTTTCCCTTCCCCTTCACCACCAATACTGGGGCCTGGAACACTGTTTCAGCCACCAGCAGCTACCTCAGGACTGGATGCCAATTGTGCGTCTTTTCCCAATCCTTCACTGAACTCATCTTGGAGAATTAAGCAGTGTAATTTCAAATTACCTTGGCTGAATGAACCCAAACAGGTAGTCCTGGATAGTTTTCCGATGTGGCCCACCAAATCAGACCCCTTAAAAACTCATTTAAATCTGCATGCTTTTGGAAGGATCTGAGGAGAAATGCAAGACAGAGTAGAAAGACTAGAGTTTACTGAGATTTCCTTCATGATACTTCTTTATTAGGCCCAGCCAGAGGTGTAGTAAGTAAGCCACAGTTATTTTAATCGTATTATTTTTGTGGAAGTTGTTCTGGTGAATTGTCTTCCAACTTTTAGGTAGTTGAAATTATTGGATCTTTTTCAGTGTATGTTTGTCAATATCAAGCAAAAAATATGTGAGACAGTAGAATAAAATATCCCCTGAGCCGCATGTTGTCATAGTCCTGCTTGTTTGATGTGCAGTGCTGTTCGTGGTGCTGATGCAACTGTCATGATGTCACCATTTTAGTGACTTTGTTCTGTACAAATCACTGACTCGGATTGTTTGTGTATAACTGACTATAGCATACTTTGCCATTCTTATAAATAATATGCTGCACTGTTGGGCCACAACTTATTTATATTGACTGCACATTTCTCTCTCTGTGTGGCCAACGTTAAGTTCAAAAACTTCTGGCTCTATTATTGGTGTCTTCATGAAGGTTTCAAAAAATAGGCTGCACTCTCTCTATGCTCTACTCTACCACTTTTCTGAACTTTTACAGCTCATTGTATACTCCAAAACTGCTGACTTAGCATTCTCAAAAACTGAGAAACCACAACCCATCCCTTTTTAAAACCCACCAGATGCAGCTGTGCCACCACAAGATTTTTTTTTCTGGGGGCCAAGGCCGTATCATTTCTACCTGTGGCGGATAGTCTCTAACTCATTTTTTCAAGATGGACGGTGGTCCTCTATCCGTGGTAGGGAGAGGGACAGTGTTCTCCCAACCACCTGTGGATAGAGGTTTTTTCTAATCATGGCAAACTGAAGCTGCTTTGCTTTTTTAAAAGGCCAGGCATGCTGAGGCATGCCTAGAGTTTGTCTTAATTTTACTGCTTTTACATTTTACAACTTTTGTGGCTTCATGGGCTGTGATTACTCAACTTAATGCATGATTTAAAGTTACACTAGCTAGCCGGTGTGTGGTCAATAAGAGTGCAAGAGTTAAAATTTGAAATAAGAAGTAACCTACTACCAATAGTATGAAAACAGAAATGACCCACTGGAAATAGTATTCTTTTACATATTGTTTCAAATATTTCAAATATGCAAATGTAACCCCATCCCCCTCATTCTTCATCGCTAAATAGTTTTTAATTATAATAAACTAATGACTTAAAAATGATTATTATCATGAAGTGTTACTGTATGCTTTTGTTTCTGTGATAGACAAATAATGTGTTGATATCTTACTCAGTCAATCATGTTGCTTCTTGTTTCTAGGCAGATCAGAGGTTTGTGTGGAACGGGAACCTCCTAAGAGAACTGGCTTCACAGCCAGAGGTAACACATATAACTGTTATCTCATGGTTCATTTGTTTTTCAGTCATGGTAGTGTGTGTTTTTGTACTCGGAATATTTAATTAGAATTTCACTCTTTCCACATAGCTTCATAAGTTTGCACTTCCTGTTGTCCATGGATGTATCCTTTTCACTGAATGTCGAGTGTTTTCAAAATTTCTAATGAAACTTGGAGCATTTTATCTTACCTAAAGCACACTGTAGATGAGATAAGTTCCTGAGCAAAGCCTTTCCTTCACCATCGTGGTCTAGTCATCATCATGAAGCCATGTCGTATAAATGGGAAGATATTTGAGTGGATCCTCATTTCCAGAAGAAGCTGCTTCCGGGCCGGTGTTAGATACTATGTTAGAGGTAAAACCCCCTTAAGCATGACACTGAAGCGTTGTCTTTGTTGAAATGCACCAAGCATTGTGGAGTTAAATCTTGTGGAGAGCAAAGGACCTGATGGCCAATACAGATCAGCTTCTCTTGCTCTAATCACCCACAGCAGAAGGTAATATTGTCTACCTCACTACTGACACTACTAACTTATCATGGATGTTTTTTGTTCTGCTGTCCACGCAGGCATTGACTCTGAAGGCCATGCTGCTAACTTTGTGGAGACTGAGCAGTTAGTCCTGTATGAGGGAGCAAAGGCTTCATTTGTCCAGGCAAGTATTAGGCCCACTCATACTTATAAAGACTGTTTGAATTGTGGCACATTTGTAACTGGCTTTTTCTGCATCTTTTTGTGCAACCTTTAGTTGAGATGTTAAAACGGATAGGTTTGAGAAGTAGAAAATTTCAGAAATTGCCTTTGAAGACAAACCTTTTTTGATCCCCAGACACGAGGCTCCATGCCCTTTTACTGGAGTCAGAGGCCCAACCTCAAATACAAACCTAAACCTATTATCAGCAAAACCACCAATCACGTAAGAGCAGGCATTTTCATGTTTCTGTGTAGCTTTTAAAATAGTGATGGGTATGAAAATCTGATGCTAACCAGTTCAAAACTTTTTAAAGATGGATGGTTTCCAGAGGCATTTTGACTCTCAGATTCTCATCTACGGGAAGCAAACTATTCTGAATCTGGTGAGGACCCCTTTACCTTTATTCATTATTATTTTAAGACCAAATATAAGCAAATACTTAAGAAGCCAGTTTTTGTTTTGTTTTTCCAGGTGAATCAGAAGGGCTCAGAGAAGCCACTAGAACAAGCCTTTGCCAAGATGGTGTCTGGCATGAACAGTGGTATGCTCAAGTAAGTGTCACTCCATGCCTCCTCCAGTTTTTATGTCCACTGAGTTTATAGTCACTTATGGTGTCATTCAGTGCATTTACAAGTGTTGTAGTAACCTATTATTGTAAATTCTGTGTAAACTTGCAGCAGGAGCATTATTTTTGAAAACCAATATTTTTACCTAAGGATGATTTATATCAAGTATTATTTTCAAGTATGAGCATCTATGTATAGTGTAAGTGTCATACTAGCTACATTTCAAGTTGAATTCATTGGAGAGTAAAAACCATAGTCACATGAAAAGGTCATTGTAAACTGTATGGGCATGAAACAAAAGAAAGTAGCCAAATCAGCAGCTGCAGCAGAGACAAAGTTGCTGATGAGTATTTGACCACAGGCCAGAGCTCCAGAGTGCTGCAAGTCTAGAGAGGGGACACTGGGCACTCAGCTGACTCTCTGCAAAACACTCCAAGTTGTCATGTTTATGTGTTATCTTAATGTGTATGGCTGAGTGTCAGTGGGTGTGAGAGATGCAGTCACAACTGGGCCTAGCTCAGCAGTTTGTGGACAGCACAACAGTTCAGTATAATAAAGAATTATGTCACTGTGGATTAAGGTTAGCATGATTGCACCTTGGAATTGGCGATTGGTGTCTACCTTAATTCATCGCTGGTGTAAATCACCACCTGTGAGCTCACTGAGTGACCCTAATCAACACACACCGACCTTGTTGCATGACCAACAGGTGCACACTGCATCTGGCTAACATGCTAAATGCTCAAATGCTCATTGTGGATCGTCCAGCAGTGACTTCTGTGTTAACTAAGGAACGTTAACCACAAGTGAGGTATAAGATAAGACTTTATTGATCCCATACCAGGAATTATATCGTTACAGCCTGGAAGTATGAAAAAAGCAAAAACAGGCTCAGAAGAGTCAAGATAAAAGGTATACAGGATATAGAATAAAAAATCATCTATGTATATGTACAGTATGTACAGATTATAAAAATAGTAAATGACATTAAAATACTACTGCCCATAAAAATGCTATTGCCAATATTCTTATCAGAAAAACTACCATTGTGATATGTTATATTGTACTTGAGAAGTACTGTTTCATAGAAAGAATATTGAATTTTACGAGTTTATGTATATGCACAATGTGTACAGTTTATGAAAAAAATACTGTTGCCAATATGGATAATAAATAGTGCTATTGCACAGTTGAGAAAAAAATATACAACTTAAAAACTGCAGAAGATGTAATGAATAATGTGTGCATATATTAGCACTGATATCAGTAGTGCAAAAATAAAAAAACCCAGTAGGTTTATGATGTAGAATTGAGAAAGACAGCATCAACACAGTGCTACATTACATGATGCTGGAGTTAAACAGTCTGACAGGTGTAGGAATGAAGGACCTGTGGTAGCATTTTTTCTTACAGACTGGATGCAGCAGCTGTTACTGAAGGAGCTGTGCAGAGCTCTGTATGTGAAGCCAAACTTTATTTATATAGCACTTTTCATACATAATGCAACACAAAGTGCTTTACAAGAGTTAAAAACAATAAAAACAGAACAACACCAAAAACCCAACCCTCCCACCCTCCGTATGTACTAACACACATCCTCAACTACATGCATACATACACACACACACACACACACACACACACACACACACACACACACACACACACACTCACTCACTCACTCACTCACTCACTCACTCACTCACTCACACACACACACACACACACACACACACACACAGACATTCTCACCACAGACAGTAGCAGGAGTAACTGTGCGTTCAGACCAAAAGAGGCAAACGAGGCAAGGACGCCCGAGGCTGCGCGAGAAACAGGACAGCTTCCAAAGCGGCAAAATATTTTAGCCGCTTTGGTCGCTCTTCACGTGACTGACGTCAAAGTTAAAAAGTTAAATCGCGCTAGTCATTTAAAGGAGCCGCAAAGCAGACTTCTTGACAGCGGCATAGTGCTGCTTGCTGTTGTTCACCTTCAGTTTAAAGCATGCTTAGTTGCATAGGAGGTTTTGTGTGTCATTAAATACAGAAAAAAAAAAAATCTCAGCATGAACATAAATCAAAATCACCATCTAGTCACGAGCGGATTGACGTATTGAGGAGGACGCAATTAACAAAGGGCATTATGATTTACCCACCACAACATCAAACTTTTACAACTTTGAAATATACTAAAATTCTGTGGCAAAGACGTAGCCTGGGCATGCAAGCCTTTCTTGCTTCATCTGAATGAGATGACACATTGCACAACAAAGCATTTTATCAACTAACTGACATTTAAATAGAGCAAAAATATCTTGATGTGTGCAGTGAAAAGTGCTTTTTTTTTCAAGCGTCTTCTTCAGGTGTACAGGCAGGCAGCAGCACACATCACAGCGATGTCATCCAAATCCATGATGAGTCCATATGATTTTGACCGTGCCGCCGTGTTAATGACCATGTTAATGATACAATAATAACAATTATGAGCGGGAGTTAATTTAATGTCATAACCGCCTCACCCCATTTTCCCCCGTTCTTCCAAAAAAGTAAAACGCTCTTTGGCCACAAGATTGTTATGTTTTCCGGCTCCGGGGTAATTTTCTTTAGGCCTATAGAACACACACACACACACACGGGTGCAAATGCGCGCTCCTTACGTCTCAGCTGCAGCATCTCTGTGCACAATTACGCATGTGGTGTTGTCTGCTTGTCTTTCGTTTTTTTGTCATACAAGTTCGTCAAGTTCGTGTGTGTGTGTGTGTGTGTGTGTGTGTGTGTGTGTGTGTGTGTGTGGCCAAAGAGTGTTCCTTTTTTGGAAGAACGGGGAAAATGGGGTGAGGCCGTTAGCGAATTAAATTAACTCCCGCTCATAATTGTTATTATTGTATCATCAACATGGTCTGCGACGACTATAAATATGCGCGTTTAACCCTCAAAATCATATCTACTCATCATGGATTTGGATGATATCGCTGTGATGTGTGCTGTGCCCGCACACAAGTGATCAATTTCTCGGCATCCATGACGGAACTAGGAACCAAAGTTACATGCGTTGTTCTTTGGGGCCCGCTCGAGCGAAGGACACCTCTACTCTGATTGGTTGCCGCCGGTTGCCGCTGAACCGCGTCATAGCTAATTACCATAAAGTTAACCGAATTTCAACTTTTCATCTGGTGCCGCTTTGGACGCTTTAGCCGCTTTGGACGCTCTAGACGCGCGGCTGACGGCGGCTACGCTTTGGCCGCTCAGGACGCCGGGCTCTCATTGAAAATGTATTAACTTCCGGCGTCCTTGCCTCTTTTGCCTCTTTTGGTCTGAACGCACAGTAACGAGACAATTGTGACCACAGAGCCTGTTCTGGCTCACAATGTTTGAAAACTTTAAAGAGCTCAGTGGGACAGAGAGGCTGAGTGCACTGGTTATACAGTATTATGATCAAGCCAAGAAGTAACCTAGAGCAGATTGTGGAGGACTTTGCAGTGCTCAAGGCAGACAGAACATTCTTTGGACAGGTGAGTACGCCTGTGATAGTTGTAACTCTCTGGAGGTGAATGTTAACATTGCAAGGCAATGTAGCTGTGTGTGTGTGTGTGTGTGTGTGTGTGTGTGTGTGAGAGAGAGAGAGAGAGAGAGAGAGAAACAAAAACAGAAAGATTGTGTGTATGTGTGTAAGAATGTGTGAGTGAGTGAGCATCTGTGTGTGTGTACTCATGTTATGGAGACATAAATCTGTTTACACAGTCACATTGTGGGAACTCACCTTCCTTATGGGGACAAAACACAACTCACTATAATGTAAATCATTACATTTTAGGGTGTAGACTTGGGTTAAGGTTAGGGTAAAGTTAGATTTAGGTTAAGGTTAGGGTTAGGGTTAGTGAAGTAGTGGCAATGGTTAAGGTAAGTCCCCAGGAAATTAATGTAAGTCTAAAGTCTAAAATGATGGAAACATGACTGTGTGCGTATGTGTGCACTACACATTGTGCAGCTCTCTTTTTGATGTAATGTATGTGTTTTGTGATGCAGCCACTGTGGAGTTATTATTTTTTTTTGTTTATATGTACATTCTGTGTTGTCTGCCTTGGTGATGTTTTATTCTACTGTTGATCCCATAGGAAATGGCAGGTTATTTAATTTCTGTTGCCTAATAATGCTTATTGCACCCTCTGTCATGGCCATAGTTCATCCTATTTATTGTTGCATTTAATTAATGAAAATGGGTAATTCTCCACTGTGGTGATTGTATAATTGATTATCAATTATACTCGCAAACTGTAAAATGCTACTATAGAAAATGAATATATTGGCCTCTGCGGTGTGATGAGCATATATTTGTGGACTTTTTGTGGCTTGAACATGTTCTTTAATTTAACAGGCCTATCATAAAACATTATTGTCATATCCAATGTAGTGGAGTAATGTTTACTGAGAGTATGTTTTAACTGACATACTTTTTATAGTAAATTTGACACAGGTAATTGAATAAAATATTCAAGTACTCCTTCCATCCCTGCAGATTTCTCCCCTACCCCTGATCTTAGTTTAGAATCGGCACTTCCTTATTTTGACTGTATTAATTGTATTAGTGGTAGAAGATGCTGTGTCGGTCCAGTCAATTTTTTAATGTTGCATGTGTCTGTTGGAGTAGACTGACAGTGGAGTGATAGAAAGGCAGGCAGACAGGCAGGCAGAGTGGAGATTTTTCTCTCAACACAGATGTGTATACATTTAACAAATAATGGAATGTTCAGTGGTGGAGATAAACTCATTTAAACTTCTAGAGGATACTTTGTGTTAGTTTCTGAGAATGGCTCACTGATCGGAAAACTTGATCAAGACGTCTCCTATTAGTTGGACTATAGGGCTTCCACACTGTGACAGTCTCATCTGTCCTCAGTTACATAGCCTTCGACTTCCACAAAGAGTGCAGCCACATGAGATGGGACCGTCTCCAGATCTTGGTGGATACCGTCACTGAGACACAAGATGAATACAGGTACCTTAACCATCACCTATTCTAGGCTAATATCCAGTAGTGTACAGAGAAGGAGTATTCAGACTTTTCTCTGTGTATAGTTACTTCATGGTGAATTCAGAGGAGAAGACAGTGGCCCAGCAGAAAGGAGTTTTCCGCAGTAACTGCATGGACTGCCTTGACAGGACTAACGTCATCCAGAGCCTCCTGGCCCGGCGCTCCCTACAGTCTCAGCTGCAGGTCTTTTCAACCCCACTACTTTTAAGCCTCTTAGAAGAGCAAAATTGTGATTAAAAACTTGCACAATGTAGGGTTTATTGGTAATTACATCCCCTAGGTAATGCTATTGTGCTTCAGACTTCTAGTCTTTTTATCATTTTACCCAACATTAGGGTTCCTGCTGAGTATTGAATTTCTGTAACATTTTGTAAATCAGAGAGGGGATTTTTTTTTTACTGCCAGTGTTGGCACATTTAATACATTTTTGTAGCAGAAATTCAATAACAATGAAAGAAGAGTGCAAATATCTCACTTCAGGGTAATATGGGAGGATGTATTGAACTGTATGTATAGTGTTAACACAGTTTTTGAAACATTTTTTCATAAAACAATCCCAGCTAAGGTCCATGTACTGTCTGTCTCCAGAGCAGAGACTTTGCTCACTTGCCATGTAGATGGATGTATTTGTATGTGAGCTCACTAGCCATTCAGTGAGCTCATTCTTGGCCTTGGAAATAGTAGTTTGACTATTGACTATTGAAAAGTCAACTTAAAGTCCCCTTGATAGATTTTATTTCTTCATCAATGGACATCAATGGACTCTTGAACTTAGCATAAAACATAATTAGTTGTTTGATTTTTCATACGACTCTTTCTGATGTTAATGATAAACCTTTTAGCCATATTTTGGCAAAATTCGTAATGTTTTTGTGATCAAAGAAAATGTTCACAAATAGGTGAATTGTGTCAATTTTGAATGATGATATCTCCTTTTAAATGTGTGTATTCAGCCAACTTGGGGAAAAAATCACATTTGTCATTGATTTGGTTGGTTATTTTGCAAAGATACAAAAAGATTAAGGTATTTCAAATCCTGCTTACATTGATAGACCTGAATTGAACTGACCAGTATATGGTATGTTTTGTGCCTGTGTCCACAGAGGATGGGGGTTCTGAATGTGGGTCAGAGGATTGAGGAGCAGGCTGAGTTTGAAAAGATCTACAAGAATGGTATTGACCTCTTTATGCCAGACTGTGAGCATGTGTTGTGTCATTAGTAGAAACTGTAGCCTCGGAATGTGCCCTCACTGTTCTCTGTATGTGATCTCTAATCAGCATGGGCTGACAATGCCAATGCATGTGCTGTACAGTATGCAGGAACCGGAGCCTTGAAAACAGACTTCACAAGGTACAAGCACTGTAACACCCCGTTGACACATGTCAGTTGACTAACATGTTCGTTGTTTTTTTGGAGTACCCCTGCAGGATTATTGTTACTATAGCTGTTGTTTAATCAATGTTCATTTTTCCAACAGGACAGGAAAGAGGACCAGGTGGGGGCTGTTGATGGATGGTTGGAACTCCATGATCCGCTACTACAAAAACAACTTCTCTGATGGATTCAGACAGGTATGATGTCTATGACATGATTTGTTTTAGACACACCACCACTGAACAAATTGGTATAACTGCTGTAGACTAAACAGAAGGCATCTTTGAAATTGGCAGTGAAGAGGTTAAAATAAGATAGTCAGCATAAACTGCAAAAAACAATGGACATAGTCACTGTGATGCCACCAATAGGTTTCTGAGGACCCATTACGATGCTCAGTGACAGTGGCTCCAGCCCACACCATCTTGTCAGTGCCTCAATCGAACTAACTCCTTGCTAATCCAAAAATAGGCAAAGAGGGTGAGCACGAATAGAAGCAAGGCAGGCCTGAAGGAATGAAGCCTGGTTTCTGAAACCTAGCGAGTAGCTGTCACTCAAAGCAGCCACACCCTTAATTATGCAGAACTTTAGGCCTTAGTCTAATTCAAATGAGTAAATTAGATAACAGTTAACACCCTGCACAGTTGTCATTAACAGGGAAATCAGCTACAGTTACCAAAACCTTTTTTTGTATCAGACTGTTAACATGTTTATTTCTGCTGTAAAGTTTGACATTTTAATCTGGGGATTGACTCTCTTGCCAGCTGGGATAGGCTCCAGCCCCCCGCAACCCCGAAAGGGATACGCGGGTACAGAAGATGAATGAATGAATGAATGATTGACTCTCTTCTGAAGCCAGCCTCAAGTGGCCATTCCAGGAACTGCAGTTTCTGGCACTTCCACTTTGGCGTAATTTTTCTCCTGTGGAGGCTGCCGGTTGCATATCAACAGTTTTAAGAGAAATACTTACAGTAACTGCACATAATGATTTAGTGACTACCTATCCTTTCTACAGCAGACTCTTAACAAGACTGTGGTAAACTATTCAAGTTCTCTATCCCCTGCTCATGTCACATTAGAAGTTCTTAGACACACATAGGAAGCTTTAGCCCTTTAACCTTTCATGTTTTACATTTCAGTGAAACTGTTCAGAAATTGAACCCCAGTAAGAAAATGAATGTGATTTGGAAAAGTGTATATGATGAAAATGCAGAGTCCAGGCATCAGTGTAGTTTTTCTGGTTTCAGGATTCCATTGATTTGTTTCTGGGGAACTTTGCTGTCGATGAGTCAGATGGACCCACTCCTCTTCGTGTGCAGAAGGACTGGAAGTTCCTCACGGTCAGTATATCACCTTCCAAGACAAAAATGCCATGTCAAACCAGGCCTTAGTGTAATCCTTTGAATCCAATTTTTTTAATTATTTGTTATTTGTTTTTGCAGCTGCCAATCATTATGCTGGTGGCATTTTCCATGTGCATCGTCTGTCTTCTAATGGCTGGTAAGTTCTTCTTGGCTCATTACTCTACAGTCATTTCTCTGGTCCTAATATGGTCACACTGCTGAACATCTTATTCTGTGAAAAATTCATCCAAAGCTACAGGAAATTTGTTCAATGACAAATTTAAATTCAGGGGGGATTGGAGCGTAGGGATGTGTATAGTCTCCCACAGCCAGACCTACTGTATCTCCAGTGCTGAGCTTATCATTCTGGTTTAGGGTAATAAAAAAAAAAGATGCTCTGGCTTGTTTGTATTTCTTTAAACCAATCATAGTCATCTTGGGTAGTGCCAAGCCCTGAAGCAGTTGATTCCAACCTGGGGCCCTTTGCTGCATGTCATGACTTTCTCTCCCCCCCTTTCCCGTCTTTCTCCAGCTGCACTATCGAATAGAGGTAAAAGGCCATTAATCTTTTTGAAAAATGAAAGGCAATTAATGCAGCGACGGTGCCCAGGCAAAATAGTATCTTGAAGTATCTTGTAATAGTAACTTGTTTTGGTATAACATTTGCACATGGGGAGGCGAGCCCTGGCATTAAAATGGCTAAGGTCCTACAAAAGAGAAGGTAACAGCTGCTAGCTTGTGTATGTTCATACCATTAGTGACCATGTTAGGGTCAGGGTAACTTGCCATTTTCATAGATTTGCATAAATCAGCTTGTAGGTTGCTCGTTCAGAGGTTGCTGTTGTTGTGTCCTGTAGTGATGGGGTTTTTGAGAATGGTAATAAACAGATCAGGCAGCCAATGGCAGGCTTATACCCGTTGTCTACACCTGGTGAGTCAGGATAGGTTCTAGGGGTAGGGATTTAGATGTTGTTCAACAATCTGACAAGCACTTCGTCTGAAGCATAATGCCTGGCAAGAAAGTTCTGTTTCCAAAAGTCTTTCTCGTTTACACTCTTATTATATGTATTGCTTTCGGCTGAATCTCTGTGGTTTGGAGAATAGTTTCATAATGCGATTTTATGCAATGGCAGATGTGGCCAAAATAGTGCTGGTGCTAACCTTGTAAACAAGACTTTTTACATGTTTACACATAAATGTATAGTTACTCTTACACACTTAAAATGTGCTGTAGAGGTCGCTGCTACATATTCCAACACCCCCGTGACATAGACCCTGCTGCCAATGTCATCACAAAACCACGGCTAAAGCATTTCCTGAATAGACAGTCCTTTAGCTGAAGAATGACTGCTATTTGTCTTCCAGGGGACACATGGACAGAGACCCTGGCTTATGTGATGTTCTGGGGGGCTGCTAGTGCAATCACAGCCACTATCATCCTGTTCAACGGCCAAGACTTTGTGGATGCCCCCAAACTGGTTCACAAGGAGAAGATGGACTGAGAGTGTGTGCGTGCATGCGAGAAGTAGCTGAGCCAGCAGGCTCATATCTCGCCATCTTCACTGACTTCTTCCCCAGGTCTGGACTCTAGACTGATTTGTTGCCTCTGTGCTGCCCTGTAAAACACTGTGTATCTGTCTTTTTTTTCTTCTGTTGTACTGCACATGCCCCTTCACATGGTTTACATTTAATTTCCTACATTTCTTTATTGAGGTTGTTTTTGCTGGTTTGTTGGTTTTGTTGGTGTTATGCTGTCAGTTAGAGAGGGTCTGTGATGGCATGTGTCTCAGTTTCAGTGGTCTGTAGTATCCATCAAAAATATAATTTCTACACTAGTGCTCATTGTCTCGTTGGCGTACTATTTTTAACACTTTTGAATCTTTAACATTATAACAAGATTTTTTTCTTGCTTCATTACATAACTTTTCTTTCAAGATTTTCAATTAATCTCTCTGATTAGACCTTCAGTCAGGTTGCAGCTGGATGGAGCTGTGCTTGAAATTATTTGATGTCACCAAACTCAAGATACTTTAAAAAATGAAAAAGGTTGTAAGACGTCCCACCCTAAGGTACAGCAAAACCAACAGAAGGGAAGGGAAATGTCAAGTTCAGTTTGTACATGTGTTAAGTCTTAAGAGGTCTAAAAAAGCAACAAAAGTTAAAACATCAGTGTGGGTGGACTATGGGTGTTTTGAAGCTTTAAAGCTGCATTAATTGTTTTGTTTCTTTTGACCACTTGTGGGCGACATAACAAACTGAAATAACAGTATCTGACATATTGTCACTGCATAAAGCAAACGTGTCAGCAACAGACACCAACTTTGTTCATTTGGTGTTGAGCAGGTAGTGTACAAGGGGTTATCATGGTTTTTTTTATTGCAAACAGAGCTGAATGAAACTAAAAAGCTTTATAGTGGTTAAGCGTTGGTGATTATTCACTGTGGGTTTGTCAGAATTACCCTTGTCACCTTACACATAGTCATTTGATTCATTGTTGATATAGAAATGTTGATTGCTTAACATAATTATATTCATCCCAGAAGAGATATTAATGTCAATTAACCCTAACTGTCACACTCAAAGATGAGGCACTTAAACATGCACATATGTAAACATTTGTGATGCATCTGACTGATGAACAGACCACTCAACAGTATGAGTTTTGAATGTAACAAGCCTTACAAACTTATGTATCAAACATAAATATTTGGCAAATGTGTATGTAACTGTAACTGCAGTATGTCTTCCTATCAAGATAACTTCGAAGAGTACCTGATAATTTTGCACTTAAGAGAACGATGAAATGATATATCCCTTTGTATTGAATGTTAGTAATCAGAGTGTCTGTTGTTGCTAGTTTTTTTTAGCCTGGTTCCAGATCCCTGCATTGAGACCATATACCATACATACCATGTCTTCATTTTGTTCAGTGACTCAGATAGGTCTGGTGAGGCTCTCATTTACAATTTAGATGTTTTTTCTTTTGTAGATGATTTTTTTTTCTTTAATCAGTGGAGCAACATTTGGTCTATGTAGAGTTTTGTAGGCAAGATTAAGAGTGAGGAAGTTGTCTGCCTCCATCTCCAGTTAGCTACTTTGCTGCATCCATGAAAAATGGTAACAGAAAAATTGCTAGAACAGCGTTGATGCAGGTGGGTGAGATCAACTCAGCTATGTCTGTAAGTCACCTTCACGGACATAAGTCTTTAATCTGCATTTTTCTTTGATCATCATGAAAAAGGTTAATTGCTTCCAGACACGACTAACACAGCTATGGAGTGAAAATGAGATTTCTTGGAAAAATTTGGCAGCTCCTTCCATCTCCAGTAGCAGTGTTAGTTGATTGTTTTGTCACCCACTTAAGTACAACACCAGACTAATTTGAATTTCTCAACAAACTGAAGATGAGAATGGTTATTCAGAGGCCTAGAACCAGGATAATTTGTTTGACAAACAAAAATTAGACTGCACCAGTTCTGACTGGAATTGTCTCTGTGTAAGCCTGTTCATCTCACTGTCCCTGGGTTGATGCATGGCAGCATGCATTGCTGTCTGTCATTTTTTTGATACACTTGGCGGCAAGCCACAGTTAGAACATTTTGAATTCTACACAGTGTGGCTTTAATTCTAGTGATATCTGGAGATACCAGACATAGTTTTGTGGTCATCAGGACTGTCTCATAATGTTGAGTTAACAGGCTGTTGTATCATGGTATGTTATGTGGGTTTCATCACTAATCATTCCTCTCATTTTTTGAATGGACAAGGTGTACCAGAACAGGTGAAAGGAACGTCTACACATAACATTACTCTTATGACCACCATTTATTTTCATTATGCTACAAGATAATTCATTCAGTTTCTTGTTATGGCAGTTTTAAAAAGTTAGAGATCACCACTGAAATATAGTGTGTCACTGTATCTTGAGAATTCATGATAATTATGTTATGGTCAAAACTCTTTATCTCAAGATGATTATTTAATCATTAAATTGGGATCCCAGATCTGAAAGTTTATTAGTAACCACAGAAGCTTCCATCGCCCTCTGTGCACCTGTTCATTAATGTTTTTAGTCTGGTTAATTTTCCTGCTTCCTCACAGAGGTTTGGGGTTTGTGTTGCTTGAAGAGAACGAGTCCAAATCCACCTGTTCCTCAGTGGAGAGGGCACTGAGATGTGAACCTTTCATATAATCAATAAAGATCTGATTGGGTTTTGAAACCTTCCTCTAATGTTGACTTAAGATGTGTTGTATTTTTAGGGAAGTTTGCCACCATGTTTTCTTGTTTTGTGTATGGTTTCACATACAAGCTGTGTGATTTTAGTTTTCAATGATGCGTTTTCAATAATTCCTGCAAACGTTATCTCATATATCAAATCATGCCAACAGATGGTACAAGCCATTGGGTCAATGATTAAATGACTCGGTCTCAAACAGTCTTTTAACTTAGTAAAAGGTTTATCCGGCTGATCATGCAAAGAGGTCATCTGTCATGGTAAGAACCATGTAACTGTTTGACAGTATCGGTCAAGGTCCACTTGATAACTTGTATGAACTTGTCGAAACGATGATAACTTGTGTAAACAGGATGAATGTGCAAGATGAGATTTTGTGTAAACAAGATGGTAACTTTTGTAAACAGGATAGTACTACCTGCTGTGGTGGCGCAGCATGTGTGGGTTCTCTCCGGGCACTCCGGCTTCCTCCCTCCGGCTTCCTCCCACAGACCAAAAACATGCTTATTAGGTTAATTGTTGACTCTAAAATTGTCCTGAGCGTGAATGGTTGTCTGTCTCTATATGTTGCCCTGCAAGCGACTGGCTACCGGTTCAGGGTGTACCCCGCCTCTCGCCTGTTGACAGCTGGGGCCCCCCCGCAACCCCGAAAGGGATAGGCGGTATAGAGGATGAATGAATGAATGAATGTACAGTGCAGGTGAAATCTGTCTCACCGATATCCTTGTAATGTCTGTACATTTAAAATTTGATTTGTATTCACAGATGTAATTTGTGGGTAGAAGTGACATCTGGACAAGCAGTCACAGTTGGTCAGCAGCACCATATTTGAAATATGTTTGGACATTATACCCAAATATCATTAAGAAAATTGTAAGAGATCAAATATTTTTGTTCCATTGTGTACAACTGCAGGTTTAAAGTAGCCTGAAGGTTCCAGAGTTATGTGATCATTATAACTTGGCTGTATTTTTCCATTTGTTTTCCTTGTAAACATAATAATGGAACCAATGGAATCATTACTGTGACATACATTAACTTAAACTTGCCCAACCAAGGTGGATTGTGAGATGTTTATGTTATAGCATGATTTGCAAACTTCACTGTACAGCAACCACATATTGTATTTGTTCACAAACAATTTACAGGTAAATGGAAATAGACATACAGCTAAAAACAAGGGCAGCAAAGCTAAACAAAGATGGAACTATTATGTATGTACAAATAGGTGAAAAAAAAAAAAAGACGCAGCCATTTTATTTGTGTTGTTTTTAATTTGAGTTTTAGAATTTAGAATTTGTGTTACAAGTTTGCAAATGATGTTATAACCCTGTGCTGGTGCTTCTATGTCTGTGAGCTCTTCACTCATAAGGAACATTGGGATTGTACACCTATAAATGTATTATTTTAAAGCTATAAACAACATTCTATAAGTCTTATTGAGGTCATCAAAGCCAAAATCATTTATCTAGTTTGTGGTGGAACATGTAAATCACCTTGTGTTATTCCTCAGGAGTCTTCAGCACTCTCCTTCCAGATACAGACTTCATCCTGTAGTTTCAGTAATTGCCAATAAACTCCAGTGAACACATACAAATTACTTTTAAGGCACTATTGCTCGCTGCGTCCTCACTTGTGAACAACCTTTCGAGGATGCTCCTTTCATGCCCAATCATGATGCCATCACTTCTTACCGATGAACCTGTTTACCAGTGGGATGTTTTTTGGAGCATTCCACAACTTTCCCAGTCTTTTGTTGCTCATATCCCAACTTGTTTGAAATGTTTTGCTGCCTCACATTCAGAATCAGCATATGTTTGCAAAAATCAATGAAGCTGATGAGGTCAAACATACTGGTTGCAGTTGAATAGTGTCTTTTGCTTTGGAGGGTTCCTAACTGAGTCAAATGATCTGGAAGTGGCAGCCATGATGAGCTGTTTGGATCCTCATAGTGCTAAGGAAAGGTTCTTCAAGAATTTCATTATAGTTTTTTAGTAAAGCTTTATTTCATTTGTTAAACAGCTGTAACGCTGATTTTTGCTTTCATGAATCTCATTCAGTTCCAAATTATATGAATTTCTGTAGAACCAGTGGAGTAGTGATTTGTGGTCTCACAGCACAGGAAGAACAGTGAGTATATTAAGGAAGGAAAAACAGGTATAATGGTGACATTTTGCATACAGACACAGATCAAAAGGGCACTCTATCTGTCAAGTTATAAGTTATGTTAAAATTATTTTGATTATTTATAATATTTATGGATACAATTTAAATTCAGAAAACATCCATGTATTTGCTGACACAGAAAAAAGGCTCAAGCATTGAATGAATAAATGTCTGAATTCCCATATTTTAGTCTTTTATGTAACTTTAAGCCCCCAAATTGACAGATTGGCACCTAAATGTGATAATGACAGAAGTACTTTAAACTCTCTATGGAGAGATACGACTTAATAGACATATGGAGAATCAAATCCCCAGTTCAGGTTACCTTCATCCAGAGTAACAAACACTGTAGGAACTATAAATATGTTTTTATCTTGTTTATTAGTTGTAGTAGTTACTCATACCTTTTTGTTTACTGACGCTTCCGGTAATTGGTACATGGGTGTGATTCATTACTTCTGTATTGGATACACCAATACATAACATCCCATAGGTGCGCAATTGAAGGAACTGCCTACACACTCTGGCCACATTAGGCCAGGCATTACCCTGCACCAGGAGGAACCCAGGGCCCATTGCACCAGCATAAGGTCTGACAATCGCTCTGAGCATTTCATCCCGGTACCTAACAACAGTCAGAGTACCATTGGCTATGACACGGAGGTCTGTGTGACCCTCCAAGGATATGCCTCCCCAGACCATCACTGACCCACCGCCAAACCAGTCATGCTGGATGATGTTAAAGGCAGCATAAATTTCACCACAGTGCCTCCAGACTCTTTGACACCTGTCATGTGCTCAGTGTGAACCTGCTCTCACAGTTTACCTGACAGTTTGGTCAGAAACATGCACACCAGTAGCCTGCTGGAGGTCATTTTGTAGGGCTCTGGCAGTGCTCCTCCTGTTCTTTCTCGCACAAAGGAGCAGATAACAGTCCTGCTGCTGGGTTGATGCCTTCCTACGGCCCTGGCCAGCTCTCCTTGTGTAATTACCAGCCTCCTGGTATCCCCTCCATGCTCAAGACTGTGCTGGGAGACATAGCAAACGTTCTTGCAACCTCACATATGGATGTGCCATCCTAGAGGAGCTGGACTACCTGTGCAACCTGACTGGGCTGGAACAATCAGTCAAGAAGGATAAGGAGAGAGCAATTGTCGGTGGCCACCACATACAAAACCACCAGCTGATCAAATCCATGATTTTAGGTTTCAGAGAGAAATGCAGAGAGAGGCTCCGATAGATCAGACAGAGACAGCACAAGACAAAGAGCAGCAGCAGGGCAGATAAGGGCAGGGAGGGAGCGAGAGACAAAGCATCCGCCTTCGTTGAGAGCCAGAAGAGAAAAAAAAATATAGCTCAGGTGGTAAGATGTGTGCCTCATGTACTGAGGCTACCAATCCTCTGCAGTGGCTGCAGGTTCAACTCCCACCTGTGGCTCATCTGCTGCGTGTGTTGTCCCCTCTCACTGCTCACTGCCCTCTTTGAGCTGCCTCTGTCACAATAAAGGCAAAAAAAAAAGCCCCCCCCCTGAAAAAAGAAAGTAGATAAGTAGTAAACTAGCAGTATACCTATAAGTTTACTTGTAGTATAGTTTAAGTACAAAATAAAACTTAAATGTAAACTACTTGCATACTCAAAGTTTACTACTCTTCACCTAAAAAAATACTTTAAGTATACTTTTATAAACTAAAAAGTGTGCTAGAAGTATATAACTAGTAAACTAAGAGGATACTGGTAAGTTTACTTGTAGTATACGTGCAGTACAAAATAAAACTTAAATATATACTAATTGTGTACTCAAACTTTACTTCTCTTAAACTTAAAGTATACTTTTTATAAACTAAAATTGGGTCAATTTAGTCCCAAGAAGTATTGAAAAAGTACACTTAGAAGTATACTACGAGTACATTGATATTAGTATACTTGCTGCATAAGTATAGTTGGAAAAATATACTTAAGCTTTACTTAAGTATACTTAATAAAATGAACTTGAAGTATACTTCTTTTTCGTAAGGGCAAGTTAATGACATCTGGGGTTGCACAATTACGCAGACTTGTGTAAACGCAGTGGTTGCCCATAGTCCTTATAAATTGTCCTTCGTATCTTTCCTTGACCTCAATATGTTTTACATTGGGGTCAAGGAAAAGTTTTTAGGAATGGATGCACGTACAGTTTTCAATTGAGCATATGTCAAGAAGTACGGTGCCTGACAAGTGATTTTTTTTTTTTTTTCCATTTTCCATTTGGCCTTAGTGTTTTTCGGCAGCCATCAATAACAAACACTCTCTCGTCCCTCCAAATAAGTGTCACAGAGCGACATTCTTTAAGAAAGATGAACATTTTTTTAAATGCACGAATTTTCAGCCATTCTGCTAGATGACACTTAAACGAAGATGTAGGTTCTTCCTTTACTGCAAACTGTGCAAGCACTCAAAATTACAGTACACTTTTAGTAACATTATTACATATGTTTTCTGTTTGTTATGCATTGTACTATATTTTTCATTGTCTTTTCTTTTAATCCAAGGTGAAGTGTTTGTTGTGTGCTAAAGAATTGGGGTACAACAACAACACATCATCCAGGCTGAGGCATTTTTGTGCTTTGCATGAAAATAATGAGGGGAATGTGGCTGTACACAGCCCATATTTTGTTTCTGAATAAAAATGAAGTTGCACAATCAAATTCACTGCCCTCTTCATGTTCACGAGCACGTCAACTGCCCCTTACCTTGGTAAAACACTGCAACAGTTTGAAAACAATTGTTCTTCTGTCATTATGAGTTATTCAAAAGTGACAAAAATTATTTATGGATTTATGGATAAAACATTTGACAAGTAATATTAGATTCCATTGTATTGTCACGTTACATACCCACAATACACTAAACAAAAATATGAATTTTATTTATATGAACGAATACATGAATGATACCTGAAATGCATTTATTAAGATGGATTGATTTATTTTACTTGGCAGTCATTCCCAAGGCTGCACTGTTGCAAGACAGTCTTGAGTATATTACAAAAAGATAAAATTACTAAAACTATATAAACTTTTGTTTGCTTTGTTTTGTTTGATTTTGCTGCTTTTTCTGTTTTGTTGTTTGTTATTTAGTTCATTTAGTTTACTCTGCCCATTGAGTTGTTAATTTCTTTGATTTTGATATTTTGTTTGTGTAGAGGATTATTTTCTTTTTAGTATTTGTTTTCATTCATTCATTCATCTTCCATACTGCCTATCCCTTTCGGGGTTGCGGGGGGGCTGGAGCCTATCCCAGCTGTCAACGGGCAAGAGGCAGGGTACACCCTGAACCAGTCGCCAGTTGATTGCAGGGCAACATATAGAAACAAACAACCATTCACACACACTCACACCTAAGGACAATTTAGAGTCACCATTTAACCTAATGAGCATGTTTTTGGTCTGTGGGATGCACGGGAAGAACATGCAAACTTCACACAGAAAGGCCCTGCCCGACCCGGCGACCTTTTTGCTGTGAGGCACGTGCACTATCTGCTGCGCCACCGTGCCGCCCTATTTGTTTTCATGTCATTATTAATTTGGCTTTTGACAGTTTGTATTTTTGTCTAGTTCAAACCAAGGAAATTGCTAAGACTTTTCCAGAAAGATCTCTCCTCTTTCTTGACATCCTTCTCCGCACAGGCTACAGTCTCCTTCGCAGGTTCTGTGACAGTGGACATCTCAGAATCCTTGGCTCTTCCTCTTCCTTCGACATGAAGTCTACGCCCCCTCTCCTTAGAGAGCTCATCTGTCAGATGCCGATGCTTGTCCCAGATCAACTTGATTTCATTAAAACCTAATTTTAGTTCCTCTTGATGTTGTTTTAGCCTGTGGATCATACTGGACATCTCAGAATCCTTGGCTCTTCCTCTCTCTTCGAGATGAAGTCTACGCCCCCTCTCCTTAGAGAGCTCATCTGTCAGATGCAGATTCTTGTCCCAGATCAACTTGATTTCATTAAAACATAATTTTAGTTCCTCTTGATGTTGTTGTTTTAGCCTGTGGATCATACTGGACATCTCAGAATCCTTGGCTCTTCCTCTCTCTTCGAAATGAAGTCTACGCTTTCTCTCCTTAAAGAGCTCATCTGTCAGATGCAGATTCTTGTCCCAGATCAACTTGATTTCATTAAGACGTAATTTTAGTTCCTCTTGACGTTGTTGCTCTAGCCTGCGGATCGCACTGGACATCTCATAATCCTTGACTTTTAATGTTTCTTTCAGAGTATCGATACACTTCCTCTTCTCGCAGAGCAGCTTGCTCATATTCTGATTGTGGTCCCAGAGCTTGTTGTTTTTATCGACTTGAAATTCCAGGTTGCTGGTGAGCTTGCTGATCTTGTGCTCCAGAGAGGAGTTGTGTTCCCTTGCTTCTTGGAGCACAGTTTTCAGGCCCTCCCTTTCTGTCTTGCCTACAAAGTTGGATATTAGGTCCCTGGTCCATTTGAAGGTACCCAGAGCCCCTTGCGTCCACATTCGTCTCATAGCCATCTAGTTACCTGAGGTCTTCACTCACTACTAAGTATGACTTAAAGAAGTCTCCTTGTTTTTCTTCTTCAAACCAAGGAAATGGCGAACTCTTTTCCACAAATATCTCTTTCTTGATGTACTTCTACTCACACTGGTCTACTTCACAGGTTACAGTGTATATTTATCTATCTAGATCTATGACATCACGCACAGATCAAAGCAAGCATCAAAGACATCAAAGCAACAGTTCAGTTACCTGTCCTCCATAGTTAATGTTGCCATGACGACAACAGAGCACATGTAGTAGAATAACAATGGTGGTTTATTGATCACGATTCATTGTTGTTTTTATTTAAAAAACAACTAAGAATTGTGATCAATAAATTTAAATAATGCAGTATCCAACACATTCAGTAACTGACAAATGCAGAATCATTTCATTTTTGTAGAATACATAAAAAACATGATCCATATGAACACCATTCCTCGTGCTGAACAGCTTCTCAGTCTGCATGTCCTCATCCATGTACCCTAAATTCAGTTTCTTTTTTTCTTGAACTATGATAAGAGGTGCCTATATCACGTGCCATTTATTAAAGCCACTCCATAAATCAACTCACTATTACCCTGAATGTAGATGTTGTAATTAGTGGGAGCCCTGCTTGTTTCTCTTCAACCAGGAGGCTTCATTGTCTCATTTGCGAGCCTGTCGCCGCATATTACGCAGAGCGGACTTGGTGTGTGATAATCACCTGAAGCGATAAACCCGTATTTTAAGTAGGACTGCTGATAATGTCTCTTCAATGCAGCTTTCTTTTTCTTGGAAGTTGTAGGCTCTTCTTCTTCTGTCTCATCATTTGACCTTCTCCCCTTTCTGAAGAAGCTCCCCAAAGACTTTGTTTTTTTACACATTTTTGCTAGCTTGCGAGCTTAGTTTTTTACTACCGTATCAAGTGACCGAGACGACCGGTTTGACATGTGTTCAGAGGCACAGGCGGATGCACCTGATTTTCAAAATAAAACTTCTTTCAAGACTGATGGTCAATAAAATATTTTTTGTTCAGTCTCTCAGCGCGGCCCGGTACCAAATGGCCCACGTTGGGGACCGCTGTTAAATTGCTCAGCCCACTGTTTGCCTACTGACATTTCGTCTCAAACAGTGATATTACATCTCACTCCAGGCCTTTGTTTAGCATCAATTGTAAATTCTTGACTTTATTTACCTGATAGTGCCAGGCACAAAGACATGTTCGACAAACGTGAAGACCTGACAGGCCGGGTCGTGTGTGCAGGCTCTCTGACACTCCTCATAGTCTGCTGTGGACAAGGTTTGGTAGTTTGCCCTTGGGCAGTGGCGTTGCTATGGTCTCTTGGGACTCCAAGCAAGAAATCCCTGGGGCCCCCATCCCACCCGTGCACGCTGCAAAAATTTGGTTTTTGCACACATAAATGCACAATTTCTGGGACATTTGGGATGAATACTGAAAAAATAAATTAGTGGTTCTCAAAGTGAGGTCCAGGGACCAACAGAGGTCCCTGAAGCCCAGGCCTATCAATATGTATTGTTGTAAATAAGTGGCCAGGGCCCCCCTAGTGGCCGGGGGCTCCAAGCAACTGCCTGGCTTGCCTGTCCTCAAGCCCCGCCCCTGCCCTTGGGAAGTTCACATGATGATACACCTGAGACAGACAGGGCTCTGACAGAAAGACAGCCCAACAGATAATTAAGGTGAGCTTTGCCTGATATCATTCATTGCTAATGGATATCATGGTGGATTAAAGTAGTTATATGTCCACGTGGGTCTGGGTGGCAGGGTTTGAGAGAAAAGCCAGAGGTGACACCCAGCAGTGGAGTCTGAACAGTGAGCTGTCCAGAGGGACTGCTTTATTTGTCATCATGAAGAGTGTGTCATGATACTATGTTATTCATTCATTTGTCTGCATGTTTTTAATTGAGCTCACGTGTCCTCAACAAGATAATTGGTTAGATTGCATGTCTCTGTTCTCTTTGGTTGAGGCGGGGTGCAGCCTGGACAGCTCAACACTCTGTCACACAGCTAACACAAACAAAAGACAACACTTTGATTCATATAGATGAATTGGAAGCACAGCTAACCTGCTTTTGTGCACATTTAGCACCGTATAATCAAGGACCTCTTGTGGCTGCTGTAAGTCACAATTAAAAAAAAAAAAAAAAAAAAAAAAATCTTTTACTGCTCTGGTTTATGTTGTCATTGTCAATATATATGTCATTGACTCCTCACTCATCTTAACCAGCAGGTGGGGGCTGCAAGTGATCAACAACTGCTTCACTTTGTCCTCAGACACACCAGGGGCCCGTTGCACAAAAGTAGGATTAAGACATCCAGGATAAGTGACTGAGCTGAGTTCAACCAATCCAAAACATGAGCATCCAGGCTTAATCGGTTGCACAAAGACCAAGCCAGGATGAGCAGGCACGGATTCATCAAGCCAGGTGAAACCTATCCTGGATAAGTATGTGCACACGGCTTCCTCACATAGACCTCGCCATCGATCACAGATTCACCGATTCACCATGGCAACTAGAGCGGCGTACTTTTCCCCGTCAGAGGCAGAAATCCTCATGGAGGCTTACGAGGAGGTGAAGGACCAAATTAAAATGAAAGGCAACACCGCCACAGTTATAAAAACAACGAGAGAAAGCATGGCAAAGTATTGCAGACCACTTGAATGCGTAAGTAGCGAACAAACACACACTCACTGCTCCGCTGAAACCATCACAATTACGACCCAAATAGTTAATCAACATCTCCGAAAACATAGTTGTACTCTGATTATGAATCAGTTGAAATTGTAAGTGAAATTGACTGCAGATGTGAGTGAAATTGTGTAAATGAAACTCCATCAGACTGTATAAGTCCTTGATAATTTCCCGTTGGGATAAATAAAGTTGATCTTATCTCATGTGTGTTGTTTTATTAGCACATATGTGTGTGTGTGTGTGTGTGTGTGTGTGTGTGTGTGTGTATGTGTATGTGTGTGTATATAGATTAAACATGACTGGGACATGGCAGCAAGTCAAGATTAAATACAGGAACATCTTGCAGAATGGTAAGTGCCCTGACTAATACATAAGAATGCACAATAACCACTTTTTACATCATAGCTGATGACACAGCTATGATGTCACTCTATTTATGAGGTTGTGATGATGAGATTTTGTATTGACAGGTGAATTCTCTGGTGTCTTGCTGGGGGACAGGGGGTATGCTTGCCAGCCTTTTCTCCTGACACCGTACACAGACCCCCAGGAAGCATAGCAGGCCTACAATCATGCCCATGCCAGGACGAGGGCCAGGATTGAAATGACCTTTGGCCCCCTGAAGGCATGCTTTCATTGTCTTCATGACTTACGGGTCAGCCCTTTGAGGGCATGTGACATCACTGTGGCCTGTGCTGTCCTCCACAATGTGGCCTGTCTGAGGAAGGAGAGGGCCCCCATAGTGCCATCACACATGGACTGGGACAATCCTGCCATCTTCCCAGTGGTCGGCTGGTCAGGGACCAATATGTGTTGAATTATTTTAGTTAACATGCATGCTTTAAATTTCAGTTAAATATGTCTTGCATTGGCAGAGACGCATGCTGTGAATTTCAGTTATTAAAACTCATTTGTCTGTCCATTTGTCGTGTACAGATTTGTCCTGCATTTATTTCAGTGTGCAGACATGTGGGGTGTATTATATACAGACCTTTGAATGTGCATTTATTCTTGTGTTGTAAAATATGCTTTGATTCTGCGCTTTCTACCTTGTAGAGTCACTGTGTGACTTCAGTTTTGAAAGGTACTGATGCTTTGATTTATCCTTATTCAATAAAGGAACATCATGTTACTCTTTTGATGTGTATTTTATATCTAGTCTATGGGAAACTGTCTATCTAATGATTGCAACATCATCTAAAATCATCATTTATCTACAATGACAGTGAATCTAGTTGAATGTGCTAACAATGTGTAGTGGAATAACTTTTGGTTTCCATTTGTGATGACTGCTGACTGAGATAAGGGATGAGATTAAATAGATCCTGGAACTAAGCCTGGTCTGGAGCAGGCTAGCTCCACAGAATAAATCTCCATGGTAACTTATCCCATAACATATCCCACTTTCCACTATCCTGCTTTTGTGCAACCGGATCACGGATAAGTTGAGCCAGGATAACCAACATATCCCGGCTTCACCCTCCTGTTACCTTCAAATGTACTATCATCTTTTATCCTTGGGGTCAATTTGACCCCAGCATATTTAAATCTCCAGAAAATGGTTATAATTAAAATGTTACCCAAGTTTATGTGTCAGACACTTTGTTTGTTGACTACCTAAATAGCCCTTTAAATAAAACCACGCCCCCGACCCACCCCCCTTATACATCCATAATACCTGTTACGCGACTATGGAGAAATATGGAGATCACCATAAAATCTTACTGATTGACCTAAAATTGAAAAAAGATATCTTTTTGGTGTTTTAATGACTTTATATTATTTCTAAGTACATATTTTTGTTATCTATAACATTTGGAATTAAAAACAATTTCTGTTATCAAGAATAATAACAAATATTATGTTCAGCGTCAGTTTGACCCCAGGAAAAACACAGTTTAAAAAATTTTGAAGGATTTTATTTGTAAAACAGAACATCATCATCATCATCAGAACATCAGTAAGGAACACATAACAGTTCTTTATTTACAAAAAACCTGTAAAAAAGTACATTTGAGCATTGTGTCAGGGATTGTTCTATGTTGCTGCCATATATGCAAATATATATGTGTGAGATAGTAAAAAACAAACTTACATAGTGACTAAAATGAGTTTGACAGAATACAAACATATAGAATATGAACAATATATTTTTCCTTCAGGCCACCAGAAGGTACATTCTGGCCTTTTGTCTGCACTGCTGTGCACATGATGTGTGGAGAGTGCATGCATGTTCTTAGCAGACATAGTTCTTGCATTTCACACAGGTGCTGCTGGTCTTGGAGTCATTTCTGTTGGGACCGACGTGGCACCTGCCACATTTCCTGTCTGCAGTTTGGGGTGTGTGTCTCTGTTTGGGTGTCCTTCACAACTGTTGATGCTCTTTGAAGTCACCATCTTCTCTCGATATGAGGTTTCACCATCCTGTAACCCTGCCTGTCCAGGAAAATCCTCCTTCGACTCAGTTTTCCACTATTCCAGCCCTTGTTTATTTCACCCTATATTACAAAGGCATTGTCGGTGCTCAGATCAGTGATGTAGGAGAAAATTACAAGGGGCCAATCGACAGTCGTGCATTGGCAGCTGCATGTGGCTGTGACCTTGTCCAGGTTATCAACCCCTGCCTTTGTCTCATTGTAGACCAAGCTCTTTACTGAACACCTTCTTTCCAAAAAACTCTCTGTTCACTCTATGCAATCTATGCATTACTCTGTAGCACTGTCTCGTAGCACCTACGTCCAGTTGGAGCAGAAAGTTGCGTTAGGGCACTTACTCTTGTCGTTCTGTCCCATCTAGAACCTTGCTTGTGATGGGTGAAAATCTCATATGTACGTCACGTTGGATAAAAGCATCTGCCAAATGACTAATTGTAATTGTAGTTCAAGACCATTTGTGGTCTTTTGATGCTCAGGACAGCATCTTTGTGCATGGGGCTCATCAGCAGGACATTTTTGCCTTTCTTGGGGCAATAGGAGATGACTGTGCAAACACTGAAGATGTTTCCTTCCTGTTCTTCATCACAAGCAGCAGAACCATTTTCATTGTCATTTTCCATTTTCCCGCCCCCAGAGTGTGGGAAATATCAAAGCTCTCGTGCTAAAAATGTTTTATCAGTGGTCTCACATGGTTATGTTAGGCTAGGGTCCCAAAGCTTTTTGAAGATTAGAAAATTGCATGTTATAGTGTCCTCAACATCATCCAAAACAACCACAAAAAATGTGTGGAAAATGTTGATATTTCTTATGTTTCATACAGCAAAACAGCTTGGGGTCAAATTGACCCCAAAGAACACCGATGCGTACAACATGCGTACAGGACATTGAAAACATATCATCATGTTAATTTTATGTTTACCCAGTTGTCCCTGTTAAATTAGGAAAAGTCATGAAATATGAAGCAAAAAAAAAAAAAATCTGTCAATCATTTATTTAGAAATGTTAACATTGAATGGGGTCAAATTGACCCCAAAGATAATAGGAGGGTTATTCCCTTATCCTAATTTTGTGCAACGGGCTCCAGGTGGAGATCTGAGCTCTCCTGAGTTCTCTCCTCTAAGTTTTTTGTTGTTGTTGTTGTTGCCCTGCTTCACACTCACTCTTCCAGTGCTCATACTCCACTCCAACCTGGAGAAAGACATAGGCTCTACAATCCCATACTGATATTATTTCTTGTTCTGCTTTAGATACAAGTGCCTCTTTAATTCAGCTGGACAATACCAAGGACTCCCATTGTCGAAGCAAAGACTGGTGTAGTATCTGGATTTTCCCACAAAACACAAATGAGTCAAAACTTTAACACAGGTACACAAACAGTCATAGCAAAAGCTGCAGCATTAAGAAGACATCCTGCAGGTCAGTGTGCACGCTGCATTATGGTATCATCCATGTTTTATACAGCATGTCAGGGCAAGCTGTTTGCAAACACTGACATCCCAGGAAGCAACATCCAGACGCTGCCCGCTGCCTCTCCTGAACACTGTCAGGCATTGTGCTCTGCTCATCCACGCTGCACCTACTTCTCTTTTATCAGGTAGTGTATAAGGGATAGTGTCCAATGAGTTAGTAGAAAGTGCTGAGTTGTATTAGTGTATTTGCTGTTCCAGATACTTAAGTGACAGTATCTTCACTCTACTGACATGGTTAAACGTAATTTTCTCCTGTTTTTGCAGTAATTCCTTCAATTGTCACCTGAAGCGCAATCCAAATGAAATGGTGACCAAAGCTCAAGACGGAGTCACATCTGGGGTACCAACATGCTTCTGTCAGCTGGTTAACGGTACAAATCACTATTCAGTATTAAAAGATTCATAAAAGACACACTTTGAGTCGACCACTGGAACTATTTTGGGTGTATCGATAAACTAACTCAATAACTTGTTGCATCCAGTCTGAGTTGTTGGAGAGAGGCAGACAGAAATGCAATCACACATTTTCATCTCAGCAATTCCACATAGAATTGCAGTATTGTGCTAGAAGTTTAAGACCAATAAACAAATAAGCACCAGCAAGCTCCTGTCAGCTGGATAATGGTACAAATCATGATTCAATATTTAAAGAGTATAAGAGAATAAACTGACAGAAGGGTGGGGCGGAGAAAAAAATTGCAAATCTGTCTGCTACTTCAGCACCACAGACAGTTCCATGGATTAATGTATACACAGCAATTAGCTGTTATCTCACTGACATGGCTGGGGTCATAGATTCTAACTCACACAAATCTCAGTCAGACCTCAGCCACATATTCAACGAAACAACCACTCTGCTCTTGCTCTCTCTATCTGATAAGAGAGAATTGAGTGGTG
Source organism: Chaetodon auriga (assembly GCF_051107435.1). Taxonomy (NCBI): domain Eukaryota; kingdom Metazoa; phylum Chordata; class Actinopteri; order Chaetodontiformes; family Chaetodontidae; genus Chaetodon; species Chaetodon auriga. Next base: position 1,304,930 of record NC_135090.1, on the reverse strand, counting down.
GGATGGCAGGAGATGCATTTTGGTATATATCACATACTGGTGGTACCTTTCCCTGTTCTTTTTAGCCATGTGAATGTATAGTGAAATGTCTAAACACCTTGTGACGAAGGCCTCGTCACATGACAAAGGTGGCACATGGTGAAGCTAATACTCAGTCTTTCATACATCCCCGGTTCAGAAAACACATAGTTCCCCACTGTTTCTGTGGTGAGTGCACGCACCACATTGGCCTAAAGGTTTAAACATCACATACACATTCCCGACAAAAGTATAAAAGAATTACACTACACATCAGGCGAGTTATCTTCAGTTTCTTCATTCACTCACGGGTTACCAGTGCTGCTGCTGCCATGCTGGTGCTCTCTTCCTCTGTGCCTGGGGTGGGAACCAGAGCAGCTGAAGCAGCCGCCTTATATGGTGGGGAAATGGTGCTGGCCATACCATGTTCCTCTTAGTGGAGGGGAGATTTGGGGTCAGAAGGAGTATCAAGTTGTGTTGTGGGCAAATAGAGTCAGGTACAATGAGTTTTTTTGCTGTGATGGTTTAGGTGTTTGTATTGTGTTAGTGGGGTTAAGGTGGAACCTGTTTATGAATGTGTGGTGGCCAGAAATGCCTGTTTTGGATGCTAATTGGAAATTGGTTGGGCTTGGGGAGGGGCTTAGTCCTTTTAATGCTCTGGCCAACAAAGCACTGGAGGGAGAGGTGATGGGATGCCACACAGTGAACATGTGAAGGGTGCTGCGGTGCCGCACGGGTCAGTTTTTCTTGTTTTTTTTCACTGGGAATAAAAGCACGGCTCCTCACTCCTTGCGACTCCAGCCATCCTTTTTTTGTGCAATCTAAGAATCCCACATTTTGTGACACACCTATTGAACAGATTGCATGAAAATTGGGTACAAACGTCCATATTCGCCACAGGATGAAGAGCACTTTTCATGGATGACTCATTTCATGGCTGAAGGCTCGCAGTTTTGTTTGCATGATGGAGCTATTTAATCTCAGCAGTTACATGTAGAATTACAGCATTATGCGTTTAAGACCAAAAAAAAGCACAGATTTTCCGAGAAAAGTCTGTGCAATGAAAGCGTGCCAATGCTGGGGCTTTTCTTATAATGTTTCATTTTCAAACTTCAAACTTTATTTATTTATATGGCACTTTTCATACTTAAAAAGCAACACAAAGTGCCTCACAGAGACTAAAAACAACAAAGAAGAAAACCCAGCCCTCCCACCCCCATAACTACATACAGAAACACACACTCAGACACGCACGCACGCACACACACCCGCACACACACCCATACGGACAAGATAAGGAGTAAGCCACCTTTGGGGGCCATCCACACTGAGAGGGCCCCTAGCTCATGACCGAGGGGCGCCGCCTGAGACCACCCCGACCCAGGCAGACAGGAGGCCCCACACCAAGGTGCAGAGGCCTCCAGCCATCCAGGCCAGAGCCGTCCCCTCAGCAGCGCCCCCATCAGTAGACCAGGAGCAGTTCCCATTGGGGGGGGGCCCGTGAGGAAACACTTGACCTAAAAACCAAGGACCCCCATGAGGAAACACTGGAGCTAAAAACCAAGGGACTAAGACATAAACATAAAATGAAATAAAATGAGTAAATGAAATAAATAGCAATTAAACATGTTGTTAAAATATGCAATTAAAATAAGATACGAACAAAGATAAATACGCTAAGAAGCGTGATTAAAGGAATAAGATAAATCAAACAAATCAATTGAAAGCCTGATTAAAAAGGTGGGTTTTGAGCCTCTTTTTAAAAACATCAACAGTCTCACTGAGGCTCTCCGGCAGGCTGTCCCACAGTCGGGGTCCATAATAACTAAAAGCCGCCTCCCCGTGTGTTTTAGTTCTTACTTTTGGAATAGTTAAGAGGCCAGTACCAGAGGACCTCAGGGTCCGCGAAAGTTGGTAGGGTAAAAGTAGGTCAGATAAATAAGAAGGCGCAAGACGGGGCGCTGTGGAGCCGCGGACCAAGATGGCAGCTTAGAGTGGATCTCCTCACAACTCTGCTAAAAGTTTATAAAGTCCTGGTGATAAACGCTTCTAACTATTCTCAAAGATGTCAAGACAAACAACAATCAACAATCAAAGACTGCGAGAGCAGCTCCAGACTTCGTAGCCCTTCGTAGAAGCCCAGAACTCCTCCTGCAGCCGATGTTGATAGCGACCCGGTTAGCCCACCAGCTGATTTAGCCGCGGTGCTAAAAGAGCTACAGTCACTTCGCACTACTGTTACCGCGACCAACACCAAGATAAGTACCCTTGAAGGCTTCGGGGCAAAACTCAACAACGTGGAGAGACGCATAGCTGTGATGAATAGCTCGGTCGACGCTGTGCAAAAGAGTCTTGCGGATCTTCAACAAGATATCACCGCTAATGCTAAGCGGCTCGTGGAGGCTGAAGGACGCATAGGAGACGCCGAAGACGATCTGCAGAAGGTGAAAACGGAGCTGTCTGACGCCGTGAAACGCATCGCCTACTTGGAGTCGAAGACGGAAGACCTGGAAAACCGTGCTCGGAGAAAGAACCTAAGGCTGGTTGGGCTCCCCGAAAACGATGAAAAGACTCAGCCCATGATCGACTACATCCAGCACATGTTGCTGGTCTGGTTGGAGCTCGACAGTACCAAGTCATTCACTTTGGAAAGAGCGCACCGCACGCTGGCAAGACCAAGACCGTGCCAGAACAGAGCCGTGATCATTCGCTTCCTACGATTTCAAGACCGCGAGTTTGTCTTCAACACAGCCAAACAACGCTCGCTCACTCACGATGGTCACAAAATCTTCTTTGCTCAAGATTTCTCAGCGGAAACTATGAAAGCACGGAGACAGTTCGGTGCAGCGAGGAAAAAGTTCATTGAAGCTGGAACCTTCCGGGGATTCGCCTTACACCCTTGCAAAATGAGGGTTCTACACAACGGGAAGATAATCCTTCTCTCCACGCCAGAAGAAGCTGAGAACTTTTCTCCAAACTCCTAGACATCTAAATGCAAAGGAGTACAGGCAGCCTAACCACAAAATAATTGGTATGGACAATATAGGTGCACTGCAGCTTGATACAGGTTTTGCTAAGCTATTTTTATATACATTTTGTACTTTTTAATTTATTTTAATTACATACAGAGCTGTCACTACCATATTTGGTGGACACTTTAATTTATGCACCTATTATAGGCAATATACTTGTTTATTTAATACAGGCTACTGAGACAGTTAAATCAGGAAGCGTTCACAATATTATGCTTCATATTTATTCTAGGACAACAAGTGTTTGAATGTTCAGGTTGGGATGCAGAGTTGAGGGGGACCACGTGGGCTGTTCGAGTGAAGTGCCTACAGTTAAACCACTCCTCGTTAGCGTGGATTGGTATTTGCCCTTACACAGTTTAGTTTAAGTAAGGGAAGGGGGGGGGGGGGGGGGCAAGGTTAAGTGTTTTTATATATATATGTGTCTAGTTCAGTTGTTTCTTTTTTATTTTTTGTCACACTCAACATGGTCATGTATCCTACTGTATTTGAAGCAACACGGAAAGTCCAAAACTGTCTGATTTAATATTTACAAGCTGGAATGTCAGGGGACTCAATAAGCTAACTAAATTGAAACAGGTAATGAACAGACCTAAAAACCTACATTCTAAAATAATTTTTCTTCAGGAAATTCACATGACAGTTAATGAAATTAAACAAGTACAACATAGGTGGCCTGGTCAAGTGATAACAATCACGCTTGGGGGGTATTAATTCTTATTCACAAAACAATCCCTTTTCAATTTACTAATATAATCCAAGACCCCCAAGGAAGATTTGTAATCGCTCAGGGTGGGATCTTGTCTCTCGCATTGAATTTGGTCAGCATATATGGTCCTAATGAGGACAATCCTAAATTTTTTGAGCATTTCTTCTTAACCCTATCTTCATTGTATGGACTAAACATCATTGGTAGGGATTTCAATTGCACGTTGAATCCGCTGGTAGACCGCTCTACAAAAAACGATCCCCACAAAAAACAATCCAGAAAAACAATTTTACAACATATTACAGACTTGAACTTATCTGAAATCTGGAGAAAACTTAACCCAAATAAATGTGAATTCTCATGCTACTCAGGAATATATAAATCCAGGTCTTGCATTGATTATTTTTTAGTATCACAAGAACTGGTATCCAAAATTAAGAATTGCTGGTATGACTGTATAGCCATTAGTGATCACTCCCCCATTTCTATGTCTGTACAAATAGACAAACTTCAACAGTCTCCCCCTAATTGGCGTCTACAAGTGAGGTGGCTTAAAAATCCTGAATTTGTTAAATATCTAGAAGAAAAAATTGATGTCTATTTTCAGATTAATACCAACCAAACTAATGCATGCACTAGATGGGAAGCCCTCAAGGCATATATTAGAGGACAAATTATTAGTTTCATCACTACTAAAAACAGAAAACTGAAACGGGTGTGTTTTGGACCCAAATGCAGTACAACGGAGAGCAGGATCAGTTGGTAATGACTTTTATTTAATACCACCAGAAACAAGGTATGGATCAGAGTAAGTTCGTTCTCCGGGCTGAGCGTTCTCAAAATGTCTCTGGGACTCAAGCGAGGAAACGAGAAGTGGCTTACCAAAGCCGCTGATGACGAGGAGGAAGCTCCGCCACCGAAGAAACAGCTGATCGAGCCGGCGTGCAGCGGAGTAACCTTCTTCAGCCGCTGATGACGAGGAGGGAGCTCCGCAGCCTGAAGAAACAGCTGATCGTACAGCGGTGCCGGCGAGGAGAGAGCAGAGGGGTGGTCGGAGGCAGGCGGGGGGGTCGAAGCCAGATGAGCAGTCCACGGAAGCAGAAGTACCGAGGGGGAGCAGGCAAGAGGAAAGCCGAAGCCAGGCGGATGAACCGTTACCAGCAGAGCAGTCAGACACCAGAAACGCTGAGGCAGAGCACGAGGTCAGGGACGGAAGGCAGGTAAGTTTACCGGGAGGCAGACGAGGAGAGCAGGTCGGGGACAGGCAAGGTCGGCAACGGGTGATCAATCTGGAAAGCGCTGGAAAGTCTCGCATACTGCAGAGGAACGATCTGGCAACGGGTGAGAGTGCTGGAGAGGCTTAAATGCAGGGCTGATTGTGATGAGCTGCAGCTGTGTCGGCAGGTGAGCAGAGTAGAGCTGATGAGGTGGGCGTGGCTGGCAGGTAGAGTGGAGCAGAGGGAGTGAGAGACCGAGACTGTGACAAAAACATAAAGCAGAAATTAATGAATTAGAGAAACAGATAAAAATTTTAGAAATGGATATAAATAACAATGATGACCCTGAAAAACAAAAACGGCTACTTATTTTAAGAACGGAATATAATAAATTAACATCTGATAAAGCAGCAAAGAGTTTACTGTGGCTGAACCAAGACTTTTATGACCAGAGAGAAAAGGCTGGCAAATTGTTAGCGTGGCGAATTAAAAAAATACAATCTGAAAGAGCCATTAATGGCATAACCACTCAATCTGGGGAGATTTCAAACGATCCTGAAGATATTAATAATACATTTAAGGAATTTTATCAATCACTGTACAGGTCAGAATGCTCCCCCATGCCTGCTTGTAGGGATACCTTTCTTAATCAGCTACAGTTCAAATCACTCACAGAAGAGGTTAAAGAAGACCTGGATAAGGACATAACAATAGAAGAGCTATCACAGGCCATTAAAAGTATCAACTCAGGCAAAGCTCCAGGGCCTGACGGCCTACCAATAGAGTTTTATAAAACCTTCCAAAAGCAACTGTTCACTTTTGGATATGTTCAACGAGTCATTTAACAATGGGATATTACCACCAACTTTAAGACTTGCTACGCTAATCCTTATTTTAAAACCTGGGAAAATACCAACTGACTGCTCCTCATACAGGCCTATTAGTCTTATGGGAGTAGACACTAAAATATTGTGTAAAGTTCTTGCTAAAAGGTTAGATCCACATATCCCTTTTTTGGTACATAGTGATCAGAATGGGTTTGTACAGACTCGTCAGGGATTTCATAACATAAGAAGGGTCCTCAACATAATTCATTCTAAAAACAATACCAGGGATACAGCGCTGTTATCTCTAGACGCTAGACAAGCATTTGATAGAATTGAATGCCATTATTTGTTCAACTTATTACCAAGATACGGACTTGGGGGAAAATTTTTGAAATGGATAGAATTATTATATACCAACCCTACCGCACGTGTAATGACGAATAACAATTTATCAAACCCGTTAACGCTAGAGAGGTCAACCCGTCAGGGCTGTCCCCTCTCCCCACTACTGTTCATTTTAGCCATTGAGCCTTTAGCCATGTCCATCAGAACTGAAGCCAATTTGTCAGGAATAACAATTGGAGAATATGAACACAGGATATCGTTATATGCAGACGACGTAATTCTCTTCTTCTCAAACTTATCAAACAGTGTCCAGACAGTTTTATATCTAATCAACAGATTTGGTCAATTTTCTGGATACAGTATTAATTATGCAAAATCCTCGATATTTTTCCTGAACAAAGATGAAAGAATTAACCCAGTTACAACAACGCCCTTTTTCAATGCCAGAGAGGGCTTTACCTATCTTGGGATTAAGATTACCCCTCAAATTAGTACAGTGGTTCATGCAAACTATGACCCGTTGATGAAAGAGGTACAAGAATCACTTGAAAAATGGACAGCAATGCAAATATCAATGATTGGCCAGATCAACATAATCAAGATGACTATTTTGCCGAAATTCTTATATTTGTTTCAATCACTTCCAATGCCACTGCCAAAATCCTTTTTTAAAGAAATTAACAAAGCATTTTGTAGGTTTATTTGGAATAACCGAAAACCTAGATTAAGACTCAGGTTATTGTATTTGCCATATGATAGGGGGGGATTACAGATGCCCTGTTTACAGTGGTACTACTGGGCCGCTCAGCTACACAGTGCTATGTTCTATTTTGTTACACATTCCCCTCCAGCATGGGTTCATATTGAACAAGCATCATTATCTAAACTGCCACTAAGTCTATATTTATATTCAGCAGATTTGAAAACTTTAAAGAAAAAAACTACAAATCCATTCCTTAAAAACTCTATTGATGTATGGTACAAAGCTCATAGACATATTGGCGACACACCTACCATCTCTCAGTTTTCACCTGTTTGGGGAAATGAGCAGTTTACTCCTGGCAGGGCAGACGGTGGTTTCAAGGCCTGGGCCGATAGTGGGGTGCAAAAAATTGGAGACTTATATGTTCAGGGTACTCTATTAACCTTTAACGACCTTTGTGCGAAATTCCAATTCCAAAAAAACACTCTTTTAAATACTTACAATTGAAGCACTTCATTTCATCAAAGAGTCACCAGGATACACAAGAACCGCCGCTGTCCTGCCTTGAGGATATTGTGTTGAAACATATGAATGGGAAACGCCAAATCTCTATATTATATGCACTACTTGTTTCACATGATGATAAATCTAGTCATGACAGAAGAAGAGCATGGAGTTTAGATATTAAGGAAGATATTGAAGAAGCTGAGTGGGCGACAGCTTGTATGAAAGCTCAAACACAAACCATTAATACTCGCATGAAACTGCTACAACACAAGTGGTTAATGAGGACATACATAACCCCTGAGAAACTCAATAAATGGTCCCCTGGCACTCCAGATACCTGCGTAAAATGTTTGACTGAGAAAGGCACTCTGATTCATTGTGTATGGGAATGTCCTAAACTGGTAGCTTTTTGGAAAATGGTTGTTGACATTCTAAGCAGAATTACAGGTACCCAGATACCCTGTGTAGCAAAGCTTTGTATTTTAGGGATATACCCAGATTACTTTTCTGTTAACTCTAAGTCTAAGACTCTGAGTAACTTTGGCCTCCTGCAGGCCAGGAGGATGGTTGCTTTGTGTTGGAGAGAGACTGAAGTTTCCTCTACACAATCTTGGATAAAAGAGATGGCAATGCATGTTACATTAGAAAAACTTACCTATGTAATCAAGGGTAAAGCACACAAATTTGAAGAGGTGTGGACACCCTTAATGGACTTTATCAAGCAACAATAGAATATAGCTATCTCTAGGGCTACTGGGTGTGACGACTTAATTTTAATTTAACTTTTAATTTAATTTAATTTAATTCATTATATTATTTTGTGTGGGTACGTATGTCTGTGTGCAGTTTACTTTTATTATTATTATTATTATTATTATTATTTATTTATTTATTTATTTATTTATTTATTTATTATCCATTGTTTGTACATACGGGTATGCAGCGAGGTTAACCTGCAATTTATTGTGTGGTTGTATCAATGTGTTTTGTACGTTCATTTTGAAAAACAATAAAAATATCGTTCAAAAAAAAAAAGAAGGCGAAAGACCGTTAAGACATTTAAAAACTAATAAAAGAACCTTAAAATTTATCCTGAAATGCACGGGGAGCCAATGCAGCGATTTTAAAACTGGTGTAATGTGCTCCTGCCCTCTGGTCCTCGTCAGCACTCGTGCGGCTGAATTCTGTAGTAATTGAAGGTTGGAGATAGTCTTTTTGGGAAGACCAGAGAGCAGGGCATTACGGTAATCTAAGCGACAGGAGATGAAAGCATGCATCAGCACTTCCGTGCTGGCCTGAGAGAGAAACGAACGGATTCTGGCTATATTCTTGAGATGGTAAAAACCTATCTTTGTTATGTTTTTGATGTGTGGAATAAAAGTAAGCTCAAAAAAAGTCAAAAATCACGCCCAGATTTTTTACAGAATGTGTTGGTTTAAGATCTTGTAGTTTTGGTAAAAGTTTCTCTCTCTGGCCTTCAGGACCAATGACTAAGACCTCTGTTTTGTCCTGATTGAGCTGAAGGAAATTTTCTGCCATCCATGACTTTATGTCTAAAATGCAGTTAAAAGGGTATCAATTGGCCCTGTGTCATCAGGAGACATGGCAGTGTACAGTTGCGATTCATCAGCATAACTATGGAAGCTGATGCCGTGCCTCCTGATGACGTCCCCAAGGGGTAGCATGTAAAGATTAAAAAGAGTTGGACCTAAAATTGACCCCTGGGGAACCCCACACTTGATCTCATGGGTTCCTGAGGAACATGCATCCCAACTTACAAAGAAGTGTAGGTCAGTGAGGTATGAGACGAACCAGTTAAAAGCAGTACCTGAGAGGCCGACCAGGTGCCTCAGCCTGTCTAATAAAATGCGATGGTCTACTGATCGAAGGCAGCGGTTAGATCCAGTAGTACCAAGACTGTGAGCTTGTGGTTATCCAAGTTGGACCTGATATCGTTTAAAATCTTTAGAAGGGCTGTCTCGAATTGGATCTGAAAGGCAGGTTGTAGGGTTTACCTGGGAGAAAACTCGACCAAGTGTCCTTGCATCAACCAGGGCAAAACTCTCCAGTGTTTCCTCAGGTAGAACCTGTGACCCGGACATGTTGGTAGTTAAAACCTGTTGAGATAAAAGACTGGATCTGATGTTATCAATTTTGTAGCTGAAGTGGTCTGCAAAGTCTTCGCACAGGGTATTTGTTATTGTCATATGAGATCTGTTAAAATTACTGTTTGTTAAAAGATCAATGGTGGAGAAGAGAAATTTGGGATTATTTTTGTGGTTGGAGATTAGTTTTTTGACGTGAGAGATTCTTGCCTGTTTACTAGTGCTATTGTAAGTTTTGAGGTGTTGACATAAAACTTCATAGTGGACTGTTAGTTTTGATTTTCTTCATTTCCTTTCAGCACTCCTGCAGTTTCTTTTCCTCATTTCTCCACAGAGGTATAGGTTTTTTCTTAATTGTTTTTGTTAAAAGACGAGCCAATGAGTCCAGCGTTGACTTCAAATTGCTTTTAAAATTGTCAACGATAAAATCACAGGGTGCTGGTAGAATCTCTGCAGGAGTGCTCTGTAAAATCTGGATAAAATTTGCAGCCACTTCAGGAGTTACAGTAGGTAGCGTTTCCTCACAGTTTTCACTGGAGCCTCCCGCTGATTAAAACTGGTGATGTTAAAAAACACACAATAGTGGTCAGACACAGCCAGATCCACAACAGTGGACACACCCACGGGCAGGCCATAAGTTATGACCAGGTCCAGGGTGTGTCCCCTGTCGTGGGTCGCCTGCGTGACGTGCTGTTTAAAATCCAGACAGTTTAAGAGGTTTAAAAAATCTCTGGATACTGGGTCCGAGCTGTTGTCTATGTGTAGATTAAAATCACCAGTTATTAAAATCCTGTTGTAGGCGGTGTGAATGATTGATAAGAATTCAGAGAATTCGCTGATAAAAGAGGATGAATACTTGGGTGGTCTGTAGACTGTTATGCAAAGAATAGGAGGGCTGCTAAAAACAAAGGCATGGTGCTCAAATGATGTAAAGCTGTTAAAAGAGACTGCATTTGCAGACATTGTAATTCTTGTGATGGATGCAGTTCCGCCTCCTTTTTTGCCCCCCTAGTAGAGAATAAAAAGTTAAAATTTGGTGGGGAAGCCTCGGTTAGAACAACAGGTGCATCGGTGCCAAGCCATGTCTCTGTAAGGAGAATACTATCTAGCTTTTTGTCTAAAATGAAATCCTTTATGATAAAAGATTTGTTTAAAAGAGAGCGCACATTCAGCACAGCTAATTTGATATCTGTGCTGAACGTGTGCTTATCATGGTGTTTTAAAGGAATGTTAAGAACAGTGCTGGCTCTAAAAACATTCCTGGGTTTTAACTGTCTGTGTGAAGTGATGGTTCTAATGGAGTGAATGTCCTGAGTTTTTGGTGGCTGAGAGGAGGTTACTGATGTAATAGTGTGTATGGTGTGGGTGAAACATGTGGTGGGCGAGGGTGCGGGTGAGTGTGGGGCAGAGCGCCCGTGTGCGTGAGTCGTACCATTTAGTCAGGAGGTGGCTGAAGTGCAGGACCGGACAGTGAGATCGATGTTGACTGATAAAAGCCGTGAACCCTCCTGGTTGGGGTGGAGATTGTCCCGTTTAAAAAGGCAAGGCCTGTTTAAAAACGCTATAAAATTGTCCACATACGGGATACTTTTAGTCAGGCAGTATCCCTTCAGCCACAGGTGCAGCTGGCGAAGCCGGCTGGTGATGACGTCACCGTAGCGTGGTGGGGGAAGCGGGCCGGAGATAATTAGGCGCTTCCCCGTGTCCAACAGGCGGTCGATCTGCGACATGAAGTCCTTCTTCAGGACCTCAGACTGCTGGCTTTTCACATCGTTGATGCCGGCCTCCAGGACCAGTGTGGAGGCCGGGCTGTGCTGCGCACACAGCTGAAGGGCGGCGGCTGCAACCTCCGTGACATGGGCTCCAGGCTGGCAGAAGGTCCAGCCGGCGAGCACTGCCACGTGCCTGACCATGGAGGTCCCCACCACCAGCACCGAGGGGGGAGTGCGCTGCATCACTGGCTGCATGCTCAAGATGTCGAACCTGTTGTCCAGTGGCAGCTCCGGAGGTGGTGGAGGAGGAGATGGCCGAACTCCAGCGCCCCGGTGCACCACCGACCAGGGTTCCCTCGGCCTGAGTGGAGTTGAGCTTACTGGACCCTCCACCCCATCCTCCCCAGTGAAGCAGTGCGACTCCGCGGGGCGAAGGCAGGAAGTGGAAGGTGCCGATGCCTTGGGCTTGGCTCTCTGTCGGTGCCAGCGGGACTCGGCCAGTGCTGGTGCCGGGGTTCCGGTGGTGATCGAGCTGGTCCACGGCAGGGTGGTGTTGTTCATGGCCGCCATGAACCGGTCACCAGCGGCGGATGCCCTCAGGTAGGTGATATGTTTCGCCTGGGCCGTGGCGACAGTGGAGAAGTCCAGGAGGATCTTGTCCCTTTCCTTGAGGTCGGCCCGCAGACCGGAGATGCTCTCCTGTAGTTTCGAGAGGGTGGGAAGGCAGGACTCACACACCGCCATCATACCTGTAGCCGGTGACGTCTCTTGGTAATCCACAGATCGATAACACGCCGACAAAAACAGGCTGGTAACGTCGACAAAGGTCCAGCAGATCCACTGCAGCAGAGATATTTGGCCCAAAACACGATAATAATCCACGGAAAGATGTTTTCTCAGCCAGCGGTGTGCCTCCGTTTGTCCTTACAACTATAACTATATTATGGAAACTCCACTTTCACTGAATGGGAACATAATTTAGTCACAAACAAAGATAAACCAAACCTCTGCAATTTTCCTTTCACACTGCATGTTCAGATACATGGTAAACATTCTTATTGTGGATTTGGCTGTTGTGTGATCTTGGATTACAAAGACTGGAATCATTCAGGACATATGAATGAGTGGAGTATTTCTTTACCTTAGCCAGCAACACAAGTCTAACCTGGCTCCTCTCTGCTCACAGATTGGGTAAAGGTGGCTCAGGTAGACGTAGATTTCAGAGCTTCTGACATTCGCTTCGAGCTGATGGATGATGCAGGCACATGTCAGAGGACCTGCACTGAGGATGCTAGCTGCCAGTTCTACACCTATGTCAAGGACAACTTCTTTAACCCTGATTACAGGTACAGTATTCTTTATGCAAGCATGCAAACCTGCACAAATACAAATATTGCCCATTTCTTCAAATGAAATGTTACCAGCAATTCAAGCAATACCCAGAAATCATGTCACATTTAGACTGATCATCACAGTTGTACCCCTGCTTTTTGATTTAACAGCTGCATTTTTGGTGCCTTGTTAAAATGCCGCTGATGGTTTTGCATTGTAGGCGTCGCTGCTACCTCAAGCGTGTCATCACCATGCCTGCTCCTCTGAAAATTACCAAACTAGCCAATGTCGTGTCTGGCTTCACCCTGAAGAACTGTGTGTAGAGTGCTCTACACACATGCAGAGTCAAATAAAAAAGAAAAAAAACAAGACATGAATCCAGTAAAAGACTCAGCAGTTAGCCATGTGTGGGAGTGTTTTTTGACATAAGAGATGTCATCGCTGCCCTCCCTCACTCCATGCTGGACTCTTCTCTTCTTTCAGCTTGGACCACCACATCTAACCTTTTCATGTTTCCTTGCTTCACTCGTGCACTCAGACAAACCAAACTTCCTCCCTCTCTGCTTCCTCCAGACTGTTGACAGACAGGCCTGTTGGTCATTATGTGATTGCTATGCAAGCTGCAAATGAGCAGCCCACTTTATGAATTTGAAAGTCATTATTCACAGAGTTCACTTTTATAGTATGAGGAGAGTAATGACATTAAAATATATCTGTGTGTTTCTGCACAAATGGGATTCTACCACAGACATCATTGTCAGTAATAATTTGTGCCTTGTTAGTAAATATCAATAGTTTGCAGTAATTAAGAAATATTGAAAAAGTGACTACTCATAAAATAATGTTTGTCATTTTATCAGAATCAGACTGTTTAGTTCATTTTCAGTAGCCGTAGAAATGAAAGACATTAATTGAATAATTATATACAGTGTGTGTGTGTGTGTGTGTGTGTGTGTGTGTGTGTGTGTGCATGTGAGTGTCTGTGTGTGTGTGTGTGTGTGTGTGTGTGTGTGTGCGCGCAGTTGTTTTCATGACATATCAGGACGTTTTTATGATAACACACCTTCACGATCAGGACTCGTGCAAAAATGAGGACATTTTTCACATCCTCATTTTTCTGAGCATTCTACAGAGTTCTAGAGCCCCCCAACATGCTCCCAGACCAAGAATCTCCAATGTCCTGAAATATCACAACTTCATGAAATTGAGTGTGTAAGTGTGTTTATCGTTTTTACTCATTTTTGGTTTTGCCGCCTAGTGGCCAGTTTTGGAGCTTAACACACTTTTAACACACTTTCAGGGCAGGTACTCATATTTCACTTTGTTCAGACACGCAAACACACTCTCCGACATTTGAAGCAGGTTTTGGCATTACTGCAATACACATATACCATTTAATTGAAGTCAAATAAAAATATTCTCAATTCTCACTGCAGATCTAAGCCCCTTTTTTTCCTTATATTAGGTTTGCCAGGTCTCCTTCTGTATTCATAAAAATGTTATTTAATATTATTATTCGTTATGAGTATTCATGACCTTTGCTTTGCAGTGCACAATCAAGTTATGTAAATCATTTTTTCAGGACAACCTGAGGTGTCAGAATTTTTATCCTGTCACATGCATGTATAGTTGTACAACCAAAGAGACAAAAGGAAAAATAAAATGGAAATTAAGTTTCACAGAACGTTATTTAAATCACACATAGAACAATAACGGACATGATTTGTGGCTTGTGAAAATTGCTCTCTAGTCTTGGCCATCAGGCAATCATTCTGACACACATCACAAGCTTTTCACTTTTTTTTATACACACTTGGGTGAGCCATAAGCCCGACATCTGAGGGAACACCAGAGGACATTTTCCTCATTAAATATGACCTATTTCAACCAAAAATTATGTTTTTGTGCAATGTAATATCATAAGTCATTTAGTTTTGGTTTCAAAACTGTGGGCCGTGGCCTGAAGTTACAGAGGCTGCGGCAGAGAGCCTATACACGCTGTTACAACTCACTCTGACATTAAAAAGATTTTGAAACTATTGTCAGGGGAAAAGCTGAATAATGTTGCTATAACCCTCTGGGGTATAAGGAGATTTCAGGGCTTTAAATTGGTTGTAAAAAGCACCACTTACACAAACTCTTGTCTTGACAGTATTCTCTGTGACAGATACAGAATCTCTGCAGAGGAAAGATTTTCTATAAGCAAGCTTGTTGAGCCACATCTTAGTAATATCTTAGTAATGGCTATGCAGTTACTGTATCACAAACTGTATGAATCGCATTGCATTTGTTTTGGGGTTTTTTTTTGGCCTTTTTGTACATGCTTTCAGTTGTTGGTGCAGAATATCTGACCCCCACTCCAATCTTCCTGCTCACAGGACAACTGCAGGGGGGCCTCCTGTTTGCTTCAGATGATATTATCACTTTACATTTCACACAGCACATAATTCATGCATTGAAAGAAAAATACCCCTTAAGTACTTAGTATGAAATAAAAATGGCTGTATACTTCTCTTAAAGTAACTCAGATTTTAGACAAATCAGTGTTCTTGCATGCTCACCTTCCCATCAAACGTTGGCCAGTGTTAAAGCTCTTACAGGACATTTAATTTTCGCGAATTCAAAACACGCTTGATGATTGTGGTCAGCTACTGTACGTAACTGACATATTAAAGTGACGCTGGATCACTGACGCGTTGACATTGATTGCAATGTCTTATTTATGCCAAGCCCCATGTCAGGAGCATTATGCACTTTGCTCATTTAAAGGGTTTTTTGGTTTATATATATGTAAAAGGGAGAACCCACAGACCAAGCAATAGTCCCCCAGTCAAATCTGTCCATTCAACGCCCCGGGAGAACGCCATCCGCTTAAGCCTGGTTTACGCTTCTGCGTCGCCCCCCACGCGGACCCTACGCCGTAGCCTGATGCGCACCTCCAAAAAATCCTGACTACACGTCGTGTCGACGCGTCGTGATGTGAACGTCGAGGACTGTGATTGGTCCGCTCAGAACTTATTTTCGGTTCAGCCGCAGCCCTATGGTCGCAGCACAACAACACCGCCATTTTCAAAGTTTCTGTGGTGAGAGCTACAAGAAAAAATGGACCAAGCCGCAGAAAGAATTATCGAGGAGGTACGCAAGTACGACCATCTCTACAACTCCTCTTCGCGGCAGCATAAAGACTGCCAAATGGCCAACAATTTGTGGAGGGAATTCTCGCGAAACACGGGGATCCAACAAGAGCCCCCCGAAACCATACAAAGACACAGCCACACCCCCCTAGCGGCTTGGCGGTGAATTGCAGAGCAACGTGTTCCCTCGACGCAGAACTATGAATGCTCAGTGACGGCCTCGGGTGTACGCCGTAGGTACAGCGTCGCCGCGACGCAGAAGCGTAAACCAGGCTTTACTCATCTGTTAGTTGTGTCATACCTCAAAGCCATTCCTGTCTGCTGTGAAATGGAGGACCACATCATGCACCTTACACCTCCCAGGGTTGGACAGATGGACCTGTATGGGACCATTTCTTCTACATTGTGCTGTTGGCTATTCCTCCGACGATGCAACGTCTGTCGTGGAATGTGAAGGCCGAATGTACAATCCACAACAGGCCAGAAAAAGTCAAATTCAGCTGTCCGAGAAAAGTGCTCAAAAAGGAGCTGCAGGAGTCAGGGTCCGAGAAGCAAAAATACTTTATTGCCGGCAACAAAGGGGAAAAAACACTCAGAGACACACAGAGTGCAACTCTGAAGAAGTTCCAGCTTACAATGGTCAGCGCTCTGTCTTTTATAGAGTTCAGCTCAAGATCTCCCCCGCCCTTGGGGCATCTTCTCTTCAAGGATTTTGTTATCCCCTGGCCGCTATTCAGCCTGGGCTTGCAGGTGCTCCTTTTTCTTTCTATTCTTTTAAAATTACACCATTAGCTTCTGATTGTCACGGGCTCTATTTTTAAAAATATTACCAAATCACAATTTATTGCCATAATTGTATATAAAGTATAAAGACATGCCACACAATCACATTATCTTTAAGTACACTTTGAGAGTATATTAAAACATAGTAGAGTATATTGAATCATCTCAAACCAGCAATCATTAAAGCATAGTAAATCATAGTGTGATTATAAGACCATTCAATCTTTCATGATGATAACAGACACTCAAACATGGATTGAATACAGTAAGGTCATCTAAGGACACACAGGGCTCTGTATGGTCACAGACAACACTGGCTAAAACCGGCTGAGACCAGCTAAGACAGCTGCAAAGACACCTGCAAGGCCATGGAAAACCCAAAGATCCATGATACAGGCGCCCTGCCCTCTGTACAGTATCATCCCTGCACAGTATCACCATCTTGACCTTTTATGTGCTTCTTCTCCATTTCTCCGGTACTTTTAAGCAAATGAACTATTAAACTTCTACTACAATATTTGCTACTATCATCTACCATTGGTTACAGTGTTTTACTCAATTCTTCAAATATCTGTTGGAAAAAATTATACTACACGTCCTCAGGAGAAAGCGGGACGGTTGGCCTGTTGTCTAGCAACAGAGATGCAGGTTCTGACAAACAAATAAAGCAAATAAATAAATGAAAAATATCAGATCATATACTGTACATCAGACATATATAGTCCCCCCCACACACACATACACACTGTGAACTGTGAAACAGGTGACCACCACAATAAATGACCAAATTCATATAAAAATCAAATATAGATAAATTAAACTTCTAGCACAATACTGCAATTCTATGTGGAATTGCTGAGATGAAATTGTGTGATTGCATTTCTGTCTGCCTCTCTCCAACAACTCAGACTGGATGCAACAAGTTATTGAGTTAGTTTATCGATACACCCAAAATAGTTCCAGTGGTCGACTCAAAGTGTGTCTTTTATGAATCTTTTAATACTGAATAGTGATTTGTACTGTTAACCAGCTGACAGAAGCATGTTGGTATCCCAGATGTGACTCTGTCTTGAGCTTTGGTCACCATTTCATTTGGATTGCGCTTCAGGTGACAATTGAAGGAATTACTGCAAAAAAAGGAGAAAATTACGTTTAACCATGTCAGTAGAGTGAAGATACTGTCACTTAAGTATCTGGAACAGCAAATACACTAATACAACTCAGCACTTTCTACTAACTCATTGGACACTATCCCTTATACACTACCTGATAAAAGAGAAGTAGGTGCAGCGTGGATGAGCAGAGCACAATGCCTGACAGTGTTCAGGAGAGGCAGCGGGCAGCGTCTGGATGTCGCTTCCTGGGATGTCAGTGTTTGCAAACAGCTTGCCCTGACATGCTGTATAAAACATGGATGATACCATAATGCAGCGTGCACACTGACCTGCAGGATGTCTTCTTAATGCTGCAGCTTTTGCTATGACTGTTTGCGTACCTGTGTTAAAGTTTTGACTCATTTGTGTTTTGTGGGAAAATCCAAATACTACACCAGTCTTTGCTTCGACAATGGGAGTCCTTGGTATTGTCCAGCTGAATTAAAGAGGCACTTGTATCTAAAGCAGAACAAGAAATAATATCAGTATGGGATTGTAGAGCCTATGTCTTTCTCCAGGTTGGAGTGGAGTATGAGCACTGGAAGAGTGAGTGTGAAGCAGGGCAACAACAACAACAAAAAACTTAGAGGAGAGAACTCAGGAGAGCTCAGATCTCCACCTGGAGCCCGTTGCACAAAATTAGGATAAGGGATTAACCCTCCTATTATCTTTGGGGTCAAATTGACCCCATTCAATGTTAACATTTCTAAATACATGATTGACAGATTTTTTTTTTGCTTCATATTTCATGACTTTTCCTAATTTAACGGGGACAACTGGGTAAACATAAAATTAACATGATGATATGTTTTCAATGTCCTGTACGCATGTTGTACGCATCTGTGTTCTTTGGGGTCAATTTGACCCCAAGCTGTTTTGCTGTATGAAACATAAGAAATATCAACATTTTCCACACATTTTTTGTGGTTGTTTTGGATGATGTTGAGGACACTATAGCAATTTTCTAATCTTCAAAAAGCTTTGGGACCCTAGCCTAACATAACCATGTGAGACCACTGATAAAACATTTTTATTGCGAGAGCTTTGATATTTCCCACACTCTGGGGGCGGGAAAATGGAAAATGACAATGAAAATGGTTCTGCTGCTTGTGATGAAGAACAGGAAGGAAACATCTTCAGTGTTTGCACAGTCGTCTCCTATTGCCCCAAGAAAGGGAAAAATGTCCTGCTGATGAGCCCCATGCACAAAGATGCTGTCCTGAGCATCAAAAGACCACAAATGGTCTTGGACTACAATTACAATTAGTCATTTGGCAGATGCTTTTATCCAACGTGACGTACATATGAGATTTTCACCCATCACAAGCAAGGTTCTAGATGGGACAGAACAACAAGAGTAAGTGCCCTAACGCAACTTTCTGCTCCAACTGGACGTAGGTGCTACGAGACAGTGCTACAAAGTAATGCATAGATTGCATAGAGTGAACAGAGAGTTTTTTGGAAAGAAGGTGTTCAGTAAAGAGCTTGGTCTACAATGAGACAAAGGCAGGGGTTGATAACCTGGACAAGGTCACAGCCACATGCAGCTGCTAATGCACGACTGTCCATTGGCCCCTTGTAATTTTCTCCTACATCATTGATCTGAGCACCGACAATGCCTTTGTAATATAGGGTGAAATAAACAAGGGCTGGAATAGTGGAAAACTGAGTCGAAGGAGGATTTTCCTGGACAAGCAGGGTTACAGGATGGTGAAACCTCATATCGAGAGAAGATGGTGACTTCAAAGAGCATCAACAGTTGTGAAGGACACCCAAACAGAGACACACACCCCAAACTGCAGACAGGAAATGTGGCAGGTGCCACGTTGGTCCCAACAGAAATGACTCCAAGACCTGTGTGAAATGCAAGAACTACGTCTGCTAAGAACATGCATGCACTCTCCACACATCATGTGCACAGTAGTGCAGACAAAAGGCCGGAATGTACCTTCTGGTGGCCTGAAGGAAAAATATATTGTTCATATTCTGTATGTTTGTATTCTGTCAAACTCATTTTAGTCACTATGTAAGTTTGTTTTTACTATCTCACACATTTTACAAATAAAATCCTTCAAAATTTTTTAAACTGTGTTTTTTTTTTGCTGGGGTCAAACGCCGAACATAATATTTGTTATTATTCTTGATAACAGAAATTGTTTTTAATTCCAAATGTTATAGATAACAAAAATATGTACTTAGAAATAATATAAAGTCATTAAAACACCAAAAAGATATCTTTTTTCAATTTTAGGTCAATCAGTAAGATTTTATGGTGATCTGCATATTTCTCCATAGTCGCGTAACAGGTATTATGGATGTATAAGGGGGGTGGGTCGGGGGCGTGGTTTTATTTAAAGGGCTATTTAGGTAGTCAACAAACAAAGTGTCTGGCACATAAACTTGGGTAACATTTTAATTATAACCATTTTCTGGAGATTTAAATATGCTGGGGTCAAATTGACCCCAAGGATAAAAGATGATAGTACATTTGAAGGTAACAGGAGGGTGAAGCCGGGATATGTTGGTTATCCTGGCTCAACTTATCCGTGATCCGGTTGCACAAAAGCAGGATAGTGGAAAGTGGGATATGTTATGGGATAAGTTACCATGGAGATTTATTCTGTGGAGCTAGCCTGCTCCAGACCAGGCTTAGTTCCAGGATCTATTTAATGTCATCCCTTATCTCAGTCAGCAGTCATCACAAATGGAAACCAAAAGTTATTCCACTACACATTGTTATCACTTTCAACTAGATTCACTGTCATTGTAGATAAATGATGATTTTAGATGATGTTGCAATCATTAGATAGACAGTTTCCCATAGACTAGATATAAAATACACATCAAAAGAGTAACATGATGTTCCTTTATTGAATAAGGATAAATCAAAGCATCAGTTCCTTTCAAAACTGAAGTCACACAGTGACTCTACAAGGTAGAAAGCACAGAATCAAAGCATATTTTACAACACAAGAATAAATGCACATTCAAAGGTCTGTATATAATACACCCCACATGTCTGCACACTGAAATAAATGCAGGACAAATCTGTACACGACAAATGGACAGACAAATGAATTTTAATAACTGGAATTCACAGCATGCGTCTCTGCCAATGCAAGACATATTTAACTGAAATTTAAAGCATGCATGTTAACTAAAATAATTCAACACACATTGGTCCCTGACCAGCCGACCACTGGGAAGATGGCAGGATTGTCCCAGTCCATGTGTGATGGCACTATGGGGGCCCTCTCCTTCCTCAGACAGGCCACATTGTGGAGGACAGCACAGGCCACAGTGATGTCACATGCCCTCAAAGGGCTGACCCGTAAGTCATGAAGACAATGAAAGCATGCCTTCAGGAGGCCAAAGGTCATTTCAATCCTGGCCCTCGTCCTGGCATGGGCATGATTGTAGGCCTGCTATGCTTCCTGGGGGTGTTGGGTGTACGAACACCCTGAGACCAGAGGAAGGCGAACTCACAGTGAAGGCTTCAGAGAGAACACAGGGCACAGGCAGGTAGAAACAAAAAGGATTTATTAACCAAGGGTGTCCACAAAAATGGGTAAACAAAAGGCGAGAGCACAAAAACCACTCTGCACAGTTCAACCAAGGGTGTCCACCAAAACGGGAAGAAAACAAGGCGAGAGCAAAAACACGCTCTGATGAATCCGAGCTCCAACTCCTCTCACAACCGAGGCTGGGCTGAGGGCTATCCACAGGGCGAGAAGCTCCTACAAAAGAAAAACAGAGCATAGGTCAGCGGACCGAAAAGACACAGGGGATCAGAAGGCTGGCAGAGGAACACTGAATACCACGGAGGTAAGCAGACGATCTGACGAATACTGGAGAGAAGACCCGGGGTTAAATGCAGCAGCTGATTAGGAGGTGATGAGGTGATGACTTGCAGGTGTGTGAGAGGAGGCGGGTAGGAGGAGCTGCCGAACAGGTGCAGCCTCCCAACACGGACCTGGACAGACAGGGGAAGACAGACAAGACCACAAGGGGGCAAGGAAACACAGGGAAAACACAGGGAAAAAAAGGGGAAGACAGAGCCCTGCCTGACAGGGGGTCTGTGTACGGTGTCAGGAGAAAAGGCTGGCAGGCATACCCCCTGTCCCCCAGCAACACACCAGAGAATTCACCTGTCAATACAAAATGTCATCATCACAACCTCATAAATAGAGTGACATCATAGCTGTGTCATCAGCTATGATGTAAAAAGTGGTTATTGTGCATTCTTAAGTATTAGTCAGGGCACTTATCATTCTGCAAGATGTTCTTGTATTTAATCTTGACTTGCTGCCATGTCCCAGTCATGTTTAATCTATATATACACACACACACACTTTTATATATGCTAATAAAACAACACACATGAGATAAGATCAACTTTATTTATCCCAACGGGAAATTATCAAGGACTTATACAGTCTGATGGAGTTTCATTTACACAATTTCACTCACATCTGCAGTCAATTTCACTTACAATTTCAACTGATTCATAATCAGAGTACAACTATGTTTTCGGAGATGTTGATTAACTATTTGGGTTGTAATTGTGATGGTTTCAGTGGAGCAGTGAGTGTGTGTTTGTTCGCTACTTACGCATTCAAGTGGTCTGCAATACTTTGCCATGCTTTCTCTTGTTGTTTTTATAACTGTGGCGGTGTTGCCTTTCATTTTAATTTGGTCCTTTATCTCCTCGTAAGCCTCCATGAGGATTTCTGCCTCCGACGGGGAAAAGTACGCCGCTCTAGTTGCCATGGTGAATCGGTGAATCTGTGATCGATGGCGAGGTCTATTTGAGGAAGCCGCGTGCACATACTTATCCAGGATAGGTTTTACCTGGCTTGATGAATCCGTGTCTGCTCATCCTGGCTTGGTCTTTGTGCAACCGATTAAGCCTGGATGCTCATGTTTTGGATTGGTTGAACTCAGCTCAGTCACTTATCCTGGATGTCTTAATCCTACTTTTGTGCAACGGGCCCCTGGTGTGTCTGAGGACAAAGTGAAGCAGTTGTTGATCACTTGCAGCCCCCACCTGCTGGTTAAGATGAGTGAGGAGTCAATGACATATATATTGACAATGACAACATAAACCAGAGCAGTAAAAGATTTTTTTTTTTTTTTTTTTTTTTTTAATTGTGACTTACAGCAGCCACAAGAGGTCCTTGATTATACGGTGCTAAATGTGCACAAAAGCAGGTTAGCTGTGCTTCCAATTCATCTATATGAATCAAAGTGTTGTCTTTTGTTTGTGTTAGCTGTGTGACAGAGTGTTGAGCTGTCCAGGCTGCACCCCGCCTCAACCAAAGAGAACAGAGACATGCAATCTAACCAATTATCTTGTTGAGGACACGTGAGCTCAATTAAAAACATGCAGACAAATGAATGAATAACATAGTATCATGACACACTCCTCATGATGACAAATAAAGCAGTCCCTCTGGACAGCTCACTGTTCAGACTCCACTGCTGGGTGTCACCTCTGGCTTTTCTCTCAAACCCTGCCACCCAGACCCACGTGGACATATAACTACTTTAATCCACCATGATATCCATTAGCAATGAATGATATCAGGCAAAGCTCACCTTTATTATCTGTTGGGCTGTCTTTCTGTAAGAGCCCTGTCTGTCTCAGGTGTATCATCATGTGAACTTCTCAAGGGCAGGGGCGGGGCTTGAGGACAGGCAAGCCAGGCAGTTGCTTGGAGCCCCCGACCACTCGGGGGGCCCTGGCCACTTATTTACAACAATACATATTGATAGGCCTGGGCTTCAGGGACCTCTGTTGGTCCCTGGACCTCACTTTGAGAACCACTAATTTATTTTTTCAGTATTCATCCCAAATGTCCCAGAAATTGTGCATTTATGTGTGCAAAAACCAAATTTTTGCAGCGTGCACGGGTGGGATGGGGGCCCCAGGGATTTCTTGCTTGGAGCCCCAAGAGACCATAGCAACGCCACTGCCCAAGGGCAAACTACCAAACCTTGTCCACAGCAGACTATGAGGAATGTCAGAGAGCCTGCACACACGACCCGGCCTGTCAGGTCTTCACGTTCGTCGAACTTGTCTTTGTGCCTGGCACTATCAGGTAAATAAAGTCAAGAATTTATAATTGATGCTAAACAAAGGCCTGAAGTGAGATGTAATATCACTGTTTGAGATGAAATGTCAGTGGGCAAACAGTGGGCTGAGCAATTTAACAGCAGTCCCCAACGTGGGCCATTTGGTACTGGGCCGCGCTGAGAGACTGAACAAAAAATATTTTATTGAGCATCAGAGTCTTGAAAGAAGTTTTATTTTGAAAATCAGGTGCATCCGCCTGTGCCTCTGAACACATGTCAAACCGGTCGTCTCGGTCACATGATACGGTAGTAAAAAACTAAGCTTGCAAGCTAGCAAAAATGTGTAAAAAACAAAGTCTTTGGGGAGCTTCTTCAGAAAGGGGAGAAGGCCAAATGATGAGACAGAAGAAGAAGAGCCTACAACTTCCAAGAAAAAGAAAGCTGCATTGAAGAGACATTATCAGCAGTCCTACTTAAAATATGGGTTTATCACTTCAGGTGATTATCACACACCAAGTCCGCTCTGCGTAATATGCGGCGACAGGCTCGCAAATGAGACAATGAAGCCTCCTGGTTGAAGAGAAACAAGCAGGGCTCCCACTAATTACAACATCTACATTCAGGGTAATAGTGAGTTGAGTTATGGAGTGGCTTTAATAAATGGCACGTGATATAGGCACCTCTTATCATAGTTCAAGAAAAAAAGAAACTGAATTTAGGGTACATGGATGAGGACATGCAGACTGAGAAGCTGTTCAGCACGAGGAATGGTGTTCATATGGATCATGTTTTTTATGTATTCTGCAAAAATGAAATGATTCTGCATTTGTCAGTTACTGAATGTGTTGGATACTGCATTGACTTTAATAAAAGATTTTTTTTTGTAAGACATTCACTTGTCCAAGTCATTTCTGTGCTTGTAATTTTCAGGGTTTTCATTCTATATTGTATAGTTCTATGATAATAACCATTTTACAGTAATAAAGTGGACTTTTTTTTTTAAAGAAAGATTTTGCTTTGTCTGCTTCTGTGTGAAACTGAAAAAAGCATTATTTAAATTTATTGATCACGATTCTTAGTTGTTTTTTAAATAAAAACAACAAAGAATCGTGATCAATAAACCACTAGTTATTCTACTACATTTGCTCTGTTGTCGTCATGGCAACATTAACTATGGAGGACAGGTAACTGAACTGTTGCTTTGATGTCTTTGATGCTTGCTTTGATCTGTGCGTGATGTCATAGATCTAGATAGATAAATATACACTGTAACCTGTGAAGTAGACCAGTGTGAGTAGAAGTACATCAAGAAAGAGATATTTGTGGAACAGAGTTTGCCATTTCATTGGTTTGAAGAAGAAAAATGTAGGGGAATTACCTCTAAATTAATGTTACATTTGTTAATATTACTAAGGGCACCAACCTTTTTCAGCTAAGAAGGATTTTGTATATTATATCTGTTAATGCTGATGTAGTGAACGAATGAATCAACAGTAGATCAGTCTGATAATCTAAGGCGTGAACTCTCAGTACAGGGATTGCTTCTATCCAGCTCAAAAGGACACCGTCGGACAATGACTTGTATGCAAAAGATTATTTATTAAACACAATAATGAGATGAATACGAATCATGAATAATACGATAGATTATATGGATGAGGTAGATTAACACAAACACTGCACAGAGGAACTTATGGCAAGAGGATGGTAAAATGAGTTTGGCAATAGTGAGAAGTAGGTTTTAACGGGGAAATGGGGACGCGAATATGAAGTTAATTTATTGAATGAACGATTTAAAGAATTTAGACAAATTAACAATATCTCAACCTCACGGACCAACTCTTATTCAAAACCGCTTAAATATGCCTACTTTGTCAGTGATGTTCCTGTAGAGGTCTGCTCCGAACTAACACGAAGAGGCTCCGCGCCATGGTCAGTCACTCTGGCCCGTACAACAGTCTGCCGGACGGACCAAGCGAACCGCTGATGAGAGCTGGTGCTGGACAGGGATGTCTCGGGAGCTGAGGGTCTTCGGTGTCGGTTACAGACGAGGAACGGCTTCTGATGGTTCTTTAACCCGGATCAGCGGGTCAGCAGCAGGCTACAGGTCTTCGGTGCGGTCAGTTCGTTGTTTGCCGTTTGGCAAGGCTTTTGATTACTAATAAGATTGAGAAACTCTTCGATGGCCGGTCGAAAATGTCTTCAAAATTATTATTGTATGACTAGACTTTAACAACAAAAATAGGAATTATGCGGCTTGGCTTGATGAGTGAAAATTAACGTTTCACGAAGATTAACAAAAAATGCGTTTTCTGCAGAATTAGATCAACTACTCTGTATGCTTATGAGCAGCAACCAAAGACTGAGAAAACGACGGAACAAAATTACTAAAGACAAAGAACTTAAAGAAATTCCGCGGAAGAGACAGGAGAAAGTTCAAAGCACGAACTTTCAGGGAAAACTTAGGAGCGAACTAACTATCTGATGCGCGCTTCTAACTTTTATCACCGCTCCAGGGTGTGTCTAATCGATAGGATGTCAGGCATGTAGGTTGGTTCACAGGCGAGCGGCAGAATTTCATCCTACGGAGCGGGAATTAATTAAAGATTCATACGAGGGACTCATCTGCTTCTCACTATGGTCAATCTGATATATTTTGACATAATCTGTTTTCAATGACACTTCAACAACAACATTCACGATAACAGTTTTCTAATACTCATTCTAACATAACTGAGGGTCCAAAGCATAACTACTTAATGTAACAATGAAATAAAGAAGGGCATACTATAGTTGCCAAAGCGATTACCACTATTACAGTTACTTTATTAATAACGTTCTTATACTAAGCAAACTCAACTGCCCTGGACCCCTAGATGGCAGTATGGCTCCATGGTAGAAATTCAGAGAAAACCTTTGAACTAGTTAAATTCACAGTTTTGTCATCCTGGGAGCTAGAAACATCGGGAAAGCATTGTTTTCATACAGATCATGAGCTTAGCAATGTAATAACATCCATAGTTAGATTCAAAATAGAGAATTGGTTATTCTGGTAAGATAATAATAAGGCACACAGACATACAGAACAGCTTACTTCAGGAGGGTCTAATTTACAACCCATCAGCATTATCTGGTTTGTAGATTCCTTGGAGAAATGGCATTTGTCCACCCAGGCAGTTTTATTATCCTGAACTCCCATGGGCTATCAAGAAAGACTTAGCACCTCCATGAGGACGTCTTGAACAGATGTAAATTAGAAGCAAAAGTGTTATCAGTGACTCTTGTTGCCCTGAAAGAATGTGAGAAGATGTCTCTAATCCAGACATCCTGTCTCTCCCTGGGCTCACACCTTTCCATGAACCTTCCAAATGGTCTATAACTCTTAGAAGTCCGATTGTTTTATCACTCCACTTCTCCTGAGGAATGTAAAGAGGTTAGAAGAGGGTCAGTTACAGATTGGTTCTGCTACAAAAACAAGGAGACTTTTTTAAGTCATACTTAGTAGTGAGTGAAGACCTCAGGTAACTAGATGGCTATGAGACGAATGTGGAGGCAAGGGGCCCAGGGTTGCTTCAACTGGACCAGGGACCTGACATACAACTTTGTAGGCAAGACAGAAAGGGAGGGCCTTCCCAAACAGGTGGAGGAGGGGCTGAAAACTGAGCTCCAAGAAGCAAGGAAACACAATTCCTCGCTGGAGCAGAACACCAGCAAGTTCACCACCAACCTGGAATTTCAGGTCGATAAAAACAACAAGCTCTGGGGCCAGATTCAAAATATGAGCAAGCTGCTCTGCAAGAATAGGAACTGTACCATTACTCTGAAAGAAACATTGAAAGTCAAGGATTATGAGATGTCCAGTGCGATCCACAGGCTAGAACAACAACGTCAAGAGGAACTAAAATTATGTTTTAATGAAATCAAGTTGATCTGGGACAAGTGTCAGCATCTGACAGATGAGCTCTCTAAGGAGAGGGAGAGTAGACTTCATCTCGAAGAAAGAGGAAGAGCCAAGGATAGTGAAATGTCCACTGTCACAGAACCTGCAAAGGAGACTGTAGCCTGTGCGGAGAAGGATGTCAAGAAAGAGGAGAGATCTTTCTGGAAAAGACTTAGCAATTTCCTTGGTTTGACCACGAAATAGACAAAAATACAATCTGCCAACCGCCAAATTAATTAAGACATGAAAACAAATACTGAAAAGAAAATAATCTTTTTGTAATATACTCAAGACTGTCTTGCAACAGTGCAGCCTTGGGAATGACTGCCAAGTAAAATAAATCAATCCATCTTAATAAATGCATTTCAGGTATCATTCATGTATTCGTTCATATAAATAAAATTCATATTTTTGTTTAGTGTATTATGGGTATGTAACGTGACAATACAATGGAATCTAATATTACTTGTCAAATGTTTTATCCATAAATCCATAAATAATTTTTGTCACTTTTGAATAACTCATAATGACAGAAGAACAATTGTTTTCAAACTGTTGCAGTGTTTTACCAAGGTAAGGGGCAGTTGACGTGCTCGTGAACATGAAGAGGGCAGTGAATTTGATTGTGCAACTTAATACCAAATATTAAGATGATTATGAAAACTACCACATACATATTTTCATTTTAATGTCATACACTTAAGATAACTAGAGGACACTTACTGTTCAGTTGGATCAAGGCCCTCTTAGTGAGCCAGCTTATCATCCTTGAGAAAATAACCCGTCATCTTCGCCGTCAGTAATAAATTTAGATGCTTTTTTAATAAACTTGTCCTTTTTAAAAGCAAACCATTCACACAGGGAGGAAAAAGGGGGACCTGATCAGGAGCTGAGGCATCGGGGTGGGCGAGTGCTAGTGAAGGGGGGAGTGAGCCAAACAAATATGAAAAAGTAGTACCAACTTAAAACACCCACACACACACACGTGATGGACAGTGAAGTGACCAAATCCCAGGGGAGCACAGCACACAAACCGGAGGACACCACCACCTTTCACCGGCACCGTCACCACCACCGGCCTCCAGCAGCTGAAAAGGGGGAAAACAAATTAACGGGACAGGGACAACAACAGAAGAGAAACCAACAAAATCATTCAGAATCAAACCAAAGTTCAAACAAAGTAAACTCTTAACCAAAAATATACAAAAATAAATCATTTAAATTAGAACTTATAACAAACGATACCAAGGGACAAACCCCTCAAATTAACCCAGCAAACATAAGAAACAGAGGAGACAATTGAAATGAAACTAAGTCAAATAACTAAATAAATGGGATGAAAGAATGAGTACAAAATCAAAATAAACCAAATACAACCAAATAAATCTAATGTAAATAACACAGGGGTAGGGAGAGTAGGAAACACACACGCATCCGGTTAAGAAGGACGCAACCCCGGTTAAAAAGTTTTATTAGACTCGCGGGCCGAGCCGCCGTGGCAAGACCACTCGCTCCGCCAGAACAACGCGGAGGAAACTTCTTGTGGAGACAAAACAGCAGTGGCCCCAGTCAGCTGATTATTGCAGCCTGATCGCCGTTTAACCTGTTCAAAACAGCGTTAGCATTGCTAAGCCAAGGAACTGATGATGATGCGGCTACGGATAAGATTAAATGCTCACCTGTTGAAGATGGACATACGCGCACACACACACAAGGGAAGCGAGAGGGCTGCAGACAGTCACCAGAGCTCTCAACCTGCGACCATACTGGCATTAGCCACGTTATAGCAAGCACCATAACGCCAGCGCAGAGAGAGAGGATACTTACCACACAAAGGCCACGCACAGGAGTAAACTCAGGGGGGCACGAAGCGGCGCACAGCAATCTACGGAGCACACCATTACCGTGAGCATGGTGAGCAATCGGAATAGCCTACCAGCCAGCAAAAAGGAGCAGTGAGCAGCCATACCTGTTGAAGACCGACAGCTCTGACCCGGAAATGACGCGTCAGGTGAAGTGCAGAGAGGACGGACCCGGGGAACGAGCTGTCGCTTTTATACGCCGCTCGTTTCCCTGATTGGCCGTCGCCCGGCTCATTACGTGCAGCAGTGCATAGATAAATAGACAATATTTCTATGCTGCTACACTTTTTCAGAAGTTTATATCGTGAGGCCACTTCAGAAAAAAGCAGAAAAAACTCCTCTGTGAAAACGGAACTCCTCAAACAGCGCCGGAGCCTCTCTGTGCGTCACTGTGCGACTCCAAAGTGCAGGTGAGAGCTGAGACCAGCCCTCACATCAGGTGAGGCTGTCAGTCTTCTAACAGCGCTTCCAGCAAATCTCCGTGTAAAATAACGAACACTATTGACGACATTAACGCTCGTCTACTCATTATTTTACCTGTTGGTATGGAAAGAGAACGTTACTCCACAGCGTGATGCGCGTGAGATCAATGCTGCGGCACGCATGAGAAACACAGCCTCTGGTTGGTCAGCAGGTCAGTAATGCAGCATCTGATTGGTCGACAGACTTAAACACAGACATTGAGTTTAAGTCAACTCATAAGCCAGCTAGTTAGTTGAACATAATGGAAAGGACACGCGGTGCTGCAGCAAAGATTCTCCAAACAAACTTTTTCTTCGTCTTCACCGACAGAGATAGTCTGAATTGTTTAACTGTTCTTTAACACAGATGTTAAAAGGTTGAGGAGCCCGTGGCCAAGTGAAGAGCATGTCAAAAAGAAGAGCCAGACTTCGTCCTGAAGCTGAGGCTGCTCTGTTTATTTCATCCGGAGGTAACAAGCCGTGTTTAAAGGCCCTGTGAATCAATGACTATAAAGGTATGTTCTATGTCATTCAAATGGTTACTGCATCAACATTGTGCTGCAACGAACGATTATTTTGACAATCGATTTCATTATTTCTTCAATTAATCGACTGATCAGATTAAAAACATGTTTTTATTTCTATCACTATATTACAAAACAAAACATTATTTAAAACTGACTGTGTTAGTGCAAGAAAGTGCAAAAACAACAGGTATTTTTATGTTGCTTGAACACCAACATATTCATTTTTAAATAGTAATAATACATCGTTATAATAAAAATCCGTATTTTTGCCCGTTATATTAAAGGTTAAATAAAATAACAAGCTTGCTTAAAATAGTAACTCTACCCAGTGGTGGAAATGACCACACTTGACAGGGAGAATTTCTTTTCATAGATTTCCTCTTGACAATGTATGCTCAAATTTCAATATTGAATTTTAAATTTCACTTTTTTATTTTTTCCCTTTAAATTTCATATTCACATTTTACTTTTTATTATACATTATTAATTTTATTTGCTGTTTTGACTTCCTTTGTCTTTTTAGTTTAATTACAGCCTGATTGCACTTCCTAGTATAATAAAAAGCATATCTTGTATTTGTATATCTTATTTGGACTTTTAATTTTGATCATAATTATTTTCCATACAGAGGAGCTCTGGGCTCTCGGAAACTGAGACTGTAAATTTCTAGACAACATTCCTGAATGTATTTATGAATGGTATGGTTAAATAACTGCTAAACTAATGGTTACTAGTAATCATTGAAAGTTTGTGTTTGTGAGGAAAGATGTACCGAGTGAGGCAGTCTGTCTACCTGTAATGAACTCTCACCAAATGTTTGGAATGATTGCTCCTGTTTCCACCCACACATTTAGAAGACATGTTGTGCTTATGGACATGAACATCGAGTATACTGTTTCACGTGAAGTTTACTTAGACTTCAGTGAAGTATAGACAGACTTTTGAGCATGTCAGCATTAGAGCAGTGTTTCTGTGTCTGCAGCAGCCTGAGAGCTGCCCCAGCCCTCATGAGATTGAATTGATGTGAATTTCTTCACTTCAAAATGAAACACAAGATTAAATGGACAAAAATCTTAGCTAATGTAGTTTTAATCAGTAAGAAGGCTCTCATGCTTCAGTTGTTTTTGGTCAAACCGTTTTATCTGCCTCCGGTGTGTCAACAGTGCGTTGCCATATGCTCTGCTTAGCTATCGACACACGATGTAAACAGTTCTTTGACGCTGTGAGCAACGTCATAATTGTACAACACAACAAATCCATAATGAAATTTGTTGCCAGCTATTTTAGTTTAATGTTTGATAAGCATTTTTTTTAAATCTATTGTATCCATTCGTTGTAGCAGTCCTAAACATTATCATTCAAATTTTTATCTCACTGTTCAACAGTCTTATGTTTGTTTGTTCTGCACATGTTTTGTGAATAGCTGATCACCTTCAGTTAGTATACCTGATTTGAGTTGAATTACTTGACACTAATTTGTGAATTTTGGTGTTATAGGACGTGGTGTATTTGCCTGTGCATCAATTGAAAAGGGATCCTTTGTGGGGAGTTAATCTCGCAATATGAACGGGACAAGAGGCAGAAAGAGTACACAGAGAAGCAAAATGCTTTCCTGTTTGATTTTGAATGGAACAATAGCACATGGTGCTAAGGAAAGGCCTGTGAAAGATCAGTTGTTTTTTTACACCATTATAGTTTTAATGGAGAAAACTTCAATATGTTTCCTTGTTCAATTTCAGCATTGATGCCTCCCGTGAAGATGGCTCCCTGGGCCGGTTGGTTAATGATGACCACAAGTCCCCAAACTGCAAAATGAAAAAGTTGACAGTTGCTTGTTTGCTATTGACAACATCCAAGTAGAGAGTGAAATAACCTATCACTATGGAGAATGTCAGTGGCGAGCTCTGGTGAGTAAATCCTTTTCATAGATTGTATAGTATAAGATCTGTTAAGTATTAGGACATAAAAAGATGCTTATGAAAATGAAATTTGATTGATTGATAGTAATTTCAAGGTATAAACATCAATTTACATCACTGTTGGGTTTAAAGCTTTCTTTGACAACAACAGGAGAAGTTAGAAGTCAGGAACTCTACATGTGTGCAGTCGTCATGTCCTCATATTGTTTCAGGCTGTGAGAGTCTTGAGTGCGTTTCAGGTGACGTCCTCATAAGGTCTGACCCTGTGACTGTCGTGTGTGTGTGTGTGTTAGATTGTCCTCATATTGTAGGTAGCAGATACTGTACAGAGTCTGTCTGTGGAGTGTGGCATAATGAACCCAGATGCTCATGTGAATTATGTCTTCTGAAACAAATATGATCATCAGTGTATTAGTTCTGATCTATAATACATGATATTTCTGACACTGTTTTGTTGTGTTTTGTTGCAGACATCAAGTGTTCAGATCCCGACTCAACCTTCTGCCGACCCAGAGGTGAGCGAGAGATCCACTTCATCTTTCCAACAGGTAATTACACACTTATTGTTTTATTTGGAATCAAGTATATGTCTCACTTATGTCCAGTACAAAAATTAAATTTTCACTGTATTAAAACATTCAGTTTGTGTGAAGTGAAATTACCATAACTTGTTTGTAAAAACCTTAGCAGAAAAAAAGTTAGCCATAGCATTTGTTAGCACTAATGTTCAGGAGGAGAACATTAGTGAACATTTAGAGAACATTTAAGCATAGTGTTGTTCTTACACATGTAACCCTAAGTTGTTGAATCTGGTTTTTGAACTATTGAGAAGTTATGTTTGAATGGGAGCTCAATGAAACAGGTCTCATATATAGTTACTTGTATTAATGTAAATGTGATGTAAATTCTTTACATTGCTTTATGTAGACAGACCTGCTAAAAACACTGTTCATAGCAGCTGTAAGCTTCAATAGAAGGTTAATTGTGTTCTTTTTTTGTAGAAAGCTACCAAAGAGACATTTCCTGGTTCAGTTCAAACATGCTTTGTCTACAGCAGTGCCTTACGCCATGGAGGAAAGGAGGCAAGATTTCTGTATTGTTGGTGGTCCTTTCTGGGTGTTATTTACATATTTTGCCAGCAATTAAAAAACAAAGAATGGCAGTAAGTGTTCCATGTTTTTATTCATATGAATATTTACTACAAAATTCATAAATGGAATAAAATTAAACTTAAGAAGTAGACTGACCACATTTTTCAGCTATGTCTCTTTTGAAGAGTTTATACCGCTGAGTTTCACTGTGTGGTATTAACCTGTGAATGTCTGACATTTCTATCAGAGGTTTGGGAGCATGACAATTGTTCACATATGCCTATTATACAGATATTTTAAAAAAATGTAACAGATATTTTAAATATCTGTAACACAGGGCTTAAAGTATTCCGGCACCGTGCCGGATCTCCGGCGTTTGACTATGATTCAGAAAAACAAACAAACAAACAAAAAAAAAAAACGACAAAAAAAAAACAACTTTCCAGGCCCCTCAAACTGCTACTGTCCAATCCTACGTTAGCAACGGTAACTATGGGTACACATAGTGGTTGAGATCCAGCCACAGTTGATGCTGCGTTCAAGATAACCCGGGGGGGAAAAAACGGGCTCTGACTTGTTGAAAATGAATTGCACAATTAATTACAATTAGCGTCAAAGTCGGAAATTACACATATATTCATCTTCGAAAATGAGCATAAATTGCTGCTTCATATGTTTTCAGTGTTCAGCAAATAGTGACAATATGCCACACTTCGTTTTTGTCAGCCAAGTTAACCTGTAGCCTGACCGTTATCTCTGAGTGGTCTTGAACGCAGCATCCAAGCCGACAATTGTTTCACCGAAGAAGTCAGATCAAAAAATGGAAGGTAAATTCATGAAGCCAGGGGAAGACGTGCTAATTGACAACGGCCTTAAGAACAAATGGCGCTGGGCATGGGTAGAAGAAAGGGGTGGAGACGGCAAGCCTTTTGGGAGCTGGTGCCAGAAACTAAGAGAGCCAGGTACTTGTTTCTGTGTGCTGTGCTCGAAGAAGCTAGTGTATGCAACTAGTGGAAAAAAAGTTCTACGACGCCTCGAAGGAGACCCCGGCCATAAAGCAGCAGTTCACGCTCTCCAACATACAAGTCGTTTGTCGGGAGCAACAGCCACAGCTGACGTAGCGGCCCCGATGACTGATCGTATTTGTGACTTGAAAATACGTGTGTGCTCGTTCATTGCGGAACATGATTTATCATTTACAATCGCACAACCGCTCGTAGATCTGTGTAAAAAAGTAGCGGTTGATAAAAATGCTTTGACGAAACTGTCCGTTTCCAATCAGCATGCCAGTTATATGAACACGCATGGCATAGCACCAGAGTTCAAGAAACGTCTGTCTGATAAGCTCAAAGGATGTATGTTTTCTCTGAATGTTGATGAAGCAACCACCCAAAACATGGAAAAAATACTGAATGTAATGGTTCGCT
Source organism: Chaetodon auriga (assembly GCF_051107435.1). NCBI lineage: Eukaryota > Metazoa > Chordata > Actinopteri > Chaetodontiformes > Chaetodontidae > Chaetodon > Chaetodon auriga. The sequence goes on along the minus strand of NC_135090.1, from coordinate 1,270,050 downwards.
TATTTGATGATGATGCGGCTAGAGTAATAACACAACATCTTGCAAGCAGGAAAGTTAACATTAGCAATGCTTCATCACTTATGATGGAACTTAAAGATGTCCTGCAGTGCTATGATCTTGAGTGGAAACAAGTAATCAGTATTCTGTTGGACAATTGTGCTGTCATGAGAGGGAAGAAGGGTGGACTTGAGGCACAAGCGAGGAAAGAAAACCCTCACCTCCTTGACATTTCTGGAGACACTGTGAATATGGTGGCAAATTCTGCCAAGGCCATGTTGAGCCCATTCAGGTCAGAAGTAGAGGACTTATGCTCTGTTTGCCAAATTGCCTATGGTGTGTATGCGCCGGGTCCACTGCACCCCCACTTCCCAGAAAAAAGTTCAGGCTCAGGATTTTTTTTAACTTTAAGCCCTGTGTAACAGGAGACAAGGTCCTTATAAGTCACATATACTGCATCCTGTACTAGTTCAGACTTCTTCAGTTTTTACAATTTGACATAACACACTGAACTTCTTAAAACCACATAAATGTTGAATACATTCCTCTACATGATTGAAGAGTAAGGTCAACCCTAATATTAATGCAGCTCCTCGCTGCAGAAACTTCTCACCTATCACAATGGAGACCAGGGGCTTTCTGCAGGACTGGTGCAAAACATCTTGGATCCATCCATCTTGGACTTCAATGCCTCAAACCACCACAGCTTTGTCCTCTCCAGCTTATGAATGGCAACTGTGATCATAGACTGAGCTTCGGTGGGGGCATCACTTTCTGATGGAACACTTTAGAGGTTGGGACAACAACTTCTGGAAACCACACCATCAGAAGACCCTGATCTTTGAAACGAGGCGGTGGGGCATAACCACTTATTGCTGATAAAGGGGACAAAGTGTTACAATTCTGATCAAACAATCGCTACTCCGTGGTGAGCGGGTAGGAAATAACCTTTGACTAAGAAACAAAACAAAACGAGGGAACAACAAACAGAAGCTGTCACAACCAAAACACCTCGGAAATACTAAAACACAAAATCAGCCCAACGAAACAAAAACTCACTACTCTGTGGTGAGCGGGTAGGAGAGACTAAACCAGAACTAGAAATGAACTAAACAAACTAACAATGCAAGCAACTACCAAAAAACAAGAAAACGAGACTAGCAGTTTACAGAGACTATGACACAAGACAAGAGCAAGGGAAATGGCTGGAAAGTCGTGGCATGCAAGCACAGACAATGTGGCAGCATGCTCTTGCTGCCAGGCTGCTTAAGTCAGACAGGTAATCAGTGGAGATATGGCTCAGGTGCGACGCCAGGCCCCACCTCCACTGCAGACACGGAGAGAGAGAAGGATGGTAAAACAAGCAATGCAAAATGATCAAAGATACTAGATAAGAACACAAGTCATAACACAAAGAAATATCCCAAAACCTTAAATTCCATGGGGACCCGAAACAAGAAATCATATTGTGAACTACGTTGACCACACAGATGTCATGCAAACCACCTTAAGCCTACTGTGAACTTTGTGGTCAACAGCAAGCCTGGAGATGAAGGTTCATATAAACTTAACATCCCCCTGCAAAACAGAGGATATCAAGCCAAAAAGAGAGCTGACCCAGCTGCATCTGCAGGAGCAGCGACCACGTCTTCTCTGCAGAGACCATTACAGATTTGATAATATGCATTTAGATTAAATATGATGTTAAGTCCATACATCACATCCAATTTTTCACAAGTTTATTCTTTCATAAGTTCATAAACTCATGAAAGTTTAAAGCTGCACTGATGAATATTTTTATACTGATAATAGATAAAATGATTGCATGTAGTCTGCGGTTCCTCTCAGCTCTACAGAGCATGTTCTGCTCTCACAGGTCTCACTGAATCAGCCTGGTTGCCTGCAGCAGGCAGCTGATTCAAAGCTCAGCACTAAACAACACACAGACAAAGTTAGTGACCAGAGAGTGAACATTTTTGCAGCTCCTGTATTTCTTCAGTTTACTGTCACCACTTCACTTTAGTAGTAAAACATCATTTCAGTTAAATCATGATCCAGTGTTCAGATTCTCAGGAGCTGTTGTTGACTAAACAAGAGTGAGAGGGAACATTGGGCGTAAAACTCACCAGAGGCCTGACACACCATTTGAAATGAATTCAGCATAACTTGAAGTGATGATGTGTTAGTGTGTTAACAGGTTTTTCTGCTGCCCCAAGTGGTTAAAAGTATTTCACCAGTCAATTATTGCAGGTTTATAAAATCCTTCTAGCCTTGCGGTCCCCAACCTTATCTGTGCCACGGACTGGTTTTCATGCAAAGCAATAACTTTCCAGACCAGCATAGAAACAAATAAAAACAAATTATTAACAATACGACTCACTATTACCCTAAAGGTAGTTGTTGTAATTAGTTGGAGCCCTGCTTGTTTCTCTTCAACGAGAAGGCTTCATTGCCTCATTTGCGAGCCCGTCGCCACATATTACATTACATTATTAAACCCGTATTTTAAGTAGGACTGCTGATATACAATTTTTGTAAATATTTTCAAAAAGAATTGAAGTACCTTACCATTCAGGTTTTTAGTGGAGTTGAGTGAGTGATTGAATTTAAAGTTACAGAACCCTGAAATTGTATAATTAGATTTGTATTAATTTCATGTAGCAGTATAGAAATCTTTGGGTTTCCTTCCCTAATTGGCAACACTGCAGCAAACGGACTAGTTGAGTATTTTTGGGTGATTCTCTGAATTCGGTGCCCTTTGTGTCCCACATGTTTACCTCAAAGATTTTCATATAAAGTAAACCACAAAATGCATGTTAAATCAAGAAATTGAAAGATTCATGTGTCTTTGCATTATAATGCACTAACATATTCTAAAAATTATGTTTTGAAAAATGTTATGGGTTGCTGAGGCGTAGAGGTCAGCCAAATGGGCATGTCCCCACTGACCAAAGTTATTGTTTCACTGAATATAAAACAAATAAAAAGAGCCAGTAATCTCAAGATTTTTCTGCTATTATAATCATTTCCCTGTCTACTTTCACCTAAATCAAAGATATATAAGAAAAATACATGAATTATTTATAAAATAGCACTATTTAAGCATGTTCCCCAGTTTTGTTCAACCCCGTAACAGCATACCAATCCTCGCGTTTTTTAAAATAATGGTTCAGTCCAACTTCCTCAGCACCCAGAAAGTGACATCACTCAAGTCTTTTCCCACTCAAACTGTAAAGAGAGGTAAGTGTTAGCATACTTTCTTGCCTATATTTCATTATATTTATCGTCAGATTGGCATCGTCAAGCTCAACCTTTCAACACTGTTACATGCATAAATGATATTTACTATTGTTTTGGAAAAAGTAAACAATTGTCTTGGAAAAATATATAAGTTTCTTGTTTTCCTCATGCCATATGTTGCTCCATACCCTAGCTTATGTGGACTTATGGCTACTTTTAGCTAAAATCTTCAACCCCGTAACATTCAACCCCGTAACAAAAAATACTGTTACAGGGTTGAATCATTGTTACGGTGACAGTGAGATTCAAGATGCAGAACAAGCCAGACCAGGGTCCTCACGGTGAGGAATAAGTTATTTTACAACAGGGACAGGTGATTACCAAGACACTAGAAGAATAACTTTGAAAATGTTTTGGAATTATACTTATACAGGGATCAAATTGTCCCGTTATGGGGTTGAATTTAAAACAACCCAAGTGACAAAGAAATTCCTAATAATTTTTTAGATTTCATGCCTAAGGTGGGAAAACATAGTTTCTCAGAGGTTCAAACAGTCCTTCATCAGATGCAATGCTCAAAAAAGCAGTTTTTTGTGGTATATTTTTCAGTAACCAGAGAAGCCAATGTGCACCGAATTCAGAGAATCACCCTTTTGTGTCCCTGTCTCATTATTGTTGTTGCGTCTTATGTGTTAGGTTATGTAAGTTTATTTGTCTCACTAATTTATTTTAAGTTGCGCGGGGAGCCGGCAGGCTGATAACAGCCTTATGGGGATTAATACGGGCACTAGCTCCAGCGCGTCTTGTGTGCTGTGTAACCAAAGCGTGCAGTGGCGTGCTGTTGATTTAAACTGTGTGTTTAATGCTAGTCCAGTTTCCATCGAGCTCTTTATGGTGTGGGGTGAGCTCTGTAGCCTGACTTGTAATTCCCCTCCTGGCTGCCTCTTGCCTGTCTGTGTCTTATAGCCACTGCATCCCTGCGCCCTAATTTATTAACCATCTTAAGAAGATTAATAAAGTATATATTTTATACACTACTGCTGTCCGTCCCGTGTGGGTTTATTCGATTCCTCTGACAGAAACCTTAGTGGTAAATTCCAGGTGGTGGCAGTATTTCTCTGCCTGGTTTACAAGGTTAATTACCAAATTGAGCAAAACTGCCGACGCAATGACGTACAGATTTCTGTTCAGTGACGTAAGGACGTGATATCGGTGCGCTTTCATCTCGTACTATGCTAGTTAATGTTAGCACGTGCAAATTTGAAGGTTCGGCTTAATTTAAAACGTACGTTTTCAGTAAATTCACATTGGAATATTCACACCCACCGAAACACCATGAGCACGTTATGGATGGGGAACGTGAGTGTTTTACTTTCAACCTTTAGTGCGAGAAATCATTGAGTTTGACCACCATCTATTAGCGTTAGCCGTCTCAACATACAGTATGCCCTATATGTTATATGAATTGAATATAATTGGAGACTTTAGAAAACCAGCCCTTTAATATTGCCTTCTTCGTTGTGTAAGACTTTGTATCGAGTTGCTGAAACACAACTAATCTCGGTTATTTGGCACACTAAGCATGCAACACGGATCACTTCATCCCAGTAACGTTTTCAGTTGGTAAACAGTCCTTTGGAGTGGATGAGATGTAATGGAGTTTGTTATCAACTACACGAGGATGAAATCGGTTCGGAAGGAATGTTAAGGGAAACTTTCATTCGTATAAACAGAAAAAAGGGCATTTCATTGTATCTCCCCATGTAGGCCACATCGAAGTAGGTTTGCGTCAAAACTTGTGTGCTGATATGTCAAGCCTGGACTTGATAAATATTTTCCTTTCAGATTTGTAAAACATTTAGTCTATTTGTGAGGCAGGCAAAATGTTGATCTCACATATTCTCCATCCAGATCACTCCAGAAAAGGTGCAGATCAAACCTAATTGTACTTATTCATCAAATCTGCAGCAAATTGGCATTTAGATTCTCAAAGCTGTTTAAAACCCCTTTGTCAAACCTGTATTCTGCTTGTGAAATCAATGATTTGTATGTAGATCAGCCCAGTATTGTCAAAAAAAAAAAAAAAAAAAAAAAAATCACTGAAATTGACTTTTTCAGTTACAGCATATACAATAAAAGTTTGACACATCTGAAATGGGCTGTAACAATGTTAAGGCTGTTCTAATGATCTCTTGCGCCTGTTTCAGAACTACTTTATATCTTCTCTAGTGTTTGCGAAACTTACCACTCTTTTTGCAAATTGGAATTTGTGAACTGAAAGCCAGCTTCAGTCTTGGATTAACCACTGCTGTAACTGAATGATTCCTGAGCTCTTTTTAAGCAGTATGTTTTTCTGTTGTTCTGTAGCTAGAGTCCTACATGGATGAAAAGTTTATCACCCGAGCCTTTGCCACCATGGGTGAGCAGGTGATTAATGTGCGGATCATACGCAACAAGATGACGGGGTAAGAACTCAATTTACAAGCAGTTGTTTTTATTATAAGTTGTTCTATTCTGATGTTACACTGTGTGTTCTTACCCAGGGGTGCTCTGGGTTACTGTTTTGTGGAGATGACAGACGAGGCCACAGCTGAGAGGTGTCTCCGCAAAATCAATGGAAAAGCCTTACCAGGAGCCAGTCCAGTATGAAGATAATTTATTATCCACAGAGGCCGTGTTTTTTTTTCTTATCACAGTTGTTGGAGAACCCTGAGAAAAGATGTCATGGATTTTAATGTCTTTTTCCCCACAGCCCACAAGATTCAAGTTAAACCGAGCCACTTTTGGGAAACAAGACAGCGGGTGAGTACAAATGAAGAAGCAGGACATCAAAGATAACTTTAACATTAAGATGTCAGCTTCATTACAAATTGTTATTAATTCCTTTTTTCATTGACACATTATATGTCTTCATGGTCGCACAAAAAAAACCCCCAAAAAAAACAGCTGCTGTTTTTCCTGTTGTCGTAGTCAGATGTATTCTCTATTTGTGGGAGATCTAACTCCAGAAGTGGATGATGGAATGCTATATGAGTTCTTTTACAACCGCTACCCTTCCTGTCGTGGTGGAAAAGTGGTGCTGGACAGCATGGGCAACTCCAAGTGAGTATCAACATGCCACCACACAATGTGGAGAAAATATGTAACAAATGTAGGTATGCAGACATGGCCAGCATTGATGTAGATACTAGATGTGTTGCCACCTTCCTCAGAACTTGTATCAAGTGGGTTAATTTCCACGAGACAGTCTCATCTTACGCACTTCACTTAACACTATCTGTTCTGCTCCCTTAGAAGCCTTTCAACTTTTAAACAATATTTATCTGAATTATAAGCCTAACCCCTAAGTCCAATTCAGAAAAATCCAGAGTCTATGAATATGCAATTTTGTTTTACACGATATCCCATGCTTCAGTGAAACTTTTAATGCTTCAGGTTTTCCCATTGCACTTTTGTAAGTTCCATAATAGCAATGAGTAACGGACGTCACAAAATCCTGCTAGTACATCTAGGAGTTATCCTTAGATTTAAGTTGAGCTCAGAGAAATTTTCCTCCTTCAATAGATGAATGTGTAAACAACCTTCTAGTTTCAAACTCTACACACACACACACACACATGCAGTGAAGCTCAAACTTCCCAGTCAAGGAATAATATGGAAAACATTTTTCAGTGGAGAGAGAAACAAATGCATTCAGGTAAGGTAAGTTGGCAAAATAAGAAAGAAATATATAAAGTAAGATGAAAATAAGTTCACTCATTCAATCATACCTCAAAAGTAAGGTGATTCCTTTGTCTCATCTACATGTTCTGTCATGATTAATGTCAGAACAACCAACACTATCAGGTGCAGAGAGAGATGGAGACATTAAAACAGAAAGCCAGGAGAGAGGAGTATGACAAAAGTTTAAAACTGAAACCCAGGTGCATTTAGATACCATGGTCACATTGAGAATCACTGCATGAACCTAGCTACTGTGCCAACATTCATTTGTTAAAGTTGGTTAGCTAACATTTTGTGTGCATGTATGTCATAAAAATTTATTTGACGCCCTTGTTGTGTGTCATGAAGAGCCACATCCCAGGTGTCATCACTTCTCTTAGTTGCTTGGGTGGCTCAGACTAGTTGCATATCAAAATACTCTTGCATTTAAATCAAAAGATAAGTCACTTGGACTCATCTGTTTTCAGGGGTGCTCACAAGGCCCCCCCCCCCCTCTGTAATTTGACCACTGCCTGTGTGTCTCACTGTAGAGGCTGTGGCTTTGTTCAGTTCCCTGATGAGCGACTGCAGAAGCGCGCATTAGAGGAGTGTCAGGGTGCTGTAGGACTGAGTGGTAAACCTCTGAGACTAAGCCTGGCTGCCAGCAAGTGAGTTCTCAGATATTTTGCTACTGTTGTCTGCAAGCAGATTTATTTGTGTCTGGAGCATAAACCAAATGATTGGTGGTATTCAGCAGTGTGTCTCTTCCTCCCCCTTGAGTTTAAGGAACAGGCAGCAGCAGCAGTCAGAGCACAGATCATGGCAGTCCAGCTCAGGATACAGAAACAACTATGAGCAGTACAATCAGTACCAGCAGCAGGCTGATCCTGGGTATTACTCCTGGGGCTACGACCAGCCTGGAGGCGGTTATGGCTACACCTATCAGCAGTATGATTACACACAGTATCCCCCACCACAGGTAAGCTCTTTCCGTTAACAGCCAGTGTTGAAACCCTTCAATTTGTCATCGTGTCAACAGACATGAATCATTAATTCATTCATTCATTCAGCATGTTTTTTCTTTTTAGGAAAGTGAAGAAAGTCAGGATGATGGACTTGAAGGTGGGTATTGGGATTGAGGACTGCAAGTTGTTGGTATTTTGATCATTGATTAAATGATTTTTATTCAGTAATCTTTTTTTTTTAACTAGGAAAAACTGTTGAAGTCTGTCACATTTAAATCTCTCTGGTCATAGTGACTGTTTTCAAAACCGTATGCAATAGTAGCAGTACGTACTGGCATGGCCAAACTGTAGCATGTCATATGCAGTATGCAAACCTGCATGTTGTGCCGATGCAGCAAAAAATCTCCAGTATGCTTTGGACCAGTCTACTCCATGTGCTTTGTCCCACAATTCAAAGTGTTTTGTATGCTATAACTAAATTCACTTCTGATAAATTTTTGAAGTGAGAAATCAACTATGAAGATTTTGAGTACTGGTAGTTTTGCAAAAGTTGCTGGCTAATTAAAAAAGTGTTCCAATGTTTACAGTGTGAAGCTCAATAAGCGCCTACAGGGGTAGCTACCTAGCTAGCCAGCTGCCCAGGCACGCTTAGAACCGGCTTACCCCACAGTCACACAGACCACTGCAGCCAACACAGCAGCAGAGGAAAGCCAGGCCCACAACTGAAAGATATTTTTAATTTTCATACCAATGTTATTTTGTCGTTGCATTCAAATTTTGCCATATTTCACTGAAATTATATAGTGATTGCCAGAAGGGAAATGACTACCCTAACCCTAACCAGCATGGGCATTAACACCAACAAAAATACCATCAATCAACAAGTTTTATGAAAAAGCTCCCAATTTGATTTTAACAGGCATAACAAGGATAATGTCACGTTTCCAAAGCAACAGAAATACTGCAAGATTACATTTGACAGTGAAGGAACGTGACAAAACGCTTGTGAATCTGGTTCCTTGCAGGCCAGGTGGGTGTTAACCATCTCAGAGGTAAATGTTTGTCTTTGGCAAAATTATGAAAATCCACATTGATAATTTTGTCTTTTTTTACACCATGAGGAGATACTGCCCTGTAGCAGTGGTTTGCCATTTGGTATGTTATTGTTTACTTCTGCTTTCCAAAACTGGAAAGCAGCTAAGTCAGGCCCTTAAAGTCCTGATATTTGCACCATCTAACTTGATGAACCAATATTGAACATTGTTGAGCCCCCATTAACAGTCGTAAAAATATAGACCTATCATTTCCCAAAATCAAACATTGCTGTTCATCAGACAGGTTGTCCTGAAACCATTTACAGGACATACCAATATCACAATGTCCTCTGTAGGAGCATAGCATGATTAATGTACATGTTCAATGTACAGAGGGCAGCACAATATTTTCCTTTGTCAGTGACAGATACAATATCATTTGTAACCAAAGTAATACAAGTGACAGCTCTGTCTTTATCTCTGAAAACACATTGTGGTGGACCTAATACAGAATTTATTGAGAGGAATGATTTGAACTGATTTAGCAGGACTTAAGCAAGGTATGACAATTTAGAAACTGACAGATAGTTGTTAAGTTCACTCTTGTCACCACCTTTTTGCAGTGGAATGACGTGCAGAATTCCAGACCTGAGGGATGAATGTGATACAGGGCTTCAAAAAATGAGGGTCCAGTTTATCCTCCCCAGTTGCTTTTCTGCAGTCCATAGCTTGAAGTGCCTCCTTAACAGCAGACGAACACAGGCCAACAGCTGACCATTAAGAGCAGATTGTGAATACGGTATCATACTGATTCCTTCAGCTTGCACCTCTTGACATTGTCCATTGTTGATTTTGAAGGGGTTAGGGTCATTACCCTGTTGTAGAAGCCATCCTCTTTTCATCTTTAGCTTTTTTACAGATGTGTTATGTTAACCTCCAGAATTTGCTGCTTTGTACGTGAATCCATTCTTCCTGCTACCATTGAAATATTCCCCGTGCCACTGGCTGCAACAAAAGCCCAAAACATGATCAGTGCACCCCCGTGCTTGACAGTTAGGGAGGTGCTCTTTTTCTGGAATTCTGCACCGTTTTTCTCCAAACAAACCTTTGCTCATTATAGCCAAAAAGTTCTATTTTAACTTAATCAGTCCACAGGACTTGTTTCCAAAATGCATCAGACTTGTTTAGATGATCCTTTGCAAATGTCTGACACTGAATTTTGTGGTGAGGACAATGTTTTCTTCTGATGAGCCTTCCATGAAGCTCATGTATGTACATGTGTTGCTGCACAGTAGAACGGTGCATCACTATTACAGGGCCTGCTAAATCTTCTTGAAATTCTTTTACAGGCAAACGGTTAATTTGCCTTTCTAGTAACCCAATGAGCAGCTCATTCAGAAAGTTTTCTTGACTTGTTGCTTTCTTGACCTGTTAACTTACATTTCTTAATTGCATCATAGACTTAGGAAACAACTACCTGAAAATGCTTTTGCTATCTTTTTTGTGTTTTAATATTTAAGAGAATGTTTCACCGTTAACTTTATGACTTTTGGAGGTTAGTCGAGTTTCTATTCACTTAACGATTCACATTAACAGAAATTTTGACCAGGGGTGCCAAAGGTTTGCATGTCACTGCATTCCTTAGTTGTCTGAGAGCCAGCCAGTGTGCTGTGTTATGAGTATGCCCAGACTTTGTCTCTTGCCTTGAACATCATTGATGATTTTAATAAACCAGGAGCTTGATCTGTCTTTAACCCTAAGCTTTTTAAAAGTTGCATGTCTATCAATGATCGCAAACAATAGATTTGTAAGGTATTACAGCGCCAAAACTACTTCTGGTATTTCAGAGGTGTTATTACTGTAAGCAAGGTCATTCAGAAAAGCCTGTTCATTGTTATTTTTTTTATTTTTTATTTTAAATTTCTTTTTGATAACAATTCTAGACCTTGAGCTTTCTTGTTTAGTACTTTTTATGCAGGCTACAGAATGGTGGTCTGTAGCAAAAACACAACTCCAGAAGCAATAATTTGTCCTTCCTATTGCACAGAATCAAATATATCAATGTTGATTTTGAAGGATCTTTCAAAAAAATTTGGTCTGATTGGCTCATCAATCAGCTGTGACAGATTGAGATTGTCACAAAATAGTCTAAGAGAGCTATTGGACTCATTTGTCTACCAGTTTAGGTTGAAGTCACCTAATATCAGCATGTCTGAGTTACTGTACTGAGCAAGTAAGCCTGCTAATTTATTAAATGCACTGGAGACAGCAGAGGGTGGTCTGTGTACACCCACCACATTAATTGAATTGTTACTAGATAAGTCAATTTTCAGCGCAGTAAAAACAAAAGAATGAGGTACAGTGATGGCATTTAAAACAGGAACAGATAAACATGACTTCACATACACATACACATAAACATATTCACTGTGTCTAACTCGTCCACCTCATGTGTTGACCCTGTACCCACAGTATTTTTGAAGTGGATGTGTGACAGTGCTTCAATTCATGTCCTGGAGATGATAAATACATCTCTGCAAACGTCTGTCATAAAACCTTTGCTAAAGCAACCCAACTTGGATAGTAATGCACTCACCAACTACAGGCTGATATACAACCTTCCATTCATCAGTAAGATACTGGAAAGACAGTTTTAGAGCAAATTAACTCCTGTCTTGAAGAAAATAACATCCTGGAGGAATTTCAGTCAGGCTTTAGGACAAACCACAGCATTGAAACTGCTCTGACTAAAATAATCATGACCTCAGATTACATTCTAATGAAAACTAGACAATTTCCCATGGGGAAATTTTGAAAGGGCCATGGGGGCTACTGCCGGAGTGTGTACATCTCCATTACATTATGTGCCCATATGTCTGTTTGTGTGTGTGGGAGTGTGAGAGAGGAGCGCTCACAGAGGTACTGAGCCTCAGAGGTTGCCACGGCAACTTGAGGGGCCCTCCCAATCATGCTCTATGAGACACAGCTGCGCACGCACGCACACGCGCCCTCTCAGCACTCAGGCACACATTCACTCAGAGAGAGAAAAAGAGCCATTTTCTGCCTCTGCACTGGTCTCACATTTGGGCTTCTGCTGACCAAACGGTAGCTCCTATCATAAAAACACACACACCGTGAGCACCTTGAGGACTTCCTGAACGATTTGGTGTAATTTTTGTGTTTCTACAGCAAATATTGTGGACACAGTCGCGAGTTGAAAACAGGGCTCCTTTCTGCTTCTCTCAGAAAATCTTTGTATTGGAGTCAATGGGGAGCAGAGACAGACATGACCGTGCTTAGAGGCTGCTAATTCAATTTCTGTAAGTCTCACAGATTTTTTGAGCACATTGTGAGAGAGAGGACAAGTTTGTCTACAACTGTGGAAAAAATCATGCCTGTACAGTGTAAACTGTGGCCAGGAGGAGCGTGGAAAGAGAAAAAATCTGGACGTTGTTATCGGCTCTCTCCCACTCAAGCAGTGATGTCACCCACTCTAGCCTCCAGCAGTCCACACAATACACACTCATTGAAATCTGAGAATTTCTCCAAAAACGCTCATGGTCATTGATGAGGGATTACTCAAAAACTACATGAGCTATCATGTGGTGGCTTAACACACCAATAGACAAGACTTGTGTCTACAATTAAAAGTTGGATGGAGTCTCTAGGTGAAAGTATGCCGGAGCAGTAGACAGTAGAAAAAGTGCAATGATTTGTTAGTTTTTCGACCTCCTCCCATTCATTTCTTATGGGAAATTTGCTATTTTTGCTAACTGCTATTTTCTCAAGAAAAGTAATAGCACACCGATCCTGATCAAGACGCACGTTTTGATATATAATTCGCCTGGGTCCTCTCAAAGCTGTAGGACTAGTAGTGAATCGAAATTTGACACGGAAGAGGAAAAAGAAAGGATAACAATAGGGCTCGAGGCTTCACCTTGTGGCCCTAATAAGGTCTCAGTTCTTATCTTCTAAGACCAAAGTGCAGTATTTGCTACACTTGACCATGATACCTTAATCAAGTGTCTTGAACAAACATACATCAAAGGCGTACGTACGTACTTAAGTTGCATCATGTAACATTAACTCAACGCTGACTTTGGTTTTAAGCAGAACACAAACCCCAGCCTGCTTGGTGAAAGTCCTGTGTTTTACCCATCCATTTAATGATTTTCCATTGGAAAAAATACATTCATTCTCATTCTATTTTCATATTTTGTCTTTTTAATTTGTTTTATGTGTTTGTGTGACTTTGTCTTTTCTTTGTTTTAGCTTGTCTCATATCTGTGAAGCACTGTATAACCAATCAACTGACCCTATGTTGCAGATCCCAGTCTCGAGCTGGATGTGGTGGAGGCCAACAGGAAGTTCATGGAGCTCAGTGAGGAACTGTATGATGCTCTGATCGAGTGCCACTGGCAGTCAGCAGAGTTCTGTACAGAACAGGACTATGTGATCGCCAGCCTACCAGAGCCCATTTATTGCTGAAACTGAACACATTTCTTCTCTAGAATTTACCTCATTTTTACTTCATTTTCAGTCGTCTGCTAAAATGCTAAAATGACAGCATGGACTGTGTTTGTAAGGACATATAAAGGAAATTAGTCAGGTAATGGATCTTTTTCCAGTGTATAAACCAATTGAAATGTATTGAGGTACAGCAAAAGATTTATTATTTTGTAAGATTATTTATGGATCTTCAAAACACACTGAGTCCAAAAGATAACATGTTAAAGTGAGAAGTCTTATTTCCAACATAGTCCCAAATGTTAAGACAGGCACAAAACATATCATGAATAATTAAGCAATCAAGTCTTTAAAATCTTAACTTACATTGCAGCTCCCATGTGCAGAAAATGTGTGTGATTATAAAAGCACATTATAGCTCAGTGGTGAAAATTTTTGCCGACTGTCTTGATTTCAGCCCATTCATTCTGTGCTCGGATTGACGTCTCTTTTGATACTGAGTCACTAAAGGCAGAAATTTTAAATAAAGCTTTAAAGTTCCAAATAATGGTCATATGCACAAGTTCCAGCACCGGATATACTTTAATAGATAAATAATGACAGTGCTAGTAGAAAATCAGTTGGGCCAAGTATCATTTTGTTTTTACACTCCTGACAAGTTCTTCAACCCAAACCTGCTTAAGCGAATGATGAAATTGGCTATTTAGTAAAATAGAGTACAGTTTTAAGAGTCAATCTTAAATATAGTTTGATATACAAAAGAAACAGGTAAGGCTGCAGCAATATTTATATGGGGCATGATTTTGAAGTGGTGCATGCTGAAATTAACGGTGACATTTTGCAAAAATCTAGAAAAAGCAAATTGAATGAAGTGGTAAAATGAAAAATAAAACTTTGTTATTCATTTTAAACTGTTAAGTTTCCCATTAAAATATCTCCTGAAACACTTCTGTCATCTGCCTGTTACAGCTTCTCTTGTAGACAAACACCATTGTATGTAAAATATTATAAGCCTGTCAAAATCTTCAAAACATCAACTTTTTTTAATAAAGCAAAAGAAAACCCAGCTATAAATTAGATTTTTTTTCTGTGATTGTCAGTGATGTGATGGTTGCAGTGGACAGAGTGCTGGCCTGACACAGTGTATTTTTATGGCTTGTGTCCTCCAGGTTAAATGCCCAAAAAGAATGAAATATACTTTTGAGTTCATTCACAAATTCCCCTCCTAACAGTAAAATAAAGGTTTTTCAGACTGGTTGAAATTGTTTCCCAATAAACAATATGCTAGATTTACATTAGATTCGATTTTTCTTTCAAACATGTTAAAAAAATTAAGAATTTTTGGAAATGTGAAAAATCAGCAAACATAAAGCAAACTATCAGTGAACAACATAAATAATTCATGTCCAAAAAGGAGGATGAAATAATGTAAATTACTTCAAAGTGAAAGAGTTTGTATGAAAAATAAAATGCTCTGAGACACTGTACAACTTTTCCAAGTAGAGAAATGTTTGTGAACATTTTTATGTTAGATGTAGTTTTAGTGAGTGTAAGGCATTTCCAAAATGAGACTTTTAGATTAATTTCTAGTTAACACTTCTAGTAGGTAAATGTGGAGACAGTGAAACAACCAAATGCAGTGGTTTGGTTCACATCAACTTTGGAGCATATTTACAGCAGTATGAGTAATTACATTGACATTATAACATCTTGTACACAACCAAATTAATAGGTTCCATGCACAAAGCTTTTGTGTTTTCATTGCACCTTTACAGTAGTAATGTAAAAATGTCAAAATTAAGTATATAAAGTAGAAAGTATAGTTCAAAAAGTCATGGGAAAACACAGTTGAACAGTTTTTGTTTAACAATGGTAAATTCAGTATGTTAAATACAATAAAAATGTGTCCTGCTAAATTATTTTATATTTAGATTGACAAATATAATTATTTTGATGTAGTATTTAGTCTATAGGCTACTGGTGTCACTACATTTTCAAACCTAAATAGTTTTTTATGCTTAATGCACACATAACAAGTGAGGTTTTCTAACAGAACATAAGTCTAAAACAACATGTGTCACCATATTTAAAAGATTTTTTGTTAATTGGACGAAAAGTAATGGTTAAAAAGGGAATAGTTTAATGTTCTGTTGACTATAAGACTTCAGTATATATTAGTTGATTGAACACAAAATAACGTAGTTCAATCACATCATTGTGTTTGTGTTCACTAAACCATAACTGTGTACATTTAGTTGCTAAATATCTTTAAAAGAAAGCTCAAACTTTTTTTTTTTTTTTTTGATTGTATATTTATTTGTAATGGACAGGAAAATAGATCGACACAGCAACATTAGTGAAAATAAAAACAAATGTCCTTCCAGTTTTGTTTGTTTTGAGTCCAGAAAAAGCACATAAATTTCACAGTGATCAGTAGATGCACATTATTCTCTTAAGGACAGTACTGACAAATTGTTTGGGATAAACAGAGCCAGATGAGGCTCACATGCTCACTTAGAGAGAACTCTAATACAACTTATTTATAGGTAGAAAAGTTAACATGAAACTATGTACATGAACCAGGGTGGTCACCTGTGCTGCTGTCATAGAAATAATCATCAACAACCAGTCAGAGCTTAAATAAATAACTCACAAGACAAGGTTACCAGTGAGATCAAATAAAGTCTGCTCTCGTGGGGGCTATGAATAAAATCCAATTACTCCAAATTTGGTAAAATTTGTCCTTTTGGAGTCTTAATTGATAGGTCAATTTTTCCATCCTAAATATCTCTAGAGTAATTCCAATCCAATCATCCATTGTAGGCTGAACTGGGCTTAACCATCTCCTTGTAATTGTTTTCTTGCTTGTGTAGGGGAATTAGTTATATAACCTCTAAATTAATGTTACATTCATTAATAAACTGCGGGGCACCAACCTTCCTCAGCTAAGAAGGATTTTATTTATCATGTCTTATAATGCTGATGTAGTGACAACGAATGAACCAACAGTAGATCAGTCTGATAATCTAAGGCACAAATTCTCAGCACAGGGATTGCTTATATCCAGTTCAAAAGGACACCGTCTGACCACGACTTATATGAAAAAAAGGATTATTTATTAAACACAACAATGAAATTAATATGAATAATGGATAACATGACAAATGATAGGGGTGATACGAAGTAACACAAACAACTGCAGAGAGAAACTTATGGCAAGAGAATGGCAAAATGAGTTTGGCGATAGTGAGAAGTCGGTTTAAAGGGAAAATGGGGATGCAAATGTAAAGTTAATTTGTTGAATGAACGATTGAGAGAATTTAACAACTTGAGAGTATCTTAACCTCATGGACCAACTGTTATTCAAAACCGCGTAAGCATGCCTAGGGGAGAGTGGGGTAATTTGTGCCAAGGGGCAAGTAGTGCCACCCCTGTTATTTAGAAAACCATAGAAGAAGTTGGTCATGTGACCACATATTTTTGAAGAGGCATCCATTTCGCTCATCCTGCAAAGAAGGGAGACACATGGCTTGAGAGGTAAGCACATTTAAGTTCAAAAAACATTTTTTTGCCCTCCAAAGTAAAATTTCTATGACTAAGGTTTTTTGATTGCTGTGTTTGAACAATTATAGAAAACTTTGAAAACAGTTCACACATGTTTTAGTGCTTTAGTAAGCTACATCATGAGTCTATACAGTTAGCATGATGCTAGCTCAAAACAGCTGGGGGATGCATTTTTTTTCAAAATGGTGGGCTTGGGGTAATTTGTGCCAAAGGAGCTGGGTTAAGTTGTGCCAGTGGCACAACTTCCCCCAACTTATGATTATTTACTATATATTACTTTATTGTATTTTATTGTTATTGTACATTGTATTCTTACATTTGATCACTAAAACTATGTGTAGTTTGCAAGTAAAAAATCCAAATCCTATAACTATGTTGGATTGGTGGAGAATGTTGAAGGTGACGAGATCAGTGCAAAGTTTCTGAAGCAAAGTTGTAAGAGGTCTGTTGATGGAAAGCCCATCTTCACATTTAGAGAGAATGATGAAGGAGTCATCCCTAGAGGTGATGTGCTCAAGAAACTACCCACACCACAAAAGCTTGGTGGTACAGCCAGAAGGGAGCACAAGTTCACATTCCCCTGCAGCATTGACAAGTAGAATGTCCAGTAGTAGGCTGAATCTGTGAAGATATTCAGATGCAGATGCAGTTAGGTGCTCATTTTGGAATTTTCATTTGGTTCTGAGCATGTGTTCATGTGGTGCTAGGCCTTGTTGAAGCAAACTGGCCTTTGATGATGTTAAAACTTTAAATAAACATTAAACAAGTACTTTTGCATTGAAATTGTCTTGCTTTTATATAGCATTATCGTTTGTGAGATTAAAATGATCTTTTTTACTTCAGTTATCAATGGCACAATTTACCCCAGTGTATTCTGACTAATGGCACAACTTACCCCGCACTGGAGGCAAGTTGTGCGACAAAACCACTTTTTTTTCT